>NW_026262690.1:57009310-57743894 GCF_021869535.1 Mytilus californianus
ACCACAACTGTTGAAAAAACCTTTATGTTTATTTAACTTATCTCATTCTAGTCCATTCAACTGACAGAATCGGTGTACATTTCATGAACTCTTTAATAACAAGAATCATCATGGACTATTCTTTATAGCAATATCTGTTAGCCATTTAGGGGTCTTTTGCATTTGAAGTTTAGTTTTAGTGGGTTTATTTTGCGAAAAAGAACTCAATTTCCAGATCAAAGTTAACATTTTCTATATATTTTGCTGTGTCAAAATGACCTAATAAATATAAAGAACAGTACCCATATAGACCCAAAAATGATATATCACATTCTACACATGACATTTTAGCAGGAAAGACTGCCATTGGAGTATATAACTTTTAACCTGTGTATATATAATTAAAATACGATAATAAAATTCATGTCTTTTTCAGGACCTCTGATCCAACCATGTAGTATGGCATGTTTGTGAGATATGGTTTTGGTGGATAGGATGTTCATGAAGGACCTGTAGTACAAAGTATATCACTGGATTGAGCTCTTTGTCTAAGTGTATTATTAAAGTGCTTTGCTTTGAGCTCAGTTCATTGTTATGCAATTCATTCTTTGTGAAATAAAGATTTGACAGACAACTCTCATGTACAAGGATTTGTCAAGGTAGTATCCATTCTATGTACAATGTAAGTAATAAGGAGATAAAAGCATTTTATTATGATTTGAACCAAACATTTCTTGTCCATTAACCAAATTTAAAAAAAAGAACAAATTTACCCGACAATGCTACACTGGCTACTAGCAATATGATGCTAGGTTGTTTTAATACATCTGTACTGCCTACTGATGACTCGGTCCTGAGTGTAAATGGTCATTCAGTATGTTAAAAAAAAAGGGCAAAATTTATAAGGCCTATCTAGCCTAATTGATTTCTAAAACTATATTTCATTGTACATGTTCAACATTTTTCATTCATTTGTTTATTTTTTAATTTGTGTGAATTAACATTGTTACAGTAAATGTTAATTACTACACTTTCATACCACAACAAAAACTGTATTGGTATCATTTATATTTGTATCCATATAACAAAAAAAATTGAAAAGAGAATAATTTTGCAATACCTTTTTCATATTGAATACTATAACTTTTTTGATATTTAGACATATTAAGTAGATTTTCATAATACCCACTTGACATGATTGAAATTCTATCAGATTACTTTTGGAGCAGTTATGAGTCTTTGAAGCATGCTCACAAAGGTTTTTTTGTTGATATCATTTTCATATTGGTCAAAACATTTTTTTGCTTCTGCCAGCTTTGGAGGAGATGTTATCAAAGAATTGATAAAAAACAACACAGAAGTTTACTTTCTAGCTCTTCTAGCCCCAAGCATCATGTCAGGCATTGTCATTACTAAAAACCAATAAATGTCTTCTAATCTGAGAAACAATTTCGGCATTTTAACAAAATATTTTACTGATGATACTTAAAATCCACCACAAAGTAATATAAATAGAACCATACAAATATTGAGCAAATACATATAAAAAAGATGTGGTATGATTGCCAATGAGACAATTCTCCACAACAGACCAAAATGACACAGAAATTAACAACTACGGGTCACCGTACAGCCTTCAACAATGAGCAAAGCCCATAACACATAGTCATTTATGTTATTTATGTACACAAAATAAACGAAAAACAAATATTATGTAACACATAGACAAACGACAACCACTGAATTACAGCCTCCTGATATCATGTTCTCAGATATCATATCCCATTTAAAAAAAAATCACATGAAAAAATGAACCTATTATGTGTTACTCTCCTAGCTACAAAATGTATCCAAAATCAAAGATGTGGAAAATATTCTATCATAATCATTTGGTAATTAATGCAATTAGTGTCTCTTCCATGACCGTCTTGAACATAAAATCTAAATATTAAATAAACAACACTCCTCATGCTCAGGTTGGTTGTCATCGTGCCATACAGTTAATAACAACATGTAGGAAAAACATAGAACTCCTTTTGTCATATAAAACACTGTCAAACATCCAAACATACTATCCACATTCATCTGTGTCCACACTTGTTTATTAAGAAAATATAATTTGTTGTTGTATCAGAACAACGTATGTATATTGTTCACTGCTGGTGGATGTATCGTCCCCTAGAATAGTCAGTAGTTGGCACTTTGTCCTTTTTTCCATAAACTTTCTGTTTATAAAATATTTAATTACTCAAAACACTAAGGTTTTTCTACCCCCAGGCACATTTTGACATTGCCGTATTTGGCAAAATTTTGGGAATTTTGGCTTGCAATGGTCTTCAAATTGGTTTTGATTTTGGTTTTACAACTTTTGATTCGAGTGCCATGATGAGTCTCATATATTCGAAACGCGTAACAAATTGTTTTAAGTTATGTATGCGTAATTTGTTAAGATGAGATCATGAACAGTTTGTTGATATTTTAAATCGCCAAAACAAATGCTTGTCATCTTTCTTATGTAATTATTTTTTTTACGATTAATTATCAATATATGTTTTGAAATCATTGTGACAACCTAACTTTACTCATACTGTCGAAATCGAGCTTGATAAAATGGCTACTTTCTTGTATGACTCTATTTTATCTTTTTTTTTATTTGGTTTCCAAACACAACGGAACTAAAATTCTTAACATACTATGTCTTTGTTTGAATTAATTATCATAACGATTGCATCTCTTTGATGAACTGTTGTAAAAGTTCTTGACAATAACTTCACATTTTTTTTACTATTTCTGAAATTAATGCGAAGAAGTAGAAACTAAAGTCATTAAGTTTCTTGTTTCTTTATATCAAGACGACTGAATTATTGTGTGTTCCCCTTTTCTAATTGAGCATGCGGCAAATTAGAGCATGCTTGGTCACATTCTTCAATTTTTTTATCATCTGTATTTTAGCATGTCACCATCTGGATCAGTTAATAAAATTATTACTTCTTCGACAGTTTCATGTTGAATTATCCATTCTATGACAATCCCATCGAACTTGAAACGAAGGATACAACAGGTACACTTAAGTTTGCCACATATCTTGACTGACATCTTGAAAATGTTTTGAGGAACGATTGTGAACAAAACTTTACGACAAAAGCGATTTTTTCAGCTAACCAATTTTGAACTTTCCATATCTATGTAGCAAAATTCCAGCAGCGCCTGCTTATGCATTACATATATATACCAGTTGATACGATTTTTAAGATCTTGCATTTCCTTTTAATATTTTCTTGATAGATGGTTGCTGCTTACAAGGAAGCTATTAAACCAAAAGTTCCATGTGGTGAAGTTGAAATCACCCCTTCGAAAATTTTACGGACGCCATCACGAGTTGGTTGACCGTTATGGAATATTTATTTTCTCAAATGACGACGAGTATGTTCCAATTGCCATAACCATTATACCGTCCTCTTTTCCTCGAATGCGACCTACCAAATTATATTTGCAACATGACGGGTGCCACATGTGGAGACGGATTTGCTCACCCTTCTAGAGCACCTGATATTACCCCTGATTTTTGGTGAGGTTCGTGTTGCTCTCTATAGTTTTCTATGCTGTATTTTGTTTTTTATTGGTTTTTCATTTTTTGTCACGGAATTGTCAGTTTATTTTTAACTTATGAGTTTGAATATCCCTTTTGTATCTTCCGCCTCTCTTTGGGTAGCAAATTGACTGACACAGACTTGCAAAAATGTATCTACGACAAAGTTTTAGAAAGAACATCATTAAATTTAATTACAAATACCGAAAAGCGGAAACAATCCAATACGAATCTAATGTTTATATATCTTTATTCTGAAAAACATTTTTTAATAAAATAGTATCAAGAAGCTTCATGAGATAAACAGCACAAATATATAACAAAATAGAATGTACACAGACTATTTACTAATATATATTAAAAGATTCAGCCAGGAATGCAATCGCAGACATCAAAATTTCATATAAAGGTTCATAACTTCTTCAGTTTTAAATTGTTTTATGTTCATAACTTCTATTTAGGTAAAATTTTAATGATATCTTGCATAAAGATCTTTGATTTTAAATAGTATGAAAAACTTTTAAAAAAATTAGAAGGATGTTTAATATGTATTCCCCGTGTATGGTGGAAGTGCCACAAAGGGACTTCCTTTGACTGGCCAGTATCGTTTCTACTGCCGGATGTCATTTGTGTCTTTAACATCACACTGTTATATGTTGATTGAAGGTCCACTTTACAGAATTTTGTCTAAAACAATATGAAAATAAGAATTTTAAATTCAAGATAACAAAAGTAGTAAAATGTCTCGGACATCTTTTATGAAGTGCAATAATAACATACCTTTAATTGTGAAAAAAAAAATATTTTCATCGTAATAATGGTTTTATACAAAAAAGTGTACATAGTCAGAATCATGTGAAAATTCACGAATTATTACGATTATTGAAAGAAACAATAATGCTTAGACGTACTATACAAACTGTCTTGTTTAAGAATCTATCGTAAAAAAATACCTGATTGCAAAGTCGTCATTTTTCGTTCCTGTCATCATGAATCTATTATTGCCCTGTTCATAATCTCGATTGTCATTTAGTGATGTTAAATAATAATTGAGATTATAACTTGTTTTGATGTGGTGTTTTCAGTTATTTATTTGCCAACATTTGCTTTGAAATTCTGTTGAAACTGTCAGTGTGTTGATATTTAATAATGAACAAGATATTCTACATGGACCTGTATTTTTCTCCAACGTTGTTCTATATGTGACAATTAATTTCTGCAAAATAAAATAAAATTGCGACTAAGAACTATTATTTTTAGTTTGAAATGATCATACATTGAAAGAAAGGATATTTATACCAGAGCTCAAATTGAAATTAATACTCCTATGTTCAAAGTATTAGCATTTTCAGAAAACATGAAAGAGAGGCATAAAAGTTCATTTTAACACTCATTTGGAATACAAAAGAAGAAAAAAAAATAGAAATAGTCCGTCAAATGAATTGAACGTCAATATTTAGTTTAGAAACTCGCAAGAATGATTTAAATGTATTTTGCTTTTTGTGTAAAATCTGACAAGAAAAACAAAATAATGTTCATTGTCAAATTCAAATGTCTGAATACAAGATCACATACGTAAAAAAAAAAAAAAATAAAGAAAGCAATATGCTGTCATGCTACATTTTTGTACGCCTTGTTGAAATAGAATAAGTGTTGAAACATCAAAGCAGACATGTACATATATAATAGAGTAGATTTTGTCATTATCATAGTGATCAAGTATTCTTCAAATATAAAATAGTTATGTATATGCTACATATTGACACAAATCAATTTATTTTTCTCACCTTCGGATTCCCAAAAGTGTTTATTAGCGTACATTGCTTATACTTGATCCTTTTATTAACACCAACAACACACGAACCGGTATAAACATAGGATTATATAATTAAAGCATTCTTCAATAATTTTACCGATTTTCAAATCTCGAAAATCGATTAGTTAAAGGCATATCAAGGTAACAAACTAAAACTGAGGGAATCGCATACCCTCCAATAAGGAGCGAGACTGGGTGAGATGACAGGGTAATCATTTCTCCTAGAAATAAGCCATAATATTGTCTCAAAGTACACACATGGAGCTGTAATATTGGGAATTTAAATAAAGATTGTAAGATTTTTAAAAAGCGATCCTAATGTGAATAAACTCATCATAGTTACCAGGATTAAAATTTTGTACGTCGGACGCGTGTTTCGTCTACAAAATAAAATTGAGAATGGAAATGGGGAATATGTCAAAGAGACAACAACCCGACCAAAGAGCAGATTACAGCAGGAAGGCCACCAATGGGTCTTCAACTCAGCGAGAAAATTCCGCACCCGGAGGTGGTCAGACTCGTCAGTGACGCTATATTCAAAAAAGAAATAAATTCATGGGAAACTGGTCCTTCACTTTGCTGACAAAAAATTCGGATACTATTTTGTTATTATGATTTCGGTAGCAGATCACTTTTAGTTTAGTTTTAAAAGTTTATGTTCACTTTCCATGTCTAGTTAGATGCTAGTTATATAAGTTATTCAATTTATTTATTAATTTTTTTTTGTCATTGAAGATTATGATAATTGAAACAGAAGAACTTTAAACGTTAAAGTTATATCACACTTTAAAACTTTGATTTGTCAAATGAATAGTATATTGTAATTAAGGTCAAAGATCAAGTACCCTTTGCAGTGGCATTTTTTTATTTAAAACACAGTTGAATCAAAATATGACAAACATTAGGAATTTATTTATCAAACAATGCAATCAAATGATTAAAAGGAAATCCTTAAGATGATTTCACAACCACGCCTGAGTACATTAGAATATTTTACTAATATGTCTTCAGCTTTGAAATAAACTTTAACGGCCTTTCCTATTAGAAAATGTAAAAACCGATGTATAAAGAAATAATACTATTTATTCATCTAATTTCTTTAACTATTGTTTTACTTTATTTTATTTCATTCTTGTTAGTAAATACTGCGCCGTACTGATGAAGTTCTATCGTTAACAAAAATAACACATAAGACTTAAAACAATCTGTAGTAGATAATCAGATTGGACCAAACAATTGTTGATATTTTTAAGAAGGGATATCTGAAGCAGAAGATACATTCAGGAATCCATTGACCGGGTAAATCGAGCAAATTTTGATAACATATATCGAATATTGAAATAATGGCTGCATGGCAAAATATGTACACAGAACAATTCAAGTTGGTTTTTTGCTTGTAATTTAGGTGAATAATGAAATCAATAAGAGCTAATAATAAAATCGTGGCTCAGCTTACAAACAAGAAAACCTCATTTGCATGCACGAAGTATACACTCAAATAGTTCATGCTATATCAACATGCCACAGATAACGTTATTTGATAATGAAGTGAATCACTTAGAAGGGGGACTCCTCGAACATTTTGATCAATTCGTCAAAATTGCAAAATATACTCTATCAGATACAAATTTTTTAAGTGAATCTAAGTTGTCATAATTCGATTTTTACTGACTAAGCGTTGACAATTGTATGATTTATTACACATCTAGATGTGAGAATTTCTTGTTCTGCTGATCGGTTCATGTTTTAGTTTTTGTGGTGGATGTGTATAAAAAAACAGAACGGGATTTAGATTTAATCAATCAATTTCAATATTTTTGTCTTATAATGTCTTAAATACATTCGTTAGATAAGAACCATGCAAAACTTATAATTTGTGAAATAAGACAAATAAACATTAAATTTCCCAGAGTTCTTCAATTTCGTCAATCAAACACCGTTCTTATATAATTCATTGTTGTAAAAATCAGCATTAAAGTTAAACAAAATATAAGTTGGATCTATAAAACTTCTCAATGTAGATGCTAGGGAACATAATTGTATATTTAAACTTTTAAACAAACGATATGTTAGATGACAGAAATTTTTAAGCTAATTGTCATTTAAATACATTGTGTATAATTTTCAAGTTAGAGTTTGATACTTTTGTGTACATATTCAAGGTTACGAAGACCAAAAAAAGCCAAACGAAGATTGTATTTTTTCTCTACATGTGGTTCGAGTTGTTGGTTTATTGCTGACAGTTATACCGCTAACCAGCAGATGAAATTACCTTCCTTTTTCAACTCGTGACACTAACGATGTCTGTTGAATGTTTGCGGAATACAATGCGATAATTTGCTTCTTCCAAAAAAAAAAAATAAAAAACGGTTGATAAATAAAAGAAACTTTCTACAGGGAAAATAAAAAAAAAATGTAACCAGTATTCTTTGAGTAAAGTGGAATGAAAGGTTAAGAAGCATATGATATTTGTTAACAACATTTCAGTCATCTTAAGTATACATATGTCAATTACTCCAAAAACAATGTTACCTAACAAAATATTTTTTGATAAATTATACTGCTTCAAACAGTCTGTATGTCAAATGAATGAATTGTTATATTCAAATACCAAAGATCAAGTTTATTTGCCTAGACTCTGTAGTTAATAAATAAATGAATCGCATATTATTGAGATAGAATTTTTTCACCTGTTTATGTTGGTTACTTATTCACTTACCTTAGATTTTTAGTAAACAATTAGTTTTTAATTTGTCTGTAATAAAAATCGTTTGATGTGTATTGTAATTTTTATACCGATTTATCTTGAATTTTGACAAATGATTAGCTGTAGTTTGTTTAAAGAAAAGGCGAATTATCTCTCTAGAACTATTTTCCGTGTGATTTATATATTCTCATGATTGTGTCTTTTCTTTTTGACATATTCTGTAATATACCGCCGGACAACCGGCATCAGTTTTTGAAATATTTGGTGTTTCTGTTGGTTTCTCCAACGCAAAGCATTATTCAGGGTTATATCTGGTCTATATACCAGCTTTGATAAGTGTTGGATATTACTGTAAATTTTCACTTCTTCGTACTGTGAACATCAAAATTATTTATTTTGTAAAAATATTTCCTTTCTCCATTTGAACTGTACACGTATACCTTACAACTAAATTATTTTCATTTTACTGTGTTTAAAGTAATTGCAAATGGCTGATATTTTTGTTCAATCATATTGTTTTTCTTAAATTGTTTAACATTTCACAGCGGTATAACATGTTACTTTAATTATTCTTCCCTTAGTTTTTTTATTTTGTATTTACATTGTATCATAGATCAAATTTATTTGTTCAGTGTATGTTCACTGGTGTTAATATGTCTTTTGATTGAGTTAAGCCATTTCAATTGATATTTTATAGTGTGTCTTTCTATGTTGTGATGTTACACTATTGTTTCAGATAAGGGTGAAGGTTTGGCACCATTAAAACGTTTAAACCCGCTGCAATCGTTTGCACCTGTCCTAAGTCAGGAATCTGATGTTCAGTAGTTGTCGTTTGTTGATGTGGTTAATAAGTGTTTCTCGTTTTTTATATAGATTAGACCGTTGGTTTTCCCGTTTGAATGGTTTTACATTAGTAATTTATGGGGCCCTTAATAGCTTGCTGTTCGGTGTGAGCCAAGGCTACGTGTTGAAGACCGTACTTCGACCTATAATGGTTTACTTTTATAAATATCGACTTGGATGGAGAGTTGTCTCATTGGCACTCATACCACATCTTCTTATATCTATAAACAAACTAATTTTGGACACTAGTGGACTTTTCAACTGTTTCGGTTCTTATACATGCTTGGCTTTCAAATATTAGGCTTTGAGCGTTCCTGATGCAAGTAAATCCAGAAAAGCGTTTCGGACGCATGGAATTATTAACGTGTTGTTTTTATTTTTTATAGACCCTGAGTATGGTTTGATTTGATCTGCAATAACGAAAAACTTTAAAATATTTACAGTTAAAGAAAAATAATTTGGCATTTATAATGGGGTGGTGATGTCATAAGGATATACTCAAACTGATGTGGATTGTCAATTATTGAATAATAAACTAAACATTTCGATCAATGTTCGAACTATAAATTTAATGTGACAGATCAAAGAAATATACATGTCTCTGGACAGATTGAGAATTATTATACTGAAGTTTTTTTAGCGATTACAAAGCACTTTTATATGATTCAATATATATGATGATAGCGGATATGTTCCTAATGTCGTAACTACAATCCCGTCCCATTTGCCCGAATGTGGCCTACCGAATTAGACTTATAACCGGGGTTGTACTAACATGAGCAACACGACGGGTGCCACATTTGGAGTAGGATCTGCTTACCCTTCCAGAGCACCTGAGATCACCCCCAGTTTTGGTGGGGTTCGTGTTGCTCAGTCTTTAGTTTTCTATGTTGTGTTTTGTGTACTATTATTGGTCTGTTGGTCTTTTTCTTTTTTAGCCATGGCGTTGTCAGTTTATTTTCGACTTATGAGTTTAAATGTCCCTCTGGTATCTTTCGCCTCTCTTCGACAATGAAGTACATTACGCTTTGATGTTGATATAGCAACGTCCTAAAACTATGACAATGTCATTTTATAAATTACATTGTTTCAATCATCACTGTACCGTACCACTATCCTCACTAAATACGCTTCAATCAGGAGAATTCTAATCATATTGTTATATTGTTCTTTCTTCCAAAAACAAAATTTAAAATGATTTCAGGAAAAGTATTTCAACGAGCTACTGCACAGTGTGTGTAAAGGAAGCCGCGAGTTTATGCAATGTTTTTTTTCACGTTTATACATTCATTACTTCATACTAGTAGTCGGTTTAAGATTTCCAAAAGATGCGGAACGCCCACCGATAAATAAAGGGGGATAGTGAAATTGATAAAAATGTACTTAAACACACATGTTTGCATCCCCCATGGTAATTGACTAATAATGCATTTTGCTCATTCCACAATGCGATCTCGGATGCTATTCTCTTTCACTATCATATGATCAAGATATCTAGGCTGTTTGTAAATGAGGCAGTAAATGAACAATACAAACAAACCAGAAAAATTATACATTTTTCATTTTAAATTTTACTAAAGTTTCCCTAAAAAAAACATTGAAAGTGAGAATTTTTGAATTTTGAATTTTAAATTCTCCATCAATGAAAATAAAACAACTATAAGAAAAAAATGACAGCACGTACACAATTACTTGCACTGAATAATAAGCCCATTCGTTTAGTGTAAAAAAAAAACTCGAACAGTTCTCACAATCATAAGTGGTGTATACATGCCACCAAGTAAGCTAGTGAAGTCTTCGGCTTAACCAAATGAGAAACATTTCGAAAGAGAAAACCAAATAGACAAATTTCAGCTGATAGTATTAAAACAAAAAGAAATTATGGAAGTCAAAAACCGACTGCAAGAGCTGGACTTCTATCATATAGCTTGAGACAAACAAAAAAGAATATAGAATGGGTGAACATGTTTGAAGCGCTCATCTTTTTTGTGGGGGACATTGGTGCAGCAGTACAACATTACGACTGTAAAAGTCAATTGAAATAGGCTGGATTTCTCAGATCTGTACTAAAGCTTTAAAATAACTGGCAAATCAGACAAAGTTGACCTACGATGAATTTGGTTGTTCTGTTTATGTCTCATTGGTCATATGGTTCATAACTTTTCTACGTATTTATACAGGTCTATATAGGTCCAATCGAAAATCTGTATTTTTTTCTTCCGACTTTACAGTAAAAAAAAATGTTCAAAACTAGATATTTGTTTAAGACTAAATATGGACGACAGAAATATGAAGACATTTTTTTATTAGAACGAATGACTTTGTTCAGCAGTAAAACAACCATATTAGAATACGAATACGTGGTTTCAATGAAATGCGACATCACTCATACAACTTAACAACTATATAACGACATTTTGTACTCGTAAATATAGTTTTACGAACTGTTTCAGTTTTTTTTGGTCATATTCTCAATCTCAAAAACATATTGTTAATACAACTTGTGGATAAGAAGAATAATGGCATTTTAATGTTTTGATACTGACTTCATCAGCTTACCCTAGCGGGTTCGCTTAATATTATTGCTGATAAAGTCAGTATCAGAAACAAAAATGCCATTATTCTATATATTTTTTTATCTTTTTTTAAATTTTCACACTTCATTTTTTTGCCAGTACTTTTTAGCTCAAGTGGCCCAAAGGGCCATGTGAGCTTATGCCATCACTTGGCGTCCGTCGTCGTCCGTCGTCTGTCGTCGTCTGTTGTCGTCGTCGTAAACTATTTCAAGAATCTTCTCCTCTGAAACTACTGGGCCAAATACCTTCAAACTTTAACTGAATGTTCCTTAGGGTATCTAGTTTATAAAGTGTATCCGAAGTTTTGATCCATTAACAAATATGGCCTCCATGGTTAAAAATAGAACATAGGGGTCAAATGCAGTTTTTGGCTTATATCTCAAAAACTAAAGCTTTAAGAGCAAATCTGACACGATTGGTAATGTTAAGGAAATTTGGCAGTTTTTTTGTTATTATCTTGAATATTATTGAAGATAAAGATAAATTGTAAACAGCAAAAATGTTCAGCAAAGTAGGATCTACAAAAAAAATTTTATGCCCAAAATTGTCAATTGACCCCTGAAGGAGTTATTGCCCTTTAAAGACAATTTTACACAATTTCTTCATCATGTTTGCTAACATTTAAAAATCATCTCCTCTGAAACTACTGGGCCTAATACTTTAACTGAATGTTTCTAAGGGTAACTGGTTTATAAATTATATCTGAAGTTTTGATCCATCAACAAACATGGCCGTCATGGCTAAACTAGAACATAGGGGACAAAAGCAGTCTTTGGCTTATATCTAAATAAAATGCTCCGCAGGGCGCAGCTTGATACGACCGCAGAGGTCGAACCCTGAACAGTTGGGCCAAGTATGGACACAACATTCAAGCTTGATACAGCTCTGAATTTGGATTGTGATTAAATATTTGACACAGCATAGGTTTCTGACACAGAATGAATGTGGTCTAAGAACTTAAAAATTTTAAATTGGACATTCACCTATTATGGTCCAATATCCAAAATCTAAATACATGGTTAGATTCAGCATATCAAAGAACCCCAAGAATTCAATTTTTGATGAAATCAAACAAAGTTTAATTTTGGACCCTTTTGACCTCAATGTGGACAAAGTTGATAATGGGGCCCAAAAATCAAAAATCTAAATACATGGTTAGATTCAGCATATCAAAGAACCCCATATATTCAATTTTTGTTGAAATCAAACAAAGTTTAATTTTGGACCCCGATTTGGACCAACTTGAAAACTGGGCCCATAATCAAAAATCTAAATACATGTTTAGATTCAGCATATCAAAGAACCCTACGAATTCAATTTTAAACTAAGTTTAATTTTGGACCCTTTGGACCTTAATGTAAACCAATTTGAAAACCGAACCAAAAATTAAGAATCTAAATACACGGTTGGATTCGGCATATCAAGGAACCCCAATAATTCAATTTTTGATGAAATCAAACAAAGTTTAGTTTTGGACCCTTTGGACCTCAATGTGGACCAATTTATAAACGGGGCCCAAAATCCAAAAACTTAATACATGGTTAGAATCAGCATATTATAGAACCCCAAGAATTCAAGAATAAAACCCCATTGAAATTGGTCAAGAAATAAGCAATTTATACGAAGTATCTTCTTTTGCACAATACTGTGCAATTGAATATTTCTTGCTATTGCGCAATACTGTACAATTGACAATTTCTTGCTATTGCGCAATATTGTGCTATTGGATATTTCTTGCTATTGCACAATACTGTGCAATTGAAGATTTCTTGCTATTGCGCAATACTGTGCAATTGAAGATTTCTTGCTATTGTGCAATACTGTACAATTGAAAATTTCTTGCTATTGCTCAATACTTATTATATAATAATTTACAAATCCTGTTTGGTGTGTATCTCCTATCATATCATTATTATTTGCTTTTAAATATAAAACAGAAATAACCAACTTAAAATGGAAAATTTTAAATGAAAAAAAAAAGAAAAAAAGAAAAAATCCCCCCCCAAATTTTTTGAACCCCCTTATGATTCATCACCCCCAAACTCAATCCCAGCCTTCCCTTTCTGGTATGGTACCTTGCAGTACAATTTCAGAGAGATCCATACCCTTGAACACAAGTTATTGTCTGGAAACTAGAAAAATGCTTATTTTTGGCCCCTTTTTGGCCCCTTATTCCTAAACGTTTTGGGCAATTACCCCCAAACTCAATTCCAGCTTTCCCTTTGTGATATGGAACCTTGTAGTACAATTTCAGAAAGATCCATACACTTACACACAAGTTATTGTCATGAAACTAGAAAAATGCTTGTTTTTTGCCCCTTTTTTTGCCCCTAATTCCTAATGTTTTGAGGCAATTACCCCCAAAATCTATCCCAGCATTCCCTGTGTGATATGGAACCTTGTGGTACAATGTCAGAGAGATCCATACACTAAAACACAAGTTATGTCTGGAAGTTACAAAAATGCTTATTTTTGGCCCCTTTTTGGCCCCTAGTTCCTTAACTGTTGGTACCATAACCCCCAAAATCAATCCCAACCTTCCTTTTGTAGTATTGAACCTTATGGTAAAATTTCATAGAGATCCATTCACTTAAACTAAAGTTAGAGTGCGAAAACCAATGTGTCTTCGGACGACGCCGGACGACGACGACGACGACGACGCCAACGTCATACCAATATACAACCGCAAAAATTTTTTGCGGTCGTATAAAAAACTACAGCAGTTAGAGCAACAGTGAAAGGAGTTAAAGTGATAAATGGGTTCTGATATATCTGTTATGAAATTTTCAGACAAGTTCGACAACCCATTGTTGGGTTACTGTTGGAAATAAAAAATGTTCAGCTAAGTAAGATCTACAAATAAGTCAACATGATCAATATATTCAATGGACCCCTTAAGGAGTTATTGCCCTTAAAACGGTTTTTTTTTTTACATTTTTTGTGAAAGTCTAATTACTTTTTCAAAAATCTTCTTCTCTGAAACTACTTGGCCAAATACTTAAAAACTTTAATTGAATGTTCCTTAGGGTATCAAGTTTATAGATTGTATTCGGGGATTTGATCCATTTAAAAACATGGCGGCAGTTTCTAAAAAATAGATCATAGAGGTCAAATGAAGTTATTGGCTTTCATCTCAAAAACTAAAGCAGCAAGAGCAAAACTGACATAGGTGAAAGTGTTAAACAGGTTTAGGTCTACCTGTCAAGTAATCTTCAGACCAATATGACAACTGATTGTTGGGTTACTGCCCAGAAATAGTTAATTTGGTTATTATTTTTAATATTATAATAGATAGATAGAAAGTGTAAATAGCAAAAATGTTCAGCTAAGTAGGATCTACAAATAAGTCAAATGATCAAAATCGTCAATTGACTCCTTAAGGCGTTATTGCCCTTGAAACGTTTATTTTTTACATTTTTTCGTGCAAGTCTATTACTTTTTCAAAAATCTTCTTCTCTGAAACTACTATGCCACATATATCCAAACTTTAACTGAATGTTCCTTATGGTATCTAGTTTATAGATTGTATCCGAAGTTTTGATCCATCAACATTCATGGCCGTCATGGCTAAAATAGAACATAGGGGACAAAAGCAGTCTTTGGCTTATATCTAAAAAACTACAGCAGTTAGAGCAACAGTGAAAGGAGTTAAAGTGATAAATGGTCCTGATATATCTGTTATGAAATTTTCAGACAAGTTCGACAACCCATTGTTGGGTTACTGTTGGAAATAAAAAATGTTCAGCTAAGTAAGATCTACAAATAAGTCAACATGATCAATATATTCAATGGACCCCTTAAGGAGTTATTGCCCTTAAAACGTTTTTTTTTAACATTTTTTGTGAAAGTCTAATTACTTTTTCAAAAATCTTCTTCTCTGAAACTACTTGGTCAAATACATAAAAACTTTAATTGAATGTTCCTTAGGGTATTAAGTTTATAGATTGTATTCGGGGATTTGATCCATTTAAAAAAATGGCGGCAGTTTCTTAAAATAGAACATAGAGGTCAAATGAAGTTTTTGGCTTTCATCTCAAACACTAAAGCAGTAAGAGCAAAACTGACATAGGTGAAAGTGTTAAACAGGTTTAGATCTACCTGTCAAGTAATCTTCAGACCAATAGGACAACTGATTGTTGGGTTACTGTCCAGAAATAGTTAATTTTTAGGAAATTTTACAGTTTTGGGTTATGTATTATCTTTGATATTATTATACAAAGAGAGAAAGTGTAAATAACAAAATTGTTCAGCAAAGAAAGATCTACAAATAAGTCAAATTCCTGAAACTGAAATTGCAGGTGAGCGATATCAGGCTATCATGAGCCTCTTGTTTTATAAAGACATTTTGCAAAGAATAGAGGCAAAATTGATTTGCTTTTAACATTCTCAAAGGTTTAATACAATTGGCTCAACAAACTTTAGGTCTCCTAAGTATTTTGTAATGGAAACACGTCATGCGTGCTGAACTGAGTATCATACGTTTGTGTACATATAACTTGCACAATGTGCATTACTTTGTTGTTACGATACATACAATTTCTCCCCTCTCAAAATTGCAAAACTCAAGTCTGATTTTAATAAATTTTGATTACTTGACATACTGAATTAAACGGTCAAAAATTTTGTATAAAAGTTTTAATAAAACTCCAATTTTCAATGAAAAAGTGGTATTGTATTAGTCGTTAAATGCATTTTTTTTCAATTAATTTTAATCTCCATTACACATCCAAATTGATTTAAAACTTTCGAAATACTGTATTGTTTGACCCATTGACGATACAATAATGTTACAATGTTTACCCTTTGTTAACATTCCATCAACAATGATCAAAATGCTTAGTATCGAAAAATTTATAAAATTTGAGATAGATTAAAAATGAATAAGACAACTTTATTGTCCTGGTGTATTTTTTTTATAAAGTATGCATACAAAGGGGCAAAAACAAACCTTTTCAAATACAAAACAAAAAAAAAGAGAAGATAAACGGTATCACGTGAAATGTCCGAAAATACTTCAAAAACTGAGAATGATCTCAGATCACAAGGAATGGTGGTTTTCTATCTTAATAAAATACAGAGAAAAGAAGGAGCTACTGACTTGCGTACAGTACAGATCCAAGGGTTGATGATGCCCGTAATTTATAACATAGGACTGAAATTCGATCCTGTTTTTTGTGCAATTTTGGCTTTTTGAATCATCTTCTACTTTTTAATTGAGTTAGCCTTCCATCTGTTTGATTCGAATGCCACTGGCGAGTCTGATGTAGACGAAACGCGAGTCTTGTGTACTTGTATATATATTATAAGAAATTTGTCAAGATTTATGGCAAATACGATTTGCATCCGAGCCGTGTGCCGTTTTTAATATCTAGCATATTTACCAAAAGTATTTAGGAACAAAAGTAACCGAAATATATTCTTTTTTCCTCGTTTATGACCCCCTCTCAGTTTGTGCCACCTTTTTTTCCCAACTTTTTTAACGATGCTTCTAATAACATTAACGGTACCAATTTTACTGCACCAGATTGGTATTTCGACAATTAACGCGCCTTCAAATTCATTATTATGCTCGAGATCTAAATATTTGAAAGTCCAAAACCTAATACAAACGTTGAAGAGGTGATAACACCTAAAAGTAATAATTGTTTCAAAGAAGAAAAATACAGGTATTTTTATCTGTATTATTTCATATAGTACATAATCAAATTGTGAAATGTAATTGGAATATATTGAGGATTGCGCAAGCTTGTTTTGGGAGGCAAATATTGTAAAACAGAATTCGCTTTTGTACAAATCGGTAAAATGTTTTATTCTAGGAAAAAAGACTCTTATTCCTGGCATGTTTGCATCCACTAATCACATGCCAAGATATTTTTTATTCATTTTTGTTTTGGTAGATATTTACATTTTTTTTTTATTTAAGCGTTTTATTTCTATGTAGCAACATTCCAGAAGCGCCTGCATATAGAATATGTATCTCTCAATTGATACGATATGCCAGAGCTTGCGATTCCTCCACTGATTTCCTTGAAAGTGGGTTGCTGCTTACAAGGAAGCCATTGAACCAAGTGGTAAAGTTGAAGTCCACCCTTCAAAGTATTACGAAGGCCACCGCGATATGGGATATATGTGTCACAGATTACAACGGATGTGTTCCAATTGTCGCAACCACAATCCCGTTTTCTTTTTTCTCGATTGTAACATCATCGAATGAGATACATCACAACGAGCAACACAACGGGTGCCCTATTGTGTCATATTTGCACGTTAGCATAGACATGACAAATTAACTCTTTATTATTAAAAAGAAGATGTGGTATGATTGCCAATGAGACAACTCTCCACAAGAGACCAAATGGCACAGAAATTAACAACTATAGGTCACCGTACGGCCTTCAACAATGAGCAAAGCCCATACCGCACAGTCAAAATTGGTAATCGTGTTATACTCTCTAGTTTTGACTCTTTTATTTAAATTCTTATTTTGTTTCCAATACGTGTATACCTTTCAGATCCATATCAAAATTTTGTCATTGTCATACTTCTGGGATACAACTATTTCGTCTTTATATATTATCATTTCAACACCACCTATAGTATATACAAGAGAGGCGAAGGATACCAAAGGGACATTCAAACACATAAGTCGAAAATAAACTAATAATGCAATGGCTAAAAAAGAAAAATACAAACAGACAAACAACAGTACACTAAACAACATAGAAAACTAAAGACTGAGCAACATGAACCCCACCAAAAACTGGGGGTGATCTCAGGTGCTCCGGAAGGGTAAGCAGATTCTGTTCCACATGTGGCACCCGTCGTGATGCTCATGTAAGTACAAACCCGGTGATATGTCAAATTCGGTAGGTCACATTCGGGGGAAGGGTACGGGATTGTAGTTACGACAATTGGAACATATCCGTCGTCATCTGTGAAACAGATATTCCATAACGGTCAACCAACACGTGACGGCGTCCGTAAAATTTACGAAGGGATGATTTCAACTTCAACACTTGGAACTCTTGGTTTAATAACTTCCTTGTGAGCAGCAACCCTCTATCAAGGAAATCATGATAGATACATGTAGATATCTTCCAGCTAAAACAAGATCCCAGAGCTTGCGTTCCCTATGAAAGACGGTGTCTAGCATCGGTTTGTATAAAATTATTTGATATGTAGTATTGATACCTGTAGTATTGAAGCACGCATAACGGAGTAATGATAAATCCCAGATTATAATGAGCCAAGATATTAAAAATACTGTCACAATCTCAATGTTGAATAGAAAGACAATTAAAACCTTTAGACAAGGCCGGAGTGCCACAAGGAGTTTGAAGGATATAATGCATGAATATGGCAAATAATTCAAATGAAACGCATAGATCGAATTCTCCCATCACCATCCGACTACATGGAAAACGCAGCGGCTGTGGTTGTTAATTTATACATTCTTTAATTTATGAGAGTTTTGTAAGTAGACATCAGCTTTTCTGCTGAAAAACTTTTGTAAATGCAGTCTTTTTATCGGAAACAATATTGTTATCTTTATAAAAAAATAATTTTGTTTTAGAAAAAGTAGATACATTTTAATATCATTTATAAACATGTTGTGAACTTGGTTTTTTGATCATTTTGATTTTCATTCAAGTTTTCCACGAAATGTGTCCTTTTAACTGAGGCGGCTTCATTGTTTAATGCTGAATTTTGGTACAAGTTATAAACATTTGTTATATAACTAAAAGAATCGCCACAAAATAAGAATTGAAGTTTTCGCTAAAAATGTTCAGGTCGCTTAAAATAACTTTCTGTGTGCATTGCACAAGAAACGGAGTAGATCAAGAAACCTCAAAATTGAGGTAAGATCAAGTCTACCTCGAAACATGGAGGTCAAGTTTGTTTTTGTCGATTAGTAATTGATTACAGAAGGTGGGCAACTCATATGGCCCTCATGGATATTCAAATGAAAATTCTGACTTCTTTATTTTTTTAGTCGTTGCATTATATAAAAATAAGAAGATGTGGTATGATTGCCAGTGAATCAACTATCCACCAGTCACCAAATGACGAACAGAGGTCGCCGCACGGCATTCACCAACGAGAAAAAAACCATACCGTATATGGCTATAAATTGTCCGTACACGACAAATTCAAACGACAAGACCGCCGTCCTGGTTTATGTACAAAATCATAAACGAAAAACAAAATTTATGTTTGTTCTGACTATTAATACTGCTTTCCCCGAAAACCGCCTCCCAAAGTGAATCGGTAATGATAGATTTTGTTTGAAATAGAACCTATACCAACTAATACTCATTTTCTGGACAAGTTATCTATTTCCTTAGATTTATTTGACGGTGAGGCAATATCTGCTGTCCTTCGGTGAAGGCAGTTTAAGATAATATTTTTTTTGCCAAGTTTTAACTACCAATTTGGACGATATTTGGGATTTTGCATGGTTTTATGGCAGACTGGGTCTTTAAAAGAAGAAGGTTTTATAATGTTTTGGGGTCATTTACAAAACAAGTACATATGACAATAATGACTGTAAAAATCTTATTTGATATAAAAACAATTTATTGTTGCCGGTTGCTATAAATCTCTATTCCCCATGTTGCAATTATTCATACTATAGAAATGATTCTTATACAAATAAATTAAGTTTACTCGATTCCACAACGGTTACGTATTGTCATTATGTCTGTCCCATAAAAAATATTGTCAATCATATTCCGAAACATTTACGAATGGCAATCCGTTTCCCTTGTAAATACGACTTTTATCATTCTACAACAATTCTGCAACGTTAAGGGATGCTACAGAGGCTAAGCGAGAGAGGTCTCGTACCATTAAGGAATTGTTTCACGGCTAAGGTGTTTTCTTCGCAAACAATGAAGCAACGTCATAGAACGTTTCCGAGTTAACGTCGATTTCCGCCCAAGTCGTTTGCGAAAAAATCGTCATGGCGTACAGATTTCTAGCAACCCACTCTGCGATCTTTTATCGTTTATCGTTAATTATCGTATGACACACTATCCGATTGTGAATGAAAATCAACAATGGGTGAGTTCCTAATATATTTTATTCAGTTACATGCATTATCTTGTCCGTATCTTTTTCAGTTATACAATATTTCATCGATATTCGATGATAACATACTGTTGTTACCAACTATGGTTTCCATTTTTTTTTAAAGAAAAATCACAAAAAAAGGCTTGTGTTATAGAGAAAATCCACAAAAATAATGTTATTAGCTTTTTCAAACTTATTTCTAATGTATGCATACTATTTAAGAGCTAATGTGCAAATATGAACAAACAAGATTAATAAAAAAAAAAACTAAAAACAAAACTGCTTCAGATATTTTTTCGATACTCATACTTTACATATGAAGGCGGTCTTTTTTTCACTTATCTATGACCGACAAAATATTTTTGATACTGCCACACACACAAAAACCACTCATTTCATTTTGTGTCTGGATACGATAAGATATTAGATTGTTCTCTTTGACATATTTTGCTGTGAAGGTATAAGAATAGTTTTTATTCTGTATAGAATACTTCTATGTAAAATGCTATCGCCATACAAATCTGTTTGTTTTGATATAATTGAATGATTTTGAGTTACATACCCATCTTTTTCGCCGATTCGAACAAAATGTAATGATTAACAAAAAATTGATAGTATTGAACCGTTTATAATTTGCATGTTTTTTTTTTAATTGTGATATGTTTCATCTTAGTCAAATTGTTGAAGTAACTTCTTTTACTGCAAAATTATTAGTTCTATGAAGTGATAAGATGTGCTATTTTTGCCCTAAACTATGATGCTGCAAACAGAAAAGTAAGATATATTACAAATCGAAAAATACACATCGTATAACCTTATTCAATTATCATTCAATAATTTCGTTTAAATTTTTGAGGAGTTTGACAAAAACTGTGTTGCATCCCCCCACTCTTTCGACACAATTACCTATGTATCATTATATTTTCTAGATATCCATGAGCATTGTAAACTTTCTGGATATCTAATAGATATCATGAACATTACTGGTCCTATGACACCAAAACGTAAGTATGAACTCAAAACATATATAACTTTACTACGCAACCAGAAACGAAAGTTAGAGTCTGATCATGCTTCACATGTTAATATATCCCGAACAGTAACAACAATTATATAAGATAATTAAGATTGTTTTCTATGAAAATAATGGCAAAAAGCTTTTGAATTCGGGATATGTACTCATATTTAAATGTTAAATACATAAAAGCAATATCTTTCATCCTCTAAACGCCATAAGCGCTACTTTTTGGAAGGCATACGATAAATACAACCCGACCCTGTGAATAAAAAAAGGACGTTTTCGACTTACAACTTAAATAATACTGAAAATATCTACTTTAGGAAATTTAGCTATATTACTGTTCTTCTTCTTGCAAGTCTTGTTAAGATATTCAACGATTCATCAAGTGATTTAAACAATATCTCGCTTTCTTTTTTTAGCTTCATTTCAAGACAAAGTTTAATACACAAACATTTTTTATATTACTTTTTTCGTCGCACATCTTTAATTTATGACAAGATTCATCAAAGAATAATAACTAACACATTGCTTCGATTTTCGTTGTTACAGAACTGAGTATGTTTCAAGTTCTAATCAGGGATCAGGAGTTTAAACAGCAAATTGCAGATGCAAAAAGAATAGCACGAGAATGCCTAAATCTAGTAAGTTATATGATGAAAGATATAATACGGTCCATGTAATATAAAGTTTACGTTTTATCTCCAAGGCAGCTATGATATGAAGTGCATTCATTATTTATTTTTTTTCAATTTTCAAAATTCAAATAGTAAATAAAAATGTTTAATATTCATTATTCATATTTTTTGATAATGACCAATGAATAATGAAAAGTTTATCTTTCAATATTTAAGACGAACAGTGCATGGATAATAGAATAGTTCATTTTTCCTATGACAGCGGTATCAATTGGTGTTTCAACATTCGTTAGTCGATGCAACATTTTATGAGCTTTTGATTATGTATGAGATACGCAAATGCGACAGACTTTATGTGGTATTAAAATTGTTTAAAAATGAATAATGGATATACTTCAGTGCAGTCATTGTACTATAAAATAATATTTTAATATTTTTCTTATTTTCTAGGATTTCAATGAGAACCGTTCACAGGATCAGTTGAAGTCAAATAGGAAGTACGAGTCCGCCGACGAGTCAGATGGAGACAAGTTGTTGAAAGCAACAGCAATCTTGCAGGATATCCTTCCGAAATACTTCGTTCGTCAATTGAAAGATAAAAAAACCCAAACTGATCAAACGTATGCTGTCGATACATCTGTACAAACAGAAAGCGAGAATACAGTCAGTACCGACAAGTTGACAACATTGATGGGAGATGCTTTAGTTAAAGTACCAGGTACTATTAATACAATAATTACATCAAATACTAAGATGTTCTCACCCTCCGTTCTAAGGTTGATTTAATTTCATATTATTGTTCTTGTTTGTTTTCTGTGATTGTGCTGTGATTTTGCCATAATATCAATACCGTTTGTCTTCTTTGTTTCAGAATTTTAAAATGTTTCCATTTGTAAGGGCAACTGAGATTGGCCCGTTTTGTAAAAAAACAACATTTGATTGGGATAAGTAAGCTTTTTTTGGTCGTTTTCTTCTTGCATATAGTCGAATTTGTTCCTTGTAATTTCAAGATTTTTTAGATAATCAATAAGAAAGCCGTTTTATTTTAATTTTTTTAGACCAGGCAGTTGGTTATATAAAAGATTTCCTACAATCATCTCTGAATGGAATAGTCAACAATAGCACTATGGTAAGAATATTATAGTATCTAAAAAATGCATTAAGAGATTAAGGGCACTCAACACTATAAATCAAAATAAACATAATTACTAAAATGATAAGGAATAGAATAGACGAAGTAAAGACATACATCTGACAAAAGGAACAACTCACAATAGGAAGTACTGTTAGGATAGACCGAAGAACAGAAATAAAAGCTCTGTTCCTTTGCTTTTTGTGTTTTTTTTGCTATGGACGTACTGTGTCATGGATGGATACCCCACATCCTTTGTTTTACTACTAAAGAGATAGCAGTTGATACTAGACTTGTATGTAGTTACAAAATAGGGATAGGGTTGAGATTTTAAAAATCTGTTGGCGACATTCCTCCTTCATTTCTTAACCCATATTGTATTGCTGTTTTTTACCGCTTACTTATTGATGTCAAAATAAGACCAAACATACTTCTTTGGCCGTACTTTTGGTAAGAGTATTTGATCCCACATAGTTGTGCGTCGAAAGAGAGAGATAAGACAGACCTCAACAAAAATGAAATAGAAACAAAATGTGTTCCTTAGTGAAAGACAAGTGCCCATATAAATAATAAGTCAAGCTAGTATAGACCGTTGTGAATGAAATAAGCAGAATCTGCTATAGATCCGCCACTAACGCTAACTTCTTAAATAGACGTATCATTTAGTACTAGCAACAAGGTTCACGATTTGAGATATGCACATTATCATGTGGTTGGTTAAAACTATTAATTTCTATCTACAAAAAAAACAAAACTGAACACATATATCGGTATCAATTAAAACAACCAATCATCTACATTAACACCAATACTTAATTACACCTTATAAAAGAATGTTATCCGGTCATCAGTTACAGAAAGATGGCGCAAAGAAATGTATTTGATAATATAGAAAACATGTCTACTTTGGTTGTGTATTTACTAATAAATTGCATACGCAACAGGGCAAAGCTTCCCAAAATGACCATAGTATATCTCAGTCCAAATTAAAGGTGTAAAATTATAATTTAAATAGGGGAGCTTGAACCTTGATTTATGCTATTAGGTTTATTGAGGAAAAAGAGAAGTCAAATGGAAATCTTTAAACTTGTTTTCTCTGTTAACGATATAACCGTACAAAAAACATGAAATACTGTATACGTAAACAATTTCTTACAATCTTGTTTTTTTTGGAAATGTCGTATAAACAGTCTTATAGACATAACAAGTACACATGCAGAAACATTTGAATAAAAACGGGTTTTTTACCAGATAAAATGTTAGCATAACTAGTTTTTGCGTTTAATTGGCATATACCAAATATCTCCCTTAATTCATACAAATTTATTGGTTGCATTATAGACAAATCCGATTGACCAGCCATGTCATGATACAGAAATAATGAATAGTCACAGATTCAGTAAACCAAACTTTATGGATGACAACAACGATTTTGAAACGCGGATGAAACCAATTATTGCTGAAATAATTGATGTTTGTACGAATCGAATGGAAAGCATGGCACGCAGTATTTTCAAAGAAATGATGTTCGACCATTTAGGAGCGAACCAAAGCATCGTCAACCATAGATGTGAGTGGAACCAAAAACAATTTTCTACCAATATGTACGGCATGGAAAATCCAGACAAAGCACAAACAATACAATATGGACATGCCCCACAGGAAGATATTAGTCAATATGAATTGATTGGATTTGCAACAGTTATTCCAGAAAATCACGGATATAGAATTGATGACACGAATGAAAATATACAGAGTATATCAGTTTCACCACCGACCACATTTAAATATTTTGCTTCCCAATGTGACCTCCGGGATAAAGATATTCATCAAATGGATTCTACAATTACCTCAATGCCATCAACTTTCGAATATCACTCATCGGGACGCCAAATGCATGGGACTAATGTTCAGAGAGGCGACTTCCCACCTACCGAATCCTGGTCACATCCTTCAACCCTTTCCTACTATATGCCAGTTAGTGCCATTCCTTACAACTGGGCAGCCGATGCCCCGGACCCATATGATGATATAGCGGACGATGAATACCTTAGAGAAAAGCTGTTTGTTCCTAAATTAGATCTTTCTTTTATGGATGACAATCCTCCGGTGATATCCGACCATGACACAGACAGTTCCATATGGTCATTCAGCCCTTGTGAATCAGAGAGAGCATTTCAGAATTGGTTGAAAAAGAATGACATGTACATGTCAGAAGATTCAGGCAGTATATCCTCGTCCATTCCCAAGGCTCCGAGGGGGAAGAAGAGTTCCAATGATGATGAGGGCTTTAAAATGTCCTTTAATGACTCATATTGTAAAGGTAATTTTCAATACATATTATACAAACTAGTTTGTGCAAATGATTTAGTATAAATACAAGTTTTACCTGCCAGATTGCTTTCAAAGCCTGATTGCATTATTGACAGTTAATTCTTTTGATACATCCTATCACACTAAGCAAAAACCGAACTGTGTCTTTATACAAGAATTAAACTTGATTTTAATATAATAGATCTCAGTTGCTGAAAACCTACACTTTTATACCGGCAACACATAATTAAGCGCTTTATCTGTACTGATTTTATTGTATGTGCTTAGGTACCTTACGTTATTCCAATTCTTCATTATCTTATTTTTTTGAAATCGAATGAATAATGGCTTCGTATTCGACATTCATTTTTCTGTCTTTATCTAATATTTGAAAGACCGTATCTAATAGTTTCTTGTCTAGCATGCACTTTTTTCTTAATTAACATTTAAAAGACAAACAAACTACAGCTACTTATTTCAATCTGTTTTCCGTCTTGTTTTCCAAAGTAAGTAACTTTTTTGATTTATTTCAATCTGTTTTCCGTCTTGTTTTCCAAAGTAAGTAACTTTTTTGATATGCATCTTTTTCTTCATAAGAATAGCTTTTTTTTTTATAGAAGATGACAAGAAAGATGATATTAATGATTCTGTTTCAGAATATACAGTTCAAAGGATAAGATATATTAGACAGAAATTAAATGAAAAAGAACAAGATGTCAAACGTAGGATTCTAGGAAGACTAAACGAGAAAAGGAAAACAGAATACGTCTTAGAAATGGCTGAGATTGATGAAAACATAGTTACTGAAAGGAGCATGAATATAGATACAGCTCAGTCTGATGCACTTGATACTTTTAGGTCAATATCAGTATTAAGCTCCTGTGAAACATACGACGATTTTAAAAATTGGCTTAACACCGACGATAGTTATAAGCCAGAGGAAATAAATAAAAGTGACGCATGCAATTTGTTGTCTAAGGCAAGCATAGATTCAGCATTTACAGAAGAAACTGATTCTACAAAATTGCAAGGTAATTACATATTTTTTTTTTGTGAAGTGATGCTTATCTTTGATCCAATTGCATGATACTATAAAATAATGCATGCAACAGTTAAATTTGTAAGTAGTGCATGAAAAAACAAATGACCATTAAATATGGGGATATTGGTAAAATGTCACACATCCTAGCTTTACATACCATTAGCATTGAAACTACAAAAATAATTAAAATAAACATGGAGAAAAAAAATATCACGAATAATTTAGTTTTTGATAGTACACTGGGTTACGTCATGAATTTTGAATAATTTGTGTCCACGGCGAATATGCGCCACCTGCTCTTAACTTTCTAGATATTTTCTAAACTGAAATTTTGGAGATAAAATTTTGCGCTGAAAAAAAATACCGATTATATTTTGCAGAATCCGAAGAAATAAACTATGACACAATTGATGAAGCATTGATAACTATGACAAATTATCATAGTCAGGAAAAAGACAAAGTTATTAATCTTGAAATGCTAAAAAGAGCCTATGATACAACACAAACAGACCTTGCTGTAAATATTGATGATACTACAGAGAATAGAGACAATGAGGGTAACGTCGAACCTCAAATTGCTAAACGTAAGAAAACAGTAAATGGCGAAATTAGCAATCAAATTGTTATTGCAACTGCAAACGAAGAATCTTCTCCTTTTGACACAGAGGATATAGGTCCAAGATTAGAGGCAGATAGAGAAAGACGAATACTAAAAGCGGCTAATTGGGTTCGAGCCGTTGATATTTACTTGCAAAGGAAACAAGCACTGAAGGAAAGCGAGAGCTTATTCAAGATTGGAGATATGAGTGAATATGACTTAGGATCAAGTGGTACAAGTATTACAAGCAGTTCCGATATTGAACCGCTACCATTGATAAAATCAGATACTTCTCAAGATAAAGAAGACCATTTAGGTAGAATGGGTGATGTAGAATTGAATGAAGAAGAGCGAAAATTTGCAGAGGTCATAGGAGACGCTGAACAGCCTAAAGAAATTATAGACCAGAGAAGTGACATGTTTCCTAACAGTCATTGTGGCAGTATGGATTCCACAGATATTGACATAACGTCTATCTTAGGAAGTGATATTGATAAAGGCGAGGGAGATGCCGCCAAGGCTACAATTGACAATAAGTTGACTGATAAATCCAGATTTGATTTGCCAGAAAAGGACATTATTGCAGATGAAACAAAACAACCAGAAACTTTGTATGTAAACAAAACAACAAAACCTAAAGAACAAGTGGAAAGAATCGTATTTGGAAAACCACCATTGCCACCCAATGGCTATCATAGAAGTCAAGATGTTCTCAGAGAAAAAGCTACACCAAAAGATAATCAAGATAGAGGAAACAAAGAAACGAAAACAAATGAATATGCCAAAAATGTAACTTCAAAAAGAACAGAAAGTTGTGAGGAGGAATACAGTGATGAGAATACAGAAAGCTCTGCCGCAGAAACAGTTTCTTCTGAATATCCTTCATATGAATCTGATTTCAGTGAAGAACTTCAGGAAGGTGATTCCGGAAAACACGTAACTACTACATGTCAACTAGTTGTTGCACAAAAAGATATTTGTGACGAAAAGCAAGTTTCAGTTTATAATCCCGAAAAAGATGCAGAAAGCAAAACAAATGGAACGGAAATGTTGAAAGATGTCGTACAAATGGTTGAAGGCGTTAAAACAGTCGATAGTGAACCAACAGCTTATGCCTACACAAGAATGAATTTGTCTGAGGCGGATGAGGCTAAAACTAGAAATAGTATATTAGGTATGAGACATGTTTGGATAATTTTATATTTTTTAGACACAGTCATTTGAACATCAGTTTAAACATTACATTGAATCAACAGTTGATTAATTACGGAAATGAAGAACATTGAGGGTCAAACATGTCTTTGATGTTTTCCCAAATCTGGCTGGGTCTTTTTATGCTTGGGAATGAAAAAAAAAACCTTTGTGTTTTGATTGAAACAACCTTAACGAAAAGTAAATTAACATAGTATTACCCTACTAATGAAAGTGCTGACTCCAGGACTACAGCATTCACCGGCAGTGTTGTCGACCCAGAGGTTATAAGCACTCACCAAAGTAAACTCAAAAAGAAAAAGAAAAAGTATCAATATCAAAGTACTAACAGGAGAGAACATATTAATTGGAGTCCTTTATTCCACAAGTAGTCACATTCCTACAGTAGTATAAGTATAAAATTAAATGATGTCATATTGTATTTAATGCACCACATGCGCGCATTGTGAAAATTCAGTTTTAATCAAATGTTTAAAATCAAATATCGGAACTACCCCATTCCAGTTTGTACCTGCCTCAAGTAGGGCTATCTGGAACTGGTTTTGTTCGTTGTTTGCCTTTTATTATGTTTGGGTTTTTAAGGAGTCGGGTGATTTTTGGGTGATATGGTTTGTTGTACTTTGTTATATATATTGGCGATACTTGTTAACCCTATTGTATATCGTAACAAATATCTAGAAGCAATATGCATAAAATCTAAAAAAATCATTGTAAAAAGTCTGTAGAGAAGACATCCGTTGCTTTTACAGTCTTTAAAATCGACATCTGTTACCTTTGCAACGGCATAGAATCTCACAATAAAAGCCATCATCTCATTGTTACAGTGCGCGCAACCAACCACATCAGTAGACTATCATACTAGTTAAATTGACATAATTTAACATTTTGTCATTGATTTTCTAGGAACCGAACAAAGCTTTCATAAAATGTATCCTATTGATAATTCCAAAGCTGCAAACCAATGTTTTGACAACGATGCTCTGTCCTCTGATGGTGTTTATTTGGAAAAAGAACAAAATGCAAATGATGAAGAATCATTTACTGTTAGTAGTGCGTCATTTGACAGTTTCTTTGGGTACGATGATCCAGATGAAGGAGACAATAATATGCCATACGAAAAAGATGAAATCCTAATGAAAAATAGACAGCACAGTTTCAAAATAAATGAAAAATCAGTGGAACTCATTACAGGTGGGTTTACATTTTGCAATATATATATTCATTTCTAGCATGTGATAATTTCTGTCAATGCTATTTTGTGTAGCTCCAAAACAGACAAGTAATTTATACATAAATTCAGTATAATCAAGGCCTCTTTTTTGTTTATCAAAACGATAATAACGATAACAATCTGGTATCGTTATTTGGACTCTGGTGGATAGTTGTCTCTTTGGAAATCATACCCTATCTCCTTATTTTTAATTTCAGAAACTGAAAGACAACCACCAGCCATCGAATTGCAAGATGATAAGTTGAGGGGAAAGTTTAACAAAAGTACATGTGAAAAACAGCAATTGCAACATAAAACTGGAGCTAATCAAATTGGATTGGCAAAAGAAAACCAATTAAAGCATAAAGAGAAGATCAAAATTGATACCGAAATTTCTGATGATGAAGGTCGATCAACAAGACAGAATGTATCTACATCAATGGAGACCAAAAGTAAAAACAATACCGAAAATCATCATATTAAAGGATCAACCTTACCCCCTTTAAAGCAGATCGAGAAGGTTCCAACAAAAACTGAATTTCATAGCAACATTGATAGCGATGAAAGCACGGGATTAAATAACAAGAAAATAATAACGCCAAAAAGCCGTAAGAGTAATAATGACAACGAACGCCATCATGATACAGGCTTTACTGAACAGGGTACAAACAACCTAGATGAGAAGGTCTCCAAAGAAAGTAAAATATCCAGATTAATAAAACAACACAGCACCGCTGAAACTGATGATCAAATGCAGTCATCGAATCAGAACGATAAGATACCCATGACAACTAAAAGTGGTACTGTAACTATAAGCAACGATTTAAGAGAAAGACAGTTTGGAAATGATAACCTATTGAGAAAAAATGAAGGTAAAGAAGTTCGAACTGTGTATTTCTATTAGCATTGTGGATTATTTTGACAGATTTGAAATGATAACCAATTGAGAAACAAAGAAGGTATCGAAATCCGAAATATTACTTCTACATTTAAACGAACTATGTATTTCTATTAACATTGCTGACTATTTTGAAATCGCATTTTATGCATACACATTAAAAATCGTACAATTTTTCGTTATCGATGCTCAAAACTAAATAAAGAAAATACGAAATTATTGAATTCTAAAGAGCAAGAAACAAGAAATCTTCATAAAACAGAAAGGAACCAAAAATTTAAGTCATCAGCAAATTGTCTCTTGAAATAGATATATCGTGATTTTTACCGTAACTTTTGAGATAACGTCTCACAAAAAAACCATCTTGTAATAACTCATTCTATTAATGCACGAAACAATTCCGAAGATAAGTGTTTTACTAAAAGTGTCATATTTAAACAATTTGTTTTTGATTTGTTGTTTCAGGAGACAAACAAAGATTGCAGGATATATACACGAAGAGTGATTTTCCAGCTGCCAATGGAGCTCTTTTCTCAGAGAATGAATATTCAGAAAAAGAGGAAAACACAATGGACGAAGAATTAAATACTATTAGTAAAGCGTCATGGGACAGTTTTTTTGGTTACGATGATCCAGATGATGGAAACAATGATATGCCATACGAAAATGATGAAGTCCCAATAGACAATAGACAGCAAGGTTTCAAACTGCATGAAAAATCAGCAGAGCTCTTAACAGGTTGGTTTTCATATTAGTATTACAATATATACAATTTATTTGTTGAAAATTGTTAATTCAGTGTTATTATGTATATGTTCCGATTTATGTAAATATATATTCCATGCATCCAATAAGAAACTTGTAATTCATTTACAAATAACGCAAAACAACTCAATAATCTTTTTTTTTGTAGAAACGAGAAAGGAATTACCAGACATTAGTTTGCAGTGTACTCAGTTGAGGTCAAAATCTAATGAAAGTACAAATAAAAAACAACTAGAACAGAATGACTCTGGAAGGAAACATGAAAAATTGACAAAAGAAATGTCATTTGACCATGTGGAGAGACCATACACAGAAACTAAATTTGATAAAGAAATTGCTTATGACGAAAATATAAGTTCGACAAAACAGAACTTATCTGCCTCCCTGGTAATTGAAAGTAAAAACAACACCAATAAGCATCATCTAAAAGAATCAACAATACTAATGTCATCAGAGCAGAATAAAATGGCATCATCTACAGAAACTCAATTGCATAGCAATAATGGTAGTGATGGAAGTACTGGATTAGATAACAGGAAAATAAATTCGTCCAAAATAAATAAGAGTATGAACGACAACGAACGTCATTCTGATACAGGCATTACCGAACAAAGTGCAACAAACCTGGTTGATGTGGTAGCCAAAGAAAGTAAAATATCCAGATTAATAAAAAGTCACAGCAACATTGAAAGTGGTGATCAAAAGGAGCCATTAAAACAGAATGCATCAAAAATACCTATGACAACTAAAAGTGATAGTGACACTGGAACGGTTATGGAGTCTGTAAGGCAAAGACGGATTGGACATAATAATCTCTCGCGAAAAAATGAAGGTATGTAAAATATGAATTTTTTTTCAACATTCAACAAATTATTAAATGGATCATAATCAATATAGTTTTCATCTTAACGAACTTAAATCACAATAAACATACAAAACAGAATATTGTGTAAACACTGACAGCCAATCAAAACTCCGGCAATACACTCTCAAGAAGGTTTATTTGTTTATTTACATAGCTCAACCGCTTATTTGCATATTTCCTGAAATGGAAAAATTTCAATTTGGAAAAATTAAATGCCAAAAATGTTATTGATATTTGAATTCGGATTTGAATTTAACATTTTAGAATACATTAGATTTGTTGTTTTTTTTTATTGCAACATTCATAATTCACAGATGAAAAGTTCGAGAAGAGGAAGCTTATAAAAAGGAATGATTGCGTTGAATTTGATAAACCAGAAGCAGAAAAGCACCAAGGTATTTCTGGCAGTGATGATGTATCAACTGAGAATTCTGTTTCATGTGAGCAACATGGAAATGATATTGATGGCATTCGACAAAATCAAAAACCCCGATTAATAGATCATAAAAGTGAGTAATGCTTCTTTTTAATAAGACGAGAAAAAGAAATTTAAAGATATAGATCTCTTTTTTTTAAATTTACGTATGCAACCAACATCATTTCTTAAAAAAAGTGTTAATGAAAATAACACATTAAATTTTGGGCGTCCGGGGGGGGCTTTTTCTGGATTTAACCTCATAAGGATCGGTCGCAATCCTAATTTGAAATCCAGGACTGTATAAATACTTGATGAGTTATTGACCTAAGAACCAAAATTTTCTGTGCGATTCACGTCTTGAATATATCATATCTTTTCTTACTTAAATAGCCCTTTCCTACTGTTTCCTAATTATTTTTGCAAAACCTTTATTTATAAAGTTCTCTCCGTTGGATCGTTAGATAAAGAGAAGCTAAGAATATAGTTTATGTTTCCATTTATGATTTCTTGATAGAGAGTTGCTGCTTTCAGGAAAGCTATTGAACAAAGGGTTCCTAGTGGTAAAGTGGTAGTCCTTCCTTTAAAAGTTTGAAGGTCGCTATGATGGGTTGTTTGACTGTTATGGAATATCTGTGTCTCAAATAACTATGCATTTGTTCCTGTTGACGTAAACTCAATCTTGTCTTATTTTCTCGATTGTGAATCACAACTTTTTATTTTTCATATACTTGTATGTCTAATGTTACAATAAACAATCCTGCAATATATTCTTCAGTTGAACTTCAGGACTTCATTTTTCATGTCTTTTTTATCAAAATCTTAAAGCACGCTTAAATCTATGTTATAATTGTAGGTAGAGAGATGCAAATGGAGAGCAATTCAGATAATAGCCTGTCAAAAAGAAATGTCATGTTGGAGAAATGTATTCACAATGAAACTATTGGTTCATTTCACGATGATGCACTGTCAAACATAAAGGCTGATCCATCTCTTGGTGTCAGTATGCCAGGAAGTTGTGTGCTATATAATGGGGCATTGGTTATTACGGATGGAGGCGGAGACGAAACATCTGATGATGGCTCAGTTATTGATATGCCAAAAGAAGAACTGAAAAAATGGAAAACTGCAAGAGAAACAATCCAAAACAAAATTCGCCAAACTGAATGTAACCAAAACCTTGACGATATTCTTACACCATACACTACAAAAGGGTCTTTCCGAAACGAGAACACTGAAATCGGAACGAATTCTGAAATTTCTAATCAACCGCATCTGAAAACAACAAATATATCAAAATCCGAGATATTGAACAGTGCTCAAGCATTTCCCTGTATTTCAGCTAATCGGTCTTGCGAATCATTTAACCAAGTACATAAGCATTTGCAAGCGCCGTCACAATCTTTGTTAGCCCCAGGTTTTCTGCAACGTCGAGGGATGCTGGCTCCAATTTCTCTTAATCAGGAAACAATTAACAAAAAAGATCATAACAGTAAATCAGTAAATAAAACATCAAAAAAGAAGAAAAAGAAGAAAACTAAAGATATCAAAAAGGAAACCATGCAATGGCCAGAACCTAAAAAAGTTGAAATAGAAACACATTGTGATTCCAGTACTGGCTCGTTTTCAATGCCGTCGTTTGAATTGGCAGGAGATTTACCATTGAAAAGCACCGATAATTTAAGCGGGTCGGATACTAATGTTAGCGTTGATTTAAACAACCACTTGTCAAGTAATTCCGTCGAGTCTCTCAAACATGTAAGATTCAAAGAAGTCGACGAATACTTCGTTATAGATTCCTACGAGAGTTCAGATGAAGAATTTGTCGAGAATAATATCAAAAGCAAAGATATTTCAGAAAAGTCTTTACAATCTCTACACAAAGAGATGAAAAGAAAAAAGGATGATGAGTTGCCTGCTTATGTATCAAGTTCATGCGATTCTCTAGCACGAAGAAAATCCCGTGAAGATATGAACAGGAAGATGAATGAGGATTTTACTAGAAATTCGTACGGAAGTTCCGATTCAGATTCATGCGATTCTCTAGCACGAAGAAAATCCCGTGAAGATATGAACAGAAAGATGAATGAGGATTTTACTAGAAATTCGTACGAAAGTTCCGATTCAGGTTAACTTACTTTATTTTAACGCCTGATGTGCAAGGAAACAAGCATATATCTATTATTTTGTGTTCATGTGATATAAAAGAAATGAAGATTTTATTTCATTTAATTGTTTGTATATATTATTTGTTTTTAATAAATAGTTTTTCTTAACAATGATTTTACGCTCACTCAGTCTGTCAGAGGCCCTTCGGTGGGGATTTAAATAAACACTTGTTACACATTTCGATACATAAACTGAAACTCTTTTCACAAAACTTTAAAGAAATTTGTTTGAAATATTCTTTATATCAGCAGACACAACAGTTTCATTTTAGAGAATAATAGATGTTAAGAACTAATATCATTAAAAAATCGAAAAATACATTTAAACATTTGGGTGTTCATTGTAAAAACTTTAAGTCGATGGGGTTAATTCACAAAAATTCTTAGAAGAAAAAAATACTCCCACGTTGTGATCATTTAAGAGTAACCTACCATTTATTCAATGCATAGGATTTGTTTGTGAAAAGAGTTCCCGACGATGAAAAAAAAAATCATTTTTTAACTGGATATTTTTCACATGGATCATCGTTTGAATCATTCAGTCATACAGAGAACTCGTATGATTAGTTTGCCTTGGATATTCCAGTACTACACACCTCAGTTGCCTCTATTTATGTATATATCTATATGTATATCTAATTAATTCAAAGACTTTTCTGTTTGTATAATGCTTTCTTGTAAAGGGGAAACTGTTACGCGTGTGTGTGATCCTTTTTGTCTCTTTGACCAAAGATAGTTAGTCATACACTAAATTGTAGTACTCGTCGATATATCATTCTTGTATCTCACGAATTTGGGTCTTTTACTTACAAAACTTATTTTCTTGACACGTATTTTATTGTTGAAGAATGACTGTTGCCCGTTTTTTTATTTTTTTTGTCGTTTGTGTCTCATTGACATGCAACCGGATCCCCTTTTCTTCATATTTAAAAACATACGAGATGACATCAATGCCAATTCCAATCTAATTAAAATATAGTTTCTCTGATTTCATACTCGTATGAAATCAGAGAACTATATTTTAATTAGATTGTACCAATTCATGACACAAAATAACTGAGTTAAACTAACAGCAGAGGAAAGAAAAGAAAAAGTGCTGTCATGGCTGTACTCAATCTCGAAGTCACAATGAGGTCTTTGAAAAAAAATGTTGTAAATCAAAAAAAAAATGTTCATGTATGTGCATGAGAAAAAAACCAATCCCCCCTCACAAAAAAAAGACCAACACACACACACACACTAAGAAAAGGAAGAATAGTCGATGTATAATCATTCTGCTACCAAGGGTTTTTCACAAGTATAGTAGTTAGCAGAAAAGTTCCAGTTTCCAAAATACACCAAACTATACATTTTACCTACTAGTATTTCGTGAAGTAAAATGCAAATTTCATAAGGCTTGGTCCAAATAGCTTTTTACTGTCCAATATCTTGCAAGTACGAAAAAGACCGTACGAAAGTATATTTTGTCTATGTTTTGTAATTGCACAACTATTGAAAGCTGATCATGCATTCGTTCTAAAATAAAATTTTACACAAGATAAAAGTTAAAAGATACTAAGTGAAAAAAATTAGACAACCGTAATGGGTTAATCTCTTTGACGTCCGAAAAAGATAATAGCCAACACATACATTGTAACTTTTAAAGCTAGTTAAATTATTTTTTATGATTAAAGAACGTGCGATATGAGTCATATTTTTTATCAAAACATAACAAAAACGCAAGTAAAGAAAGTTTAAGTATTCAATATTAATCAAAACACAAAGGTTATTCCTGTGCTAGTTTTTATCAGTTTTTCGAATTATTCAATGATTTAGGCGTTGAGAACCTTTGGTGACCCCACAGTTTAAATGTCTATACAAAAAATGGTCTCGTCCACACTGTTAAGAAAATGATACTAAGATGTGTTATGAGTCCAAACATCCAAACTTATGCATAGAGGATATGAACTTAACATTTCAGTAGGATCTTTGATTATTGTTTTAATTTTTTTTAACACTAAGTCCGTTAAGGCTATAGATTGATATTTTATTTTAAGAAAAAAAAGTCAAATTATTAGTTGAAATTGTGCTTTTAACTAGCATGTTGTACTCAGAGAATTTATTGCATAGTCCAGCCTCTGTCGTTGATTGTTGTTTGCCATAAATACATACAGATTTAATGAATTTAATGGATTTACATCTACCATAGGTACTTGGGTACAGGACAATGTTTTTAGCCCTCCCCTTTTCCAAAATTTTATATTTTTGTTTTGTTTAAATTTCAAATATGTTTGCGTTTTTCTGTGTTATAATGATATAAATATACTAGAAATAACATGTATTTGCTATATACTATCACTTTTCACAGCGATATATATAGAGAGTCTCTAATCAGTATCCACTGTGGATAGTAAACAATTAGGAATTGGTAGTAGTCCTATATAGCAAATACATGCTATTTCTAGCATATTTATGTTAATAAAACACAGAAAAGGGCAAAAATAATTGAATTTAAAAGAACACAAAAAAATCATCGGATTTTGGAAAAAATGGGGCTAAAAAAATGTCCTGTCCCCAAGTACCTATGACATCCACGTCCTATTGTCATGTCTCACTTCGCATACCACATATCCTTATTTTATACCAAATTGTGTCCGTCAACACAGGAAGCCTGTCAGCCAAAACGGTTTATGCATCTGCAACAAACAGGTTTATTTAGTATCGCCTTATAAGCATTAAAAGTTTTAAAATAATCTAATGAACAATATCGCAACGTAACAATAGACACAAATATTATTGTTACGTTCGTAATTAATCGGTTCCTAACTCAACCCACGGCTGTCAATCGGTATATCGAGAAAAATTATCATGAAAGAAGCAAGTGTGGTCGAGTATTGCGATTGGATCGTAAAAGATCTGGTATAGGATCGTGAAGGAAATCTTATCGAGAAGGCACATGCAACGTCAGTAAATAATATAATTTAATGAATTATAATGACAAATTTGGAAAAATGAAACTGTCTGTCAAAATGGTTCAAAATTAGGATCAGTTTCCGAGAAAAAAATCGAGATTCAAAAGTACACCGTTTTTACAAAACTACAAAAGGCATATTACTCATAGAAATCTCAAAGAAAATAAAATCGTAAACAAACATAATTTGTTTTCATATTTTGAATTCATAAACTACTGTTCTCTTGAAATGATCATTCCATATCACTGTTTAAAATGGTTCTTAACGTTATTTTGTTTAAGCTTGATCTAAAACTTTGCAAACTGAATGGGAATATTTGTAAAAATTTGATATTTCGGATCGTGAAAGATCGGGTACCGCTTTTTGATGATCGTGAATTGGATCTTGAAAGACCTGTTGCCACTTATTCGTTATTGCAAAAATCCACGAAAACAATCAAATCATTCTTTAATGGGGTAACATGATGATTTATATTTGTAATTGGTATAGCAAATAATTGGATTTGTACGACTTATTCCGCTTCACTTTTCTTTGTGAATAGGGCTATATCTTAAAGATACATGAATTTTTTTTATAAGTTGTTATTGGCTTTAAACTAGATGTCAGTAACTGCGAGTACTCTCATATCTTTACTTTGTGTTTTTTTTGTTGTGAGTGATGTATAAATACTCTGCCACGTCTAGTTGGTGTTTTTGTTAAATGTTTTTCTGCTTTGTATCGATCTGATGAGTTAAGCCCTTTTTAACTGATTTTTATAGTTTGTTCTTATGTTTCACTGTCACACCAATGTCCCAGGTTAGTGGAGTGTTGGTGCCTTCAAGCATGTTTAACCCCGCCACATTCATTGTGTGCCTGTCCCAAATCGGGAGCCTGTAGTTCAGTGGTTGTCGTTGGTTCATGTCTGTCATATTTGTTTTTCGTATTTTTTTTTTATAAATTAGGCCGTTAGTTTTCTCAATTGAATTGTTTTTGTTATATTTAGTTTTTAAAGCTTATATTTGAATGAAATTATTGTCTATTTTTGATCAATGGAAGTCAGATGATTCTGACTTGTTTATGTCAGTGCTCTAACTAGTAGATGTGAACTGAGGAACCATTTTTACTGTAAATTTATGGTAACTTAAATATGATTGGGCTCTGCAATTGTGGCCATGGGAAAATCCATAATGACTGTAGTGTAAATAAAATGATCTATATGTATTTAAATCTATATCCTATATTTCATTTTTCAACTGTTCCGCCTGGTATCTTTGATTAAGTATTCGCTTAAAAAAATTACTATCCGCTTCGTGTTATTACCTTTCATTTATTTGCATGAAAGGTCCAAACACATTTAGGATCGAAGATTCAAATGTATTTCTTTAACCCGAAAAATCAATGTAGGATAACGAAACTTGCAGCCAGTTTGACCCCAACCCCCTGACTACATTGATCTTTTTATGTTGTCCCTTAGGTATTGGTACTTTCCGCTCAGACACTGATGACGTTTTACAAATTCTGAGTAGCAGCTTAAAGCTCCTCAATATCGTATGAGTTGAGAAAAGTATAATCCATACGCGGATGTTGGTAAATTGCTGTTAAGGTGAGGAAAATTTATAATTTCAGAATTGAAATCATTTCGTTAGTCATAGGCTCATGTATTGAGGCTGAGGAAGCTGTATTTGTGGTGGCTGTAATCTCTAGATTATGACTATCACTGGGACCCATTGTTTGCTGGAAGTAGCTTTTCAGGTTTTTTTTTAAGATAAAACATCGAGAGCATAACCTGTTTAATTTAAAACAGTCATGCTAAATAGTCATTGCATTTCCAGTCCTTATCCCTGCCCAGGATGTGTCTTAATTGATTTTAGTCTCTGATGCATGATTTTTTATTATTAATTGATTTGGCTTTAATTAGCTTTCAGTAACTGCGAGTACTCTCAAATCGTACTTTCGTATTAATTTGACCTGGTGACACAATTTGTAATGCATTTCTGTTATTCAATGTTTACTTATTTGGTGTTATATCTCGTCTTACTATTTTTAATATGTACCACCTTTGAAAAGTATTTAGTATGAAAAAAGGGGGGGGGGATTTCACTTCTGTACTAGTACTACGAATAACAAATTTATTTTATAAAAAAAATTTCTGTACTCCTAACAACAAAATTTTTATATTTAAATTTACCCGTGTACGTTACTTTATTTAACGCCATTTTGTCCTAGGTTAAAGTTGTCTTTTTATTTATATTGTGTCATAGATCAAACTTATTCGTTCAGTGTATATTTACTTGTTTTTGTGTATTGTCTTTTTGATCGAGTTAAGCCATTTCAATTGATATTTGATTATGTCTTTTTATGTTGTAATGTTATACCACTGTTTCAGGTTAGGGTGAAGGTTGGCGCCTGTTAAAACGTTTAAACCCGCTGCATTTTTATGCACCTGTCCTAAGTCAGGAGCCTGTTGTTCAGTGGTTGTCGTTTGTTGGTGTGGTTCATAAGTGTTTCTCGTTTCTTGTTTTTTATATAGATTAGATCGTTGGTTTTCCTGTTTTATTTGTTTTACACTAGTCTTTTTGGGGCCCTTTATAGCTTGCTGTTCGGTGTGAGCCAAGGCTCCGTGTTGAAGGCCGTACTTTGACCTATAATTGTTTACTTTTTACACATTGTGACTTGGATGGATAGTTGTCTCATTGGCAGTCATACCACATCTTCTTATTTATATATACTAACTGTAAAGTTGTAGTGTACTTTGTAAATAGCTTCAGACAAAAAAGCAATTATTTATTATAGTTCACACAATCGTTTAGATATTGAACACTATAAACGCTAGTCTACACAAAAGGTTATTTTCCTTTAAAACCGGTACTTATTGCAATGACTGAAAAACGTAGAAGTTATTTGAAATGCAAATACTACTTGATTAGTCAGAATGAACAAAATACGCGGAAAATCTATGTGAATTAGAACAAGGAACGAAATAGTTTTTACAGAAACAGGAGAAAATATTGAATGCTCCGTACTTACTAGTATATAATAACTAATAAAAAACAAAATCTCATTATAATTGGAATAATTGAACATCTGTAGATTTTAACTATAGCCATCACGCGTCTTAGACGGACCACTCGCACATCAGCGAAAGGACCATCGCACTTCAGCGTACACCATCGCACTTCAGCGTGACCATCGCACTTCAGCGTCCCCATCGCACCTCCGAGTCCTACGTATATGTATATACATTTGGAAAATGTTGTTTGTGCTGTATTTAGACCCCTCTACCAAGAAATTTGTTTTGCATACAGACGTATAAAAATTGCGGTTTTTATCCAACGCAATCATAGGTTTGAACGTTGTTTTCAATTTACACTTGTTTATATTTTTTCGTTTGGGCTTGTACTATATTTGCCTTCGGGTTTATATGATCCGTTCATCCTATTTAGACTCTTTCAAAATTCAAGAGTCTATCCTAAATTGAGGTAAATTATATGGCCTTCCAAATACCGTTTCGATTCCTAACATCACTGAAGAGACATTAATTGTCGAAATCCGGATATGGTTTACAAATTTTTTTCACCTCATGTTTGCGGTATACCATCTTTTCCGCAAGGTCATTGTTTTCTGTTTGGTTATAAATTAATAATAAGATCTATTTTGTTACATCTTGTGATCCGTTTATTTGGCAATCGCCAATGGCAGTCAGCAGGGTTTAAGAACATAGTTGTTCGACCTGCTAGTCAAATGCGTTTTGTTAAAATATACATTTTCACTCATTTGGTCTTTTGGAAAATGTTGTTTGTGCTGTATTTAGACCCCTCTACCAAGAAATTTGTTTTGCATGCACAAGTATAAAAATTGCGATTTTTATCCAACGCAATCATAGGTTCGAACGTTGTTTTCAATTTAGACTTGTTTATATTTTTTCGTTTGGGCTTGTATTGTATTTGCCTTCGGGTTTATATGATCCGTTCATGCTATTTTGACTCTTTCAAAATTCAAGAGTCTATCCTAAATTGAGGTAAATTATATGGCCTTCCAAATACCGTTTCGATTCCTAACATCACTGAAGAGACATTAATTGTCGAAATCCGAATATGGTGTACAAATTTTTGCACCTCATGTTTACGGTATACCATCTTTTCCGCAAGTTTATTGTTTTCTGTTTGGTAATAAATTAATAATAAGATCTATTTTGTTACATCTTGTGATCCGTTTATTTGGCAATCGCCAATGGCAGTCAGCAGGGTTTAAGAACATCAGTTGTTCGACCTGCTAGTCAAATGCGTTTTGTTAAAATATATTTTTTCACTCATTTGGTCTTTTGGAAAATGTTGTTTGTGCTGTATTTAGACCCCTCTACCAAGAAATTTGTTTTGCATGCACACGTATAAAAATTGCGGTTTTTATCCAACGCAACCATAGGTTTGAACGTTGTTTTCAATTTAGACTTGTATATATGTGTATATATATTCCCCCAAAAGGATGCATTAATTCTTTGTAATTAATTACAAACTTCAACCAATTACAAGTATATCAGTTGGTAAAATGAATGTTGTTTTCTGGTCATTTAGCCTGGTCATGCCTTGTCTTTCACAATAAAAAAAAAATGAGTTGTCTGATCTTTCACGATAAAAAAACTGATTTGCCTGATCTTTCACTATCAATTTCGATTAAAAATCAATAAATTATACTTTTTTCAAAAAAAATATGAACTTTTTCAAGTAATAAAATGACATAATTTAATTTTACTGGACTATCTGACACACTTAAGATTAAGTTTCAAATGTATCATGATATATTGGAATGTGACCATTATAGATACAAGTTGTGTCGCCTTTTGTGTTTTCTTAAAAAGAATGTATTTTTTCTTTAACGTAGTGCACAGTATTATGAAGAAAGTTGAATCACTTTGACAGGCATTTTTCTTTTTCAGTCTAATGTGTTCCACCTTTTGAAAATACAGCAGATTTTCACAGATTTTAAAGTAGAATAAGACTTAATTGCATTCACGATCCAATCGCAGTGCTTGACCACCGTTAGTTATTCTTTCGCAATCATTTTTCTCGATATACCGAATGACACCCGTGCAACCTAACATTCCGGCAGATCGTACAAGTAGTGAAATATGTACGACATAGGTATGGTTCTTATATATCCAATATACCACAGTTACATTATTCCCCGTTTTATTGGATAAAAAATAAGACAATGGTATTTTGGACTAATTTATGGCTAGGCTTGAAATACATGAATTGAAATATAGTGTCTGCATGCAACTATCAGATATTTGAAAGAGATTTTTATTATATTATCTCGCTTTTATTTCTCAGAACTGTTTTCGTTAAGTTGCATTTATGGGTCAGTTCAATCTAAATTATCCAACACTACGTTTTCTATATAATACACAAACTGATGAAATATTCTTATATATAGCAGTGCCGACAGTACAAATTTGTTATATTTACGATTGTGACCAGTTGTCTGTTGCTTTAAAAACATTATTTACAAAAGCCCCCCCCCCCCCCCCCCCCCCCCAAAAAAAAAAAAAAAAATCCCCAAAAAACATAAACCAAACAAAAACTGACAGATTTACAATTGATCCTGATTTTTCTAGCGTATTCCCTACCTACTGTATTTTCAAGGTACTTGTAATAGAAAACGCTTATTTACACTTTCATCATTTGCTATATTTTAAGTCATAGCTGTCGTGTTGATTAAAAGTTTGCCAGATATCGGGCAAACATGTTTGTGTTGGAAATAAAATCTACATTTAGGGCATCCGCAAAATCTGGACTTGCTGGGCATTCATCAACTTTTGTCTATCTAGATTCAAGATAGCAGGCAAAAGCCCTTAAACCCATAAAAAATATCATTTTATGAACAAAAATCCTATCAAGAGTCAATTATTGGTTTCATGATCAGTCAAATTGGTATTTTTGCGTATCTTTTAGGTCATTTCTTGATCTTTGTACTGCTGATATTTTTTCTAAAACTTTCTGTCTAAATACAAAAAAAGTCATGATGATAGGCAGTCATGCATAAGATTGGTAAAGTTCTGATATAAAGCTCACTAGATATTGTTCAGAAAAAGTATACTCAATTCATAACAGTAGTCAATCAATAATTGTACTCTATTTATCGTCATTGTGACCTTGACCTTTGTCCTACTCCCAGAAGAAAAGAGTGCACAATCTAAAATGTCTTGCATATTTTGCTCATCAAGATTGAATTTATGTTGAAAGTGTGTAATATGAAGGTTTAACAACCAGTATCACATAAACTTAACATTATCAACAATTAATGTAAACAAGGTCAAGGTCAGACAGACATGTACATCCTACACCAAATATAGTTAGCCTATTGCTTATAGTATCCAATAAACAGACCTTATTACAAAAAAAATAAACATTGACCAATTAGCAAATGAGGTCATGGTCAGATGAACCCTACCTGACAACATTTATACCATGCGATCATTCCATACACCAAATAATGGCAAAACCATGAAAACTTAACATGAAAATTAGGTCAAGGTAAGATGAAACCTGCCAGACAGTCATCTACTCACTACAATCATTCGATTCAGCAAATATTGTTGCCCTATTGCTTATAGAATCTGACAAATAGACCATTTAACCTGGATCACTGACCCATATTATGAGATAAAGGACAGGTGAACCCTGTTTGACGGCCCCCCACTTATGTGGTTGATTATATAGGGAATCACTGAAGCATGACTGGAGCGGGGCCCCCCCTTATGAAAAGTTCTGGATTCGCCACTGCCCATACACCAAATATAGTTATCCTATTACTCATAAGAGAGTATTTCACATTATAAATCAAAGTGCGTGTAAGCACTGAAGGGTAAAGATTGCTTTAATTTATCAATGGGAAGTAAAATTAAACATTGCATTGTATAAAGCATCGGTTGTAGTTGATTCAACTACAATTATGGACAAAGGGAGATAACTCCAATTTTTAAGATTACTTTAACAATATTAATGACATCATTAATATTTTAGAACAGATATGATTACACGTTAAATACAAAGATATTGCAAATACAGATAATTTAGAAATTATTAAATGGTTAGATATTAAAATCAGAGAAAAATGTCAGTGACCCATATCGTCAAGGTTCACATTTTTGTCCATTGTTGACATTTCTAAGAAATGGGATTGTAACTTACCGCCCTCAACGACAAAAGTCAACAGCACCCAAATTCAATACAAATGAATTGTAAATAATACTCAACGGAATTTCTGAAAACAAACAGATAATATTCTCCGTTTTCAAAGTCGAAGAAGTATCCTTCATGGAATTTTCCTTATGGCGGGACAGATCCTTACTCACTATCGGATTTTATGTAACAACATTATATAGACGTTCTTTTAACAATCTGTCAGTGTGTTCTCTTCTTCTGGTATACAGTTTCCGCTTCAATTGATATCGAAGATTACATCGGGATTAATATATTACCTTTACAGTAGCTTCACGTAAGAATTACATTTCAGCGGATGAAATGTATTTATAGTTATGTTTGTGAATCTTAGGGATCACCTCAGTAGTTCAACCAATCAGCGGAATTTTGACTTTGGGAATATCTATTTTTAATGCAGTATTTTGCACAATTAAATAGGAATTATAAAAAAACGGAATGCTGTAAATAGATATAAAACAGGGAATAATTAACTCTTTTTATTAAAGATGGATTGGATCGGGGTTCTGTGTACTCACATCATTTGTACAACTCTCCTTACTCTTGGGAAATTTTGGAATTTCCGTGACCAAAATGGTTCGCGAAAATTGATATTTTTATATATATATAGTGATAAGATTCCTGCACCTTGCACAAGTTATGTAATTTTCTTCACAAGTATAACATCATTTTGTAACTTGAATATCTGAGCATATATTTCATTGATAAATTTCTGGAAATGTTCATGGATGGGATGTTCAGAATGTTATGATCAATGCACTATATTTTGTGTATCTAAAAAGTAGTGATAAACCTTGGAAGATTTAGATATCAAGTTAGTACCATAGGGTTTGGAAATGCAATCTTTACCCAAGAAACTATAGTTATTTAAAAGCAGCTGCTAAACCATGAAAATGACGTCAAGGACAATGGACATATGACAGAAGGAAACTTCGTAACATAAGGCATCTGCCTACAAGGTATAAAGCATCCAGGTCTTCTAGCTTCTGAAATATAAAGCTTTATACACAAAGTGTAAGCTGCTGCAGCCTGATAGTAATCCCTGTCTTGCAATTTGGAACAAAAATCAAACAGGATCTTGTTCTTTCAAAAGGACATTTTCAAGGCAGTTGCAGGTTGAGACATGCTTCAAAAATGTTATCAGGAAATTCTGATTTTGTTCAAATTTTAGTCTTTTAACTGCTATTGTGACCTAGACCTTTGACCTTTTGACTTGAAATCAATATGGATATTTTTCTTAAAAAAAAAGACCCAGCTGAAGATTGTTGAAGATCTGATTTATAGATCAAAAGATATAGGCAAATGATGAAACTTTTCCCCAAGTTTCACTTACTTTATAAGCTCTGTGGCCATGAAATTGGAACTACTGACCCCAAAATCAGTGCAGTTCTTTTTCTATCCACAAGGCCTGTGCATTTTCAAGCTTAGTTTGGTCAAGGTTGCACAAATGGTTTAAAAGATATCTAATTGGCAAAATTTATGTTAACCATAAGAGCATTCTTCATCCCATTGGCAATTATCAAGTATTCATAAAAATGGATAACAGGAATCACCAAGAAAAATTTTGACACATAGTTAGAAATATATCATCCAGAAATCAAAATTTATTGATACTTCAGATTATCAACAATTGCTGTGATCATTGACCTAGTGACACTTATTTGTCATAAAATATGGCAAATAGGGTATTTTTGGGGCCCTTTATAGCTTGCTGTTCGGTGTGAGCCAAGGCTCCGTGTTGAAGACCGTACTTTGACCTATAATGGTTTACTTTTATAAATTTTGACTTGGATGGAGAGTTGTCTCATTGGCACTTATACCACATCTTCTTATATCTATATGCAAATGTCAAATTTGTCATAATTAGGTCCAAAAATAATTTCAATCCCTTTGAGTGATTCCTTTTCTGAAAACATTGATATTTACCTACATAAAGATCAGACAAGAGTATACTGATCATGATTAAATTCATGTGGAAAGTCTTTCAGGTATAGGTTTTGCCATAATATATTACATAAACTTATCATTATCAATGAACTATGCAAATGAGGTCAAAATCAACCATGCCAGACAGACATATATACCTTATAATTATGTAATTATCCAATTATAGCTTACCAACTGCTTATAGTATTTGAGAAAAAGACTAAACCATAAAGACTTATTATTGTTCAATGAAACATGAAAATGAGGTAAAAACCATACAATCATTCAATACACAAAAGATAGTTGACCTATTGTTTATAGCATCTGAGGAACAGACTTGGCCATACAACTTTCACCATAATCAGTGATCCATGAAATCAGATCAAGGTCAAGTGAACCCTGTCTGACGGACATGTACATCTTACACCAAATATAGTTAGCCTATTGCTTATAGTATCCAATAAACAGACCTTATTACAAAAAAATAAACATTGACCAATTAGCAAATGAGGTCATGGTCAGATGAACCCTACCTGACAACATTTATACCATGCAATCATTCCATACACCAAATAATGGCAAAACCATGAAAACTTAACATGAAAATTAGGTCAAGGTCAGATGAACCCTGCCAGACAAATATGTAAACCATACAATCATTCAATACACAAAAGATAGTTGACCTATTGTTTATAGCATCTGAGGAACAGACTTGGCCATACAACTTTCACCATAATCAGTGATCCATGAAATCAGATCAAGGTCAAGTGAACCCTGTCTGACGGACATGTAGACCTTGCAAGGATCTCATAATATACCAAATATAGTTCTATTACTCATAATTGAAAAATTCAGAAGACAAAACAAACTATAATCTTTTCTTTTTTTAAACACTTGCTGAACCATGAAAATGAGGTCAAGAACTTTTGGACATATGACAGCGGTAAACAAAAGGCATATGTATACAAGGTAAGAAGCATCCAGGTCTTCTCCTTTCTCAAATATAAAGCCTTTGATAAATTGTTACATGTATCAGCACCGTTGCAGGATAGGCATCCCCATGTCTTGCATTCTTTGATAATTGCAGACGGGACAATAAAAGTCGGGAGCTTTTCCTCAATTTTGCATTAAACCCCTTTGAAGCACCAGAGTTAATTAACAGTATTTGTTTTGAGTTTGTGTCGCTCAGTACTAGTTTTCTTAGTGGTATTTTGTGGAATGATGTTTAGTCTTTTTTATCATGGTGTTGACTGCAATTTTCCACTTATGATTTTGATTGAAAAACATATCGTTTTTATTTGTCCAAATTGTTTGTTACTTCCTCTGGATGATCTGTTAAATTTGGACCGAAGTGATCCAGAAATATGTTGTGACCTTATTTTCCTTTTTGTGTTTGACAGGAGTGGTATGTTGGGGTAACTCATAGATCAGAAGTCATAGAGACCGAGGCTTTTGATGATAGGGCCTTGGTCAATAAGCAGAAAATTGAGGTCAAGGTTAAAGGTCAAGGTCATCTATTGAATTTTGAGCTTCTCCATGACCTTTTACCTTGAAATATAGGTCAAGTTCAAAGTTAAATTTGATGTTCTAGATTTTGACCTTTGCTTTAACTTCATACTGGTACATGATAAAGCCATAAGGTCTTTGCATTAGGCTGGACAACATATGACCTTGAAAAAGTCAACCAAAAGTGACGTTGTGTAAACAGGAAGTTTTATTTTTTGCACTCATTTCATGTAAAAGTACATAAAAACAATATATTTTCAAAATTAGTGAGATTCAACTTTCATTTGACACTGGAAGTGGCAAATTATTTACCTTATTGCAAGCAATAGTATATTGAAACCATACATTTTTTGAATTAGTACAATGAAAGCTATTATATGACACCATAAGATGCATTTAATACATCGGAAGTAGTCAATTATCTCCCTTATTTCATGCAAAAGTACATAAAAACCAAACATTTAATTTTTAAAGCAGTGTAATGAAGATTGTCATTTGACACCAGAAGTGGCATTTCATACACCGGAAGTAGCCAATATTTTTCCCTTTATTTCAGAGGAAATACATGGAAACCATATATTTTTGGAATCAGTGAAAAGTAAGCCTTTGATGACACCAGAATTTTTTTAAACCAGAAGTAGCTGATCATTGCCTTTATTTTAAAGAAAAGAACTAAAGAAAAAAAAGAAAGAAAGTATATGTATCTGTTTAAGATTATTGACATTGGTTTTGCATATGAAGGTTACTTTTATGTAAATTGTAAAAAAAAGGTTTTTGCATCTATATATATATATATATATATATATATATATAAAAGTTAATTTAAAACCTTTATCATCAACATGTGAGTTGGAGAGTCGTAAGTGTGTTCAGCCTATGATAGATGAGATATATTTTCTGAACAACTGTAACAGTCACGGAAATGGGCAATGCAAAATAAGTTAGTAAAATAAGTTGGCCAAAATAGGTACAGTAGTCTCAGTAGATAAAAATATATGAACAAATAGACTGGTAATGTCAAACAAAGTGTTTCATTCACCTAAATGCATAATCTATGGAAAATTTGAGACACCTCTCAATGTCAACTTGGCATAATCTGTAAAACAGACTAATAACTACAAATCAATCTTCCAACAAGCAAATAACAATAAAAAGGCAAACAAAAAACTTTATCTTAAGTAAAATCATATGTAACAAAACAAAAAATTAATCCTTCACTTTGTCTGTTGGGTCAGATTTAAATAATGCCCTTGCATTGTTTATAACTGTCTGGTTGTCTCTTTGTAAATATTCTGTGATTGTTTCATTTGACCGCTTCAAAGTATATGATCCTGTTAAGCCCATGAATGACATCCACACTAAGCCTGAAATGGTAGAAAAATTCTCATAATTTGTACATAAGTATTGTGGATTTATTTTTGTGGGTACCAATTTTCGTGGATTGCGGGAAACTTTATGCATTTGTGTGGACATTTGATTTAGTGGTTTTGGCAAATAGATATAAGAAGATGTGGTATGAGTGCCAATGAGACAACTCTCCATCCAAGTCACAATTTGTAAAAGTAAACCATTATAGGTCAAAGTACGGCCTTCAACACGGAGCCTTGGCTCACACTGAACAGCAAGCTATAAAGGGCCCCAAAAATGACAAGTGTAAAACCATTCAAACAGGAAAACCAAGAGTCTAATCTATATAAAGTCTATATACAAGCCTTTAAAAAATTAGTAATTTGTTGAACATTTAAATTTGTGGATCACCTGTACCCATAAATCCACAAAAATTAGTATGCCACGAATAATAATGAATCCACAGTAAGTTAATGTTAACAAGCATTCGACAGACAGACAAACGGACAGATGGACAGAGTGCAAACCTAAAGTCCCCTTCGACTTCGTTGGTAGGGGACTAAAAATCTAAAGTCTCTCCTTTTAATTACTCAAGGACTTATCAAATGTATATACCAGTACATGTATGTCCTTAAACATAATATTCAGTCTTTGTGTTACAGTAGATTTAACTTTCTTGCAATCATATGATATGCATACTATGTCATGATGTACGTTTGAGAAATTGATTTGTCCTTTTATTCCTCAGGTTCTCTTTATTGTCACATTTTTAAGTTTCGATTCATGGCTGATAGTCCTTGTACTGTTGTTGTCATGCTATTAAAAACAATCTTAAAAAAGTCATTAGGACCAGATAAGCATAATAGATTCTTTTGATATGATATTGGTTCTAATTTTATAGGTTTCTAAACCTGAGATCATTTTCTATTATAGAAATATTAGGCCATGTTAAATAAATATTTTTGTTCTCAGACAATGACTTCTGAAAAATACAATTTTTGTATTTACTATTTTGTTTATATTTACCGGTACTTTTTGCAAACACTGTATTCATTCAATGGTATCTCTTGCTAAAAGAACTTGTATACTTGGGCAGTGATGTAGAATTGTTTGACCTTTAGTCACATAAATGATAATTCAGATGACTAGCAAGAAGAAAGACAATAGTTACCAAAAATAAGGGATCCATATGTAGCATGAATACAAAACCTCCATGATGGCTTTAAAAACTTTATATTCTGTTTCCTGTAGTAGTAGCCTGTTATACCAGCAAGAATCAAAGGGTTAACTGTTGCTATAACTTTACAACTCATACAGTCCTTCCCATTCATCAAGTCAAGAAATTGTTCCCTTTTTTCTTCCTTGCTTTTTATCTTAATTGCATGTTCAGCTATAATTTCCTCTTTAGTCTGGTTTTCTTTTTTTGTCTTTTCTGGATTAATTATTGCTGCAAAACAGTATTATGAGTATAGAAGAATACAAAGATGTGCTACTGATACAGCTGTTCCCATTGACAGAGATAGTGACAGGAATTATATCCAAAAAAAAATGCAAAAAAAAAGAAAAGAAGAAGAAATGAGCAATTGCAAATATTTCAAAATTAAATAATACAAATTACAAATGCCATTATATAATATTTTGTGTTTAAATGTATCACAAACTCACTTATTTCATGGGTGTTAGCCCAATGTGGTATATTTAAGAAATAATTCATGGGGCTTGAATTTATTGTGATTTTACCATGGGTTGGCCCTTTATGCAAAATATTTTACCACGAGCAATAGCGAGGGGTAAAATATCAGCATAAAAGGACAACTCATGGTAAAATCAATATAAATTCAAGCCCTCATGGATTATTTCTATTCTAATAGGACAAAGACAGCAATTCTTTTGTTTCAAAACGCTCTAGGAGAAGGGAAAAATGTTTGCTGTTCCCGTAATTGAACACACTATTAATATTGACGTAAAACTAAATAAGTGACATGCTTTAATGATTTACAATAACATACTAAGACAGGTTTGGACGAAGTTTATTGATTATCTTACTTTTATTTAAGAAAATGGGCTTTTAGTAAATTCTTATCATTGCTTGTTTATGTTTTCATGTTTTGACAACTTTTAGTTTCAAATTCGTGCATTTTCCCATAGAATGCTTATATTCTTATGTCATCGTTCATTGACGTCATTTACACCATCTGACCTCGGGTAATCCATTCATAAAAATCAAACGATGTGGGAGTAAGATTGGAACAGCCCAAACAATTCATGATGTTGACAATCAGCTGACATATCAATATATTCATATTTCCCACGGGTGTGTACTCAAAGCGTTTGGAGAACGTCATATTAGAATTATTTATTCTTACATGTTATATAAACATTATCAATAGAGAAAGTTGTAGTATTATCAATTCAGCTATGCATCTATCTCAATGTAACTGAAGCATCTTTGATACGCTATTAAGAATGTATGCATTGGCTTTCGTTGTATTACATTAAATGAAAAAGTCAAATATATCTTAAATTGCAAATATTGTCCAAATGCTTCATGCTACTAGAAAAGGGCATTTGAAATGGTGATGTGATACAATATTATTCTGTATATTCAAATACAGGGAAAATGATTTATTGATTGCCAGTTACTTAGCGTCAAGTGGTAAATGACCCTAACATTGTAAACCACTTACAATAAATACATATGTTTACATGAGCTACAAAGCCAGGACAGTTACCCTAAAGGAAATCAGCTTATCAGTGTTAATGTTTTAAATGACCAAGAAATTATGCTATGAAGCAATTCTGTCATGTTCATTCAAATCCAATGTACACTGAAAAAATGGCAAAAACCATGATTTAGTAACATGCTGAAAGGATACCAGAAGCTCCATCTATTTAAAAAGAATAAAATATTTGTTAAATCAGTGACAAAAGAAATAAAGCTAGTCTTTAAAGTAAAGTTACAGAAGGTGATTTGCTTGAACAAACTTTTGTGACGGGACCGACCTGACTGACAGATAGAGAAAAAATAAAAACAATATTGAAAGAGGGGAGCCATTTAAATTACTATGACAATAAAATATTGGATAACATCTGCCCTTTTGTATCATCATTAAAGTGTATTCATGTTGCAGAGCATGTCATATAGACTATTCTGATAGTCAAATTCAAAATTGAAACTATAAACTCTTCCAATACCATCATCACCTTCTAATACAACTGTTTGTATAATTTTTTCAAAACCTTATTTTTATCTTATTTTTTATGTGGCTGAATAAAATGTACAGGATATATATTTACAATGTATATCTGATCTCCAATTACATGTGCATGTGAAAGAAACGACAACCAATCAATTAATCTATCCAATTACATGTAAATACACATAATAAATTTATACATACCAATTCCTGGTTTTTCTAATTGACTAATAAAGTTTCCCATTACAGAAACATAGCACCTGAAATACAAAATGTATCCATCAGATTTAACAAATTATAAATAAAGCAATGTGTTCATAACCTTTTTGATACATACTACATAACATTTGTTAACTGACATTCTTGCAATACTATTTAATCAAAATAATAGTATCTCACCTGTGCACTTGTTATATTAAAATCACCAGTCGGTTTTTTTTTCAAGATGGTTAATGCATGGTAGGGGCCCATGCATTCAGTTAAACCCCAATCATCCAATTGAATCCTTTAAAATCTAAAATTCCCCATACTATATAATCCCCATCCTTTCGTAAACATGATCAACATCATTTTAGTCATTCCCCTTCCATCAAAACTTTCACAGAAAAAAACTCTTTTGTGTTCAAACATCTTTTATTAAAGACAAAGAAGTAAACACAATGGTTTTTTGTCACATTATTTTACTATGTTTACCCTCACCAAATCAAATTAATTGACATAAAACATTTCAGATAACAAATTTCTGAACAAATCAAATTGATCATTTTTTTTATACTTTATAAATATTGCATTTCTTTTCATAACGAAAACATTTGATTTATATATATTTTGTTATACAGTTGTAGTACATGCATCTAACCAATGTTCATGTCAGGTCTCTATTTTATACATGCATGGTCTGGATCAAGAAAAAAACTGCTTAAGCAAAACAGTGTACACAGGAAATTTTTCTTACACAATTGTTAAATCCAATCCCCAGTGGCAATCCCACAATATATTAACATGATTAATTGAATAAATAACATGAAACATTTTAGATGAAAATTTTATTGCTAAAAAATAAATTGTATCATGTTATGTAGTGTGTATATTTATGTTATATACTAGAAATGAAGTCACTGCCATCTGGACAGTGGTGATTGATTGTTTATTTGCAACTACCTAAAGTAAACTTAAAAAAATGTTTTGACAAAGTTTGCTAATTTTTAGGATGATGATGGATTGGTACCACATTAGGTTAAATATCCAGTGTTACATGCATATCTGGACAAGAACTTGTTAATAATGCCCTGCTTTGAATCTTTTAAACTGAGCCAGGTTTTTAATTGGGCTAGTTCACAATAAAACAATCAGGAGGAAAGCCTGTCAACCTACCAAGACACTTTTTCCGACTCCTAACCAACCAATCTTTACCCTTAGTCCATTTTTTACCTGCTTAATAGAGAGGGTTCCCGAGAAAATAAATGTCAAATCCTGAATTCCTGTGAAAATAATGTGTCCGCTCCTGTATCACAGTACAATTAAATCCTGATATCCGGAATTCCCTGATGATTGAACTGGCTATTCTCATATTCCTGGGAATTAAACGGCTCAATCTGGAATTCCTGAAAAAGGTCCTCCTGCCCCTCTTATTAGCAGAGAAGCAGCAAATACCAATTTTTTTTCTCTTTCTTTGACCTGGCTGGGGATAGAACCCATGACCTCCTGAACTTGAGACAAGCATTTTAACAGATCTTAACAACACAAGACCAAAAAGGGTTCTGCTAATTTTTACCTGTAAAACACTTACTCTTGTTAAAAAGGGAGATTTTTTTGTTGTTAGTGGCTTTGAGCTATCTGTCAGTAACTGCGAGTACTCTCAGATCTGTACTTAGTGTCTTTTTGTTGTTTGGATGTACAAGTACCCGGCCACGTCCACTTGTATTTTTATCCATCTGATGAGTTAAGCCTCTTTCAACTGATTTTTATAGTTCGTTCTTATGTTGTACTGTTACACCACTGTCCCAGGTTAGGGGGAGGGTTGGGATCCCGCTAACATGTTTAACCCCGCCACATTCTGTATGTATGTGCCTGTCCCAAGTCAGGAGCCTGTAATTCAGTGGTTGTCGTTTGTTTATGTGTTACATATTTGTTTTTCGTTCATTTTTTGTACATAAATTAGGCCGTTAGTTTTCTCGTTTGAATTGTTTTACATTGTCATTTGGTCTCTTGTCGAGAGTTGTCTCATTGGCAATCATACCACATCTTCTTTTTTATAGATACTGGAATCTCTGAATGTTGCATGCACATCTCTAAAAATTTAACTACAGCTGTATGAAAAATTCATCAATCTTTTTCCTTAACCATGTAAATTGGAAGACATGTAGGAGAGAAGTATAGATAAAGTGCTTTTTCTGAGTTAATGTCCTTGGATTTTAAAACATGTACTGTAATACCCTTACTGGAATATCTCTGAATGTCGCATGCACATCTCTCAAATGGATGACCTAAAAATTTAACTACAGCTGTAAGAAAAGTTAATCAATATTTTTCCTTAACTTTGTAAATTGGGAAGACATGTAGGAGAGAGGTATAGATAATGTGCTTTTTCTGAGTTAATGCCCTTGGATTTTAAAACATGTACTGTAATACCCCTTACTGGAATATCTCTGAATGTCGCATGCACATCTCTCAAATGGATGACCTAAAAATTTAACTACAGCTGTAAGAAAAGTTAATCAATATTTTTCCTTAACTTTGTAAATTGGGAAGACATGTAGGAGAGAGGTATAGATAATGTGCTTTTTCTGAGTTAATGCCCTTGGATTTTAAAACATGTACTGTAATACCCCTTACTGGAATATCTCTGAATGTCGCATGCACATCTCTCAAATGGATGACCTAAAAATTTAACTACAGCTGTAAGAAAAGTTAATCAATATTTTTCCTTAACTTTGTAAATTGGGAAGACATGTAGGAGAGAGGTATAGATAATGTGCTTTTTCTGAGTTAATGCCCTTGGATTTTAAAACATGTGCTGTAATACCCCTTACATAAGTTATCATGCAATCATAACAAATATTTAAATTCTCTCATTTAATGTTCTCACCTAGTAATTGAAATTATCACTTAAATATAGTCGTTTAGAGTCATAAGTCTTGCATCAGGCTTTCCATTCCAACTGTAAATCGGGGTCTCACTAATTGACGACAAGAAGCGACAAGAAGCGTCAAAAAGCCGCAAAAGTACATCGCAATATACCCCTAAAAATAGAGGAGTTCCGAAAAGACTCCGAATGAAAGTACTAACAAAAGTTTTTCGGACTCAACTTTCACTTCGACTTCTCAGCAGAATAGCCTACACAGTAGTGAACAAAATAACAGTTAGAATGAGCATAACACCAAGTGAATATGGATCGTGGAGGTCACCAATTACAAGTAAAATTGTTTCTGAAAGTAGTGTGAAATTTCAAGAAGTTCATGTAGACAGCTGCCCAGAAAACGCCGGTTAGTATGATCAGAGACATATCTGGTATGATATATAAATACTGTATTGATTTGTATTTTTGGATAACATAAATCTTAAGTAGATTATTGCATTGGGCAATTAGTTGATTGATTGTTGCTTGCTTAACTCCAGTGGCATGTTAGTATACTTTATACAGACTACTCCCCCCCCCCCCCCCCCCCCCAAAAAAAAAAAAATCCGGGTCCGTTTGCCCATAGATATAATAGCCATTATATCTATGGTTCGCCCTAGTACCTGTTTGCCCTATGTCCGTTCGCCTTTATAACTGTTCGTCCAGGGTCCTTTCGCTCAGATTTTTGTTGAGCCTTCGTCTTTTGTCGAAAAAGCAAGACATAGCGATCCTACATTCCGTCGGTGTTGGTCTGCGGCGGCAGCCACAAATATTCACTCTGTGGTTAAAGTTTTTGAAATTTTAATAACTTTCTTAAACTATCCTGGATTTCTACCAAACTTGGACAGAACTTGTCAGAAGCTTGTTTTATATGATCATAAGATAATATTCAAAAGTAAATTTTGTAAAAAAAAAATTCTATTTTTTTCCATATTTTACTTATAAATGGACTTAGTTTTTCTGCCAGGAAACATTACATTCACTCTGTGGTTAAAGTTTTTGAAATTTTAAAAACTTTCTTAAACTATCCTGGATTTCTACCAAACTTGGAAAGAAGCTTGTTTATGATCATAAGATAGTATCCAGAAGTAAATTTTGTAAAAAAAAAATTTCCATTTTTTCCGTATTTTACTTATAAATGGACTTAGTTTTTCTGCCAGTCAACATCTAACATTCACTCTGTGGTTAAAGTTTTTAAAATTTTAAATCTTTCTTAAACTATCCTGGATTTGTACCAAACTTGGACAGAAGCTTGTTTATGATTAAAAGCTAGTATCTAGAAGGAAATTTTGTTAAAATTTTGTTCCATTTTTTACGTATTTTACTTATAAATGGACTTAGTTTTCTTCCAGTTAACATTAAATACAGTCTGCAGTTTAAGTTTTTAAAACATTTATTAGATTCATAAACTATCCTGGATTTTTACCAAACTTGGACAGAAGCTACTTACAATCAAAAGATAGTATAGAGAGGAATATTTTTATTAATTTTTTTCCTTATTTTTGTTGAGCCTGCGATTAACAGCAAAAGTAGGCGAGACACTGGGTTCTGTGGAAACCTTACGAATTTTTATTTTATTGTCTTGTTGTATACTGCTTATACTGAGTATGTTTAAGTTTGTTGCCACACCTTTATGTTGTATTGCTGTTACCAAATAATTATTTTCCTTTGATCTGCACTGCAGAGTACCCAGAATACAAGGTATTTAATATAAAACAACTGAAGACCATGTTATCATTATCTGGATGTATTTATCTTTACTGATAAATTTTAACAATCATTATCAGTTATATCAAGATCCAATTCGAACTTCGCATCACACACCAGTTATGTCCTTAATTTTTTTACACTATTATTTCAAAGAGCACATATATAGGAAATGTGTCAAAACGAACTTGAGATCAAAGAAGCCAAGCTGTGTGCGAAAGAAAATTCCCTTTTATGTCTTACAATTCGTACATCATTGTTTTTACTCAGAATCCAAGCTGACTAGTTTATTTTAAAAAAATGTTACTTTCATTCTTAATTCAACAAAGACAATTAATACAAAAATAAGTGAGATGAAAGACATTATAGTTATACCTTAAATCAGCATTCTAAATTACAATCAACTTGATTCTAAATAAAACAAATGTAAGAATGAAGCTCATTAATGCTCCAAAACAAGCCATTAATTTTTAAACATTTCCATGTTTTTTCATGAATTTAGAGAATATATATATTTTCTTTAATATTGATCAATCAGGGTTCTGTCCTCATACACTTATGAATTGTTCCCTAAATCTCTTATATTCATATATAAACAACTCTTTCAATGATCATCTTAAAAGTAAATCAATGACTTGAATCAAGTTTTTAAATTTTACAAGGTTGACACAACCATTGACAACACAGGGTTGTAATATACTGTACATGTACCCATTTAAAGAAACTCAGCTCTCAGAGTTTGCTCCTATTGGTATTGAAAGTTCTGAAGACAGACTATTTAAAATTTCCCCTCAAAGAAAGGCATCATGTGTTTAAAACTTTGCTTAATATAAGTATGACTAAATTAATGTGATATTTAAGGCCTAAGTACAGAAAAGATTGAAAGTATTAAGCTTAAGGTACTATATTGAAAAAAGACTTTACGTGAAATGGAGTTAATAGACATTAGCTTGGAAACACTATATATACTTAATTCATTTATAGCTTTCTGTACTGTATGGATCTTGCTCATTGTTGTAGGCCAAACTATAGTTGCTTACATATACGTCTTTTGGTCTGTGGTGGATAGTTGTCTTTATGGAAATCATACCACATCTTCTTATTTTTAAATTAAAAGCTATTTGCCCAACATGTAAGATGACAACATTGACATTCATATATTGTTTGGTGTCACAAGAGAAAATGTTTGATGCCACAGTACAGTGTTACTTTACCTAAAAAACAGGTAGAGGTTCGATAGTACCAGCATGGCTGTTTTTTTTGTGTTTTTTTTGCTTTAAAATGAACGTAGAGAGAAGGAAGTTTCAATGATGAAAAAAAGAAGTTTTTATCATTATGGCTATGTAGTTATACAATAAATGATGATCAGTTATGGGGGCTATATATAGACAAATGTTCACACAATATCTACAGCTCTAGATTGCCCAATTGATTCTAGAAAAGTTGTGAATCAAAACTGGGTCTGCATAGATAAAACGTTAAACAACAACTCACTTGGGACAGGCACATTATTATGTGGCAGGTCTTTTGGCCCTCAACCTTCATCCTTTTAAATATTAATCAGTGGAATAACAAATGGTATGTCATGTATGTAGAACACTGCTTATTAAACATTTTACCAAAAAAATATTTAGAAAACATTTCTGAAAGTATATGAAAACTGACAGTATTTTGGTTTATTTTTGTAGATACGGTTTATTGGGGAGAATTAAGATTTGATGAAGGAGGTCGAATTGTAGTGTGTTCACAGAAAGTAGGTGAGGATAAAAATATGTCCTGGACACCAAAAGATTACAATGCTAGGACCAGAGTACATGAATACGGTGGAGGAGCTTTCTTTGTCAACAACAAAGTAGTCTATTTCTCAAATTATAAAGACCAGCAGATGTATTCTCAGAGTTCCCCTGATGAAGCCCCCCAGCTCATTACTAAAGGTGAAAAAACATGGAGATATGCTGATGGGTCATTTAATGCTAAGGTAATACAAGTTGTGTCAAGTCATGATATATAGTGGCTGTAAGAAACAAGATTTAAAATAAATATTAGATTGATTGATTGATTGTTGGTGTTTAACTCCACTTTCAGCACACATGGCTATAATAATATGGGGACCAGTTTTTATTGGTGGAGGAAGTCAGAGTATATGAAAAAAACAACCAACCTTTAGCAGGAAAACTGACAATCCTAGTCAATTAAGATTGAAGTCAATTGCACCTTGCCAACTGAGGTGTTTGAATTCAACAGGCTACTTATCATTGAAGATGACATACTAAGACCACTCTGCCACCAAGGCCCTAAAATAAATATTATAGCAACATTGAATTTACTTCCAAAATAATCTGACATCTCTTTTTATTTATTGATAATAAGGAGGTGTCCCTTTTAAAAGATAGTTATGTTCAGGAGATGTTTTGACTCTACCGAATTTTATAGTAATGTGAATGATTTATGAAAAGTATACCTTTCATTGATAAAGTATACATTATATATGAGAAGTTTTTTTCACATAGACAAAACACTTTGGTACATTGTTCTTGTTCATTTGACTCTGACATATGCTCTATATTTGCAAGTTCAAATCAACATAAATCTATGTTTTTTTCACTTCACATTTATTGTTACATTATGGTGTAACACCATCAGTTAAGGTTAAACATATTTTATTCAGAAAATATCTGAAATGGATTGGATAGCAGGCTAAAGCCTATTATAATTAAAAATTTTAAATATTGTCACATTATTCTTGATGTAAGTATCTGTTTGAAGTAAAATATTATTAACCAACAAGAAATAAAAGTTTGGCATTAATATCGGGACTAAAACATAATTTATCTATTGTTTTCAATTAACAGTTATAATTTTAGCTATTAATTTTTAAACTAATCTTACATGAGGGTCTGGATTTTTTTTTTTTTGGGGGGGGGGGGGGGGGGTGTTCTTCAATCTGTATTCTTTAATTTGTAAGGCCATTTTTCTCTATTCTTTATACTTTTTGCCCATTATTCTGAATCTCTATTCTTTACTTTTTTGGGCCATTTTTCTCTATTCTTCATATTTTTTGCCCATTATTCTCTATTCTGTAAACCCCCATCCAAACCCTCATACATAAATGAATTGTCTTATTCTGGACTTAAATGGACTTACAGTGTTAAAGTGAAAGTGAGACATTAATGAAAATGAATGCTACATTAGCAAAACAGTCTTGAAAATACAAAATTGCCATTTATATATTTAATCATTTATTACTAATAGTCACCATCAAGCTGACTGAGTAAAAATATAGGTCAATACACTATGCTTTAAATAAAGTTGTATTTATAAACATCATGAGGAGATATCACTTATTAATATTAGTGTGTCAATGACAAACAATATCTTTATCATGATTAAAGTTGTTTATTTTGTGACTTTGCTTAAAAGAGTACCCACTATTTGCATCTTAGAAGTATATTTAACTAAAAAGATAACATAATATATTGAACCCGTTGTATGTGTTCATGTTCGTTTTTTTGTTTTGTTGTTTATTAATTTTTTGTCTGATTTTTTTAATTTTTAAGTTTAAAAAATTTTGTGGGGTTACTTAAGAAATTAAAAATATACCCCACTGAGAGTTGTTAATTCTGCTTTCTGAATAGCATCCTGCTGCACATTTCCAATATCCAGGATATGCTGAAGACTTTTGTACCTGTACATTACCCTCTATACAATGTAGTTAATTTTCTAACTTAATAAAAGGGACATAGCTGCAGTTTTTGAGAACTTAGAACAACAAATGTACAAATTTCAAAATTTAAAGTAAACAAAAACACATACAAATACGTTAAATGAATAACAATACATGTATTTATAAGTTGAAAAATGAAGTAGACTAAGACACTGCGCATGATTTGGGAATCATGCTGTTGAATATGTTTTTTAGGAACTTTGCCATCTGAAATAGTGTAGTTAGTGATGGTATAGTTGAAATTGTTTGTCATATATTTGAGTTTCATGCATGGTTTAACTTATGGTCTTGTAAGTAGTCAGTCTTATTTAGTTTTATTAAAAGCTTATCAAATATGAAGAATAGACAGTAACTGAAATGGCTTAGCTAAGACCAAGTTAAATCTTAAGTAAAGGAGTAGGGTTCATGAAGGGTCAGTTTTGGCTCTAGAATTCCATGACATTTAACTTCCATAATAATAGTAAACATTTGATGACCAAATTTGAAAAAAATATCTTAATAAATACAAAATCAACAAGCTCAGATGCATTTGTACACTAATGATGTCATTATAGGCTATCTTGTGAAGAAATCATTATTTTTGGCTAAATTTTGATAGGTTTGTTTCAAATAATATTGGTCACATGCATGGACCACCATTATTTTTTGTTAGAATGTTTATCCGACACATATACATATTTTCATAACAATTTTATTTTGGTTGAAGGTTTTTAGAAGGAAATTGACCTTGCAAATGCACAGAAACAGACAATTTGACTATAAACTTGTAAAATATCATACTTTTGAAGCTGTCAACATTGATTAAACAAACAGTAGTTGGAAAAGACTAGGTTATTTAAATTTGCATATATTTAAGATAGTTATAAAGGTTTTACATGTGATATTACAAAGTTTGATTCTTAAAGCCAAATTAAGGCTTTCATGGCCCTACTCTTTGACTTAATTCAAATCAAGCTGTTTCACAAGAGATGTATTGATTTGAATATCATACACTTTTTTATAGCCTCATGATAAAAATTTGAAGAAAATGGTTAACACATTAATGGTTATTACTTTGAAAAAATTGATTGGATGTTCTATAATTTTTTAGACGAGTAAAATCTACTGTGTGAGAGAGGATCATAGTGTTGTAGAAAGCAAGACGGCTAAAGAACCTGTTAATACAGTAGTAACAATAGATCCTGTTACCAAGCAACAATTTGTTTTGGTAAGATTTATTAAGAATGCATGAACATAAATATATTTCAATGTTTTAATTGTCATTAAGGCAAATTGGAGATTACTATTTATAGAGATTTTTAGGGAAATTAAACAATGTTTGTAATTGTGATTACATATACATTTTGGAGGAAGGGAGAGGGTTTTGAATGTGAACTATAATAAACAGGTTAAAACTCTTTCAAGGTAAATATTCTAAATATTGTCATTTCAGGCAGAAGGAGCAGATTTTTACAGTAGCCCAAGAGTATCACCTGATGGTAAAAAGATAGCATGGGTACAATGGAACCATCCTAATATGGTAAGATATCAAATTTAGTCATTATTTAGTTAGTCGTTCTTACTGACCAACTTTTTGCAATAAGGCTCCAGACAAGGGCATTCTAGTCATATTGACAGATCAAGTTGTTTCTATTTGTAATTTGAACTTTCTTTTACTTGTGCAAAATAATAAATCCCCCATAAAAATTCATGGTAATGATTCAGTGAAAATATAGTAATGGTAAAATATTACAAATGATATCAAATGTTTTTTGTTTGTTTATTGTTAACAATATCCCAGGAAGTCTATTCGCCTTATGATACTTAAGGAAAATACTAACCTCATTAAACTGCAGAAGTATGATTACTTTATATTATATAAATCTAATACAAGAGGGTGCATGTGAAGGATTGCTGTAAATTGAATGTTTTGTGTTTTTCTATACTTGATTTACAGCTGAAGGTATATAAGGTATCATAATGTTTGACGATAGACTAACTGATAGATAGACTTCTGTAAAAGACTTCTGGGTCTATGTACTTTCAAATTTCAATATTAAAACAGGAGGTCTCAGACTTTGTTTTCGTTAAAATACGTTAAAATTAACAAAATCACAGTTATTTCATATGGGTTATATAGGGGAAACTTAATTTTTCCTTATTTAGAATTGGTTAAAATTTCAATGAGAGAATTACTTTTCATAATAACTTCCAAAATATCATATAGAAATAGGGGGTCACAGGCCTTATTTCCTTGAAAAATAAAAAAAAAACACAAATTGTCCTATCAAATTCAAGATAATTATCTGCCCTTGATTTTAAAGAGATTTTTTTTGAAAATTTTAAATACACTTAACGACACTTCATATTTTGATAGTTTAAGTTTTAAATTTCAAGTTTTAGATGTTTCTGTTGTATATTGAAGGATATGTGGTAAAATGTTTTTAAATGAAAAAAGTATTTTTGCAACATACCCAGAAGGGATGCTCAGAAAAAGATAACCAATCTACCATAATTCTAAATGTTTTCAAAACACACATAATTTTTTTAGTTTCCAACTATGTTAGAGAAATAAAAAGCCTTGATTATTATGCATGATTATTGTAGCCCTGGGACAGTACAGAACTATGGACAGGTGACTTGTCAGCTGCAGGAGATGCTGTGTCTAATCCCAAAAAGGTCAGTCAAACACAATTTGCTTTTTCAAGTGGTAGGCCATGCAAGCAATAGTTGAGTTAACAATTTGAAAGTAGCTTACAATATCTTTCCCCATTTTCAGTTAGAAAAAAACAAAAACTTTTGTGGAGTTATTCCATGATGAAAACTATTTCCCCAGTTGTTTTCCCATGCTCAGCATTCAGGATAAATTTTCAAGATTTATTAGTTGAAATTGGCTTTGACCTAACTATCTGTAACTGTGAGTACTATTAGGTTGGCACTATGTGTTTTTGTTGTGCTTTCTGCACATCTAATGAGACGAGCCCTTTTGAACTGAATTTTACAGTTGGTTCTCAATTTTGCTGGAACAACTCTGTTCCAGGTTAGTGGAGGGTTGAACACTAACACACATGTTTAATCCCACTGTAACTCAGTGGTTGTCATTAGGACAGTCTGCCATATTCCTTTATTGTTTATAGCATAACTCAGGAATTGGTTTTCTTTTTTTTTTAATTTTTTCATGCCAGGGACTTTTATAGCTTACTATATGGTATAGATTTTGCAAATTGTTGAAGGCTGTAGAGTTGTTTCATACATGTGATAAAAAATCCTGGATGGTTTAATTCTGTTTGAAAAACTTCGTCTTGTGCAATGGCAAAATATAAGTATCAACAGAATGTAGGATATGTACTTTTGTAAATGATTGGTATATGTTTTACACCTTTTAAATTCCTTGTACAATATTAGCATCTATATGATGTTGTCTACTATTATTTTTATTATTACTATCAGTAGAAGTATGTTGTTGTATCTGTCTCTGTATATTCATACCTATCAATTTTTAATACTTGAAAGTTCTTTTCCCAAAAAAAAAGCCCTTTTGACACACTAGTCTCAATCATACCAGATTTTCTTATTTTGATATGGAAGCCAGAAATGATGCAACATTTCTCAACCATACTAAAATGACACAACTTATGATAAGTTGTTCTTGCAAGAAATATGAAGACGCTTTCAGTGCTCTTTAAATTTCGTGGATTATGATTATTTGCATATGTTTACACAATTTTTGCAGATAAATGAAAGTTTGATTTTTACCAAAATTGCCTGGATAGTTTTGGAGTTTAATGGTGCTCCAGTCCAATTGCTAAAATTATTAAAACCAGTCATTGGAAGGTTACATTTAGAGGTAGAAACTGATAAGGTGTATATATTATTCAGAAAAATTATCATCTGTTAAAAAATAAACAAGATATATTTTGACAACATATACCTAGTTAAAATTTTTGAATATTGTTACAGATAGTTTCTGGTACTGACATAAGTGTAATGCAGCCTTCTTGGACACCAAACAATGAGCTACTATATATTGGTGATCAAACTGAATGGTGGAATCTTTATCATGTCAATGCTAATGGTGACCACACTAATTTGTTACCTAGAGACAAAGAAACTGGAGGCCCACACTGGGTCTTTGCTTTTTATGGTTATGCAGTAGATCCAAAAGGAAATGGTAAAATAGTATTGAATTCTGGGAGTGTAAGTTCTAATGTCTTTAGTTGTCTTTTAATAAAATCAACCGTCTAATGTATTGCATGCTTCATCTGACTGAGAAAAGTGATGTTTCCAATATTTTTTTTCATATTGGTTTTAGGGGAAAATTTTATTCTATTTCATGAATTTTTTAAAATAAATTCTTTACTGGTACTTTTTTATTTCTATATTTGTCATACAAATGGCTTTTGTCTTGATTCAATGGCCCTTTTAAAGCAATGTATGTTATACAAAAGATTGTTTAATTGTCCAATGTATGATTAAAAAAACCAGATGACACCAATTTTAATATAAAAGTTTCACTCAGAAAATCAATTGTTGAGTTTAAAAGGACAGAACTAAATTCACACAGAATAAAAGGTTGGTTGTTTCAAAATCATGTATGTTCTGATTTTATGTTGAAGAAAAATATCATATAATAGAACAGACATCATACTAATATTCAAAGCCTTTTCACCTTGAAACATATATACACAGTTAACTTTTCACTAACTTTTTTTTCTTTTGAATTATAACTGAAAAGCACATATTTTATACAGAAAGAATCTTTTCATATTTGAAAAAAATCACATTTCTGAAGTAAAAAAAATATATATAAGCAGTAAATATAAAAGAGTGTCTCTTGAAATTCCAAATACTGTGTATTCATTGTTATTCATGGGATACCAATTTTCATTGATTTCAGTGGGAAATGTGAACCACAAAACTTACTGTTCAACAAAGTACAAATGTTCAACAGTCTTGTATGCAGGCTTTGCTAAAACCAAAAAATCAAATAACCACGAAAATACAATTTTTCTTCAATCCACCAAAATTGGTACACACGAAAATAAATGAATCTACAGTAAATGATGAAATAAAAAATTGCTTATTCATTGTATAATTTATTGAATTAAAATTGTTTACTTTAAAGGAACTTGGTGTGTTAAACATGAAAACTAAAGAATACCAGAAACTTGACACAGGATTTACAAGTCATGTTTGTATGAACCTGACAGCAGACGGTCATGTGTATTGTGTAGCAGGAAGTCCAACAAAGTTTGAATGTGTCATTAGAATTAATCTGGAAACCAAAGAAGTAAGTATCTCTAAATATTTCTTTTGACAGTAATCAGTTTCTGATCTTCTGTCATCTTGAATTAATATCTTTTCCCAATTTGACATGCAAAGTATATAGAAACTATATATGTTTATTAAACAGTATATTAAACTAATTGATTTTTTTTCCATTCTGTGAAGAATTGACACTCTGGAAATTTGTTTTAAAATATCTTTTGTTACAACTGAAGAAGATCTGACCAGTTGCTAAAAATAATTTGATGGTTAGTTCATTTTTACTGTAATTATTTTTTATTCCTATAGGTAAAGGTCCTTCAAGAATCGAAGTCATTAGATATGGACACAGGTTATTACAGTATTCCAGAGGAAATTAGCTGGAAAACAACAAATGATGATGTGTCATACGGATATTTCTATCCTCCCAAAAACAAGGACTTTGTAGCACCTGAGGGTACAAGGCCTCCATTGTTGGTTCAAGTACATGGTGGACCAACATCTCAAACATCCAATGTTTTGAGTTTGAAAAAACAATATTTTACATCACGTGGATTTGGCGTACTAGATGTAAACTACAGGGGTAGCACTGGTTATGGTAAAACATACAGACACAAACTGAGGGCAAAGTTAGTATGATTACATATTTTCACTAATGAACTGCATCTTGGCTTAATAGTTTTTAATGGATGCTTCTTTTTTGTTAAAACAACAAAGAGAACTGTTCTCTTATTAAACATTGAAAAATGTTCACCAATAGGGAAAAATGTTGATCAATAGGGAAAAAGATCAGTTTAGTAGGATATGTGATAATTTTCAACATTTTCAATAATTTATAAGAACTTAAAATTAAGTATTGTAGTTATTAGATTTAAGAAACACAAAGTTGAATTAGATACCTTTCCTATAAATATGTGATCTAACAGTATATCTTACTTTGGCAAATATAGTGTGTATGGTATTGAAATAAGGTTATTTAAACTCTGCTCTTACTGTATCTTTATTTTTACATATCACTAACAAGTTGGAAGTATGATAAATTATCCTCCCTTTATAGTTAATATGTATAGGTGTTGGTTTACCTTCTTAAAACTTCTTCATATAGAGTGTCAAGTTATGATGATAAATCAGGTATCATAAAAATATTATGACTGGCCTTAGTAAATTCAAATAATTGAAAGTGTTTGGAAACCCATGAAGTTAATAGATTAGACTTAGAACATAATTTGATGATCATAATGTTTAAAAGTATTAAGCAATAGGATAGCCATTGAAAAGAAGTAACATGATTTACAGACAAATAAAAATTATTTAATAGTTTAGAAATACACATCAACAGTTATAAAGTACAGTCAAATTTTTAATTGGGTTTGAATGTCATTCATTATGAGAAAAATTAATTGTTTGGAAAAAGTACAAACCCAGTCAAATGTATGTTTCTTTTGACCTCAAAATAAGATACGGAGATGTGGTATGGTTGCCAATTAGACAACTATCCACCAGAGACCAAATGACATAGATGTTAGAAACTAAGACAACTGTCCACCAGAGACCAAATGACATATATAGATGTTAGAAACTAAGACAACTGTCAACCAGAGACCAAATGACATAGATGTTAGAAACTAAGACAACTGTTAACCAGAGACCAAATGACATAGATGTTAGAAACTAAGACAACTATCCACCAGAGACCAAATGACATAGATGTTAGAAACTAAGACAACTATCCACCAGAGACCAAATGACATAGATGTTAGAAACTAAGACAACTATCCACCAGAGACCAAATGACATAGATATTAGAAACTAAGACAACTATCCACCAGAGACCAAATGACATAGATGTTAGAAACTAAGACAACTATCCACCAGAGACCAAATGACATAGATATTAGAAACTAAGACAACTATCCACCAGAGACCAAATGACATAGATGTTAGAAACTAAGACAACTATCCACCAGAGACCAAATGACATAGATGTTAGAAACTAAGACAACTATCCACTAAGACAGCTAAGCAACAAAAAGTTCACTGTCTGTATTGGTTCCAACCTGGTATAATAGTGACCTGAAAAATATTTTTGATAAATTTCAGTCTTGAAATTGTACAATTAGTCATTTTAACATTTTCTACTCCAAAAAAAAAAAGAAGTTTTATCTATATATTGCTAAGTGATCCTATGAAGAAACATAGGCCAAATTCCTTATTTTCACCTAAGCAAAAAAGCTACACTATATAAACTGAAGGAAATCCCTGTCTTGCCAAATGAAGGTGTTTTTTTTTTAACTTTTAATGCAGTATTTATCAACTTTTACCGGTAATTAAAAAAAATAAAGAGAAAAAAACAATGTAAAAAACTTCATGTAGTGAGTGTACTAAATGTTTGCAAAAAGAAAGTTTTAAATTTAGATTTAATTTGCTGATGATTGGTTTTGCTTCTACAGTGTAGCATGTGTTTGGATGTTTTCTATAGATGGGGAGCATGTGAAATGGATGACTGGGCAAAATTCCTTTATTTCAATTAAGGATGTACACCTCTGAGGAGCCAAAAATTTCTAGAATTAAACTTTTTTTCTTAACCTGATTTTTGGGTTTATATGACTGTAAGAAAGTAATTGATGAAGAAAAAATCATATTGTGGTGCACTTCTTTTTTTGCTATGGCCATTTGAAAGTACCATATTTTTAATGATTTTCCCATTTTCATCAATTTTTACCAATTTTTGGGCAATTATTATGAAAAAAAATAAGTTTCACAATTAAACTTTTTTCATACTTTCACTTAAGATGCAGTGAACCAACCTGAAAAAAGTTTAACTTTAAAAACTATAGTTTCAATGGTGTTAATATTAGAAATTTGTATAAAATTTTGTTGTTTTTTTGTGTCAAATTGACCATGCTGTCAATTTTGTAAATTCTGGACTTTTCTCTTTTTTTTAGAACAAAAAGCATATTATTTTATCTTTTTTCATATAAATGATTGAAAAAATACATATCTAGGAATTTGAAAAGAAAAAATTGATATGGAATATACTTTTTTTTTGTAAAATCATTTCTGTCTACCCCTCACCCATTTTCTCAACATTTTGGCTGATGAAGCTGACCGGACTGGTTATAAAATTTGAAAATGTTATTACTTAAACACTAAGTATTGTAAGTACATACTTTTTTCATAAAGTTAAGTTCGATTATAATATTTTTTAAATTCATTAATATTTTCCACTTGTATCACATGTTTTGGAAATAATTCCCAAACAAGATTTCAACGAGACTGTAACATCAGAAGAATACATCCGTGAACTAAAAGCTACACTAAAAAAACCCAAAGTAAATCCCCTTCTTGCCAAATGATGGTGTTTTTTGTAACTTTTAATGCAGTTTTTTCTCAACTTTTGATTAAAAAAAATAAAGAAAAAAAAAGATTACTTAAAGTCACAATATTACAAACTTCAAGTAGTGAAAAGTTAAATCACAAAAATACTGAACTCCGAGGAAAAGTCAAAACAGAAAGTCCCTAATCAAATGGCAAAATCAAAAGCATAAACACATCAAACGAATGGACAACAACTGTCATATTCCTGACTTGTGAGTGTACTTAATGTTTGCCGAAAGAAAGTTTTAAATTTAGATTTAATTTACTTGTGATTGGTTTTGCTTCTACAGTGTAGCATGTATTTGCATGTTTTTCTATATTGCAATAGATGGGGAGTATGTGATATAGATGACTGTTGCTTTGGTGCCTTATATCTTGGTGATATTGGACGAGTAGATGAAAAAAAATTATGTATAGATGGAGGATCGGCAGGAGGATATACAACACTAGCATGTTTAACATTCAAAAATGTATTTAAAGCAGGTAAAGATACAGTTTCTTTGTTTTTGTGGCAGATGGGGTATTTATGACCTTGATGATTGTTGTTATGGTGCCCAATATCTGGCAGATGTAGGTAAAGTAGATCGTGGTCAATTGTGTATTGATGGAAGATCTGCAGGTGGTTACAGCACTCTAGCTTGCTTAACTTTCAAAAATGTGTTTGGAGCAGGTAAAATATATTGGAACTCATGAGAATATAGATGCCATTTACAAAATTAGAGAAAAGATCTACATAAGCAATCGGAATAAGTTGGATTAAAAGAACAATGTGCCTTAATTAATGTGAACATTGAACTAGTTGCATAAATGATGTTAGAATGATTAGTAAGGGTTCCTTACAAATGTAAAAATTGTGAAAAATATTTAATCAATTTGAATATAATATGCAATCAATTTCAATAAAATTAAATTCAAAGGTACCTTTCATTTTATTTGAAAACCAAAAAAAAATATTCCCATAGGAGTAACATTTATATTGTATTACTTTACTCAGTCCATACTTTGATTTCTAGGAGCAAGTCATTATGGGATAGGTGACCTTGAAGCTTTAGCAGGAGATACACACAAGTTTGAAAGTCGTTACCTTGACAACCTGATAGCACCATATACTGGTGATGGCATAAAGATATACAAAGAGAGATCACCTATTAATTACATCGGAAAACTAGATTGCCCTATTGCTTTATTCCAGGGTGATGAGGATAAGGTAAATATAAGGATGAATAATGAGTGGATGGTTCAAACCTTATTGATGCATTTGCAATTGAAAGTTGACATTCAAATATGGCAAAGGAGTTGTGAATAGGTTGATGCATCCACAATGAATGGTTTATGAATTAAAGATGGTCAAAATATGGTTTAGAAGTGAATGCATTCATCAAAGGTGGTAAAAGAATAAAAAATGATGGGTTGACTGTAATACTCATAGATGGATAGAGCTACAAAAGATGGTCATTGAATCAAATTATATTCTATAAAGATAATCTATATGACAGTATATGTGAATGTACCCAAGATGGTGGATAGTTAATTAATCAATGATGATAATTATGGTATATAAATAAAGTGTCCTGTTATCCTGTTTCTATGTTGAGCAAACAGTAAATTTAAATAAGTGTATACGTCACAGTTAATTTTGAGGTCATCTTCATTCCAGCTCCTAGTTAAAGAAATGTTGAATATCACGGTAGAGAGGTCAAAAAGGCATGTTTAAAACACTAAGGCTAAATTGCAAGATAAAACAAATATATGTAGATTGTTGGAAGATAAGGAATTATTTTTACTTGCTACAAAACAGGAGAAACCTCAGCAAGCCTCATTTTTCTTACTGTTTCAAAGCTCATACAAATAAATTTGATAATTTCTCACCATGTACATATATTGTATACTTCCAATTTAGTATAAAACTGTATGCAGTAAGGTAAGTATAAAAGAATTTAGATTTTTTATGCCACACCTAGGGGCATCATGTTTTTCCGTCTGTGCATTCGTTCGTCAGTCAGTCTGTCGTCCGTCCCACTTCAGGTTAAAGTTTTAGGTCAAGGTAGTTTTTGATGAAGTTGAAGTCCAATTAACTTGAAACTTAGTACACATGTTCCCTATGATATGATCTTTCTAATTTTAATGCCAAATTAGAGTTTTTACCCCAATTTCACGGTCCAATGAACATAGAAAATGATAGTGTGAGTGGGGCATCCGTGTACTATGGACACATTCTTGTTTTACATCTGTTGACTACTGTAATTTTTTAAATCTTTATTATTAAGAATATATTGTGACTGATGCTAATGTTTACAGATTGTTCCAGAAAATCAAGCAGAAATCTTTATTATTAAGAATATATTGTGACTGATGCTAATGTTTACAGATTGTTCCACCCAATCAAGCAGAAATCTCTGTTGTTAAGAATATATTGTGACTGATGCTAATGTTTACAGATTGTTCTACCAAATCAAGCAGAAATCTTTATTATTAATAATATATTGTGACTGATGCTAATGTTTACAGATTGTTCCAACCAATCAAGCAGAAATCTTTATTATTAAGAATATATTGTGACTGATGCTAATGTTTACAGATTGTTCCAACCAATCAAGCAGAAATCTTTATTATTAAGAATATATTGTGACTGATGCTAATGTTTACAGATTGTTCCATCCAATCAAGCAGAAATCTTTATTATTAAGAATAATATTGTGACTGATGCTAATGTTTACAGATTGTTCCACCCAATCAAGCAGAAATCTTTATTATTAAGAATATATTGTCACTGATGCTAATGTTTACAGATTGTTCCACAAAATCAAGCAGAAATCTTTATTATTAATAATATATTGTGACTGATGCTAATGTTTACAGATTGTTCCACCAAATCAAGAGGAAATCTTTATTATTAATAATATATTGTGACTGATGCTAATGTTTACAGATTGTTCTACCAAATCAAGAGGAAATCTTTATTATTAATAATATATTGTGACTGATGCTAATGTTTACAGATTGTTCCACCAAATCAAGAGGAAATCTTTATTATTAATAATATATTGTGACTGATGCTAATGTTTACAGATTGTTCCACCCAATCAAGCAGAAATCTTTATTATTAAGAATATATTGTCACTGATGCTAATGTTTACAGATTGTTCCACAAAATCAAGCAGAAATCTTTATTATTAATAATATATTGTGACTGATGCTAATGTTTACAGATTGTTCCACCAAATCAAGAGGAAATCTTTATTATTAATAATATATTGTGACTGATGCTAATGTTTACAGATTGTTCTACCAAATCAAGAGGAAATCTTTATTATTAATAATATATTGTGACTGATGCTAATGTTTACAGATTGTTCCACCAAATCAAGAGGAAATCTTTATTATTAATAATATATTGTGACTGATGCTAATGTTTACAGATTGTTCCATCCAATCAAGCAGAAATCTTTATTATTAATAATATATTGTCACTGATGTTAATGTTTACAGATTGTTCCACCCAATCAAGCAGAAATCTTTATTATTAAGAATATATTGTGACTGATGCTAATGTTTACAGATTGTTCCACAAAATCAAGCAGAAATCTTTATTATTAATAATATATTGTGACTGATGCTAATGTTTACAGATTGTTCCACCAAATCAAGCAGAAATCTTTATTATTAATAAAATATTGTCACTGATGCTAATGTTAACAGATTGTTCCACAAAATCAAGCAGAAATCTTTATTATTAATAATATATTGTCACTGATGCTAATGTTTACAGATTGTTCCACCAAATCAAGCAGAAATGATGTACAAGGCAGTGAAAGAAAAGGGTATTCCTACCATGTATGTTTTGTTCGAAGGTGAGAAAACAATTCAGTTTAAATTTTGGTGTCATATACAAAATTTCAAAATGATAAATTTAATTTGGTGAACCAGAACTAAAAATGAGAAGATGTGGTATGATTGTCAATGTGACAACTCTCAACCAGAGACTAAATGATGTAGATGTAAGCAACTCTAGGTTACTGTAAGGCCTTCAACAACGGACAAATGCAATATTGTAAAGTAAGCTATAAAAGGACCCCGAAATGACAAAAAGTAATAGAATAAAAAAAAAAAAAAACAATAGCCTGATTCATGTACAAAACGATGAACAAGAAAAACAAATATGATAGACAGCATGCATCCAACAACAACCACTGAATTACAGACTTCTGACTTTCATATTTGTAAATTGATTTCTTATTTGTGGTTCTTGAAATCTAAAAAGAGCAAAAACCCAAAATATTATCGAAAAAGGATACCAAAACAAGCTAAGAAGCACCTGATCAAGATGTTACTTGAGAGTTTTCAAATTTTGATTTAAGTAGAAGTGAATAATGGCAAGATTATATAAAAACAAATGAAATGAAATATTTTATCATTATATTCACTATTTCTTTCTTTATAAGGTGAACAACATGGATTCCGTAAAGCAGAAAATATCCAAACAGCATTGGATGGTGAATTCTACTTCTTTTCTAAAGTGTTTGGTTTTAAAGCAGCGGACAATGATATCAAGGTATTATTTATCAGAAAACTCTAAGAGATGATAATGGATACAAAGAAATAAGTTTTTTTTTTCAATTGAAGCCATATTTTTATGGAACCTTGAATAAATGACCCTCAGTACTGGTTTTGTCTCAAAAGATACTTGTATAAATTAGAATTTTCACAAACTGGTAATATTAAAAAACACAAAAAGGTGTATTTATTAAAATAAAAGCAAACTATCTAAATTAGTACTTTTTATTATCATATACCAAATATGGGTACAAAATAAATGGTATATTTTCACCAAATTTTATATAAACAATATATTCCCTTCATTGGTATTTTCATTCTATGAAATACCCCTTTTATAGGAAACTGATTGCAGTATCCAGTGATGTACAGATATTGTTTATTCATAAAAATTAATTTCATAATTAATAGGATTCTTTTCACTCATGCAAACTTTTATTTTATAGCATTAATATAAAATGTATTTTTTCTATTATTTCAGATTCCAATAGCAAATTTAAAGTAAACTGTTTGGAAAAATACATGAAAGAACCATTGAGGCAGCATTGAGTATTTTCCCTATTAAATAGGAACTTTGTCACAAGTAGTTTGTGTTCTAGATTTAAGTTGTTATCTTTAGAATTTTAGACTTTCGTTCTGATTTTTGTTTATTAGATGCATTTTTATTTTTTATTGGTTAAGTTTTTTTCTGGTTACCGTGTAACTCTATTGTTAATGAAAAAAAAAGTATGTTTTGCATTTTTTCCTTACTTCTGTTTTAGTGCAATAATACTGCAATAAGTTCTATTTTTCATACTTCTGTTTAAGTGCAATAATACTGCAATAAGTTCTATTTTTCATACTTCAGTTAACCTTTACAAAGCAGAATTTTGTAGTTTCCTGGAAGATTATGTTAGACATTAAAATGATTATTTTCCACCTAAACCGTCTGCTAAAATTAGGTGTAATTTACAATTCAAACTGTGGCATACCTTTCAGTTAGGAATCTTTAAAAGGAGATCACATGACAACTGTATCATGGTTTACTGAATTTACTTAAGTAAAAGGTCTAAATTGTCCTTGGATTCCATTCTCATAAATTCACTAGAATACTTGTATTATTTTGTCAGAGTATACATTTTTAATACAGATAGATCACTTTGACTTGAACTGAGTTCAATTTTTGATTGTACGAAATATTTCCACTTAAAAAATTGTTTGTGTTTTTTTTTTAATTTCATTGTTTTACATACAGTTTTTAAAAATGAATAACAAAAAGTTATATAAATTCGTATCTTTTAATATTTTAGTATAAGTATATCAACTACAGTTTAAGTTTTATTAACACTAGTGCAGTCTGAATTCTTGAGTTCATTTTTCTGTACTTAGTATTTATTGTCATTTTTCTGTACTTTGTATCTACTGTCAAGTAACTTTGTACCAGGATGCATTTGAGCTAGCTTGTCAGTTGCCATACTGAAAGATGATAACCACAAGTTGTTCACTATGATCTGTGTTTCTTAGTCAGTTTTAAGTACATAATGGACTGGTGTAACTTAGTTAGAAGCTTATTCTGCTTATTATCATGACTTTATCGTTATATATTGACAGGCTTGGGAGATTTGGTAAGTCAACTCTGTAGTTATTGATTATTATGCATTTCAGCATTTCAGTACTTATATACTTGTGTTGGATCTAACTTTACAAAAACTTAACATAAAAGTGCAATAAGGGAGAAAAGAGTTATGTACAAACATTGTAATGTATTTATTATGCTGCTCTTGACATCAATATAGCAGAAATTAAATGTAATTATTTGTTTCTTTCAACACATTCTGTTTGTATTAATGTATTGATGTGTATCCATCCCTTTTTTTTTATTGTCTATCTGTTTACCAACTATTTAAATTTAGGGTCACTGTTGTTCAATAATTAATGACAATAGCACAAACAAATATTGTTACAGTAAATGTGGTTTTTCTTTTCATGGATACCTACATCAGAAACACAAAATTCTAAATGACCAGGCTGCATGTTGTTATGGTCATTAACCTAAACATTTCTTAGTACAAAATGATTCTTAAAATCACTTTTTAGCTCACCTTGCCTGAAGGGCCAAATGAGCTTTTCTCATCACTTGGCGTCCGTCGTCGTTTACTTTTACAAAAATCTTCTCCTCTGAAACTACTTGGCCACAATCATCATTGGGGTATCTAGTTTAAAAAATGTGTCCGATAATCCCGTCTGCCAACCAAGATGGCCGACATGGCTAAAAATAAAAGATAGGGGTAAAATGCAAGTTTTTTCTATTATTTTGAAAATCTTTATAAATAGAGAAAATCTGACGGGACCGAAATGTGCAGAATGTTGAGCTTAACCAATTGTTCATATACGCCAAAACTGTCAGAAGACTCCTTATAGGAGTTATTGCCCTTAAATGACAAATTTTACCATTTTTTTTAATTTTTGCCTATTATCTTGAAAACTATAATAAATAGAGAGAAACTTTCAATTTCAAAAATGACCAGCAAGACAAGTTCTACAAATAAATCTACTCCTTCTTAGAGTTATTGCCCTATGATGAAGATTTTTACCAATTTTTTGCGTTTTTGCCTTATATCTTAGAAAATATAATAGATAGATAGAAACTTAAATAACTCCTTTTTGGAGTTATTGCTATTTAATGATGACTTTTACCAATTTTTTTTGCATTTTACCTTATATGATAAAAATTATAATAGATAAATGGACACTTTAAATCACAAAAATGATCAGTAAGGCAAGATCTACTAATAAGTCAAATTTTGTCAATATAGTTAGTAGACTGTCATGCTTTATAGGAGTGATTGCCCTTAAATGAGAATTTTTTTTACCCTCCTTTGTGTTTTGAGCAAAAACTAAAGAAGATTGAGAGAAACTAAACAGACTAAATGGTCAGCAATACAAGATCAACATAACAGAGATTTCTGTCATGAATTCTATTCTCATCTACAATGTTGGAGAGTGTCCTTTGTTGAATATGCACATAGACCAAGGTGAGCAACACAGGCTCTTTAGAGCCTCAAGTTTGTGTTCCTTGCAGTTTTTTTTTTTTTTATAAAACCAGCAGTTTACAATCTTCAGCATGTGACTTTCAAAACATGACCATTATATTATTGTGTCCAGGGCATGTTGTCTGGATGCTTAAGTGTAATATACATTTGTATGTTACTCCATATAAAGATAAAAGGTGAGGTATGATTGTCAATGAGACAACTATCCATAGACCAAAGAACAAAGATGTTAACAATTACAGGTAACTGTACGGTCTTCAACAATGAGCAAAGCCCTTATTTTAAAGTTATAATTTCTGTCTTCTGCATAGTAATAAATACTGAATTGTAGTTTGAACATAATTCTATGGGGTAACATTTTTATAATTTTTTATATTCGACTGTTATTTTTCATTACCTTGTTGTCTGTGTTAAGTTTTCATACTGTTTTGGATGTCACCTATTACCTTTACAATTTAAGTTGCCTTGCTGATCATTTTTGCAATATGAATGTATGTTAAAATACACACTTTTCTTTCAAAAAGAAACATGCCATCAACATATACTTAAAAGTAAGGAATTGAATGTTTAGGACCTCAGATATGCATTAGACTTGAATTCACATGCTATGTAGTAACATTATTTGCTGCTTTACATTGTTTTTGTTTGTTCTGGTAACTCTTTTTTCTGTATTTCCTTTATTTAATCAGAAAATTTGAAGTAAATTTCTTATTTAATTGGTTCTTAAAAGACAGATATTCTCTTCAGTCTGTTGTAGTTATCTTTAAAGTATATCAGATAATCAAAAGTCAAAAGATGCACACCTTGACCTCATTAAAAGACAGCCTTTTCATAGTATTTTCTTATGATAAAGATTTTCATTCCAGTATTTACATTCCTTGTGATAGAGATGTTCATTCCAGTATTTACAGTACAATATTTTTTAACAGCACTGTTTTTTTGTAATAGAATTAGGAATTAAATTTACTTGTTACTTTTGTAAACAGAAGTGTGATGTGGTGTAGTAAATGATAAAAAAACAAATGTATGTACATGTATTTATGACCAAGTGTAGCTGATCTAATAAAACAAAATTTATTTGTTGTTTGTGATTTGTAAATAATTTTGCCATGTGATCTTACAAGGTAAGTGAGAAGTTCAAACTGAACAAATATATTTTTATGAAAGTTGCAAAGTTAATAGGCCAAGCTAAGCAAACTGAGCAGATATGTTTTTCTATAAAAGTTGCAAAGTTAATAGGTTAAGCAGATATCTTTCTTGCTATAGTGTAGTTTTTTTGTCAATGTAACCTGGTATCTCAGTCCTATTTGCCTTTATGGTAAGTGGTTTACCAATAGCATTCTTGATAACTGCCAAGTTGTTGTTGTGGAATTAAAAATCTTTCAGTGTTAGTGTTCTAAAGGTAAGATACCATGGAGTACTGGGTTTTGATTGATGTCTGTCAATACCTGTTGTTTGTGTTGTAATGATTTTAGGATGATTAGTGGCATCTTGATGTTGTAGTTACTATTATGACAAACAAAATAATGCATAATGTAAAACATTATCAATTTAGAAATGCAAGATAAACAATCAAAGGAATTTGTACTTGAACAAACAAATTTAACCTGAACCATGTTCCAAAATCCAAACGGTCTTTTAGAGTCCTTGGTTAACTTGAAGAACAGTACCAACCCAACTTTCTTAACTTTTTATAAAAGATCAAAATCATGAAAAAAAGTTGTTCAGGACCCAATGGTGACAAAGAGTATAGTAACAGTTTCATGCATTTTTCCATAAATACCACCCCTTTTCAACAAATCACACACTCGTAGCTCCATAAATTTTCATCAAAGTTAGTATACATCATCTTGGTTTTAATTCAGGTCAGATTATCAATTATGTAGAAATCCACGTTCCATTTCTGTAGATAAAATATTTATTAATGGATCAAGTTCCTTTATGATTTACCATGATTGATTATTTGGTGTTTAATGACACTTTTAGCACTAATAGCTATGGCATGAAAAGTGGTAACCCTAGCCAAAGATTGGAGACAACCCACTCCTGGTTTACAGAGACAAATAGTTCATGTCATCCTAGCTGCATCTTTTTCTTACTGCTATCTTAACATATACTCAACTTTATTCATTGTGTATCATTTTGGAATGCAAATCAAGTATTAGGACATTGGAAACCAAAGGTACTTTGGCACCTTTCCTGATCACATCTGTGGGCATTAAACCTTGTTGAGATAAATCTTAGCTGTAAAATATAACTTTTGCATATGAAAATTGTTGGCCTAACATGATTACCAAAGGTTGTGAGGTGTGTAATATGCTACCCTTCTTTGTCTATGACACAAAATGCTTGAGGAAGGGGGCTATCTGTTATTATCAATAAGGTGTAAATAAGCATCTCCTTATAGACGGCCTAATTATGTCTTTTCTGGGACAATTTTGTACCCATACTATTTTTGACCATTTTATTGAATGTTATCTTACTTATTTTGTATAAACTTTTTATAGTGGACTATGCGGTATGGGTTTTTCTCATAGTTGAAGGCCATACAGTGACCTATAGTTGTTAACTTCTGTCATTTGGGCTCCGGTGGAAAGTTGTCTCATTGGCAATCAAACCACATCTTTTTTTATACATACTGCCCCTAACAATGATTTCAAAAATAAACTGTAATAAAGGAACAGCTTTTACAGAAGAAGGTTGACCATAAAACACAATAGTTTATTTGAACAGTGTATTATAAGTGTATTATAACTGTACATTGTTTAACATTTCACAGCAGTATAAGATGTTACTTTAATTATTCTTCCCTCAGTTTATTTATTTTGTATTTATATTGTATCATAGATCAAATTTATTTGTTCAGTGTATGTTCATTGGTGTTAATATGTCTTGATTGAGTTAAGCCATTTCAATTGATATTTTATAGTGTGTCTTTCTATGTTGTGATGCAACACTATTGTTTCAGATAAGGGTGAAGGTTTTGTACCATTAAAACCTTTAAACCCGCTGCAATTGTTTGCACCTGTCCTAAGTCAGGAATCTGATGTTCAGTAGTTGTCGTTTGTTGATGTGGTTCATAAGTGTTTCTCGTTTCTCGTTTTTTATATAGATTGTACCGTTGGTTTTCCCGTTTGAATGGTTTTACACTAGTAATTTTTGGGGCCCTTTATAGCTTGCTGTTCGGTGTGAGCCAAGGCTCTGTGTTGAAGACCGTACTTTAACCTATAATGGTTTACTTTTATAAATTTTGACTTGGATGGAGAGTTGTCTCATACCACATCTTCTTATATCTATAAATTAATACCAATATTATACATAACCTTCACAGTGCACAGAGAATATACTATACAACACAGTGCACAGAGAATATACTATATAACACAGTGCACAGATAATATACTATATAACACAGTGCACAGAGAATATACTATATAACACAGTGCACAGAGAATATACTATCAGTTATATTGTTGTTATTGGCTTTGAATTATCTGTCAGTAACTGCGAGTACTCTCAGATCTGTGCTTAGTGTCTTTTTGTTGTTGGGATGTAAAAGTACCCGTCCACATCCACCTTGTGTTTATGTTGTACTGTTACACCACTGTCCCAGGTTAGGGGAGGGTTGGCGCCTTCAAACTAGTTTAACCCCGCCATATTCTGTATGTGCCTGTCCCAAGTCAGGAACCTGTATTTCAGTGGTTGTCGTTTGTTGATGTTTCATATTTGTTTTTCGTTCATTATTTTGTACATAAATTAGGCCGTTAGTTTTCTTGTTTGAATTGTTTTACATTTGTCATTTTAGGGCCTTTAATAGCTGACTATGCAGTATGGGCTTTGCTCATTGTTGAAGGCCGTACAGTGAACTATAGTTGTTAATTTCTGGGTCATTTGGTCTATTGTAGAGAGTTGTCTCATTGGCAATCATACCACATCTTCTTTTTATATCAGACAAATATTGTACCTTGCCATAGTATTACTACAACATCACGAAATTATGCATACTAGAACACACCCGCAAAATTGCAGGTATTTAGAGCTTGGTTGAAAGTATGTAAACTGTTGTAGGATGATTTTTTGTAAAAGATTTTATGTCTGGAGAATTTCAGAAAAGGTATCAAACTGAGTCATAGGCACTTGGAGACAGGACAATTATTTTAAGCCCTCTCCATTTTTCCCAAAGTCCGTTATTTTTTTGCTCTCTGTTAAATTCCATGATTTTTGCGTTTCTGTATACTATGAACATACATATAATATAAATAAAGTGTATTTGCTATTGACTATCAATTCCAAGTTTCTTCTCCACGGCGATCACAGCTATATTATATAGAGAGTCTCTATATATATTATAGGATTATAATCATGCAGAATAATGTGAAAATAATTGTCCTGTCCCCGAGTAATTATGAAAATTATGTTTAAAGAGGATAGTAAAAAGGGTGGGGTGGGGGTATCTGCACGGAAGAACGCGAAATAAAATTGCCATTTCACGATGAGCGAACAATTAAAAATTTCTTGCACGTTGATCTTTTTATCGATTTCAAGAAACACTGTGAATAACAAACCTTTTTCACGGCTGCACGTGAAACTAGAGGCTCTCGAGAGCCTGTGTCGCTCACCTGTATTTACTGATGCTTTGGAAATCATGTAAAATAAGGTTAAAATCATAATTAATAGTATTAGATATTAGATATTATAATATCTAAGATAATAACCAAAAACTGCAAAATTTTTGTAAAATTACGAACTCAGGGGCAGCAACCCAACAACGAGTTGTCGGATTCGTCTGAAAATTTCAGGGCAGATAAATCTAAATATGAACATTTTTGCCACCTGTCAGATTTGCTCTAAATGATTTAGTTTCAGAGATATAAACCAAAAACTGCATTTTCCCCCTTTGTTCTATTTTTAACCAAGTCGGCCATGATGGTTGGGAGGCGGGGTCATCGGACAAAATTTTTAAACTAGATACCCTAATAATGATTTTGGCCAAGTATGGTTAAATTTGTCTCAGTAGTTTCAGAGAAGATTTTTGTAAAAGATTACATAAATTTACAAAAAATTGTTAAAAATTGACTATTAAGGGCAATAAATCCTAAAGGAGTCGACTGACAATTTTGGTCATGACAACTTATTTGTAGATCTTACTTTGCTGAACATTATTGCTGTTTACAGTTATCTCTATCTATAATAATATTCAAGATAATAACCAAAAACTGCAAAATTTCCTTAAAATTACCAATTCAGGGGCAGCAACCCATCAACGGGTTGTCAGATTTGTCTGAAAATTTCAGGGCAGATAGATCTTGACCTGATAATCAGTTTTACCCAAGTCAGATTTACTCTAAATGCTTTGATTTCAGAGATATAAGCCAAAATCTACATTTTACCCCTATGTTTTATTTTTAGCCATGGCGGCCATCTTGGTTGGTAGGCGGGGTCATCGGACACATTTTTTAAACTAGATACCCTAATGATGATTGTGACAAAGTTCGGTTAAATTTGGCCCAGTGGTTTCAGAGGAGAAGATTTTTGTAAAAAGCTAACGACGACAACGACGGACGCCAAGTGATGAGAAAAGCTCACTTGGCCGTTTGGGCCAGGTGATCTAATAATAAAATGCTTCCCTGGGGCGCAGCTTGATACGACCACAGAGGTCGAACCCTGAACAGTTGGGGCAAGTATGGACACAACATTCAAGCTTGATACAGCTCTGAATTTGGATTGTTATTAAATATTTGACACAGCATAGGTTTCTGACACAGAAAGAATGTGGTCTAAGAACTTGAATTTTTTTAATTTACCTATTATGGTCCAATGTCCAAAATCAAAATACATGGTTAGATTCAGCATATCAAAGAACCCCATATATTCAATTTTTATTAAAATCAAACAATGTTTAATTTTGGACCCCAACTTGGACAAACTTGAAAACTGGGCCCATAATCAAAAATCTAAACACATGTTTAGATTCAGCATATCAAAGAACCCCAAGAATTCAATTTTTGCTAAAATCAAACTAAGTTTAATTTTGGACCCTTTGGACCTTAACGTAGACCAATTTAAAAAATGGGACTTAAAATTAAAAATCTAAATACACGGTTAGATTTGGAATATCAAAGAACCCCAATAATTCAATTTTTGATGAAATCAAACAAAGTTTAATTTTGGACCCTTTTGACCTCATTATGAACCAATTTGATAACGGGGTCCACAAAAAAAAATCTAAATACATGGTTAGATTCAGCATATCAAAGAACCCCATATATTCAATTTTTGTTGAAATCAAACAAAGTTTAATTTTGGACCCCAATTTGGACCAACTTGAAAACTGGGCCAAAAATCAAAAATCTAAATACATGTTTAGATTCAGCATATCAAATAATCTCATATATTCAATTTTTGCTAAAATCAAACAAAAGTTTAATTTTGGACCCTTTGGACCTTAATGTAGACCAATTTAAAAAACGGGACCCAAAATTAAAAATCTAAAAACACGGTTAGATTTGGCATATCAAAGAACCCCAATAATTCAATTTTTGATGAAATCAAACAAAGTTTAATTTTGGACCCTTTTGACCTCAATATGAACCAATTTGATAACGGGGCCTACAAATAAAAAATCTAAATACATGGTTAGATTCAGCATATCAAAGAACCTCATATATTCAATTTTTGTTGAAATCAAACAAAGTTTAATTTTGGACCCCAATTTGGACCAACTTGAAAACTGGGCCCATAATCAAAAATCTAAATACATGTTTAGATTCAGCATATCAAAGAACCCCATATATTCAATTTTTGTTGAAATCAAACAAAGTTTAAATACTGGACCCTATCTTGGACCAACTTGAAAACTGGGCCCATTATCAAAAATCTAAACACATGTTTAGATTCAGCATACTAAAGAACCCCAAGAATTCAATTTTTGTTAAAATCAAACTAAGTTTAATTTTGGACCCTTTGGACCTTAATGTAGACCAATTTAAAAAACAGGACCCAAATTAAAAATCTAAATACACGGTTAGATTTGGAATATCAAAGAACCCCAATAATTCAATTTTAGATGAAATCAAACAAAGTTTAATTTTGGACCCTTTTGACCTCAATATGAACCAATTTGATAACGGGGTCCACAAATAAAAAATCTAAAAACATGGTTAGATTTGGCATATCAAAGAACCCCATATATTCAATTTTTGTTGAAATCAAACAAAGTTTAATTTTGGACCCTTTTGACCTCAATATGAACCAATTTGATAACGGGGCCTACAAATAAAAAATCTAAATACATGGTTAGATTCAGCATATCAAAGAACCTCATATATTCAATTTTTGTTGAAATCAAACAAAGTTTAATTTTGGACCCCAATTTGGACCAACTTGAAAACTGGGCCCATAATCAAAAATCTAAATACATGTTTAGATTCAGCATATCAAAGAACCCCATATATTCAATTTTTGTTGAAATCAAACAAAGTTTAAATACTGGACCCTATCTTGGACCAACTTGAAAACTGGGCCCATAATCAAAAATCTAAACACATGTTTAGATTCAGCATACTAAAGAACCCCAAGAATTCAATTTTTGTTAAAATCAAACTAAGTTTAATTTTGGACCCTTTGGACCTTAATGTAGACCAATTTAAAAAACAGGACCCAAATTAAAAATCTAAATACACGGTTAGATTTGGAATATCAAAGAACCCCAATAATTCAATTTTAGATGAAATCAAACAAAGTTTAATTTTGGACCCTTTTGACCTCAATATGAACCAATTTGATAACGGGGTCCACAAATAAAAAATCTAAATACATGGTTAGATTCAGCATATCAAAGAACCCCATATATTCAATTTTTGTTGAAATCAAACAAAGTTTAATTTTGGACCCCAATTTGGACCAACTTGAAAACTGGGCCAAAAATCAAAAAACATGTTTAGATTCAGCATATCGAATAATCTCATATATTCAATTTTTGCTTAAATCAAACAAAGTTTAATTTTGGACCCTTTGGACCTTAATGTAGACCAATTTGAAAACTGGACCCAAAATTAAAAATCTGAATACACTGTTAGATTCGGCATAACAAATAAATAAATGTGATCAAAGATTTTACAAATCTAATGCACCATACTGTGCAATTAAAGATTACTTCTTGAAATTTTTCAATATTTGAAATTTGAAAAAAAAATAATATTTGAAGAATAATTCTTTTTAATTTCTGAAATCTGAAATGAGAAAAAATTGACCCCCCACAATTTCTTTTTATCCCCCCCCCCTTTTTTCCCCCAAAAAATTCTTTCCCTCAAGATATGGTCATAATCTCAATTCAAATTTCCAATGGAGTTGGCAACCATAATTACCCATTTAAATTTACCATAGTGCTAACTTAATCTATTTTATAATAGAATTAAAAATATAGTGTCAAATCTTTCATATGGATTTTTTTGCAGATATTTTTACTGGTCTTCCTTTATAAATATGCATTTCTTTAAACATAATTTAAAAGCAGTGTAAGGGAAGTAACCAAAACGTTGTATTTGGATTACCTCCCTTACACTGTTTTAAATTATCTTTATTGTTCATTAACCATTACTTTATACATAATTTAAAAGCAGTGTAAGGGAGATAATTTCAATGATGTATTTGATTTATCTCCCTTACACTGCTTTAAATTATGTTTTGTACTAAAGTATTTGTCCATTAACCAGGATAACCTTGTTTTTCCCCCTTTTTTGCCCCTAATTCCTAAACGGTTTGAGCCATAACCCCCCAAAGCAAATCCTAACCATCCCTTTGTGGTATGGAAACTTGTAGTATAATTTCAGAGAGATCCATACACTGTTCCACAGTTATTGTCTGGAAACTAGAAAATACTTATTTTTGGCCCCTAATTCCTTAACTGTTGGTACAATAACCCCCAAAATCAATCCCAACCTTCCTTTTGTGGTATTTAACCTTATGGTCAAATTCAAAAAGATCCATTCACTTAAACTAAAGTTAGAGTGCGAAAACCAATGTGTCTTCGGACGACGACGCCGGTCGACGACGACGACGACGCCAACGTCATACCAATATACGACCACAAATTTTTTTTGCGGTCGTATAAAAAGTGGCAAAACACGTTGGACAAAAATAACCCTTCACCCCCTCTTTTAAAGTTTAAAATCGGAAGTCTTGGGTATGACTTAAAAGTCGGTCTGATGACGGAAACAATATCCGGACGCCTTTTTCTTCGTTTTTCTCCCAAAATAACCCAAACTGAATAATCATAATGGATGACAAATGCGACTATGCATGGTACCTGTAAGACACAGAGACATGATGATTAATTTATTGGGGAAGGAAGAGAAGCGACACACAAAATGAGGTCTTCTCGTTTAATAGTATAGATGGGATAAAAAATGAAAACTACACTTTGTAAATTTCTTGCTTTTGAAGCGCTTTTCTTGATTTACCTTCATCAGAAACACTTGAAGTCAAACATTTGAAAGCCAAGGATGCATAAGAATTGAAATAGTTGGAAGAGTTTTTTAGACCAAAAAGGACCTAAATATGTTAGCCAAATCCATCTAAGGTCAACGTGGAAAACTTAACAGTAACAATTAGGCAAATCAAAGAAAAAAGTCAAATCACCTAGTGACATATTTATTTGTACGATATTACAAAATACAATTTTTCTTTACATTAAAATTCATTCTTTATGATTTAATTCTACAATATGTATTATATGGTCATGTGATGGTGAAGTATGACTATAAACAAAACCTCCTGTTATACAATGGAATCTGTCATCAGAGATCACAATATCAGTTACTAGATAGTGGCCTAAGACTATCTTACAGGATAGCTAGCCTATAAAAACTGGTTTTGTTTGTATCAACTATACCCACTTTTCTAAAAAGTGGGCATCTCTCAATATCATATATTTATGACAGATTCAATTGTATTTCTAAAGCTATATAAGTTATTAAAGAATGTAATATATTAGATATAAAATGTCGTCTGCTGGTAATTATTCTTTTTTACTAGTTATTCTTTGATAAAACTGAAAACTTTTGTTTGAACTGACCAAGTTCTGAAAAAAAGTATTGGAAAAGAGTAAAACATATAGTAGCAATGCATATTGAAACTTCAAAACCTTAGTGGAACTTAATTTAACCAGTTTATCCTGAACAATTAACTAATGAACTCTTAAGAACACTTCTTTACAATTCATTCACAAATATGTCTGAAAATAAAGATAAAATTATTAAGCAGACAGCATCTTTATTCTAAAAATATAATTTATATTGATTAAATTAGGCTCTGACTAAAATGTTATTAATGTTCAGGAAATAATGAAACAAAGAGATTCTACAATTAATCACTACATATAACACAACAACTCATTTATCTTGTCACAGCAACTGTCATTTAAACTTCAAACAGATTAGCCTTTAGTCTTGGTGCATACTAAACCCTACACTTCTGCAAAAGCCTGTCAAACTGGATATCTATCATACAAAATTTATGTGATTTTCATGTAATATTGGCATACCAATTGCTCTAGAAGTGTGGCTGGTCCATCCAATGGTAATTACTTTTCAAGGTCATGTAACAAGAAACACAATACTTGTATAGAAGATAGCACTTATTCATTATGAATTATATAACTTACAAATTAAGTTTAGTTTCTGGTTTTTTTTCTCAAAGGAGTAAACTAGAGTAAGGGAAGGACCAAGTTCTGTTTTAACCCTGATTTTAACATTAATATATAAAATGCCATAAAAAACCACAAAGCTTAACAAATTACAAAAAACACTAAATATTTTTTTTATAAAATAAAAAACATCAATACCAGATAATGACATCAAAGCAAACTTTAAAGTTCTGAACATGTGAAAACACACATTGGAGGCAATATTTTAGAAGTTCATCTGAAGAAATTGGCTAAAAAAATCTTTTTGTAAATCAAGTAATGTTTTATTATTTTATCTTAGAGAAAAAAGTTAAACATTACTAGATTTAACCAACCTTAAGAAAAAAATTCTCAATAAAAATTATAAGTACAAAAATATATATTATGAGAAAGAGAAATGAAAAAGTAATTTTAAGGGAACCTATTTCAATTCAATTTAGATATATATCTACAATATAAGGATTGCACAAAATATCCCTCAGAATAAAATACAACAAAGATATCAAAACAGAATAAAATTATAGTAGCTTTCACAAAATTTCTAGAAAAATAAAGTAACAAATAATCAGTATAAACCTTAAAATACCAGTTTTTAAGCAAAAGACACTGAACTAACTTATATTTACCAAATCAACCCATACTAATGGGAAAAAATCCCAAAACAGGAACAAATCTTAACGAATTGATTTCTTTCATTGAGCGGGGTATTTCATTACGTGTCTGATCTATTTGATTTTATAAATAACAAATTCTGATGGTATGAAAATCGACTCATGAACTTCTTTTTTGTTGATATGCTACTATGCATACTATTTTAAATGAAATTTCTATGCAGATGTTGGTCTTTGATGAAGATCATTAATAATAATTTGCTTTGTCCATTTAAACAGGTTTTATGTATCAAACATTGGAACAATGCTTTATGTACAAAACTCATGAAATAATAGCACTAAAAATACAACAGTATAATGATATGAACCACTGTAACCATTTTACGACTCTGTATACCAATAACATCAATATGTATACAAATAACATGTCATATGACAACATAGTATATGGTTTATTGTTGACCATTTCTTTACTTCCATGTTGGTAATCAAGCATATTCAACATCAGGTCTATCAATAAATGCAAAATATATAATCAATACTTCTCATGATTTCATAATGAAATATATTCAAATCTAAATTATGTGATCCTAAAAGTTGCATGATGCCAAATATTAATAAGCAAGGTGAATAACCTAATTGAAAGCTTAGTTTGTTTCTTTTAAATATTTTAACTTTAAAACCCTTTTATCAGTATTTCAAAAAGATATGATAAAGATAGAACCATCCTATGCCAATATATTTTCATGGATGGAAAAAAAATATTTTAAATTTCTAAATAAATTTTCTAAGATATTTTTTTCTTTGGTTTTATTAATTACTAATCAACTTGATTTACACTTAACTACATACAAAATTTTGCCGATTGAATTTTAATCTTGTGGACAATTAAATGAAGCATTATAAATGTTAATCTATTATGCAATTCATACAACAACTTTAATACATGTAGAACTATGACCATAAAATTATAGTATACTCCAATACTTTATTTACATCAAAATTCTTTTTTTAAAATGAAATTCGTATTTCATCATTAGTTAAATATTTCTTCTAGAAAGTGAACATGATTTCAGTTTAAAAGATAGTAAATAAGCAAATGCCTATGACATAAATAAACAAAATGATTATGAGGTTATAAAACTAAACCAAAATATATTTTCTGTACAAAATAACAATATCTTAGTGAATATTACGACCATACAATCAACAATGAAAAACAGTACTACATCTACTACATTTATCATTCGATGGGCAGACAACTCTTGTCTCAAGAAGGGAGACAACAATGAGTCCAAATGACTTGTGACAATCTATTTTCTGGATGTAATTGTGCTGAATTCCACCAGATACCGGAGACAGACCTGAGAGGCATCATTAACAATAAATTCCCTGTAAGGCATTCTAAATGATCTCCAGTTTTCTTTCTTCGGATTATTCTGAAGCTGACCGAGAGGCATGACTGCTCCTGAAAATTAGAAATATCATTTTATGAACTTATAGATCACCAAATCAGTCTTAAAACATCACATGATTCCGCATATTTAACTGCAAGCAATGTCTTTGATAAGAATAAATTTTTCTTGCTTTATAACTAAAGAAATGAGATGTTCTGCACTGAAATAATTTAAACTTATCATCTGCATTCCTTTTTCAAATTCCCTTTTATGATAGGGCTTTCCTTAAATGTATATATAAAACAAAATATTCTTAATGACAGATTTCTGTTTTTCCAGTGACCTCATAAGAGATCCTAAAAAATCATCTAGGGTTTTTACTTTTCTCAGAAGAACTTTGGTTGTTTTTTCAACCAATTATAAAATTAAGATAGGTTTTCAGAATACATCACAACTGAATAGTCATCAGTACCTTTCTCTCAATATCAAATAAAAAAAATCTGTTTTTAATTTGAGATTAACTTTTATCTGTGGAACTACAATTTCTCTTTAAGGGAAAGAAAATAATCAATCAGAGGCTATTTGAAGTAAAAAAAAATTAATTTAAGCTATCTTTTATCCTTCCTTGCTCACTTCTAAAGAAAAAATATTTACCATATGGCAAAGTAACATCAAAATCTTTATTGGGAATCTTGTTCCCATCAACACGTTTGCACTGATAATCAGAATCTGTTAAATCTGTTTCCATATCATCTACAGTATCCACTTCACATGTCTTACCAAGAGCAACCTGTAATAAACCAAATGTCTATAGTTCTTACAATCACTTCACATAGAGCAAACAAGATATTTACAAATATGCCATATTAACTTCCCTGTGAATTCAATTTATACAGAATGACAAGTTCATACATTTATGAAGGAAAAACCAAGAATTAGGAGCAAAGAGCAAAAATATTGCAAAGCAATCAACCTTGGAAACGTTTCATAAAAAATTGAAAAAAAATATTTATTAAATCATAATGTCATAAAGGAATCATAAACATTTTATACATTCTAAATTGAAAAAAGGTTGACTGCATACTTCAGAAAAAAAATCTAACAAAATCAGTAACATATTTCATGACAAATATCCCTGTGGGAAAAGTGATATGGTACAGTGTAATTTGACAAAAAGTTTGGTATAAAACAGTTGTATAGTATTACCTGACAGAGTAAAGCCAGTCTGGTATTAGATGATGGGTTGGCATTATATGAATACATCTGACATTTAAAGAAAGCATCTGAGGTGTACAGACCCTGTAGAAAACAAACAATATTAGTAAATAACATTGTAAAATGAAAAAATAAAATAGACTTTCAAATGTATTTAAACATTCCTATTCTAAAAGAATATTTAAGATAGGTTTATTGCATCATATGATCAAATAACACATATAATGTAAGTACACTGTCATTCCTTGGCTTCACACTTTTTTGGTTTGTCAAAATATCTGGGTTTTTTTTTATGGTATTAAACTTACATGTAACAAAAATATGGAAAGTATGCATTTTGTTTGGTATTTATCTAAATGTATTTAATATTATTCATGAAATTTGTCACATTTATTCAACATGATTAGATATTTTGACAGTACAAAATTGCATGAAACTGCATACAGTCAAATGCCTTTTATTTGAGTGGAATTTTTTTACATTTACAAGGGATAAAAATCTGCCCTTATTTCAGATTGTCATGAATAAATATAAAAAACAAAGCATCCCTATCAGAGACCACTAATAATCCACTATAGTATACTGATATAACAAACTGACCTCTCCAAACAAAGCTCCCGTCATTGGTATTTCAGGAGGTGCTACAAGTAATCCACGGTGTAATATACTGATAAAGTTAGACATACTGCTGCCATGCCACAACAACTTGTGGTTTTCCATGTTCAAACTTCTAATAGTGGTATCTTCTCCTGGACGGGACAGTTTATATATTGCATGTACATGATTTTCTTTGCCTGAAAATTAATGAATACACTATGATCTATTAGGGCAAAAATTTTCCAATATCAAAATGGATAATGTCTCATTGAAGATTCATACTGTTTCTTACAGTCAAGCATCTTAAGATACCTAAAATTTATCTCCTTCTGATAAAGGCAACCCTAAAAGTTTTGGTTTTTTTTTCATTTGTTTTCAGCTTGTAGTGATATAAGGAATTGAAAAGCACTTTTAAGCTTCTTTAAATTGATTTCCAAATTTTTCTCTCTATTCTATTATATTCTTTAAATTGTTTTCCAAATTCTTCTCTCTATTCTATTATATTTGAAATTGTCTCATGAACATCTTAGCAATACCTTAAACCAATTTAACTTCCAACTTAGACAATTCTTCCCTTGGCAACAATGGGTATGCGGACAGATTTTTTGGATATGGTTAATGAGATATGGTTTATGAATTTTTTACATGCCATTTCTAGCCATTCATATCAAATCACAGATTTAGTGTCCAATAAATTTTCTGTAGGCTCGTATGCAGGCATTGGTAAAACCATGATATCAAATATCTACGAAAATGTGAAAATGCAAACTATACTAAATCAACAATAATATGTCCCGTAAAAGGGCATATAAAAATTGGTATCCACGAAAATAAATGAATCCCCAGTATCTAATGCAATCTTAAATTCCCTTAGTATATTCCGTACTAGTCAGTTTTGCAACTTCAGTCTTTAGGTTTGCATTATTTTGTACGCAAACACTTTTTATATATGTCTGTATTGACAACTTACATGATGCATGTATGTATTTGAGTATATACTGAGATTCAGCACAATCTTCTGTTAGTAGTTGTATCTTACATCCAACAGCTTGGTAAATGTAGTCAAGAGGATTCATACCTAGAATTCAAACATATAGATATAGTATTGTGAAGAAAAATACAACTCTGAAATAGGAAAAAAAAAATCAAAAAAATCATGTACATTATTTTATAAAATATGCATCTGGTAATTTTTTTGTTTTCAAATTTCTGCATATAAATTAACTCTATTACTGTGATAACGAGTTCAATTAAATTCCAATTATTTTTTATAATTTCTCAGATTCAACTTAATACACAGGTCATGGTTATCAGCTTGGAATCTATTGTTCAAACACAGCTTTTTGATCTTTTGTTAATATGATAAGTAAATTAAGCAAGTTATGAAATATCTTGGATTCAAATCTGACATAAGTAAAATGATAATAAAAATGTTAATATTCCACTGAAAGTAGAAGACAACCAGAAATTACTTACACAGCACTTTACTTGTCAAAAAATACAAAATTCTGCATAATCCTAAATTCAGTCATATATATTTTAAGATTTGAGGATGTTAACTTACTAGACATCTTTGACTGAGCTCCAATAACAATTTTCTCTGCACATTCAATATCTAACAGATTTGATAGATGCTTCAGTTGCGTTTTATATGAGTCTTTGTCACATATTGGTTGGATTTTATCAAAGACGTAATTCTGCTGAGGTATACAGTGGTAATAGCTATTGGACAATTTGGCAATCTGAAAAGAAAAAAAAGTTTTATTATTTTTACTTACTTTCAATCACTCTAAATAAATCAACCTATCCAATTAACTTCTCACTTAATCTCAAGTTGAAAGACAGTAATGCAGCCAATGAATGAAATGTTAGTAAACATATACCCCATGCAAGGGTCTAGAAATGTTAGTGAACATATATCCCATGCAAGGGTCTGGAAATGTTAGTGGCAAGGGTCTAGAAATGGTCCTATTTGACAGTCATGACTGATTCCAAATTCAACTTCAAAATTGAATATGAAATTTATTCAAGATTAGACATTTTAATATCCTTTTGACAGAAATTGCTTTTTTATGGTCATCACTTTCTTAATCATGATGGCTTTGCTGATCCCTTTTTAAAAAACTTCATTTTGAAATTTTTTTCAAAAGTCAATCATGTGCTTTTAATAACTATGCAGTAAAAATGTGTGCAAGTGCCCCCTCCCTTTTTTAATTACAAGATAAGACCCTAAATCATAAGATACAAATTAATTTCCTGCCAAATTACACAAATGAAACGATTATGACAAATAGTCATCTTAAAACACTTTTATCAAGTATTTATTTTAAAATGTGTTATTTTACTACCATTTGATAGTTGGAAGAAACGTCAAGTTGTAAATCTTGATTCAATCACAATTCATAATCAACTAGAAACTCTGGTATATTTTTTTCTTTCTTCAAATCGCAAAATTCTGTATTGTTAATTTGGATTCAATCATAATTCATAATCAACTAATATTGAAAAGTCTCTTGACTATATGTAAGAATTCTAAACTTCCATTTTTTATACTCCCTTTTTTGCAATATCTTTGTATTATTTCTCAACAAAACATGTGTGATATGATGCACTTTATAAAGCTACATATAACTATTTACATGTGTTTATGTACATGTATGTCTGGTAAAATTCTTATATTGTAAATCAATAAATTGTAGAATTTTTATTTTCATTTATAAACAAGAATGTGTCCATAGTACACAGATGCCGCACTCACATTAGTTTTCAAGTTTCAAGTTGATTGGACTTTAACTTCATCAAAAACTACCTTGACCAAAAACTTTAACGGGACAGATGGACGAACGAACGGACGCACAGACCGAAAACATAATGCCCCTAGGTGAGGCAATAAAAATAAATGTAGTTAAACTATCTATAATTATTTGTCTATGACAAATTATATGGTTAAGGTTACACATTTTGTCAAATGTCTTGCCAAATGATAATTTCACCCTGTTAATGCACATTTAGGATAAATTCTATACTTTATTTATAAATGGACTTTTATTTTATTAGATTTATTTTTTGTATGGGTGGGTAGATATTCATGTGTTGCATTTTAATTTTGTTTTCTTTTTAATTTTGTTTTATTAATGAATGCATATTTAATAAAGTTTTGAGTAATTTTACTGCATGCCTTATATGTGTGTACCAAAAAATTAGACAAGAAATGTTCATAAATATTCATATATCATTATTTAAAAAGAAATCTATTTGTTAAAATTTAATGAATGGTACTGTTAACATTCTATTTAGTATTATCAAGATACCTCTTTGATCCTAAAATAATGTAACAAGCCAAGTTTAAACTAAAGTTGAGTAATAACAAAGAACCACAAATAATGAACCTAAGCTTGTCTGTTACACACTTCTTTCATTCTACACCAAGCTGATAAATTGCTAACAATACATCAAAAGACCAATCATTATTTTCAATTAGTAATTTAAATGTAACTCCAGTAACCCAAGCTAACTCACAGCTTATTAACCAATTAAACAAAAGATAGCCAATCATCTGCATTTTTAGTTTTAATATTTCTTAACTTTCAGTGCTAACATCTTATTGGCTAATCATTAACTCTGTTGTTTTAACATTTATCACCTTCCAATGATAATTTTTGTTTTTCTAAATGTATCCAATCAAGAACTAAGTTGCTTTTAATCCCAAATTTCTTTTCATCCATAGCCAGTTATAAATACAACAATTTTGAATCACAGGATCATACTCATTGAACATATTCTACTTAGGATGTCTTACTACCAGTCTGTGCAACCTATCCTCCAAGATTATCTGAACTCATTACCAGAGGGACTAAATGTAAGTCACCAAACTAGGACAGTACCAAGTGGTCACTTCTTCATACTACACTTGAGCACAGCAGTGCACACAAGTAACACTACTGACCAGTCCAGTCATCAGACACAGTCAATAATCACACCTGTAACACAGTCTACTATCACATTTGTACCAGACTTCATGCCCTCTACTGTTAAGACTAAGCAAGCTGATCATGTGACATCATCTAACAGGGAGGTAAAGCCAATAACCAGCTTCAGTGTACAACCACTTGCCACATCAACACCTATAAAGCAGGTGTCAACAACTTCTAGTCATCAAAATGAAGAACAGCAATCAATTTGTGGTTCAGGAACCAATGACAGTCCATTGGGAAGTTACAGAAATTTTAATCGTGCCAACAGAATCAGACGTAATATCCGCAAAAAGAATCCTGCATATGACACACCGAAGTCCAAAAGATCAACACAACTTCTCCTTCCTCCTTTAATACAGAGTTCTTCTGCAGACATCAAAAATTGTATTAGCAAACTGATATGTGGTAATTATCATAGATAAACTTGAGTGATGTATAGTGACATTTGTGAAGTAAAAATAAAACTTGAGTAATGTCTAGTGACATTTGTGAAGTAAAAATAAAACTTAATTGATGTATAGTGACACTTGTGAAGTTAAAATAATACTATCTAAAATTCTTATTATTATTATACTGTGCTTGTTTAAGTGCTTATCATGACTGAATGTGTAAAATACATTTGAATGTTTGTCATATAATTATAAATAATAAATATTTTATAATCAGTGTTAATAGCTGATTTTTTTTATCAACACCCCTAAGAAAAAAGTCACAAAAAGGCAATATTCTGAAATCCCTCTTAAAAAATCAACACATCAGAAATGCATGATATTTTATACACGATGGCATCATTTATTTATCTAAAAAAACAACTACAACTGAAGTATTTAAGTGTTTAGTTAGTGCATACAACAAGTTTTCTTGTGTGAAAGTTAACCTCAAGTTCTTTATAAGCTATGGTAAATATAAAAACAAATAGATCAAACATGTTTTTTAGCAATTGTTTTGTTACCCATCTCATGATTTGATTGGTTATTACACTTTTAATTTGTAGTAAACAAAGGTAATTATTAAAATAAGAAGATTTGGTATGATTGCCAATAAGACAACTCTCCCCCAGAGACCAAATGATGTAGAAGTTAACTTAAGGTTATCGTACGACCTTCAACAAAGAGCAAAACCCATACTGCATAGTAAACTATAAAAGGTCCTGAAATGACAAAAACAATTTAGACAAGAAAACTATCAGCCTGATTTGTTTAAAACAAGAGTGTACACGCTGAAATGTCTCGACTTCTTTACTAATCATTGATATTATGTTGATAGTCCTAAATATAAAGCTTTATTACAACTGTCACATAAACTTAACATTAACCAAGTAAACTAAACATTGACCAATGAACCATGAAAATGAGGTCAAGGTCAGATGAACCATGCTAGGCAGGCATGTACAGCTAACAATTCTTTCATACAACAAATATAGTTGACCTATTGCTTATAGTTTAAGAAAAACAGATCAAAATACAAAAACTTAACACTGAGCAATGAACCTTGAAAATGAGGTCAAGGTCAAATAAAACCTGCATGACGGACATATAGATCATAAAATATTTACATACACCAAATATAATTGAACTCTTGCATATAGTATTAGAAAAAAAGACCAAAACTCAAAAACTTAACTTTGACCATTGAACCATGAAAATGAGTTCAAGGTCAGATGACACCTGCCAGCTAGACATGTACACCTTACAATCATTCCATACGCCAAATATAGTAGACCTATTGCATACAGTATAAGAAAAACAGACCAAAACACAAAAACTTAACTATAACCACTGAACCATGAAAATGAGGTCAAGGTCAGATGACACATGCCAGTTGGACATGTACACCTTACAGTCCTTCCATACACCGAATATACTAGACCTATTGCTTATAGTATCTGAGATACGGACTTGACCACCAAAACTTAACCTTGTTCACTGATCCATGAAATGAGGTCGAGGTCAAGTGAAAACTGTCTGACGGGCATGAGGACCTTGCAAGGTACGCACATACCAAATATAGTTATCCTATTACTTATAATAAGAGAGAATTTAACATTACAAAAAATCTTAACTTTTTTTTTCAAGTAGTCACTGAACCATGAAAATGAGGTCAAGGACATTGGACATGTGACTGACGGAAACTTTGTAACGTGAGGCATCCATATACAAAGTATGAAGCATCCAGATCTTCCACCTTCTAAAATATAAAGCTTTTAAGAAGTTAGCTAACGCCGCCGCCGCCGGATCACTATCCCTATGTCGAGCTTTCTGCGACAAAAGTCGCAGGCTCGACAACAATAAAAGAAAAACAAATATGATATACAGCAACATACAACAACCACTGAATTAGTTACTTATATAATGTTAAAGACCACTTTAAAAGCAGACAAAGTTCACTTGTTTCTGGTTTGTTCACACTAAAGCATATATGCTGTAAAACTCTCCAAAAGTATAACAATGAACTAGATATATTCAATGTTATCTTGGAACTTATTTTCATCATTTATCTAATGCATTTGTCATCAACTTTTTATGTGTTCCTATAGAAAAGAAGGCCATTTGGTGGCAGTTCAAACAATAATTTTCCATCAAATTTGTCTTATACATAGTTATTGTCTAAATGCAATTGCAATCGACAGCTACATATGCTGAGATTAAAGAAACTAAAGACATCTTGAAATATCTTGCTGCACAAATAATGATGACAAAATCATATATTGAAAGTCTATGAGATCAAGTTCTTACCACATATATCATTACATTGTACTTCAGATATTATTTCCAATCATAAGCAAATAAAGAACATTGTTCCAAAATCCCCCACCAATACACAAATTTTATCTGTCAAAGGACAATTACTCCAAACAAAATGTGTAAGAATTGCACAATTTATTCATAGCTAAATTAAAAGGAAATGATTTATATTCAAGTCCTTTGTACATGACACTGCTATTCATTCTGGGAAAAGTTTACATAAAATAAAAGCTCCTCCAGTTACAGTATACAGTTTACAAATCAATATCCCAGTCAATGACTGCAAATAGTGTAAATACAGTACCTTTTCTCCAAGCTCCTGCATTTGAACATTCTTCTCTGTTTGTGTCATAGAGTAGTCACTGTTAATCTTCTCTAGTTTCTTAACATGCCCACTGCAATCAAAGATAGATACAATAAATTGCTTCATCGAGCGCAGCTGGATATGACCACAGAGGTCCAACCCTGAACAGTTGGGGCAAAAATGGACACAATATTCCCGCTTGATACAGGTCTGAATTTGGATTGTAATTAAATATTTGACACATAATAGGTTTCTGACACAGAATAACTATAATCAAAGATATTAAAATTGGTTATATGATTTGAATTTATATTCAAATTTTTGCTTTTGTGCAATACACTATGCTAATACACTAATTGACCCCCCCCCCCCTTAAAAAATGTACCCCCTTTTTTTTGCTTTTTAATTTCTGAAATCTGAAATGAGGAAAAATTGTCCCCACTCACAATTTCTTTTTTACCCCCCTCCCTGCCAATTTTCATTTCAACCCCCCCCCCTTTTTTTTTCCAAAAAAAAAAATTCTTTCCTCAAGATATAGTCATAATCTCAATTCAAATTTCCAATGGAGTTTGCAACCATAATTACCCATTTAAATACATCATTAAAATCTTAAAATAGGATAGATCAAACATATTTTTATACATACTCATACTGCAGTGTTTTAGTCTGATAAAACTAAGTATCATGTAGTTAGAGTTCAATATAAACAGGTTTTTAAAACTTTGATGAGAGGAAAACATTAAAAAGATCAGAATTTAACAGACCTATATACATGTCTTTCTAGAACATTCAGCTCTTTGTTGGACAATGTACATATACAGTACAGGGTTAATACACTTTTGTTTATGTTGAACAGCTTATTTCATTGAAAAATAACTACTTATTTAAAAAAAAACACAACACAACTTTACATGTAAAATATCTCCTTAATTTAATTTGTTCTATTATAACTTACTAAAAAATGGTAGGAAAATGTTCTTCCATATAATTGTAAACAACTTACCCTATCTCAGCTAGTACTTTTCTAGCTTCAATTAATGTTTCTCTTTTCAGCCTCCCAAATGGCATCAAGCTATAATTAAACCCCTCTTTGTTAATAGCTGCTTCCATCATCTTAATACTGCTCTGTAATCATAAAGGGATATTCTGTGATTCAAAATCTCTTAACTTGCAGATTCTTTCTTACAGAACTACAAATATCATTTTTGTGAGAAAACAAAATAAAATCTCCTCGAGTTACACACATATGTTCTTTATAACTGCCCGTTGTATCCTATTGGAAACGTTTGGACAAGGGTGCTTGACATATGATATTGAAAGTTAGGGTTTTAAAATATTTATTACAAATATCCACTTACATGTACATGAAGTCAGAAAAGGGATTAGGTCTGTATTTCATGATAGGGTTACAATCTCAACCCTTGACCTTTGACTCTGAAAATCAATAGGGTTCATCCTCCTATAGTAACAGTGTGATTAGTGTAACCAAGATTGATCTAGGTGTGGTATATACAATAAAACTTACATCCTCCTATAGTAACAGTGTGATTAGTATAACCAAGATTGATCTAGGTGTGGTATATACAATAGAACTTACATCCTCATTGAACAATAGTACCTTTACTATATTCTCTTTCTGCAATTTCAGGCGATAAAGATTAACAATTAAGAATTGAATGCATTGTTGTGAAGTCGTCATGAGAAGCACATGCTGTCATGAATGTTGAATTTTATTGAGAAATACAATTTGATATTGGAATGCCTTGTGATTGGTTTCAATCCATCAAAAGTACAGATTCTTCTGAAACATACATGTAATGTAATTATTGTAAAACCTTTCTAAACATACCATTTCTTTCACTAGATCCTGTACAAATTTTGGTAATTTGGAAGGAATGTCTGTCTGCAGCTTAAAATCTATTTTAGTTGGTTGGGCATATGATCTGTCTGTTTCAACCAGTCTATATTTCTTTGGTTGCTTTTCAAACCTAATAGTATTTAAAAAAAGCTACTGTCATTACAGAAAATTAACTGAACTAAAAGCTACCTTTCTTTCAACTTTGACTTCTATAATCAAATTCTACTTGTAAAAATATTTATAATATGAATTGATGTTAAAGGCAACTACACCTGTCATAGAATGCTAGTATGAGAGTTGACAAGGGCTCTCTTCATGGAATATTAAGTTCCTAAGAAACAGACCTATTATTGAAAGTTTAATATGACGACTGGAGCATGACCATATACAAACTACAACCAACAGATTCAATTATACACTGTTGTCATATAGCACAAGAAAGAAATTTGCAAATTTTCAATTTTCTTTTTATTTCTTCATATCCATCAGGTTTTTAAATAGATCATATAGGGTGGTTGTACAGTGATATATGTTAAGATTTACATATAATTGTTTTAACAAATCAACATATCAAATATTGTTTATTTCTCCAGGGAAGCAGACCTAATCAAGTAAACCTCACCAGAATCATAGTGCATGAAAATGAGGCGAAGGCCATATGATTTATGTCGAACAGAAAAATAGCTCTTACAACAAATCCACATAACAGCTATTGTCGATCTCTCATCTAGAATGATTGAAATATAGACCTCATCCTTGGCATGATAATGAAATCTGTCTCAAGTGAAATTGACTGGATGGCAAGGTCTTTTCATTACCTGCATACAAATCTCAATTAACCCTGGTGAAAGCAATGTTATTGCACAATATTAAATGCTGTCACTATCATAACAGTTACAGAAAAGTGAAACAAAATTGCAGCATTGAAGAAACAGTGATTACAGACACAAGGGGTAGTTAAATAATTGAGATGGTACATTGAAAAATACAGTTGGTCTTATTCATTAATAAAAAAAATTTTACTTACAACTTAACATTTGACCAGTAATTTCCAGTTTTTGATCTGAATATTTTTCCAAATTCTGTAATGGCTTCTGACTTCTTCTGGAATGGTGTATGTTGAAATTGTCCATTCTCACCAATCCTTCCCCATCGTGTAAATAATATATATAAATCCTGAGCCTTCTGATGCACAACCTGAATACAAATTAAACTTCACAAGTTTTGCAATTGTAAACAAGATGATTTTCATCCTACCTTTTCTTTTATTTTACAGAAGCCTTTGTTATAAATGAAACATAAATTAAATATATTGTAATAACTTGTGTAATATTTTTTCTATATTAAATTTAACCTACCTGCATTTTATAGAAGTTGTACATTCCCCAAGTACCAAAAGAAACATCTACTTTGGACAAGGTTACATCATAAGGTATCTTTTGAGAATCATCCATCACAACCTCTCTGAAATTAATATTTGTATTCAATAACAGTGTATGTAATATGCTCGAAAATAAATAAAAAACAAAACTTTTTTGACTAACCATTTGTCTTTTGTTTCAAGTTTGCCTAATTAATAAGAACAAAGATTAACAGGAACAACATAACCATCAACCTTCACAAACTACTGTAAACATGGTTCGTGCAGGGGTTATCTTTCCTTATTTAGCCATCAGCAAAATGTGCTAAAATTCCCCAGTGTGAATACCTTGTGCACATTGTGGATATAACCGCAGAGGTCCAACCCTGAACAGTTGTTGCAAAAATGGACACAATATTCGCGCTTGATACAGGTCTGAATTTGGATTGTAATTCAATATTTGACACATAATAGGTTTCTGAAACAGAATAACTGTAGTCAAAGAACTTAAGAATTGGTTATATGATTTGAATTTATATTCAATTTTTTGCTTTTGTGCAATACACTATGCTGTTGCGAATTGACCTCCCCCCCCCCCCCCCTCTTTTTAAAAAAAAAAAATTTTTTTTGAAGGATTTTCTTTTTGATTTCTGAAATCTTCAGGAGAAAAAATTGTCCCTCCCCTCCTTTTTCCAAAAACAAATTCTTTCCCTCAGTCATGGTCATAATACAATTCAAATTTCCAATGGAGTTTGCAACCATAATAACCCATTTAAATACATCATAAAAGTCTTAAAATAGAAAATGACATACATAATCATAACTTAAATTAATGAATTGACAGCTAATCACCTCAAGACAATACAAAAATTCTTTATACATAATTTAAAAGCAGTGTAAGGGAGGTAATTCAAAGTTGTGTTTGAATTACCTCCCTTACACTGTAATTTGTACTTAAGTAATTGTCCATTAACCAGGACACCCTTGTTTTTTCTCACTTTTTTGCCCCTAATTCCTAAATGGTTTGAGCCATAACCCCCCAAAGCTAATCCTAACCATCCCTTTGTGGTATGGAAACTTGTGGTATAATTTCAGAGAGATCCATACAAGTTATTGACATGAAACTAGAAAAATGCTTATTTGGGCCCCTTTTTGGCCCCTAATTCCTCAACTGTTGGGACCATAACCCCCAAAATCAATCCCAACCTTTCTTTTGTGGTTATAAACCTTATGTTCAAATTTCATAGATTTCTATTTACTAATACTATAGTTATTGTCCGGAAACCAAATGTCTTTGGACGACCACGACGTGATACCAATATACGGCCGCAAAATTTTTTGCGGTCGTATAAAAAGAACAAGAATGTGTCCATAGTTCACGGATGCCCCACTAGCACTATCATTTTCTATGCTCAGTGGTTGTGAAATTGGGGTCAAAACTCTAATTTGGCATTAAAATTAGAAAGATCATATCATAAGGAACATGTGTACAAAGTTTCAAGTTGATTGGACTTCAACTTCATCAAAAACTACCTTGACCAAAAACTTTAACCTGAAGCGGGACGGACAGACCAAAAAACATAATGCCCCTAGGTGGGGCATAAAAACTGCACAAATATCCACGTTTACGGAATCAGGGACCCACCATTTTGTCATCTCAACTGTTGTCTTACCATTTTTTTTTTATTTCTTAGCACTGCAACATGCAATACTTAGATATTTGATATATACAAATATCTGACCTACCCAACTTTTCTGTATTCACAGCATCTGTCAACTTCACATTTGTTTTCTTCATCCACATCCATGTCTTTGTCTTGTATTGACTTAAGATATTCTTCTGAATCAATTTTGTAATCTACTGACAATGGCACAGGCAGACTGTCCTTCACTTCTATAGATGGAAATACTGGCTTTTCCTACAATATCAACAAAGTTTTTATAAGTTTTCCCTTAGTTTCATCCTAAAAATGAAACTCACTCAATTTGGAATATAGTCAAAAATACATCATATTCACAACCTTTTTTTAAATGACATATTCATTAATTTTTACATCTATCATTCTAGTAACCTTTCCATTTAACTCCAGGAAATAATGCTACTGATGGAAAATGAGAAATTCTTTTTCCAATCACAATTTCTACTAGTTCATGGTCATTCTCTGAACAATGCAAACAATCTCAATTCTCAATTTTAATAAGCTATGCAAGTTCTTGTGGAACCTCAGATGATTCTAACCTCAACAGCCAATTGATTGTCATCAATAGATGGTATTTGTTTAATGTGGTTAAAATCTTTAAATGGTCTGAACCTCATGTACACATGTTCAGGCATTAATTTTTTGTTATTTTACACATCATCCTCTAACTGTTATAATACCATGGTGATCTGTTACATTAACCCCAACATACTTGTTCTCTATTTCGTGAAGGTATGCTTTTATTAATCAAATAAGTTTCAATGAAATATCCATCTTTTTAAGTGGACATAATAACTAATTTCAGTTTTATGATTTATTAACAATATTCAAATATGAAGTAAACTGAAGGATGTAGTCATTTCAGGTTTAGGAATTTTTGTTAGATGTTGGGACTCCTTTGTTTTTTTCCTGCGATACAGGGTAAAATATTTTGCCCCATATCACCCACTTTTCTTTTCATAGCAGATTTTAATAGCTCATAAAAGGTCATTACCAAAATTTAAGCCAATTCTAGATTTCTTTTCTTACGATTTGAGACCCAAATAATGCCAATGCTAAATATAAGGTAAAAGTCTGATTCAGCCTTTTTCCGCCATATTTTTTAAATCAAATATCTCAAAAAGGAGTTCCATAACCTATCAATATTTTTAGCTTATTTTGTTCCTTTACTACTGCTCTTCTGATTTATAGTATCAATTTTAAATTCCAGATTTTTTTTATTTCACCAGACTACAATGGAGGCCTTGGGCTTTTTTCTGCTCTTTGGTCGGGTTGTTGTCTCTTTGACACATTCCCCGTTTCAATTCTCAATTTTACATCCTTAAAGCAAAAAAAAAAAAAATAAAACAAAGAATACAACATCATGTGATAAAACTGTTAAATGACAATACCAGTTTGCTATTCTCCACACCAGATAGTATCTGTAAACGTCTTGCTAGTTGTGTAGCTCCACGGATTAAAGCATGGTCTAAGGGAGACAATCCTGCATTGTCTTTTGTTTGGATATCTGCCCCAACTTTGGCAAGGACAAATAAAATTTCTTCATTATCAAAGGTTCCATAGTCTAGTGGACACACCAAATGATGCACTGCTGTCCATCCCTGAGAATCTGTTGCATTTAATCTAACATCACTGGTTTTTTCAACTGTTTCAAATTCTGAAAACACAGTACCTTTAGTTCAATGATTTATAGGATTCAATTTATATTGTGATGAACAATATTCTTAAGAAACCAGTGTCTATTAAATAAAATGGTTGATAACCATAGTAGTTAAGTTATTCACTCTTCTAACAAATTTAATGTGTGCAAGCCACAATATAAGTGTAAAAGATAATATATGATGATTTTATATACTATTTTTGGAAATAACTGTAGAAAATCTGTTTATATTCTATTTATAGCATCAGCCTGTGTCAAGTGTGTTTACAATGCTTAAAATAAAATAACACCAGGTTATACTATAAATAGAATATGTTGATTTAATTTTTTACAACATTAAACAAGAACCAATTAAATCTTGAGTAAGCAAGATAATTTCTAAAACCTATTTCTACCCCATTTCACAGAAAGACACCCGTATAGTTATTTCCTTTGATATTTTGAACATTTACTGAATTAAGTTCAAGACATGTATATGTAACTTCTAGTGATGGGAATTGGAAGAAATTTCATAATCATCAAATAATCGGAACACTGTGAAAACTCTCTTCATCATTTTTTAAAGATAAATGTGCATGTTTTCATTGTTTTGTCTATACTTGGGGGAGTAATTTAAACATTGAATAGTAAAGAATATACTTTGTACTTCTGTTGTGTGTTTGTTTGTTTGATGTTGGCCTTTTTGTATTTAATGTAGCTTTTTATTGGAGAAAATTTCCATTTCAAGTAGCTTTTATGCATATGAAAAACATAAAATATTAACTGCTTAATTTAATTTTTAAACTCTTGAATTGGGTCAAATTATTTTAACACGAGTGCACACACTGAAATGTCTCGCCTGTTTTATTGACCACTGATTTTATGTTGAAAGTCTTAAAGATAAAGGTTTTACTAAAAGCATTACAGAAACTTAACATTTTTAAAAATCAAAATCTATGACAATGAGGTCAAGGTCAGATAAAATGTGTCAGACAGACATATACGCCTTACAACTTTTTTATACACCAAATATAATTGACCTATTGCGAATGCTAATTGAATAAAATGCTCCGCAGGGCGCAGCTTGATACGACCGCAGAGGTCGAACCCTGAACAGTTGGGGCAAGTATGGACACAACATTCAAGCTTGATACAGCTCTGAATTTGGATTGTGATTAAATATTTGACACAGCATAGGTTTCTGACACAGAATGAATGTGGTCTAAGAACTTAAAAATTTTAAATTGGACATTCACCTATTATGGTCCAATATCCAAAATCTAAATACATGGTTAGATTCAGCATATCAAAGAACCCCAAGAATTCAATTTTTGATGAAATCAAACAAAGTTTAATTTTGGACCCTTTTGACCTCAATGTGGAAAAAGTTGATAACGGGGCCCATAAATCAAAAATCTAAATACATGGTTAGATTCAGCATATCAAAGAACCCCATATATTCAATTTTTGTTGAAATCAAACAAAGTTTAATTTGGGACCCCGATTTGGACCAACTTGAAAACTGGGCCCATAATCAAAAATCTAAATACATGTTTAGATTCAGCATATCAAAGAACCCTAAAAATTCAATTTTTGTTAAAATCAAACTAAGTTTAATTTTGGACCCTTTGGACCTTAATGTAGACCAATTTGAAAACGGAACCAAAAATTAAGAATCTAAATACACGGTTAGATTCGGCATATCAAAGAACCCCAATAATTCAATTTTTGATGAAATCAAACAAAGTTAAATTTTGGACCCTTTGGACCTCAATGTGGACCAATTTAAAAACGGGGCCCAAAATCCAAAAACTTAATACAAGGTTAGATTCAGCATATTAAAGAACCCCAAGAATTCAAGAATAAAACCCCATTGAAATTGATCAAGAAATAAGCAATTTATACGAAGTATCTTCTTTTGCACAATACTGTGCAATTGAATATTTCTTGCTATTGCGCAATACTGTACAATTGACAATTTCTTGCTATTGCGCAATAATGTGCCATTGGATATTTTTTGCTATTGCGCAATACTGTGCAATTGAAGATTTCTTGCTATTGCGCAATACTGTGCAATTGAAGATTTCTTGCTATTGTGCAATACTGTGTAATTGAAAATTTCTTGCTATTGCACAATACTGTGCAATTGAAAATTTCTTGCTATTGCATAATACTTATTATATAATAATTTACACATCCTGTTTGGTGTGTATCTCCTACCATATCATTATTATTTGCTTTTAAATATAAATCAGAAATAACCAACTTAAAATGGAAAATTTTAAAAGAAAAAAAAAAGGAAAAAAAAAAAAATCCCCCCAAAATTTTTGAACCCCCTTATGATTCATCACCCCTAAACTCAATCCAAGCCTTCCCTTTGTGCTATGGTACCTTGCAGTACAATTTCAGAGAGATCCATACACTTGAACACAAGTTATTGTCTGGAAACTAGAAAAATGCTTATTTTTGGCCCCCAATTCCTAAACTTTTCGGGCAATTACCCCCAAACTCAATTCCAGCTTTCCCTTTGTGATATGGAACCTTGTAGTACAATTTCAGAAATATCCAAACACTTACACACAAGTTATTGTCATGAAACTAGAAAAATGCTTGTTTTTTGCCCCTTTTTTGGCCCCTAATTCCTAAAATTTTGAGGCAATTACCCCCAAAATCAATTACAGCCTTCCCTTTGTGATATGGAACCTTGTGGTACAATGTCAGAGAGATCCATACACTTACACACAAGTTATTGTCTGGAAGTTACAAAAATGCTTATTTTTGGCCCCTTTTTGGCCCCTAATTCCTTAACTGTTGGTACCATGACCCCCAAAATCAATCCCAACCTTCCTTTCGTGGTATTGAACCTTATGGTAAAATTTCATGGAGATCCATTCACTTAAACTAAAGTTAGAGTGCGAAAACCAATGTGTCTTCGGACGACGCCGGACGACGACGACGCCAACGTCATACCAATATACGACCAAAAAATTTTTAATTTTTGCGGTCGTATAAAAACAGACCAAAACACAAAAACTTAACATTGAAATGAACCATAAATATGAGGTCAAGGTCAGATGATATCTGCCAGACAGACATGTGCACCTTACAATTATTCCATCAATCAAATATAGCTGACCTATTGCTATTAGTATTTTAAAAACAGATCAAACACAAAAACTTAACATTGACCATTGAACCATAAAAATGAGGTCAAGGTCAGATGATACCTTCCAGACAGACATGCACACCTTACAATCATTCCATACACCAAATATAATATTTGAAAAACAGACCAAAACACAAAAATTTAACATTGACAAATGAACCATGAAAATGAGGTCAAGGTCAGATAATACCTGCAAGACAGACTTGTACACCTTATAATCATTCCATACACCAAATATAGTTGACCTATTGCTTATAGTACTTGAAAAACAGACCAAACACAAAAAATTAACATTGACCAATTAACCATGAAAATGAGGTCCAGGTCGGATGAAACCTGCCAGACTGACATGAACCCATTACAATCATTCCATACACCAAATATAGTTGACCTACTGCATATAGTATTTGAGAAACGGACCTAATCACATAACTTTAACCTTGATCACTGATCCATTAAATGAGGTCGAGGTCAGGTGAACTCTGTCTGATGGACATGTAGACGTTGCAAGGAACCCATATACCAAATATAGTTATCCTATTACTCATAATAAGTGAGAAATTCACATGACAAAAAACTCAAATTTTTTTTTTCATGCAGTCGAGGTCAAGGACAATGGACATATGATTGACCAAAACTTCGTAACATAAGGTATCTGCATACAAGATATGAAGCATCCAGGTCTTCTACCTTCTGAAATATAAAGCTTTATACAAATAGTTTACGCCGCCGCCACATAGTAATACCAGGGATGGGCACGATTACTGACAAATGTAATCGATTAATAATCGATTACTTGAAGGATTTTTGTGTAATCGATTAATAATCGATTACTCTGATTTGTGTATGTAATCGATTGCAATCGATTACTTTAGCAAAAGTAATTACATTACTTTTCGATTACTGTCAATTACATGCTACAAAATTACAAATTAAATAAAGTAAGTTAAACACAAAGTCAATTATGTTGTTCAATGTATGCATAGTGGAAATTTTGAACTTTACAAAAATAGCATGTAAAGCATTGTTTCCAAATTTTATGTTGACAGTTGTTTTCTAGATGGAAGCTCTTACTCTCTAAGGATCCGAAATATTCAAAAATTCTAGAAATTTTGGTTTTCAATATGAATGATTGGTGATAAAGTTCTTGCAATGGCATCACATTGCATCAATCACTTCTTTATATTTTAGGTTATTATCTCCATATTTTTGCAAATTTTTGCTGTCATACTGACTAAAGTTAAGTTTTTTGTTTTTACTCATTATTAAAGGGAAAATTCGCGATTTTTTACTTTTCATCTTATTATGTTCATAATACCATAAAAAACATATTTACCAAGTTTTATCTGGATATGAACACTAGTAAAGAAGAAATTTGGGAATTAATAATTTAATTTATTCCAACTTCCTGACTTATGTGACGTAGTTTAAGTCTTTTTGCATGCCGGGAGTGAATAAATCTCGTTGTAAGTCTTGTTCGTTAATCATCTCATAACGCGATTTAAAGCGCATCGACGACTTTTGGCGAAGCTATTAACCAACTAATAATTAAGAAAGTAAAGTGATCCGCCGTGCAACTTTCAAAATTAAAATGTACAATTTATATTTAAAGGATTTCTGATATGATTATAGTAATAACAGTAAATCATACAATAGAATATATTTTCATGAATTTTTTTTCCGACGGATATTTTGAACAAATATATATAACTGATATTGTTTTACAAATGCATGTTTGTATTCTCACCTGAAGGCTTTTACTTCAGTCGAGTACTGTGTAAATACAATGTGTATTGTACTGGGACACTAAGTGACCACCTGTTGAATGCGTGGTTAAATTCAAGGTAATTAAAAGATTAGCATTCTGTAATTCTATTCTTTTGATCTTCACTCGGTGAATTTTAGCCAACACGGTTCACCGTTACAGGTGTGAACAACATTTCGTATGAATGATAAAAACATTAATTATTTGGGGAGGAATATGGTGGCAAAATACCCGAATCGCCGTTATATACATGTATATCTTTTATATTTTGCGCAAGCTTAATTTTAAAATAGATAGGTGAGTATTTTGTTGTAACATCGAAATTCTGAATTACTTTCAATTAAATAATTTTACAAATAAAAATGGCCCACGAAAACGAGCGTATAAACCAAACACTTACTTACTTTTTCAAATTATCATGGGTATTAACCGTGAATATTTCAATGTTTAGAGAAAATTATCGCGGTTACATGATCAATATAGCTTGGTCCGTCCACAGCGATCTACATTTACCTAATCGGGAATGCCCTTATTAAAATATTTTAAAATCTCACAACGTATACATATTTTAGCTATTTGACCAACGATGTTTAAAAAAAATAACAGAATCAATCTAACGTCAACTTTCCTTTTTTGAATGGAGACAGACCGGAGGAATCAATTTTCAATGTGCTTTATATCTTGTACCTTTGCAAGACTTATCATTCATTCATAAACCCACTTTATACCAGAGACATATATGTCAGTCTTAACTGACAAGAATACACCTAAAGCGGACAAGAAGTATTTTCTTGAAGTTTCTGTGATTTAATACCAAGAAAGAAAAAAATCCCGAAATTAATTTGATACTTTGATACTCCATATTTTTCCTGGAAAATATTCATATCCTCGTTTGGTCTGAAAATAAGATAAGAATTTGGTATACAGAACATGCAGAAGTGTGAATGTCATAAAACCTTGTTATATCAGAAACCATTATAAATGTGAACCTGTATACGTAAGACCTCATGGGACGTCACCTAACCACATACAGGTAATATACAAGTAGCTCTGTTATACCCGGAAACGTCAAGGTAAATCACTACCGATACAGAATGTACCAATGCAAAGAAAATTCTGATGATTGTGAAGCATGACCATTCATGATTTTAGAGGAGTCTTAGGTGGAAATTGCAGGTACGATTTAAATTCTGACTATATTTTTTTCTCTCAATTTAAATCACTGAACTTAAAAAAAAAGAAACATACGCCCAAGATCAGAATTCTTCATGTAAATTCATAAATACAACGTTCTTATTTTGTAACTTTCGATATACTTCACCCCCTACCACCGCCCCCTCCCAACCTGGGAACAGTATATCTAACATAACAATGTTTGTGTACCTGCCCAAATAAAAAAAAAAAGATGAAAAAAGAAAGAGATGAACGGTAAGTCACATCAGATTCAAATATTTATATGGTTGATTGTCGTTAACTAGAGATGTAAAGTTACATGTCTCTGCGTTAACTTATAAGAATGACAGGAAAGTATATACTTGAAATAGATTTATGATGAATAATATGCAAATGCAGCACCCCTTTTTATCAAAGTGTACATGCATGTATTTAATGACTGTCCGTTATTTTGATTAAGAATGACAAGTGTACGTGAAATTCTATAGTTGCCAGTGAGACTTTTTTTTACCAGATATGCGACTTTTCGTATTTATATTTTCTCTTATGTTACTCTCATTTAATATTTTATGCATAAGTGCAATATTAGGAATGGTTTATCCCCCATCCCTATTAAGCTAACTAAATAAATTAATCAACCTTCTAGCTGACCAGACGTTAACACATCTACTATCAGTCAATTCGGAGTGAAGTTTCTTTATTTCTTCAAATAAGCTTTTTGGGGATCATTAGTGTACGTCCAGTGGCATATATATTACATGCATGTCGGAACAGGAGATTGACATGAGGTATAATAGAACCATGTTCACATTATTACATTATTATATATAATACACAACCATTGAGATGATGACGACTTTCTTAAACTGTTCAAAATAATCTTATGGAAATAAAAATCTGTGATTTTACTATGTGCATAACTTTGATGAACCAAAGCAAGTTAGATATACATAAATAAAATAAATAAAATAAATAAAATAAATAAAATAAATAAAATAAATAAAATAAATAAAATAAATAAATAAAATAAATAAAATAAATAAAATAAATAATTATTTTATTATAGTGTCACATATTTGATCAAACAATATATATATATATACAACAATTCATAATAAAAACAGAGATCAAATATCCAGCCTTAGAATAGACTTATGAGACACTTAGATATCGACCTGTATTTAAATCAGATTGGTTTTGGATGTTTCTTTCGTATATTCAATATACATGTATATATTCTAAATTGCGACTATCTATAGTTCCGTAACCTTCTATCTAGGCGTATAATCCAATGATCAACAAGTGCGTACATTTTGTTAAATCAATATTTGTACGTTTCAAAATGTCCATAATTATTGACAACGAGTAATTACTTACATTTTCCCTAATTTACGTTTGGAAAATATGTAAATATATTTTTATTTTATCAAATCTTTTTTTGGAATTATTTAGATTTTCATAAATGTTCTTTACACCATAAATGTTATTTATAAACAAGCGTATGAGTTTAGTCATATATATAATGGCTATTATATCTATGGTTTAGTAAAGACAAGCATATCACTATCGGACACGCAAGACAAAGATGTATATTCACCTGATAGTTTCAAAATGGAAAGTTCCAAGTTATCGGCCGTGTACACTTCTCAATACCCTCAGAGGTGAAGTGATGCACGAACTTGCTTTATGTAATTGTGTAATAAGAGTTTAAAAGCCCGACAGGAAATCGCTTGAATACCTGGACGTGTCAACTCACAATACCTCTGGGAACAATTCCTTTAGCAATGCTGGTGATCAGATAAGGGAAGGTTCGAATTTATTTAAATAAGATTATTAAATAAATGAATTATGAACACACTAGATTTTCGAAAACATTTTTACACGGAACACTTAATTTATCACTTTGAACTTTTTAACTAATTTCCATTAACATTTCTTGTTTCAAAAACTTAGTAAAAAAAAACAGTTTCAAAACGACAGACCATAGTACAAGTTATTCAAAAAAAATTATTTATAATTACATTTTCCGTATCAAGTTAGTTAGGAAAGGTTGCATGCACAACCATGTCTATTATAATCTTTTATTGTGACCCGGGAAACTGTTTAGGCTTTCCTTGTCGGGTAAAACAACCGTACGCTTGACAAGATATCGACACTCACTTACGGCTACGTTAGGTTACTGCTTGTTTTGGTCCTTTGTGGTTTATAGATATATCGTGGTTTCTATTCAGGGATGATGTCAAAATGGCCGCACGCGGAGAAGTGATACTCTAAATTTAAAATCGATGGTGATCTCTTATCTAGCAGAATTAAACTTTAATATTTATGAATTTGTGGTTTTTTATACATAATCAACATAATATCAATTTTTCATTTTTTTGCGAAGTTTCCCTTTAACAGCTATATTTGAATATAGTTCATTACAATGTTGAAAGTTTACTCTGAAAAAAAACTATAAAAAAGTAGAATAATTAATTAGTTCAGCTAATTTTAGAGATGAAAATTTATGATTTGTAATTACATGCATGAATTAATCCTTTTGTTTTGACAACCTCCCTAATTACAGGCTATAATACTGCCAATGGAGTACAATTATAACCTGGGGCAATATAATGTAAATCTTCTCTTATTTAGACATAATTGAAATCAAAACAAAGTCTTCATCTTATTGATTAGAAGTCTTTGTTCATCTGATTAGTAACGACAAGAACTTTGTTGAGAATTTTGTATTCTCATTTCAAAATTATAAACAATTTATATTTTTTGTGCAAAAATTGGATACATGTATCTCTATTTCTGAACAAGAATTTTAATGCATAGCCATTGGTTCATTGTCAAAAGGATTTCGTGTACTTTGTAATTTTTATGTCATAACATTATAATGAATCAAATGTTTATCTATTCTAAGCTAAAATTCCAACTATTATTGAAAATTATGCTTAAAGGAATTTTAATACAAATAAGCTTACTACTGCAATAAAGTACAGATTTTAACTTAAGACTTATTTCTTATTTAAATCTATTTTCTTATTTTTATATAAAAGGTCTTAAATTATTGACCAGCAAGAAAAGTCATTTGTTTCAAAAGCTAGATATACAGTATAATTTGATAGATCTGGTTGAAGCAGCTGGAGCCAATAGATAGAAACAAGGCATTTGATAAACTTTTAATTCATATCAATACATTTTATTTTTATCTGTACTATAAAGTGATGAATACATACATACTTTCATATAAAATAGATTATATTTCATCAAGCTATTTTACCAAAGTAATCGAAATGTAATCGAAAAGTAATCAATGATTACATCATAATTTTTGCTGTAATCGATTAAATTACGATTACATGTAATCGAAAATATCTTCGATTACAGATTACTGTCGATTACTGGAAAAAATGTAATCAATTACAATCGATTACGATTACGATTACCCCATCCCTGAGTAATACCTATGTCTCGTATACTGCGACTTTCATTGCAGGTGAGACAAAAACTGTGCATATGTACACTTAATTGAAATACAAAACAAAATGCTCAACTTGATGTCAGCAGTAACAGGAATCAAAAGTGAAAGTGAAACTGAAAAATATCTAATAATTGGACATTAACATTTTATAATTGAGTGCTTGGAATTGCATTACAATCGACTGATTTTTCTACTTTAACCTTCTTAATGAGTAACATATTATAAGCTTTTTAAGCCAAAAAATTCTTGAAGACAATGTCAAACTTTTGGTGACTGACATAAACAAAGTTCTAAAAGTAGACTGTATACCTTCATCCGATTTCTTTTCTTCTTGCGACAATGATTTTGATGGGTGACTAGTGAGTGATGGGAAACTCTCAGGAGAGATTTCATCATCATCCTCATTGTTCTCATCCTCTTCCTCCTCATCTTCATCAACATTGTCTGTGTCATGATCATCATCTTCTGCTGCTTCCTCTTCCTCTTCATTGTCTTCATCATCTAATGTAGAAAATTTAATTTTGCATTCTATAGGTGATTAACTTTGAACCTTTCGAGGAAGAACAGAGTTGTGAAATAGATCTTAAAAAAACCACCTCAAAGGGTCTTAACATACCCAAAAGCTATAACTGAGATATAAATATCTAGTTTGATAGATATATTCATATTTTCAATTATTATCCAGTTTAATAACAGTGCAAGGAACTCTAAAATTAAGAATAAATTAATTAGTTTCATATATTTATTGAAATAAATCTAAATCTCTACAATCAGAATGCCTACCCATATCTTCATCATCTTGTTCATCCTGAGCATCATCCTCCTCCTCCTCATTTTCATCTTCATTGTCTTCCTCTTCCTCATCAATCTGTGTGATGGCAAATACATTCCTAGACAATTGTCTGGACATTTTGGTTTTCTCTGATTTTGACTGACTGCCATCACTTTTGTATGTAGAATTCAGCAATATTTTCACCATGACAAGATCATTCTAAAAGCAAAGTTTCAATAATTTGGTAATGGAATATCAAACATGTACAGTTTTTACTTCTAATATAAAAAATAAAACAATTGGATATTTCTGTCTTTTGAGGGAGATAACTGTTCACAAAATAATATCTATTCATTGTCAAGTTTTAATATGATGACATTGTCATTAAGGAATCAAATCATATGATAGAAAAATCTGAATAAAATAAAGCATATCACAAAAATACCCATTGAATGAATTAACAGAGAAATGATTTGTTGTTTTCACATGAAACAACAGACAAATATGGGTTTTTGTCAGATCTTTTACCTACTTTTGAGGTTGCATTTGGAATTTGGTGGGTGATGTGCTTAACTATTCCGAACTAGGGAAATGATATTCCTGCAAAACTATGTTAAATGAATAAGATGTGATGATAAAGGATGTCTGTGTAACGTCAAGTGGCAAATAAAATACATATTCCGGATGAGAACATGATAACGTGATATGAATCTAAACCCGGCTTTGTACAAGACTGGAATTATAACATGCTAGTTCACAAGGTAACAGTCATGTCACCCTACCCAGACACATTATTTTGACTTTGAGCCGACTAATCTTTGGTTTGACCAGGCCATGGTTCAAATCCACAGCTTCCTGCACTGGAGGTGAGCACAATCCCACAAGACCACTGAGGCGGTAAATGAATAAGACAATATATCCTGGGTAGTTCTGATATAACAGTGAAAACAAAACTCACATTTGGCATGCAATTTTTTTTTTTTTGCCTTACCTTTTTTACTGCATGCATGAGTGGGGTTAATCCACGATTGTCTGCAAAATTTGAACTGGCTCCATTTTCCAGAAGAAATCTGAGAATTCCAACTTCACAAAAGTTTATTGCAAAAATCAAAGGAGAAATCCTGTATTCACATGCTGTTGTAAAGTAATTACTAAGAGTGTTCGATAACATATCAAATACAGGCACTTCTGGAAGTGGGAGATCAAACAAAATGTCCAATGAACAACCCTTTGATAAAAATAACTGTAACCATTTTCTGTAAGTAAATAGTTTCAAAGTTAGGAAATCATTTGGCAGATTGGCATAGAATTGATTAATTGTTAAATGACATGCTCTTAAAGTTCATACTTGGCAAATTTTCAGTTTCATTCAATAACCCAGATATCAATGATCCAATCTCTTTATTCATACGTATACATACTAGAACATAATTTATAAATGTTTTGGCAGACATGTACAGATCCCCAGTGGATGTAACAAATATCAGGAAGCAATCTATCATATGTTGTATCTTTAATCCTTTTTTCAATCCGCATTTCATGTTATTGCTAGATTTTTTCAAGTTGGGCATGAACTTACACTCAAGTTTATTGTTTGTTAATTGTTTGAATGCAAGTTTTTGTTGTATAACTTTTAAGTTTTGTGTATGTGAGTACAGTTTGGTGTACACTGTAATAAGTGCTATATGCACTGTGATAACTGTCCATACCATATATACTGTACTATGTGTCTGTTTCAAGTCAGTACTGGGTTGGTCATTTTGTTTCTGTTAGTTTTATTACTTTCCCTAATTTTCATTGTACATGGATATAAAGTTTTAAATAATTTGGAGTTTTCTACAAATATTTTTTTTCTTTCCTCAACATTACTTACGTATTGAGTTCTAAATTGGAAAGTTTTGTGACTTTATGATGGTCCCAGAAAAATGCTGCTATAACTGTTCTGTCAAATTTGTCTTTTCTATTCAAATCTAAAGCTGTGTCCTTTTCTGAAAAGAAACATTTAAGCTACAGTCTTTCTATTTTCAAATATCTTGAAAACATATTTTCAATTTTCCTACTTTATAACTGAATTAATTACAATTTACTTTACATTAGAAAAACAATATTTCAGCTAACACTGAAGTAAAGGAGCTCTCACTGTGCTTATCGGTGAAGGTTTGTCCTTTCACAAAACCAATGGGCCAGAAATTAAGACTTTTCCCTCAAGCATTTAATTTACATTTGCATCTCTTACATTCTTTATTATTCTTATACCTTTATTCCTGTAAAAGAACATTTATATGTGTACATCAAATTCCATGCTTCAAGGAAAAGGCATTGGTTTGTGAGTAAATTGATGAAGATAAAATATTCTGCCTTAAATTCAATGAAATTCATGTAAAGTGATCATGAATAAATCTGACAAGAAAAATGTAAAAATATCTTATAAACACAAAATCAGCAAGTTTTATTACTAGGATTTTCAGGCCAATTATAAACTTTGTGAATTTCTCTTTTGTGTTTGGTCATTGCTTGAAAATCAATAGAAATGGGCGTCTCATCAATATCACACTCAGAATATTCTATTCATACAACTTTTTCCATTATCTAAATATATCTTACCAACAAAAAACTTGGCTAGATCATATTGCTGATGTGTGAGAGCTGCATAATGTAATGGCGTACATCCATTTTCATCAGTCTGATTTAATGGGACACCTTTGTCATACAGCATCTGAGCTACCTAGAAAGAAAGTATATAATATTTCAATTTCAAAATTTACCGTTATTTAACATACCTTTATTAGACAAGAGTAGGAACCTGTACAGATTTCCACTGTCTTCAGTTATTGCATCATAAGCACAAGTTGGATACAGTTTAGCTTATACAAAATGGAATAATATCAATTTACATCATCTTTCAAAGTGTTGTTTACCATACTAAACATAAGGTTTTAAAGAACCACAAGAATGCAGGCTTTGTCGCACACAAGTTACAACTCATCACATGATCTGCTAACCATAAAGTCATTCTGTTGAGTAGTTTCTGAGAAAAAAGTGACGAATAATTTTAAGTTCATTTAGGTATAATTTCTGCAAATTATTTTATTATCTATTTGTTTAATTCTGTTCATTTTTAGAAATTTATTTCACTACTATCATTATAAAATGAGGTAAAGGTCAGATGAAACCTGTCAGAAACTACATCTGAAAATTAATTTTCTGAAATTTACACATATAAGGGACTACAAACCTTTAATTGTAGAGAATCTACTGCCCCTGGGGTTCCTGGTTCTGTATGTAAAGCTAACACATGGAAAAGGTTTTGTTGTTGGTCATTGAGAATCTGTAGTTGAGATCGATCATTGATCTTTCTGAGTAATCGTAGTACTACATTAAACTGGTTCACACGTAGAGCTGCCTATAATAAAGAGAAAAACAACAACTATTTTACATCCTTTAAAACATAATCTACAGAGTTTTAGCATTTTTAGATCTGTTTGTTCTACTTACAACATTGCATCTCCAATTTTATATAAAAATTATGTGAGCTTTCAAATGAAATCTTTTTGAAGGAGGGCTACCCTACAAAGCAATTTTGCTCTTAAGTTTACAAATGTCTCTTTCTTGTATCATAAGTATTACTTTATTGACTGGTATGAACATCTTGTTTTCTACTGATAAACAAACCATTTGCATTTTAGTTAAAAAATAAATTGCTTCGCCGAGTGCAGTTGGATACGACCGCAGAGGTCCAACCCTGAACAGTTGGGGCAAAAATGGACACAATATTCGCACTTGATACAGGTCTGAATTTGGATTGTAATTAAATATTTGACACATAATAGGTTTCTGACACAGAATAACTGTAGTCAAAGAACTTAGAATTGGTTATATGATTTGAATTTATATTAAATTTTTTGCTTTTGTGCAATACACTATACTGTTGCGAATTGACCCCCCCCCGCCCCCCCCCAAAAATAAAAAAATATATATATTAATTTACCCCCTAACCCCACCCACCTTTTTTTTTGCAAAAAAAAAAAAAATTTGAAATTTTCTTTTTAATTTCTGAAATCTGAAATGAGAAAAAATTGCCCCCCCCCCCCTCACAATTTCTTTTTCACCTCCCCCCCCCCCCCCTTTTTCCAAAAAAAAAAATTCTTTCCCTCAAGATATGGTCATAATCTCAATTCAAATTTCCAATGGAGTTTGCAACCATAATTACCCATTTAAATACATCATAAAAGTCTTCAAATAGAAAATGACATACATAATCATGGCTAAAATTAATATTCCTTAATCAGCATTTTTAAATAGTAACTTCTAAAAATAAATTGACAGCTAATCACCTCAAGACAATACAACATTTCTTTATACATAATTTAAAAGCAGTGTAAGGGAGGTAATCCAAACATAAAATTGTACTTTTTTTAATTGTTCATTAACAAGGAAACCTTTGTTTTTCCCCCTTTTTTGCCCCTAATTCCTAAACGGTTTGAGCCATAACCCCCCCCCCCCCCCCCAAAGCCAATCCTAACCATCCCCTTGTGGTATGGAAACTTGTTGTATAATTTCAGAGAGATCCATACACCATTCCACAAGTTATTGTCTGGAAACTAGAACTAGAGGCTCTCAAGAGCCTGTGTCGCTCACCTGTATTTACTGATTCTTTGGAAATCATGTAAAATAAGATTAAAATCATAATTAATAGTATTAGATATTGGATATTATAATGATATCTAAGATAATAACAAAAAACTGCAAAATTTCTGAAAAATAAACTGTTAACATAGAGATATGTCTCGCCTATTTGTTATTTTGATATAATGCAAATGTTGAAATTAAAATAGCAATACTTTAACATGTAAGTTATGCAAATATTCAAAGTCAATGAACCATGACTGAAGGTACAGGGCTAAACAATCTCCATGGAAATGAGATGTGCCAATGTTAATACAACTGAAAACCAAATACCATTGTCTTTTCGTAAGTCGTTCCCTTTAAACAAACCTAAACACAAACATTAACTTGTAAACTATGTAAAAGTTTCAAAGTCAATGAACCATAATTAGGGGGTGGGGTTATATAATCTCCATGGAAATGAAACTTGCAAATGCCAATACATTTGCATACCAAATATCATTGACTTTACATTACTGGTTCATCATAAACTGACCTAATCACAAACTAATACATGAAAACTAAGCAAAAGTTTCAAAGTGAATAGACCATGAATGAGAGGCGGGGCCAAATAATCTCCATGGAAATGAGATATGCCAATGCTTATACAACTGCATACTAAATATCATTGACCTATCACTAGTGGTTCCCCATAAACTGACCTAATCACAAACTAATACATGTAAACTAAGCAAAGTTTCAAAGTCAATAAACCTTGACTGAGGGGATGGGGCCAAATAAACCGGAAACAGCATACCTATGTCTCGCTTTTTGACTCTGTCAAGGCGAGACAATTACTAACTCAGGGGCAGCAACCCAACAACGGGTTGCCTGAATGGTCTCAAAATTTCAGGGCAGAAAGGAATTGACCTAATGAACAATTTTTTCCTGTTAGATTTGCTCTAAATGCTTTGGTTTCAGAGATATGAGTCAAAAACTGCATTCTACCCTATATACTATTTTTACCCATGTCGGCCATCCTTGTTCGCGGTCATCGGACACAATTTAAAAACTAGGTACCCTAATGATGATTGTGGACAAGTTTGGTTAAATTTGTTCTAGTAGTTTCAGAGGAGAAGATTTTTGTAAAAGATAACAAAAATTTACAAAAAAATGTTAATAAAATGCTCCACTGGGGCGCAGCTTGATACGACCGCAGAGGTCGAACCCTGAACAGTTGGGGCAAGTATGGACACAATATTCAAGCTTGATACAGCACTGAATTTGGATTGTAATTAAACATTTGACACAGCATAGGTTTCTGAAACAGAATGAATGTGGTCTAAGAACTTAAAAATTTTTAATTTATCTATTCAAACCATATCATTATTATTTGCTTTTATATATAAATCAGAAATAACCAATTTGAAATGGAAAATTTTAAAGAAAAAAAAGGGAAAAAAAAGGAAAAAAAAATCCCCCCCCCCCCCCAAATTTTTTGAACCCCCTTATGATTCATCACCCCCAAACTCAATCCCAGCCTTCCCTTTATGGTATGGTACCTTGCAGTACTGTACATGTGATGTACTGTGAAACTAAGATCAGGAGTTTGGGAAATTTTGGTCAGGAGATTAGGACTCAGATCAGGAGGTTTTTAATCGACATAAATTCTGTCGTAAATGTAACCGTGTGCTGTAGAAATTGTCTGTTAAAGTGTGTTTTCTTCAACTTTCCATCCGAATGTATTATATGTACCCTTGTACTTATAAATTTTCTCTATCTTTTTAAACTTTCAACTTGTTCAATCTAACATTCTTCTTTTTTAGTATGTTCTTTAAATTTTTTAGGTCATATCTTTTTTACCATTATTCATTGCAATCAGAACATTTGCTTATCTATCTGCAAGTAGATTTTAAATGCATGATAAGTAACACATTTAGATTGTAATCATGGGTCATAGTTATTAAATAAATTTCAATTTAAGCCTTGAAAGAAAGTATAGAACCCTCAAATAAATTTATTACACAACAGCAGTTAGCCTGAGGTAAAAATCGTTGATTACCAGTATGTTTGACACCCAAGGTGACAAGTGAAGCCATATAATTATACATGTTAATTGATTTACAGGTAAAATATATCTTCAGGTAATGTCAGTTACACCAGATATGTTGGGCTGAAATTTTTCATTCATGAAATATTTCATACACAGGATTTTTTTGTCTTCAACTGGAGGTCGGGAGGAGACCCCTGAAGGGATTATTGTACTCCCGTCGGGAGGTTCACATGTACAATTTCAGAGAGATCCATACACTTGAACACAAGTTATTGTCTCGAAACTAGAAAAATGCTTGTTTTTTTGCCCCTTTTTGGCCCCAAATTCCTAAACATTTAGGGCAATTACCCCCAAACTCAAACCCAGCTTTCCCTTTGTGATATGGAACCTTGCAGTACAATTTCATAAAGATCCATACACTTACACACAAGTTATTGTCCTGAAACTAGAAACATGCTTGTTTTTTTGCCCCTTTATGGCCCCTAATTCCTCAAATTTCTAGGGAATTACCCCCAAAATCAATCCCAGCCTTCCCTTTCTGTTATGGTACCTTGCAGTACAATTTCAGAGAGATCCATACACTCGAACACAAGTTATTGTCTGGAAACTAGAAAAATGCTTATTTTTGGCCCCTTTTTCCTAAACTTTGTGGGCAATAACCCCCAAAATCAATTCCAGCTTTCCCCTTGTGATATGGAACCTTGTAGTACAATTTCATAAAGATCCATACACTTACACACAAGTTATTGTCATGAAACTAGAAAAATGCTTGTTTTTGCCCCTTTTTGGCCCTTCCCTTTGTGATATGGAACCTTGTGGTACAATGTCAGAGAGATCCATACACTAACACACAAGTTATGTCTGGAAGTTACAAAAATGCTTATTTTTGGCCCCTTTTTGGCACCTAATTCCTTAACTGTTGGTACCATAACCCCCAAAATCAATCCCCACCTTCCTTTTGTGGTATTGAACCTTGTGGTAAAATTTCATAGAGATCCATTCACTTAAACTAACGTTAGAGTGCGAAAACCAATGTGTCTTCGGACGACAACGACGAGGCCAAAGTCATACCAATATACGACCACAAAATTTATTTGCGGTCGTATAAAAATTGACTATAAAGGGCAATAACTCCTTAAGGGGTCAACTGACCATTATGGTCATGTTGACTTATTTGTAGATCTTACTTTGCTGTACATTATTGCTGTTTACAGTTTATCTCTTTCTATAATAATATTCAAGATAATAACAAAAAACAACAAAATTACCTTAAAATTACCTATTCAGGGGCAGCAACCTAACAACGGGTTATCCGATTCATCTGAAAATTTCAGGGCAGATAGATCTTGACCTGATTAACAATTTTACCCCATGTCAGATTTGCTGTAAATGCTTTGGTTTTAGAGTTATAAGCCAAAATCTACATTTTTACCCTATGTTCTATTTTTAGCCATGGTGGCCTTCTTGGTTGGTTGGTGGGATGGCCGGACACATTTTTTAAACTAAATACCCTAATAATGATTGTGGCCAAGTTTGGTCAAATTTGGCCCAGTAGTTTCAGAGGAGAAGATTTTTGTAAAAGTTTCCAGACGACGGACGCAGGACGCCGGATGCCAAGTAATGAGAAAAGCTCACTTGGCTCATTGGGCCAGGTGAGCTAAAAATGCTTATTTGGGCCCCTTTTTGGCCCCTAATTCCAAAACTGTTAGAATTTTAACCCCCAAAATCAATCCCAACCTTCCTTTTGTGGTTATAAACCTTGTGTTTAAATTTCATAGATTTCTATTTACATTTACTAAAGTTATTGTCCGGAAACCAAATGTCTTCGGAAGATGCAGACGACGACGACCACGTGATACCAATATATGACCGCAAAATTTTTTGCAGTCGTATAAAACTTATATGAAACAGTTGAGTAAGAAAAATACTCATAGTTAACTGAACTTTGAGAATCTTTAACTGAAGTATAAAGGCAAAAACCCACTGTATTGATGACTGAAGTCATTTGATTATCATTGACTTTATGATTGACCAGTAGCGGGTAAAGTCATAGCAAGACCATGAGCATATTTCAGAAGAGCTTAATGCTTTCACATGTCAAGCGTAAGTAAACATTGGATGCCTGACCAAAAACGTCACTTTCTTATCAGTATTTTAACTTTTACATGGTAATATGTGTACTCTTCAAAAATCTGCATAATTCAAAGAAACTCATTTTTATGTTTTTCAATATGTACCTCTATAACACGACTGTCCAGATTTCCTGAAGCATCAAGGACCATGTGAGCTACACCCTGTAATTCTTTTTGTATGGCCTCCTGGAATATGGAGTAGGTTTTCTTTTCTGGAGTTACCTCTGGTAAAACCAGAGGCTTCCATCGCCATAATGGTTTCTTATTTTTATCAGGTTCTGGCTTGTCTTTGGGAGAAAACACCACATTATTTTTGACATTAGCTCCATTCTGGATCAAGATGATGGCACAACTGAAGATAAGAAGTATTTTATACATAATGTGAATCACATTTTATACTTAAGGCAAAGTATACGTACTTGGGCTGTATTCAGATTTTAAAGAAAGTTTGTATGCATTTAGTTTTTTTTCCAATTTATAATGGTATTTTAAGAGACGATTTGGGTAAAAGTTGATGGATGACGGTCACTAATTATATAAGTAATTGCAATAGCTCACACTGGCCATATATATATTTTCCCTTTATCTAGGTGTGATAATCATTCAAAGAATAAAGAATCTAAAATAAATTATAACTATTATACCTGTCATGCTTATTTGATACTGCAAATGACAATGGTGTATTTCCATCAATATCTTTTTTGTCAACAACTGCTTTTCTCTGTAACAAAAGATGTCAAATAATGAAACATATAAACTCACCTAGTTTAAAACTCGAAAACAAAGTCTTGCATTATCACTTATTGAATTTTTGTTAACCTTCTTCTCACTTTTTGTCGAGTCTTCGACTTTAATCAAAAAAGCGAGACATAGCGATCCTACATTCCCTCGGCATCATTGTCGTCACCGGCGTCTACAAATATTCACTCTGTGGTTAAAGTTTTTGAAATTTTAATAACTTTCTTAAACTATCCTGTATTTCTACCAAGCTTGGACAGAAGCTTATTTATGATCATAAGATAGTATCCAGAAGTAAATTTTGTAAAAAAAAAATCCTGTTTTTCCGTATTTTACTTATAAATGGACTTAGTTTTTCTGCCAGGAAACATTACATTCACTCTATGGTTAAAGTTTTTAAAATTCTAATAACTTTCTCAAACTATCCTGGATTTCTACCAAACTTGGACAGAAGCTTGTTTATGATCATAAGATAGTATCAAGAAGTAAATTTAAAAAAAAAAAAATCCTGTTTTTCCGTATTTTACTTATAAATGGACTTAGTTTTTCTGCCAGGAAACATTACATTCACTCTGTGGTTAAAGTTTTTAAAATTCTAATAACTTTCTCAAACTATCCTGGATTTCTACCAAACTTGGACAGAAGCTTGTTTATGATCATAAGATAGTATCCAGAAGTAAATTTAAAAAAAAAAAAATCCTGTTTTCCGTATTTTACTTATAAATGGACTTAGTTTTTCTTCCAGTTAACATTAGATACAGTCTGCAGTTAAATTTTTCAAACATTTATTAGATTCATAAACAATCCTAGATTTTTACCAAATTTGGACAAAAGCTTCAAAAAAAATGTATCGAGAGGAATATTTTTATTAAATTTTTTCCTCATCTCATTTTTGTTGAGCCTGCGATTAACAGCAAAAGTAGGCAAGACACTGGGTTCCACGGAACTCTTACGAATTTTTGGTATTTGACATCATTCAATCAGAATTATAAACTTTCCTTACTTAAATGGCAGTATTTTAATGTAAACCTGAATAAGATTAAAAGCATATTATCGTCATTTCATATGCTACCACATGAATGTATAAATTACATGTATAAAACTGATTATTGACCCTCTATTATGTACAGACATGTACCTTAATTAAATGTAGACAACAGATGGTTGCCCCTCTATATGCTGCTAGGTGTAGGGGAGTCTGAAGGTTACAGTCTGTTTCATCAATCTGCTGGTCCTTCATGGTACGGGTTAACAAACTCAGTAAATCAATTGGATCTATTGCTGTCTTCAGTTCAGGTCTATAAATGTAAAATATTCTTTGTTAATTTAAATTCTAACCTTTAGAACATTGCATCAGCTAATACTACTGTTTTTGAACTGTGATACACATTAATTTCTTGTTTGATTAAGTCTCTAACAGTGTAATTACATAGAACTGCTCACTTTGTGAAGTACTGTAAATTCAGAAATTATTGTGAAATTTTTATGAATGAGAATAATGCGACTGGGTGAGTATAGCAATAATAAGAACTTGCATTCTGAGCTCTATTACATATATCTGTATGCAGATTTTCCTAAAATCGCAATATTTAATCTCGCATTTTTGTCAATTCTTCAAAAATCGCAATAATAAATGCACACAATAATTTCTGCATTTACAGAATATAGAGGCAGAAATGCAACTGAACTTGAAAACAAATGAAAAAAAAAGTCAGGAGGTTCTAGTCCAGTGGTTGTTGATGATTGCTATTTTGCATTAATTGTTTTTCTTCAATGTAATAAGCTTAAATCAGGATGTTGATTTCTCTCTTTTTAAATGTTTTTACATTTGTTATCCCAAGGCCTTTTATAGTATAAGTTTGCTCATGGTTAAACTTATGCTATAAAAGTTTAACTCAAATCTATTGAATGTTTACATACTTGTCCTTTGGTATTTGGTGGACAGTATACATACCACATATCCTTATTCTTATATCTTGTAAATCAATTTCTATAGCAATTTTAATGAAATTTACCACCATTCCTTTGTTATCAAATTACACTGATATCTCACAACCTACAAAGCTTTTCACTTATAATATAGTCATTTTAATTTAGTTTTTTTAAAGGCTAGGTAAACTTACGACTCAATCTTTTTAAAGACATAATGTATTGGCATTCTATTACTACTACATTTCTGAAAGATATTAGCTCCTTTCTTAATAAGAACTTCTTCATAATCTGTACTAGAATCTGACGATCCACTGTTAGAATTGACAGATAAATGTAGTGCGGAACGCTTTTCTGAATCCACAGCATTAACATCAGCACCAGAATTGAGTAAGCTTGACATTATTTGGACTCCTTTAACTTCATCACCTAGAAAAAGAAAACAAAATATAGGCATAAACATAATCTGCAAATTTTTAAAGTACTCAATTTTGTTTTCAATATATTTCAATGACTTGTATTGACAAAATAATCTTACAGTTCTACATAAATTTATCTTGTAATCTTCTATAGATTGTTATATAAATTTCTCTATGTACAACAACTTCTTTAACCTGATTGAGCTCTTCTGTAAAAGATAAATAGACTTATATTTTTGGGACAATACCTGGTGTAGATACATTCTCTTTGGTTGATTATTTCCTCCATCTCCATGAACCCTTGCTGTTAATACAGACTTAACTCTTTTCAGACACTGGCTGAAGCAAACATGTTCTCTTTGTACATCTGCTTTCATAGAGACCTTGTCGTAAGACTGCTTTAATCTTCTCTTTATTTCATTATTACTTCAATCTGCTTGCGCTCTGCTTCCAATACAGACTAACCTCTATTAGACACTGCGTGGAGTAGTCGTGTTCTCTTTGTTTTAATATTTTTTCCATTTAATTATGCTTCTGCTTCAAAAAGAGGCTTCTTCTGTCTGACACTGTTGTAAACATATTTTCCTTGTTTCTTCCCCCCCCCCCCCCCACCTCTATCTGTTTGTAACCCTACTGTCAATACAAACTTACCTCTGTCGGAAACTGCCAGGTGAAGACATGTTCTCTTTGTTTTACTATTTCGTCCGTCTGCTTGTGCCCCTGCTGCCAACAGTCTGTCCACTATTTCCACTGACTTAGATCTACAATGTTACAAGTTTTCATTAATATCAATTGTTGCTGATGTATGAAATACTCTGTTCATAAGTAGCGAAATATATTTAGTAAATGACTTTAATAATTTTAGGCTAAAATATTGGGACAGGGACAGGGTGTCATTTTATTTCTGACATTGAATTAACAGTTGTCTCCCAATAAAATAAAAAATTGCAAATACAAATACAAGGATTAGATTGATATGCATTTAATTTTTATTGTAACAACTTGTAGATTTTCCCTTGATGAGGTGGTTTTTTAAGAACTAATAATCTAATTTCTATGACCTTCAAGCTTAAGTTGAAAGTTTTCACTTCTGTAATTTTTGTATTTTTTAAAACAGAAAGGAATTTTTTTTTGAAACTCCCATTGTATTACAGCTATAATTACGGCACACCTCTCATAAAACTATTCAGTTCTATGGTTATTTGGAAAAATCTTATAGTAACAATTTAAACTACATAAAATTCATGAGATTTTTTTTAAACTTAACAAACTGTTTAGTAAAGGGATTTGTACTCACTTTGTAGCAGAGTGTAAGACTGGGGCTTCTACTATCTTATCCTCTGCACCTTTTTCCACAATATAGGTCACATTAGGGTTGGCTTTAGCTTGTAACTGTAATGAGATCATTTTTTTTTAAAACTGAAAGCGCACAATATAAAGATTTTTATTTTTAAGCATGTTGTTTACATAAAAGATTATTTTGCATGTTGAAGTTGAATGAAATTAAAATGTTAATACAGAGATATGTCTCACTTTTTTTTCTACAGCAACACAGCTATAATATAATTTTTAAATGATTTGCATATCTACAAATACTTGAATGTGATTGGTCTGTTTGAATTTGTTTCCTCGGTTTACACTTCAATAGACCATGTTACCGAAACTACTTTTGTAACATATCAACTGCTCCCTCCATTTCACTGTGATATATTCATGTGCATTATCTCAGAGTTCCCAGAAAGCTGACATTCAAAGAAAAAAATACCAAATGTTTGATTGAGAATTAAAAGGATTAAACATAAATTTTTTTCTAGAGATTATTGATGTGTTAACTTGGCCGCTTACTCACAAACTATACATAAACGTCATTGAACTTTTACTTAGTTTGCGAGTTAATCGGCCCAGTTTACACATCAATAACCTCTAGAAAAAAGTGTTTAATCCTATAATAAACTGCCAGATTACTGCATGTATATTGGGAGTGAATATCCCTTTTAAGTATTTCTGAAGCTAACCTTCAAAACTGTCTTATCCTGAAATGGAATTCACAAGAAAACTTCTAATTAAGATTATTACCTTCTTGAGTGCTTTGCATTTTGAAATATTGTATACAGTGTTCTCCCCAGGCCGATATGACGCTGCGGTGCCGCAGCGCCTTCATAATATTTTTGTAGATCCCGCAGCGTCTTAATTGACCGCTGTCCCTTAATACTTGATCCCGCAGCGTGTTAATTTTCACATTTGCATTATAAATGTTGGTTAAAATTGTCAAGTTACTGATCACCGCTGATGGGTCGGTCAGTGTTACGCAATAACTGATAATTAGTTTTACCTGAGCCACGCTTATCTCAGCCTTATCGGACTATGTTATCAGGTAATAGCGTAAATGATCATCAAGAAGATAGATATTTTTTGAAGAAAATTAAAAATTTTAAAAACTTCAGTGCAGAAATTGAAGAAATAGATCGCAAATACATTGTATTTACGCATCGTGTGTGTGATCACTTGACCATTTATATAACGAATTTTTTCATTGGTCTAGAAGAAGAATCTATTTTAACACGACCAATGAACGTGTTGAATACACATGATAAATTTGAATACACATTGCTAAAGATATTTACGATGAAAACTATGAATGAAAGTATTAGTAGTTGAAAAAATTAAAATAAAGTTTGATTAAAGATAACGAGGAGTGATTTACTTTAATAGAAATTGAAATAAAATGCTCCGCAGGGCGCAGCTTGATACGACCGCAGAGGTCGAACCCTGAACAGTTGGGGCAAGTATGGACACAACATTCAAGCTTGATACAGCTTTGGATTTGGATTGTGATTAAATATTTGACACAGCATAGGTTTCTAACACAGATTGAATGTGGTCTAAGAACTTAAAAATTTTAAATTGGACATTCACCTATTATGGTCCAATATCCAAAATCTAAATACATGGTTAGATTCAGCATATCAAAGAACCCCAAGAATTCAATTTTTGATGAAATCAAACAAAGTTTAATTTTGGACCCTTTTGACCTCAATGTGGACAAAGTTGATAACGGGGCCCAAAAATCAAAAATCTAAATACATTGTTAGATTCAGCATATCAAAGAACCCCATATATTCAATTTTTGTTGAAATCAAACAAAGTTTAATTTTGGACCCCGATTTGGACCAAGTTGAAAACTGGGCCCATAATCAAAAATCTAAATACATGTTTAGATTCAGCATATCAAAGAACCCTAAGAATTCAATTTTTGTTAAAATCAAAATAAGTTTAATTTTGGACCCTTTGGACCTTAATGTAGACCAATTTGAAAACGGAACCAAAAATTAAGAATCTAAATACACGGTTAGATTCGGCATATCAAAGAACCCCAATAATTCAATTTTTGATGAAATCAAACAAAGTTTAATTTTGGACCCCGATTTGGACCAACTTGAAAACTGGGCCCATAATCAAAAATCTAAATACATGTTTAGATTCAGCATATCAAAGAACCCTAAGAATTCAATTTTTGTTAAGATCAAACTAAGTTTAATTTTGGACCCTTTGGACCTTAATGTAGACCAATTTGAAAACGGAACCAAAATTTAAGAATCTAAATACACAGTTAGATTCGGCATATCAAAGAACCCCAATAATTCAATTTTTGATGAAATCAAACAAAGTTTAATTTTGGACCCTTTGGACCTCAATGTGGACCAATTTAAAAACGGGGCCCAAAATCCAAAAACTAAATACACGGTTAGATTCAGCATATTAAAGAACCCCATGAAATCAAGAATAAAACCCCATTGAAATTGGTCAAGAAATAAGCAATTTATAGGAAGTATCTTCTTTTGCACAATCCTGTGCTATTAAATATTTCTTGCTATTGCGCAATACTGTACAATTGACAATTTCTTGCTATTGCGCAATATTGTGCTATTGGATATTTCTTGCTATTGCGCAATACTGTGCAATTGAAGATTTCTTGCTATTGCGCAATACTGTGCAATTGAAGATTTCTTGCTATTGTGCAATACTGTGCAATTGAAAATTTCTTGCTATTGCACAATACTTATTATATAATAATTTACACATCCTGTTTGGTGTGTATCTCCTACCATATCATTAATATTTGATTTTAAATATAAATCAGAAATAACCAACTTAAAATGGAAAATTTTAAAAGAAACAAAAAAGGAAAAAAAGAAAAAAAAGGAAAAAAAAATAAATCCCCCCCCAAAATTTTTTGAACCCCCATTATGATTCATCACCCCCAAACTCAATCCCAGCCTTCCCTTTGTGGTATGGTACCTTGCAGTACAATTTCAGAGAGATCCATACACTTGAACACAAGTTATTGTCTGGAAACTAGAAAAAAATGTGTTTTTTGGCCCCTTTTTGGCCCCAAATTCCTAAATGTTTAGGGCAATTACCCCCAAACTCAAACCCAGCTTTCCCTTTGTGATATGGAACCTTGTAGTACAATTTCAGAAAGATCCATACACTTACACACAAGTTATTGTCATGAAACTAGAAAAATGCTTGTTTTTTGCCCCTTTTTTGGCCCCTAATTCCTAAAATTTGGAGGCAATTACCCCCAAAATCAATCCCAGCATTCCTTTAGTGATATGGAACCTTGTGGTACAATGTCAGAGAGATCCATACACTAACACACAAGTTATGTCTGGAAGTTACAAAAATGCTTATTTTTGGCCCCTTTTTGGCCCCTAATTCCTTTACTATTATTACCATAACCCCCAAAATCAATCCCAACCTTCCTTTTGTGGTATTGAACCTTGTGGTAAAATTTCATAAAGATCCATTCACTTAAACTAAAGTTAGAGTGCGAAAACCAATGTGTCTTCGGACGACGCCGGACGACGACGACGACGCCGGACGAAGACGACGCCAACGTCATACCAATATACGACCACAAAATTTTTTTTGCGGTCATATAAAAATGTTGCTTGCAAGGTAAATTCGTCTGAAACTGTCATATTTGTAGAAATAAAATGATCATTGAACATCGATCGTGAATCCGTGCGTCGGGAAATATGTGACAATCAACACGGGTACAGAATCGCCGCAGCTTCTGTATAATGTCACTGGTAAATAATTTCAATGGTTTTAACTTAAACGAATTTGTAAAGTTTCGTTTATATCTATCTGCCAAAGATAGGATTAAACAATAATACGCACAGAAGCGTAATGTGAAACTACGGAAACTTGTCAGCTGTTCATTTATAAAAAAAAATAGTTTTAAAAAGTTGTATACCAAATATCTTAACCATATTCGATTTTATTAATTCTGAATGAACATGTTCTCTGCAAATAACAAAGGGGTGAATTATAAGCAAAAGGTAGATGATGGAAGTAGACGTTTTTTTTCACACCAATGACTTCTAATGAAAAGGGGAATACACCTCTGTCTACACTGTCAGTATAAGCAGATTTCATTGCTTCTCCTAATCCCAACCAAGCTCAAGTTTTAGCAATTGATAAAAGCAAGCACCATGTTTCTGGTTTCAATGACAAGTGGCTGCATGACTGAGTTTCCATGGCTTAGAAATGTTAAAGGGGGTATAAGCAAAAGTTATTGTGAGTGGGGGTTTAATTTTTAACCCTGAAGAGGATAAAGACAAAGTTAAGGAACAGACTGTCCAACAAAATAACACTATCTTGAAACAATATCCCTAGAAGGAGCAGAGAGTAGAGATGAATATTTATATTTTGACTTCTTTAATTGACTGAATATAAATAACTTTTGTGTTTAAAATCAATTTATTTCATATATATATCCTTGTAATTCATTAATACTCTGCATTATTAAACACATAACGCAAAGCATTATAATTCATATTGCATGTCATAATTTATGACTTATTGCTTCAGATCACAAACGTTCACTCTAAAAAAAGAGTTACGCGCCCTTGAATTTTGCGCCTTAAAAAAATCCTGGGGAGAACACTGGTATAGAAACGTCTTTTGTTGATTACCTTGGTGTTTTTTGTTTTTTACGTATTGTCAGTTTACTGTCTCACTAACACATATCTCTTTTGAACATTGATTATGAGAGGAAGTATCTTTAATCTTATAACCATAAAGATTCCAAATGAGTTTCTTCTTGCATAAAAATATAAAGTATTCATATTCTCATATTTAAGATATAGATAATGAATCTGTCTTACCAGAATTTCTACAGAACAAAGGCTGTTCACTTTAACAGCTAAAGACAAGGGTGTATCTCCTGATAAATTCTTTACTTCTAAGTCTGGTTTGTAACTCAGTATCAAGTTTAATCCACTGCATCCTTCTTCTTTATTGTCGGAACATGCTTTCACCATGAAGTGGACAGCTGAACATTTGCCTGTGTATTACAATCAGCATAATTAATTTCTTGCTAAGCGTTGTTTTTACATTTTCTTTTAGTTACACAATATAACCCATACTTGGATATTTCAATGAGTTGCATTTAATTTCCTTTTGTGACAGCATTTGGTGTTTTAAAAAGCAAATGAAAAAATATAATATAGAGATATGTCTCACCTATTTGAAACAAAACTGAATGAGATCCTTTAGGATGTCAAGATAAATGTGGTATGGTACTACACTTACCATTAGATGCATATTTTTGTGATTCATTTTCTGGTTCCAGACCTTCAAAATATTTCTTCTGAACAGTCTGTGATGGATTTGCTCCTGAGAGATTTAAAACAGCCTTTATAAAGTCCCTGCCATTCTTCAAAGCTGCTTGAAATTCTTCATTGTCCGTTTTATCCTTCTTCAATGAAAAGCAAAATATTTACTCCATTATCAAATATCTTCAAATTGAGGATTTTAATGCTGATCTTTTTCTTTTACATTTAAAAATAATGGAAAAGACTGTTGTTGGTTTGTAGTCTCATTGAAGTATAACAATATAATCAATAAAGAAACCCTTAAATAAAAGTTGAATGAAATATTTATTTTATCAAATGTTCAGTGGCAAATATTTCATGTATGGCCAGAAACTGCTCCTTGAATCAAAAAAGGATAGAGGACAGGAATTTTGGAGTAACTCAGATCCAATGGTCTGTTGGTAAAAATGCTGACATATTTCTTTTACAATAGATTTCTAAGACAACACAATTATGTTATTGTTAAATTTGAGCTTTGTTTTTTCACCATTTAACTACTGATGCTTTGACCTTTTTACCTCCATTCTGTCTATGTATAGCATGTTATTCTTTTGAACAGATATGAAAACAATGGCGAGGTAAACATACAACTAATAACTGACACACAGTCATGCTCACTTGTTCATCAGTTAATTTAGCAATAATTGTACCAAATTCTTTTCTAGAAACCTATCTTAAATCATCTTTACAATAGTTTTTCCTAATTCTTAAACAACATGCTTATAGAAAATAATTTGAACAATACCTTAAATATAGCATACTGTTCACAAGCAACTAGTAATGGAGTAAAACCATTATGGTTGACATCTGACGCCATCAGTTTCATATATTCTGGTCGTGCTTTAGACATTTCTTTCTTTAGGGAAGGTTTTGGAACATTATTTTCTGGTGCTCTCAAGTCTAAAGCTTTATCATTGTCACCATCAACCTCCATCTTTTCTGTCAGACCATTCTCTTTTATTTCTACAGGTACGTTCTGCAAACAATTTCAGTCAATTTAAATTGTTGAAACATGCTCTCTTTTTAGATAGAACTAACTTTGCCATGTAAATTGTTTTAAGTCTGACTGATAGCCAATGGCTTTGAAATGCTATTTTCCTTCATATTTCCAAAACATTTTTACCTTTGAAAGCAGAATAGTAAACATTTTTTTTTTAATTTTAAAACATTTTCATTCTGCATTGTATTCAATCTTTATTTTTAGAATAATCATAAAATATCAATTTATTATGTGTTTATTGAAATTTCTGAACTTAATGTGTTTAAGTACATGTACATGTAACTATGGAAAACTATTATTATATTCATATCATTTTAATAATGAAAAGTTGTTTTATATTGAATATATAGTAATATTTTATTTGTTCACTTCACTTTTGACTTTGCACTATAGGATTTGTATTAATTTGGATTTATTGAAATGCAAAAAGCAATTAGTTTTCAATGTCAGTATGAGAAAGATCTCTAATAAATGTATTAAACTGTGATAAGCTGACACTTTTAATCCTGAACATCATCTTGATTACAGCAGATCAATTTTTGTAATCTTTATCATTCATAAGAATAAGTAATGATCTGGATGGCTTCGCAACCCAAGTCAGATCTATATATTATTATTTCACTATTTTTCATACCTCTGTATTGAGGGTTTTGACCAATGTAGCCATATCATTTTTCATACACATCTTAGCTAACAGATGAAGTGGGTTGTCTCCCTGTTGATTCTTCTCTGCTGATATAGCTCCTCCTTTCTCCACCAAATATGTTATTAATCTGATATTTGCCTGCAAAATAGTGAATTAATATTAAGTCATGATTATTTGTAAAATAAAAAATGGTTGAATACAAGAAATTATGTATCTATAATGTAGTTATTTATATCCTTGAACCTTATTAATATTGATGCAGCAGCTTGCATTTATATAGTGGTGTCAAAGTTGTGCTGACAGCATTTATCTCCACAAAAAACTAAATCCAAAATCTGAATGAATAATCATATTTAAATTTTTTAGCAGAATGCTTTGTGGGTAATTTTTTTGCTCAATGAAACTGTAAAAAATATCTTGTTTTTTTGTTAACACAAAATTTGAACAGAAAAGTAAAATTTAGCAGACTGTAGGATATATGATTTTGGTAACAAGTTTAAAAATTTTGAAAAAACTAACTGATCATGAAAGTACTTTCCAGATCAAACTGGTTGAGGACATTCTGACAGATGGAGACAATACCAGATAGGTCAAAATACATTGTTAGGCCACACAGATTAGTGGCATACAAAATAACAGTGTATCATGCCTTCTTATTTTAAATTCACAATTACAATAAACTTCAGATAAAATTGAAGCATACTTTGGGGTTACATGAGATGGGATACTTATCAAAATGTCTTAGCTACCTGTACTATGGCTAGAGTGATAGCAGTCTGTCTATTGTCTGTTTTATGGGTAGGTTGACATCCAGCTTCAATTAATAATTGTGCTATTTTTACTGTCAGATCCATTTTATCATTCACCATTTTCTGCACCTCCTAAAAATGTAAACACATATAGCATCAAATCAGTTAAGTTCCAAAATAAAAGAGGCAACTGTTTCTTATTTAATATCAACTATCTGTATAGTTTTTATAAATTTTTTGTTAGAATTGTTGCAAAAGTAAAATCAGATATTTTGAAGGTGTTTAATCAGAAGCAAATAATATGGCTCTGTAGAAAACATGCACGAGGATACCCTATTGTGTCATAACTTCAAATAACTGTTAAAAGTCCCAGAACTCTGGATAACAGGGCTTTCAAAAAATATTTGAGCCAGCAGGACATTTTTTTCTAATCCTGATTATAATCCGTAAATATCTTAAATAACAAAAAGCAATCTTGGTAATCGGTTGGGCATCATAACAATGAGTGACATAAAAACAATATCAAACTTCTGACTTCTGATATAATTTGAATGTTCTGACGTAAACTGTTACATCGACAGTGCATCATTCAAAGTGTGCAACATCAGCGTACTAACATCTGCCTTAAGACTCTTTATTAATGCAAAATTCCGCTGTAAAAAAATTTGACTTTTATTCATCTGACTGTCGAAGTCCCATGCCTCTGGAATGAAATATCAGAATTTTTTTGAATCAAACATTATATTTAATTAAACAATTCCAATAATTATGTACAGTTCCAGTAAATCTTTCCAAGCAAACTGAAGTTATGGTACATGTGAAAAATTTACTTATCATAACTTTTTTTAGATTTAGAAAAAAAGTATTTTTTCTATCATTCACTTTTTAAGACCCAAACCACCCATAATATAAAATTTTCATTTTATTTATAATTCTAACAAAATTCTTAAGAAAATGCAACCACCCATAATTTATTAATTTGAGTGCCTCCCATCCCCCAATGCGTTTAAATCTGGAACAGCCCTTAAGGAAATTCAATATAAAGTCCTGTAGTTACATACCTCTTTAGAACCATGCCCACCAGATACTTTATTTGCTGCCAAATGATGCAACTGGAAAAAAGTAATTCATTATCAATACAAAATAATACTTTATTAGCAAGAATGCATTTTAGATTTATATCTACCTTATTTATCTATGTCAAGTGATATTTGTTGGTTTTATAGATTTTTTTTCTTATTCTGTATGTAAAAAACCTTTCTTTTCAGTTACCATGTTAGCAAAAGTTAGTCAGAAATTTTGTGATTCCAAAATACATAAATGTGCTTTGAATTGAATTGGTGAAAATAAGGCTGTGTACGGTGACCTCTAATTGCTTACTTCCACATCGTTTGAACTCTGGTGGATGGTTGTCCAATTGGCAATCATACCACATCTCCTTATTCTTATATTGAATGTTTTCATTGAAATATTGTTATTCTTATAATACATAAAGTATTGTTCATTTCATTTTATTCTGTTAATGTCAATTGCAATTGTGTAACACATGTAGGTTAATGTGTTGAATGTTATGTACATACAATCATTGCAGCAGGCAGAAATATTTTGTTTGAAATGGATTATGAATGTGCTCAGTATTTTTATTGATTGAATTGTAAGTCAGTTAAATAATAAAGGGGCATAACTCTAGAACAGTAAAAGTGATGCCACCAATATTCAAACTTGATCTGTGTTTTGTGGTAATAAGCATTGTGTATAAGATTTTTAAAGTTTGGTTGAGGCAAACTTAAGTTAAGAGAATGGAAACAAAAAATTCAGCAATTTTTCCATTTGTAAAGGGACATAACTTTAGAAAGGTAAAAGTGACGACACCCAAATTCAAACTTGATCTGTGTTTTGTGGTAATAAGCATTGTGTATATGTTTCATAACATTTGGTTGAGGCAAACTAAAGTTAGAGAACGGAAATCAAGTAAAAGACATCACAAAAGTTCCTCAAAATTTGACAAAACTATGTTTATGCATCAATAATAAGCTCACAGCATTAAAGCCATTAACATCAGTGATTGTGGGATCCCCTCCTTTCTTTAACAGATAAACAACTTGATCCTCTAAACCTTTCTGTAAAGCACTACTACAGGCTATACTCAGTAATGTCATTCCTGTAAATATTATTATAAATAATGAAATCAAAGACATAAAATAATGAAATTCATAACTATCCTTCAGACATAGTGAAAAATCTAGTACAGAAGCTGTTAAATGCTACATCTAAGAAAACTTGAATTTGATAAACATATTTTCTTCTAAAAATATTCAGTGAGAAAAATATATTTACTGTTGATGCCCCTAGGTCCTTGTAACAGATCTTTTTAATATATTTTTTCTTTAACAAGATAGCTGATTTGACATATTAAAATTCCTGCATAATACTAGTGATACATCAATGAAGTCAACAAAGTCACTGGCAGCAAATAGATAAACACAAATCATTCTTATTATTAAAGGGATCAACGTCTTTATGATTGGGTTTATACATGTCAATAAAAAAGGATTATACAAAGTAATTATAATTTAATTTAGTTACCTGTATCATTTTTAAAATTTATATCAACACCAGGCATCTTCAACAGAAAGTCTACCAATCCCATGTGACCTTTCATAAAGGCAACACCCACTGGGGTCAACTAGATATAATTATACAATTATATAAAATCTTTAAATGTCACTTAAATTTATCATTTCTATTAAAATTATATGCATAAGAGTTCTACATTTCTATCTTAGCAAATTAAACAAGATATATATTTTTCACTTACTGCTAAGCTGAATTAGATATTGTGATTTGGTTTTTTGTTTGTTTTGTTTACATTAAACGCTTTACATTAACTTGACATACAACATTGACAACTTGTCTTTTAAGATCAATTACAGCCTATTTCAATGAGTGTGTAGCTATAGGTAATATCTTTGGTTAGCTTGCTTGCTAGCTGAACCGTGAAGTCATTGTTAGGTAATGAATACTTCCCTCTGTTTGAAGTAGCCTAGTCCTATAGGCAGATAGATTGGTTATCTGTCGGACTAGTCTACTCTTAAAGGAGGGTAGTTTACCTAGCAAGCAAGCTAACCATATGATGATAATCTCATTATGCCTTTTTTTGTAGTTCTATATATTATTGGGAAACTGTCTCAGTGACATATACCACCATATTGTAAGGATCTTAATACAATGAGGCTACTAGTGAAGTTCAAAGAACTAAATATAAATTGTGATACTTTAACATGCACTGCAATGCATCCACGATACTTTTCTGTGGTGTTGTAGTTTTGAATTTGTTGAAAGTCTACAAAGCCATTCATTACAGTGAAAATTGTAAAATGAAAGAAGATTGTGTCCGAGGACATGAATGCTCCCTCCAAAGCTTGCTTATAATATGTAAAAATACTTTTGGACGGATGGAAGGATGGACAGTCAAGGGTAACACTTTAATGCCCCCTTGGCCTAGCTGCGGGGGCATAAAAATATGCAGGTCATACCATATTATATTATCTAATATTAACCTACAAAATTTTCTAATTTCAATTCTTTCTACTCCCTAATGTAATTTTTTAATTAAGACAATTACCTTCCAATCATTTGCTATTTTAGGATCAGCACCACCTTCATTGACCAGTAACTTAAGAACAAAGTACCATCCATAGGCTGCAGCATAATGTACCAGTGTGTTACCAGAACTATCAGCATGGTTAGGGTCAGACCCAAGGTATAACAAGTAGGAGGCTACTGTAACACTACCATTCATTACTGCATGTGTTAAAGCTGTTCTCTTGTATTTATCTGGTTATACAAATGAAAGATAATATAATGGAGGAAGATGTCAAAATATGCTTATCATACAGTATGTTTAAGGTGAATTTTTATGTTACAGATGTTAAAGCCATTTAAGCTTTGACTGTAAGTGTTAAGTTTAACATTTAACATTTAACGAAAGGACTACATACGGATCAGACAAATATGAGCAGGTCATTAAAAATATCCACAAATTTTAATTACAGGACGTTAAAATTTCTGCAAATTCTATCAGTCACACTTATCTGTTAAACTGCTATCAAGAATTCCAACTCTTATGAAATATTAGCACTTATATATTTTATAATGTTTTGACAGTAAATCAAGTTTTCACAACCACATTGTGACAACCAAAAATCAATATACAATGTAAGTTCTCACCTAATTGTTCAATTACAGCACCATTTTGAACTAATAATCGAACCATTTCCAGATTGCCTTTACTGGCTGCTATCATTAATGGTGATAGTTTGTTTTTACTTGCTGATAAAGGTTTGTTAACATCAACTCCGTGCTTTAGAAGTATTTTCAAAAGTTCCTGAAAAAAACAGTGGTCATATGTAAAATGAAATGATTTACCAATAGGGCTAGACAATTTAGCTCTGCATATGATACAACATTCTATGTTAAAACACTGATACTTTTAAAAACCACTCTCACCTTTTTTATGAAGTGGTCAGATACAAGGGCTGACTTTCTTTTTTTTTTGTTCAAATCAATGTGTTTTTGAAGTCAGTAACAGATGAGGAAATTTTCAATCAATTTGTTGCAACCAATTTTTTTTCCTTCAACACGAGAACAAAACCAAAAAGCAAGATCTTAATGTTGTCTTTCACAACGTAATATATTTATTTCAGATAGAAGGTTTTAAAATTTTATTTTAGGATATAATAAAATGCTTCGCTGGGCGCAGCTTGATACGACCGCAGAGGTCGAACCCTGAACAGTTGGGGCAAGTATGGACACAACATTCAAGCTTGATACAGCTCTGAATTTGGATTGTGATTAAATATTTGACACAGCATAGGTTTCTGACACAGAAAGAATGTGGTCTAAGAACTTCAATTTTTTTAATTTACCTATTATGGTCCAATGTCCAAAATCAAAATACATGGTTAGATTCAGCATATCAAAGAACCCCATATATTCAATTTTTGTTGAAATCAAACAAAGTTTAATTTTGGACCCCAACTTGGACAAACTTGAAAACTGGTCCCATAATCAAAAATCTAAACACATGTTTAGATTCAGCATATCAAAGTACCCGAAGAATTCAATTTTTGTTAAAATCAAACTAAGTTTAATTTTGGACCCTTTGGACCTTAATGTAGACAAATTTAAAAAACGGGTACCTAAATTAAAAATCTAAAAACACAGTTAGATTTGGCATATCAAAGAACCCCAATAATTCAATTTTTGATGAAATCAAACAAAGTTTAATTTTGGACCCTTTTGACCTCAATATGAACCAATTTGATAGCGGGCCCACAAATAAAAAATCTAAATACATGGTAAGATTCAGCATATCAAAGAACCCCATATATTCAATTTTTGTTGAAATCAAACAAAGTTTAATTTTGGACCCCAATTTGGACCAACTTGAAAACTGGGCCAAAAATCAAAAATCTAAATACATGTTTAGATTCAGCATATCAAAGAACCCCATATATTCAATTTTTGTTGAAATCAAACAAAGTTTAATTTTGGACCCCAACTTGGACCAACTTGAAAACTGGGCCCATAATCAAAAATCTAAACACATGTTTAGATTCAGCATATCAAAGAACCCTAAGAATTCAATTTTTGTTAAAATCAAACTAAGTTTAATTTTGGACCCTTTGGACCTTAATGTAGACAAATTTAAAAAACGGGACCCAAAATTAAAAATCTAAATACACGGTTAGATTCGGCATATCAAAGAACCCCAATAATTTAATTTTTGATGAAATCAAACAAAGTTTAATTTTGGACCCTTTGGACCTCAATGTGGACCAATTTAAAAACGGGGCCCAAAATCCAAAAACTTAATACACGGTTAGATTCAGCATATTAAAGAACCCCAAGAATTCAAGAATAAAACCCCATTGAAATTGATCAAGAAATAAGCAATTTATACGAAGTATCTTCTTTTGCACAATACTGTGCAATTGAATATTTCTTGCTATTGCGCAATACTGTACAATTGACAATTTCTTGCTATTGCGCAATATTGTGCTATTGGATATTTCTTGCTATTGCGCAATACTGTTAAATTGAAGATTTCTTGCTATTGCGCAATACTGTGCAATTGAAGATTTCTTGCTATTGTGCAATACTGTGCAATTGAAAATTTCTTGCTATTGCACAATACTTATATAATAATTTACACATCCTGTTTGGTGTGTATCTCCTACCATATCATTATCATTTGCTTTTAAATATAAATCAGAAATAACCAACTTAAAATGGAAAATTTTAAAAGAAAAAAAAAAGGAAAAAAAGAAAAAAAAAAAAAAAAAAAATCCCCCCCCCCCAATTTTTTGAACCCCCTTATGATTCATCACCCCCAAACTCAATCCCAGCCTTCCCTTTGTGGTATGGTACCTTGCAGTACAATTTCAGAGAGATCCATACACTTGAACACAAGTTATTGTCTGGAAACTAGAAAAATGCTTAGTTTTGGCCCCTTTTTGGCCCCTTTTTGGCCCCCAATTCCTAAAATTTTGAGGCAATTACCCCCAAACTCAATTCCAGCTTTCCCTTTGTGATATGGAACCTTGTAGTACAATTTCAGAAATATCCAAACACTTACACACAAGTTATTGTCATGAAACTAGAAAAATGCTTGTTTTTTGCCCCTTTTTTGGCCCCTAATTCCTAAAATTTTGAGGCAATTACCCCCAAAATCAATTACAGCCTTCCCTTTGTGATATGGAACCTTGTGGTACAATGTCAGAGAGATCCATACACTTACACACAAGTTATTGTCTGAAAGTTACAAAAATGCTTATTTTTGGCCCCTTTTTGGCCCCTAATTCCTTAACTGTTGGTACCATAACCCCCAAAATCAATCCCAACCTTCCTTTTGTGGTATTGAACCTTATGGTGAAATTTCATGGAGATCCATTCACTTAAACTAAAGTTAGAGTGCGAAAACCAATGTGTCTTCGGACGACGCCGGACGACGACGACGACGACGACAACGACGACGACGACGACGACGACGACGCCAACGTCATACCAATATACGACCAAAAAATTTTTAATTTTTGCGGTCGTATAAAAATAAATCAAATTAACTCTTTATCTACCACTGACAGATATATATGCGGTTTTTATCATCGTTCTGTCCGCAGTGACTGATAAATCCGCTTGCATAATCAAGCATGTATTCGCAGTGAATATTTCCGTAAAATATACCACTGTTAAAACCCTTTAGATTGGACAAAACTGTTGGGGAATCCCGAAATGAACCAATGAAATTCGGTTATACAAATGAATAATCTTTCAACTCGTACATTCCTTTTTATATAAAAAGTGTGTGTTTACATTTAATTATGATGAATTTTACACGTGTTCAGAATGCGATTAAAACAATGGCGGATGAATGGGCTTCTTTGTTCAAATCGTATAGCGAAAGTGAAGAATTTGAAGGATTTATGCAATTAGAAAGCAAAATTGGAAGAATAGGAAGGGATAATTTAGCTTGTTAGAACAAGATTGCGAGTCTTCCGAGGATGAAGAAGCCAAACATGGACAAATAATTTGAAAACTTTTTACGTCCGATTATGGCAGCTTTCAAGCTTGATAATGAAAAGAAAGAAATTGATTTCGTATTTGTTTCATTTTTTATACAATAAATACTGATTAATTAAACATTTAATTAGAGTACTCATAACACACCCTTAACAATTTGTGAAAAATTCTCTCACTGCAAATTATCTCTGGTAGTTAACCTACAATTCAGCTGCAGTAGCTAACTAATCAGCAGTGTGTAGTAGTGAACTGTAAAGGTACCTGTGGTAGATAAGAAGTTAAAGAACATTTAGTGAGCAAGGGAACATACCCCACACCACCAAAACATCAGGATTTTTGACATTTATATTGTATTACACAAATTTTTTTTTTAGTTACTATGACCTTGACCTTAGAACAAGTAACTTGTCAAAAAATACGGAGGTTTTTCCTAATCCTCTTATATGTGACCTTATATTCAATTAAGGTTGCAATCCTATACTAGTGTGTATAATTTGATCTAGCATTCCCCTACTAGTATGTAGAAATTTGATTTAGTGTCTTGAAACCATTTTTTGGCACAAATTTTCTTTCTATTTCAAGTAAATATGACCTTGACCTTAGACACAGTGACCTCAAAATCAATAAGATTTTATGTGACCATACATTTAGGTATGATTGTAATCATATATGTAGTATTTGATTAAGTATCTGGAAACTCCTTTTCTGCACAAATTTTAGCCTATTTTATTCACTTTGACTTTGACCTTTGAAGAATTGACCTCAAAATCAATAGGACTCCTCTTCTCATTATATGTGACAATATATCTAGGTAAGATTGCAATCCTGTGTGTAGTATTTTATTACGCCTCCAGAAACCACTTTTTTGCACATATTTTGAGCTATTTTCAGTTAATTCAACCTTGACCTTTGACTTAGTGACCTCAAAATCAATAGGGATCTTCCTCTCATCATATGTGAACATATATTTAAGTACCGTAGATACTCGCTTAATAGTCGATCCTACTATAAGTCGGGGTCCCTTTTCAGCACCAAATTCTAAGGATTTAGTCTTGACCCTCGTATAAGTCGGACAAAATTTGGGCATTTTTTTTTTCAGCTGACAGTAACTGAACGCCGGTAAAACCAATGCAAATCCAGGAATAATATTCATTTCTGCATTAATGTTTGTTTGGTTTGAATTTAGTTGATGCTCATCATGATAATTTATATTGCTGTTAATAATAAAGATGTATTCATTTCTCTTGTTTTGTTCACTGTTCAAATGTCAGATTAGCCATGTGTTGTTTACGTAATGCATCAATGATTTTGTAGGGTATGACTAACAACCTATTGTTTGAGAAAAGCGAATATAAACCAATATGAACCTGAAAAATTTAAAGTCAATCAACACTTGATGAAAATATTTTTCACAGCATACATAACTCGGTGTTAAATGAGCATGAACACTTCATAATTCTTATTATATTGTGATGATTAAAGGATTAAAAAAATTAAGTGAAGCTAATCAATATATTAAAATAACTAACTCCAACTCATTAGTGTCATCTGTTTACCTATCACTGATAGTTTTCACACCTTTAGTGAATACAACTCTTTGTCTCTTAATTGGGGTTATCAATGGATTATATTGGCTTGTCAATCAATTTTGTAATTTTTGTTTACCTGAGACACTATAATGAATAATATTTTGATTTTGGGAATGAATCTTAAAATTATTTTTTGATTATTATATGATTTATAAGCATTGAATTGATATCATGATATCACAATAATGACACAATAACTCCGCTGAAAACATCCTTTCACATATTTGGTACATTGTTATCTCCTTTTCATTTTTGGTTCTTGGCTCTTCTTTTGGGTTTATGGGAAAACCATGTGACCATGAAAATCAATACACAAACCGGAAACGGTAGAATTTCAACACGAATTTGCAGAAAATGTTTACCAAAGAACAAATAAAACACAAAGACAGTATTGAAGTCATTTATTTTCAACAAAAACTTTTTATTTATTGATTTATGTAGGTTTGGCAATCAAAAACGTAGTTTTGACCAGGAAATTCACTCCTGACCACTTTTCTCAAGCTTGGATTTTTCCTCTGGTCGCTAGATCTCGTCTATTAGTCGCCCCCCCTCTCTGGATTATGAATTTTACTCCCAATTTTCCGACTAATAAGCGAGTAGGAACGGTAAGGTTGCATTAGGAAATAAAGTTTTTGAGTTATCATCCGGAAATGAAAATGACTGGACTGACTGACGAATGGACGGGTAAAAATCTATATACATGTACTCCTCCAGATACTTCTTACGGTGGGGTATAATGACTGGAGATTATTCAATAGTAAAATTTTGATAACTTTACATTTTACAGATTTTTTTATTATCCTATTTATTTATTTTTCCATAGAATTTTCATTATGGTCTAGTTGGTCGACTTGCCATGCTACGTTTGTTGAAGCATTATAATGAAATTTAATCACTCAAGACTTTCAGTTCTTTCATTAGATACTTAGTTTTTCCTCCTTTTTCTGTGTTTTAATATACTAACCACATCTCCTCCTTCTGCTGCTACATGGATTGGACAAATGGACTCCCAGTTAGGTCTGTTTATACCACCCACACCAAACTTTTCTGTAAAGACATCTCCAGCACCCCCTTTGTCTGTAAACAAATAAAAATATGATAAATCTGCTGTCATTCTATTTATTGATTGATTGATGCTCATTGGGAAATTTATGCATTTTCAGGATAACAGCATTATAATGAGTTATGATTATCAATTTTAAATTCTTTAAGTCAAAGGATCATACCCATGACCTCTTGTAATTGAGTTGAACATGCTACAAAGAATCCAAAGAGGTTATTACTGTGCTGGTTCTACTGTACATTGAAAGATTTCCATTTGAACCTCCTTTCCTGAAAGAATAAACAAACCAAAAAGATAAAAAGAGGGTTCAAAAGGATAATACATTTAAAAGGATGTTCTTGTACTTGGAATGTTTTACTTAGATATGTAAAACTGAATGCTGCTATTACTTTATAAATAACATAGACTTGAATGTTTATTAAAGCTGCATATAAACCCTGTCCTGAAAATGATATGATCTCATACTTTAAATACACACATATGGAGAGTGACTGATAGATACCTGTTTTTGCCCTCTTGAGAAGGACATCAGCATTTTCAGCCCTTCTGGCTGTACAAGCATAAAACAATGGTGTGCACTTTCTTCTGGTAACATCAAATGGACTAGCACCTCTGAAAAACAACATTGGAATTAAAACAATTATTTCTATGCATCATTAGTAACAAGCAAGAAGCACATTGAGAATTTTTTTTTGAATGTTTGTGTGGAAAATTATTTGTAAACAATAATACAAAACAGAGATGTATAACACTAAGTATTGAGTGGAATATATTTTGAGTGCACAAAAAGTAGAGTGTTTTAATGTCACATTAAGCAAAGACACAAAATATCTAAAAATTTTCATTTCACCAATGTCTGAAATTTATAAAATTTTCATTCCTTCATATGACATTATAAATCAAATGAACACACACTACATTTCATTTCATTGATTGATTGTATCTTATCAAAATTCAATGGCAGTTATTTCATTAATATTCAAAACAACACTTTATTTTATTGGTTATTCATTTGCAAATACAGTTAATCAATTAAGAACAAGATGTATGACAACACATGCATCTTGTTCTTAATTGATTAACTGTATTTGCAAATGAATAACCAATGCTAAGCTTACTCCAACTTGTTATTCAAAGTATCAGTTATCAGGAATTAGGTGTCTGACAGACTGGAAAAGCAACTCATCACTATCAAGCTGCTGACCAAATATGAAGTCATTGTGTTCGGTAGTGCTGAAGAAATGTTTGATGAAATTTCGTTTCAGATAATGAAAACTAAAAAGTATTGACTAACAGGAAGTGAGTGTCTGACAGATCTTACATTAGCTCACATGTTTCACCTAATCACTGTCAAGCTGCTGAACAAATAAGAAGTTTTTTCTGTTCAGAATTACTTGAGAAAAGTGTGACAGAAATATTTGTTGGATGAACAGACAGAAAAAATGACTGCAATATGAGTGGGTGTATAATAAAAACAACTCAACAGCTGTATGCCCTTTGTCTAAGTGACAGATAAAAGAAATTTTCTATACTACATTTAAATTTTACTTTTTAAGTAGGACTTCTAGTGGTCCTGTTCCTTGACAGGTTGCAGCATAGTGTATGGGTTTTCTCCCTTTCTTATCCTCCAGGTTAATATCTGGTTCTATAGATAGCAGCCTCTCTAGGTACTTCTTGTTTGGATTGATACAAGCACAGTGAAGTGGTGTCATCTACAAAAAAATATTATGAGAACTTGTATACTTGTGACATCATTTAATATTCAAACTATTCCAAGATTTCATACACTAGTCACATCAACTATAAAATTCAAAATACACTGAAAACTCTTACCCTAGTGGTGTCTACAAAATAGAAAATAATCTGAGAACTCATTTATACTTGAAAAATCATCTATACTATTCCAAACTATTCCAGAGATTGTTTCTGGTCTTTATTCTTGATAAAGATGTTATTCTATTGCTTGTTAACACTAGGAAACAGAACAAGTAATACTATATAGTTTTATTTCATTAATTAACTCAGTATCTTTTATTATGTTCATTTGAATTCAAAAAAAGACTTACCATAGACTGATCTCCTGGTTTCTTTCTGACAGAGTCTGCTCGTATGGTGGCTGGTAGATCTTCTGTTGTTTTTGTCAATACCTTCAAATCAAAACATAATTATCATGGAAACCATTAAACCCAATTGTACACAAAACTAGAGGCTCTAAAGAGTCTGTGTCACTCATCCGGGTCTATGTGCATACTGAACAAAGGACACTCTCCAACATTGTAGACGAGAATAGAATTCATGACAAAAATCTCTGTTTTGTTGATCTTGGATGCTGATAATTTAGACTGTTTAGTTTCTCTCTATCTTCTTTAGTTTTTGCTCAAAACACAAAAGAGAGTAAAAAAATCCTCATTTAAGGGGAATCACTCATATAAAGAGTGACAGTCTACTAATTATATCGGCAAAATTTGACTTGTCAGTAGATCTTGCCTTGCTGATCATTTTTGCAAAACGCAAAAAATAAAATGGTAACAATCGTCATTAAAGGGCAATAACTCCAATAAGGAGTCGTCAGACAATTTCCTCCATATTGTCTAAATCCTAGATATTGTCTTGCTGATCATTTTTGCTTATTTAAGTTTCTATCTATCTATTATAATTTTTAAGATATAAGGCAAAAACGCAAAATATTGGTTAAAATTGTCATCAAAGAGCAATAACTCTAATAAGGAGTCAACTGACGATTTCGACCATTGAATTTATTTGTAGAACTTGTTTTGCTGATCATTTTGCAATTTAAAGTTTCTCTCTATCTATTATAGTTTTCAAAGATAATAAGCAAAAATGAAAAAAAAATGGTAAAATTTGTCTTTTAAGGGCAATAACTCCTATAAGATGTCTCTGACAGTTTTGTCGTATATGCACAATTGGTAGAGCTCAACATTCTGAACATTATTGCCCTGTCAAATTTTCTTTATTTATAACGGTTTTCAAAATAATAGACAAAACTTGCATTTTACCCCTATGTTCTATTTTTAGCTATGTCAGCCATCTTGGTTGGCAGGCAGGGTCATCGGACATATTTTTAAAACTAGATACCCCAATTATGCCTGTGGCCAAGTTTGGATAAAGGAGTAGGTCCCGTAAGACCTCTTTTTGGCCCCAAAATATAGCAGTTTTACAAAATTGTTAAAATGTAAACTTTTAGCTATTTATTGGAAAGAAGAATACTTCTGTTACATAAATATGGGCTGTTTTTGACAATACAATGCACATGTATCGGGTACTAGCATCATTAAGTCATGCTAAATTACTGAAATCTTCACAATTTTAGCATTTGAGTTAATTTTTAGACAGTTTTCGTCTTAAATGGAAGAGGCCGCATTCGTGTTCATTCTTAATATTTAAATGTAAGTTGTACTTGAAGATAATACATATCATATATAAAGATCGAGGATGAACACGAATGCGGCCACTTTCATTTTTGACAAAAACCATCTGAAAAGTGACATATTATGGCATAATTGATAGATTTTTAATATTTAAGCCTGAATTTGAGCGTCTTTAGTGACTAAATCGGCCAAAATCTTTCAGATAAACTAATTAAATCTACTAAAGTAGACACTTGAGTGTTTAAAAAGTGTCCAAAATATTTCATCAGATGAACCTGAAATTTGAGGCCAAAATTGGCCCTTACCGGACCTACTCCTTTGGTCCAGTAGTTTCAGAGGAGAAGATTTTTGTAAAAGTTAACGACGACGGACGCCAAGTGATGAGAAAAGCTAACTTGGCCCTTCAGGCCAGGTGAGCTAAAAAAGTCATATGATCAGATACAATATTCAAATGCAGATTTTTTTTTCAAATGTTGCTTTTACAAGTAGTTTTAATAATGAATTCATCTACAACACTAGTACTGATAATACGAGTCCAGTCATAAATAATCCCTGCTATGCCTATATGATATGTACAAATGTCCCATGAAAGAACAGAAGTCACATTTCACAAGTTGGCATATAATCGATTGATTAATTGTTGTATGCTTAATGTTCAGTGGCTAATCTTTCATGCATATTCAGGACAAAAACAAGTTAACACTAATAACAACAAGGCAACATTTCTATTAGCATTTCAACTACTTACATCTATATGAAGAAAATTATATCCATGTCCATCTTTGTTCTCTTTAATGATAGCACCTGCTAATTCCAAATGGCCCCTCATAACAGCTAACTCTAAACTGTTCCTTAAGCTATTTTTCTGTCAAATTGAGAAAAAAATATGTTCACAGTATTATGATAAACTATTTAGTAATCAGATGATTCTTTATATAGATCATTTTAAGATTGAAATTGTACAGAGTATTGATCATTTTTATGTTATCAAATAATTAGTACTATATGATGTAATGCTTGTTTTTTGATAATTGGTATAACAGAAAATGTCATCAAAGCTATTTCAATGTAATGTATAAGTTTTTCCATAAAACTAAATTGATCAGCAGTATGTGAATTGAATCAGTTTCCATGAAAACATTTTCAATTTGTTTTTATTACTTCTCGATTGCAGAACAACTGTGTTAAGTTTACACAATAATATACCAGAAAAATTACTTTATTAGGCATATTTATGGAAACCACTCTTTACAATGGCTATAACAAATTTATCCAAATATAAGGCATAAAGCTTAAGCCATAAGCTGGTGTTAAATTGAAAAACTCATTCAGTTCAGACCAATTCTTTAAATATAACTAAAAGACTGACAATGTATTCCATTCATATTTCATGTTGGAATTGAAGTGACAATATTTAAGGAAACAAGAGTGTTAACAAGCTTTATGATTATTACCACACGGCCTTGTTGGTTGATTGGTAAGGTATTGATATATGCATCAATGGTTTCTTTCTTCACCCCTTTCAACATAGCTTGATCCAAAACCTCTAAATTATTAATATATTTTTCCTGAAAAAGTAAAAAAAAGCAATACATCAGTTTCAGTAAGAAATCTTTACAGCCGATTTCATTGAGTGTGTAGACAAATGTAATATCTTTGGTTAGCTTGCTTGTTGGCTGAACCATGAAGTCATTATTAGGTCAGGTTTACTACCCTCCTTTCTAAGTAGCCTAGTCCATTAGACAGATAGATTGGATATCTATATGACTAGTCTACTCTTAAAAGAGGGTAACTTACCTAACTTAATAATGACTTCACAGTTCAGCTAGCAAGCAAGCTAACCAAAGATATTACCTTTGCCTACACACTCAATGCAATCGGCTGTAACTGTACATAAAAGTAAAGATATGTTTAACCACTTTATATTTTACAAAATGTTAATTTTAATTAATAATGAAGTACAAAATATGTTGCCTAGATTTTTTTCAAACTAAAATTCCATTGTTCATAAACCCTACTTGTCAATCTTTTGGAAAAATACATAAAATCCAAAACATTTTAGAATCTTTTCATGCTCAAACATACTCCCACACTTACTTGGCTTATAAAAATAGATATTCTCTATAAAATAAAGAGCGAGCATAAAAACAACAGCACATCTGTATACAAAAGACAAAATAACATGGCAGGATAAAAGATACAATCAATATTAACCTAAAGTAGTTTAGAATAAAATGCTCCGCTGGGCACAGCTTGATACGACTGCAGAGGTCGAACCCTGAACAGTTGGGGCAAGTATGGACACCACATTCAAGCTTGATACAGCTCTGAATGTGGATTGTGATTAAATATTTGACACAGCATAGGTTTCTGACACAGAATGAATGTGGTCTAAGAACTTAAAATTTTTTAATTTACCTATTATGGTCCAATATCCAAAATCTAAATACATGGTTAGATTCAGCATATCAAAGAATACAAAGAATTCAATTTTTGATGAAATCAAACAAAGTTTAATTTTGGACCCTTTTGACCTCAATGTGGACCAATTTGATAACGGGGCCCAAAAATCAAACTACATGGTTAGATTCAGCATATCTAAAAACCCCATATATTCAATTTTTGATGGAATCAAACAAAGTTTAATTTTGGACCCCAACTTGAACCAACTTGAAAACTGGGCCCATAATCAAAAATCTAAACACATGTTTAGATTCAGCATATCAAAGAACCCCAAGAATTCAATTTTTGTTTAAATCAAACTAAGTTTAATTTTGGACCCTTTGGACCTTAATGTAGACCAATTTGAAAACTGGACCCAAAAATTAAAAATCTAAATACAAGGTCAGATTCGGCATAACAAATAAATAAATGTGGTCAAAGATTTTACAAATCTAATGCGCCATACTGTGCAATTAAAGATTACTTCTTGAAATTTTTCAATATTTGAAATTTGAAAAAAAAATATTTGAAGAATAATTCTTTTTAATTTCTGAAATCTGAAATGATAAAAAATTGTCCCCCCACAATTTCTTTTAACCCCCCCTCCCCTTTTCCCCCAAATATTTCTTTCCCTCAAGATATGGTCATAATCTCAATTCAAATTTCCAATGGAGTTAGCAACCATAATTACCCATTTAAATACCATAGTGCTAACTTAATCTATTTTATAATAGAATTTAAAATATGGTGTCAAATCTTTCATACAGATTTTTTTGTAAAAAAAAAAGATGCAACATTTGCAGATATTTTTACTGGTCTTCCTTTATAAATATGCATTTCTTTAAACATAGTTTAAAAGCAGTGTAAGGGAAGTAATCAAAACCTTGTATTTGGATTACCTCCCTTACACTGTTTTAAATTGTCTTAATTGTTCATTAACCATTACTTTATACATAATTTAAAAGCAGTGTAAGGGAGGTAATTCAAATGATGTAATTGATTTATCTCCCTTACACTGCTTTAAATTATGTTTTGTACTAGAGTATTTGTCCGTTAACCAGGACAACCTTGTTTTTCCCCCTTTTTTGCCCCGAATTCCTAAACGGTTTGAGCCATAACCTCCCAAAGCAAATCCTAACCATCCCTTTGTGGTATGGAAATGACTGACAATATTGCATAAAAAAATTAAAAAAGGCAAATATCTATGCATATGTAAACTTGATTTTCTGATGACGTGTTAAATGTGTTCAGATGACAAATATTTATTATTAAAGAGTCACTGCACTAATATAGAGAAAAAAGTCTGACACAGTATATCATATTATAATTTCAACCTCATATAATATAAGAGGAAGACTCATACAGGATCAATATTAACTATTTGGTTTGTCATTTTAATGCAAGGAATGTTGAATAACCCTTAAAATTAATAATGTGCGATGAATATCTTTTTACTACCGGTCCCCCATTTTATGACACCTTTATTAACTAATAACTTCAAATAACCACCAAAAGCTGACTGAGGATGAACACGACTGTAGGAAGACTCATAAAGGATCAATATAAACCATTTGGTTTATAATGTATTTTAAGGCATTGGTTAATAGACATTCTGTATTAATAGGTTTTTTTTGTATTAGACATGTATCAACGACCAGTTCTCAGTCACATGGAATTGTATTAACTGGACAATTTATAATGTATTTTAAGTCATTGGTTAATAAATCGAAATAAACAGTTATAGACCTTCTTTCTTTATTAGTTAATCTTATTATTAACATTTATAAGAAATAAACAATGAATTTAAATTATTTTTCAAAAAGGTATTCATTATATAACTTACTTTAGTAAAAGCAGCATTTCCTTCTCTGCTTCCTCTACTTGCTGTTAACTTTCTGATAAAAGTTACACCAAGAGATACAGGGTTATATCTAAAAATTACAAACAAGATATACAGTGAGTCAAAACTAACAAATATATATCCCTACACAAAATTGTAATTGAAAGCAAACAAATTTATTGAGGAAAACTTGCTAAAGAGTCGCATAATTTTTTATGTGGTTGTATTTATCACCTACATACACAGTACTCTGACAGTGGGGTATCTAAATAGGACAAACAAGTTTAGTAATTGTACTAAAAGTCCCTAACATGTCTGGAAAAGTGTGTCTGGGACGATCTAAACCAAGATATTATATTTTGTAAGATGAAAAGTCTTCTTGTGAACATTAGCTTGGCATGTAAATATATTATACACCTTACCAGCAAAGTAAGTACTTTACAGTTAATAAGGGGACGAAGTCCCCTATAACAGTAGAAAAATCAATAACAAAAATTTTTTTAAAAAAATCGGGAAAATTTCCCGAAATTTTCATTGTAATAATGAACTCAAAATCGTTAACTTTTTTTTTGTAACTTTTTTTAATATCCGCATTTGCGCAGAAATCTACTTCCTTCTTCCAGTCTCGTTTGTCATGAGACTGAGTGAAATATATATTTATCAGTCCAGTAAAATATAGGAAGGAACACAATAACAATTTCAATTCTTTGATATGAAAAAATGTTACCTGATGATAGCGTTTCTTTGTTTACATTGAATATGACGTCATAACTAAAATAACGTCACAACTAAAATCCCTAACAAAAACAACAGAACCAAAATCGGAAACATTACGCTATTTTCCGTTTCTTTTTTAACAGATTTAGAACTTAATATATGTTTGAATTAAAAAAAAAAATTTATATAGACTTCGTCCCCTTTCACAGGTAATGCCTGCCTCATATTAATGGTTTCACTTCTTTCACTACTATTTTGGCTAAAATCTTTACAGTTCTTATGTATTTAAAAACATGATTAATGTGTATCTTATGTTTCATTGAAACTCATTTTGTAAAATTGGTAGCATTGTATCCAGTCGTTGATAGCATTATTTTTAGCTTTAACAACTTACGATCCTGTGCCAAGTGCCTCTAAAAGAACAGGTGGAGGAGACTGTTTCAGTCTTTTATTTCCTTTGTCTGTGATATCTTTATTCAATAAAGTCATCATTTCAATATTATTGTTTTCTATAGCCATTTGGAAAGGACTTCTTTCATCTGCTATTGATTTAGGAATTTGAACCTATATAAAACACAATCTACATTTACTCAAAAATTAAAGTTTAACCCCAAAACACAATCTACATATACTCAAAAATTAAAGTTTAACCCCAAAACACAATCTGCATATACTCAAAAATTAAATTAAAGTTTAACCCCAAAACACAATCTACATATACTCAAAAATTAAAGTTTAACCCCAAAACACAATCTACATATACTCAAAAATTAAAGTTTAACCCCAAAACACAATCTGCATATACTCAAAAATTAAATGAATGCATATTCTCCTGTTGATTTCTCTGGAAGTTGAAAATTCAATTAAATACATCTTATTTTTTATCTCTATAGAAGCTAACAATTATAGCTGTTGAAATATTTTAATGATTCATAAAAAACTCTAGTTTCTGACTTAGTAGTTAAAATGAAAAGCTTAACTATAACTGTTAAAAGTGTTTCATATAGAAGTAAAAATTACATTGTAAATGTGTTGATCATCTTCTAACAACTGTTTCAGTAATTCCATATCATTCTGTAAAACTGCTCTGAATACCAGCTTGGTATGGGACATCTTAGAAATAAATGGCACATGGTCCCTACAAAGATAATTTTAACATGATTCAAACATTTTTTTGTCACAATGATAGGCCATCATTCAATACTTACTAAGCTAATTGGCATAAAATGTTCCAGTATATTATTCCATCATTTTTTAATAGAGCATCCTTCATTTACCTTGGAAGATACTTTACATTCAGTTCATTAGTTGTTTAGTACATATAGGAGTAATACAGTACACGATGATACACAGTCAGTCTATCATGGTAAGTGAAGGCTAGCTGAGCAATATTTCATCACATATTACTGATTTAAAGTTTAAGCATAACAAGAAGAGAGGACGCATAACAAGGTCTCACCTCCTTTTAGTGATTATCACTGAATTAGTCTGAATATGTTGAATATCTACAAGGACATGGTCAGAATAGGGACAATACACATTTCACTGACATTGAGACATTGTAACAGGCATTAATCATATATATATATATATAGTATATAATTATAGTAGACATCCAGAAATATGTTGATTACTCAAGATACCAGATCTCATATAGCAAGCTGACATAAAATTGAAGTCTCCTCCAAAAGTTTGGACTTTTAAGTATTTCAGGTAGTGTTTACAAACCGATGAACAAAATGTTCCATTGCACAAAACAGATAATAAATCACAACCACCAATAATAAAGATTTATTCTCACTTGAATGTCTCATAAGAGAGTTGAATGTGATTTTTTCTAGTCATAACAGACTTTAATGTAAAATATTCTTGTCGTAACACAGTTGAATGTGATTTTTTCTATCTATGTAGGAATCATATTCGTGTGATGGTTTTGTCCTGTAATAAAACTGATTACTATTTTATAAAGGCATATTACTGCAGACATACTTACTTTGTTTCAAATAATGGATCTTTTTCTATAACCTTAATCTTTAGGTTAGGCTTCAAGTTTTTGTCTGGTCCTCTTTTCTTATCAGATTTGCCTTCCTTTTTACCATCCTTCTTTGGTGTCTTTTTGGTATCTGTAATAGTTTCAAAATTCAGTTTTACTAGCCTTCACTCAGATGTTAATACATATATTTTTATCAAGAGTTGACTCTTATCAATTTGTAAAATGGCTACATACCTTTTCTTTTTTCATTTTATTTCTCTAGCAGTATGTTTTTATTCAGATTACATGTAATTTTGTTTCCATTGATAAATGCAATTTGTTGCAAATTATGATCATCAGATTTTTGAGCATTATTTTCATCAAACATATGCAAAATTGCTTTAACTTCTTACCTATAGACAATGTACGGACATTGCTGGAGAAGGTCTACTTTGGTAAAGAATACTCAAGTATGATACAAAGTAATAGTCAATTTATTACAAGTTTTAGCTAAGGTTTATTATGAATATCCTACCTTTCTTTTCTTTTTTGTCAGATTTGGTTTTTGGTGTAGATTTTTTACTTGATGACTTTCCTAAAAATAAAAAACAACCCATTAAGCAACTAACAAATACCATATAAATTATGTACAGTGTTTTATATAAATACAGACTCATGTCAGGTATTCTAGTGGAATTTCAATATAGTAGGGACATTTATCATAAACAGAAGACAAAAGGGTAAATAGACAATATGACAAGGGATTTACTTTAAGATATATAGGATGAATGATTAAGGACAGCAATAAGCTACAAAAGCAGAAGGGTAATCCTCCATTCAAGAGTTTTCTGTGAGAGTACTATTTTTAATTTTTTACAATTGCACTGACAAAACAACAATGCATACATTGGTTTTCACACAGATTATGACAGACCATGATTTATATTTATTTTTAGTCATTTTAAATTGCAGCACACAAGATTCTGATATTGTTTTAAAAGGTATCTGATTAAGGTTTTTTTACTGCAAACCAATCAATGGAGAGCGTCTTACTTTTTCAGCTTGAAGACTATACTTGTATACAATTCATTTGTGCTTTCAAATTTGCATATTATTGGCAATAGCTGAATATTTGTAAACTATACAACTTGGAAAAAGTTACTGAACACTACTTCACCATTACCAGATTTTAAGAACACCCTCACACCTTTTTTAGATGGTGGTGTAGTTTTAGACTTTGACAGCTTCTGTTTCTTTGTAGTTGGTTCATCTTCCCAATCTGAAATGAACAGAAAAAATATCTTAATATCTGTGGTTATAGCTCAAACTAGTCAATATAAGTATGATTGTCATTTAATTTGTTTAAGCATAAGGTTGGCCAAATTTTTATTTTGTAATGCAGATCTGTAATTCATTACTATTTAACTAAATACCAAATCTACCAACACATCTTCAAGAATAAAAGAACAGAGTTCCAATGTCCCCCGCGTTGCACATATTTTATCTGTCCAAGGGCAATAACTAAAAAAAAAAAATTATTTTGTTTTTTAAAACTTTTTAAAATTATTTTAGAGAGTTGAAGAATTGAGAGCAATTTCTCATTTATATAATATTTCCAAGGGACATAACTCATTAAAAATATTTGATCGGCTATTATTTTCAAAATTGTACATGATATTGCTGATATTAACCTTTGATATGAATTTGATAAAAATCTGGCAAACACTGTACATGTGAATGCGCTTACAATGCAAATTTCCATATAATTAATATTTCTAAGGGGCATAACTCTTTTAAAAATATTTGGCACTGATTTTCAAACTTGTCTAAGACATTGCTGATATAAACCTATCATATAAGTTTTATAAAAATCTGGCAAGAATAGTACATGTGAGAGCACTAACATTGCAATTTTCCATTTAATTAATATTTCTAAGGGGCAGAACTCTTCTAAAAATAAGTGATCAGCACTGATTTTCAAACTTGTCTGAGACATTGCTGATATAAACCTATAATATAAGTTTCAAAAAAATCTGGCAAGAATTGTACACATGAAAGCGCTTATGATGCAATTTTCCATAAAATTAATGTTTCCAAGGGGCATAACTCTTTTAAAAAGAGTTCATGGGCACTGATTTTCGAACTCCTCTGAGACATTGCTGATATAAACCTATGATATAAGTTTCATAAAAATCTGGCAAGAATTGTACACATGATAGCGCTTACGATGCAATTTTCCATAAAACTAATGTTTCCAAGGGGCATAACTCTTTTAAAAATAGTTCATCGGCACTGATTTTCAAACTCGTCCTAGACATTGCTGATATAAACCTATGATATAAGTTTTATAAAAAAACTGGCAAGAATTGTACATGTGAGAGCACTAACAAGACAGGACAGATGCCCGCTATTTCTATGTCCCCCGCAACGCGTTGCACGGGGGACAATAACCAGGGGCCATAGTGGTTGATAGTACGTAGTTCATCTACAGTGATCAGCAGCATGTTTACACTGAGGTTATAAGTTTCATCACCGCTCATGGCAAGGTGTTTTCAACCTAATCTTTATTGACTAGGATTGCCAGTTTTCCTGCTGAAAGTTGGTGGTTTTCTACAGGTACTCTGGTTTCCTTTGATAATGCAAATGTTGAAATTAAAATAGCAATACTTTAACATGTAAGTTATGCAAATATTCAAAGTCAATGAACCATGACTGAAGGTACAGGGCTAAACAATCTCCATGGAAATGAGATGTGCCAATGCTAATACAACTGCAAACCAAATACCATTGACTTTTCATAAGTCGTTCCCTTTAAACAAACCTAAACACAAACATTAACTTGTAAACTATGTAAAAGTTTCAAAGTCAATGAACCATAATTAGGGGTTGGGGTTATATAATCTCCATGGAAATGAAACTTGCAAATGCCAATACATGTGCATACCAAATATCATTGACTTAACATTAGTGGTTCTTCGTAAACTGAACTAATCACAAACTAATACATGTAAACTAAGCAAAAGTTTCAAAGTCAATAGACCATGACTGAGGGGTAGGGACCAAATATTCTCCATGGAAATGAGATGTGCTAATGCTTATACAACTGCATACCAATTATCATTGACCTACCACTAACGGTTCCCCTTAAACTGACCTAATCACAAACTAATACATGAAAACTAAGCAAAAGTTTCAAAGTCAATAGACCATGAATTAGGGGGCAGGGCCAAATAATCTCCATGGAAATGAGATATGCCAATACTTAGACAACTGCATACCAAATATCATTGACCTACCACTAGTGGTTCCCCATAAACTGACCTAATCACAAACTAATACATGTAAACTAAGCAAAGTTTCGAAGTCAATAGACCTTGACTGTGGGGCGAGGCCAAATAATCTCCATGGTAATGAGATGTGCCAAAGCTAATACAACTGCATACCAAATATCATTGACCTACCACTAGTGGTTCACCATGAACTAGACCTAATAAAAAACTAATACATTGTTGACACCGACGCCGGAAACAGCATACCTATGTCTCGCTTTTTGACTCTGTCAAGGCGAGACAAAAACCACCATGATTTTGCAAAGAGTGCTGAAAGTGGCATTTAACACCAACAATCAATCAATCAATCAAGCATAACAATAAAATTCTCTTTTTTATACTAAGAACTTCATTATGCAAGCAGACTCAACAATATCAGCTTGGAGTCATAACAAAAAGTACACAAATACAATAGTAAAATGATAGAAATTTTATTCAAAATATCTAACAGAATTAAAACAACATTATCTGATCTTAGAACTAGGAACCATACGACATCAATCAAGTCAATAGCTGCAGACATGATTGAAACTGTCCATTGAACGCTAATAAAACTATACACCTTGCACATTAATGTGGTTTGCATAAAAGTAAACCATGGTACTTACCCTCATCATCTTCAGTCTCTTCTTCATCTTCTTCCTCCTCAACCTCATTTTCAGGAACAATATCTATGTCATCAATAGGCATGCCTTTCTCCTTACGTATAGCCTTTGTCAATATCATCTCAATCCTCTTTTTCTCACTATCTGGAAGTGTATATGTTTCCCTGGCAACACGATCCATCTTGATATTGGTAAGGACACATTCAATATCTGTCGAGTCTAGGAAATCAAATTTGTAATGCTTGGTCACTTCATCCATGTCAAGCCACTGAATCTTGAACTTTTTAGTGTTGCTGAAGACATTCTGTTGTGTTCTGCACAAGTAGAAGGTTTCTGCAATAAACAAATCATAAGCAGTTTTATATTTTTATGTTTTTTAATTATTTTAAAATGACATAATCAAACTTCAAATTTCCATCCTGAAAGTACAAATGCATGATTTATTTTGACTGGAATATTAAGAACTGTTTACCCATGCCAAATACAATTGATTAGTTGGCATATTCAGGGGTTGGAATTTTCTGGAAAACCTCAATAGCTCGGGGATTTTCAGGGCTTGTATTTTACTTGCACTTCCTGCTACGGTTTGCATGGAAACATTTTCATAGATGGTATGGACCTTTAGCATGTTAACTAAATGCAAGATTTTTTCCATGGTTGATTCTTATTTTGCCAAAGAAAGTGATTATGACTGTTTATTACCTTCATCTCCTCTAACTGCCAGAAAGACTCCCTTTTTATAAACAACCTCCACATCATCATGGTGAGGCGTTTTAGGTTTAGGTGTCGGTAATTCCTCTGCAGGAGACTGGAATCTTTCTACAGGTGCCCTCTGCCTCTTCAATGGTGTGCGAGGCTCTATAGGAGCTACAACAGTCTTTTGTCTTTTTGACTGGAATATGAGAAATCATAATTTATCAAAATCAAGCATGCAACATACTGTCCAAACACAGTTTCACATTAAAAAAAACTTTTTCTATAGACCCTTTAACACTAAATGACCAAATCGGTGTCAATAGACCCACAGACTGTTTAAAATTCAGTGACAAATCATTATTCATAGACCCTGTAAGATTAGTAGATAAAAACAAGTTAGATTGGCCTCTTAAGTTTAACAGTGTCTAAATAGACAATAATAGTGATGCAAGGATAATTCTACAATTCGATTGATTGATTGATTGATATTTAAACACCACTTTCAGCACTATTGTGCTATTTCGTGGGGGTCAGTATTCAAGTAAAAAAATAAATGAATTTTTGTAATGTTCAGAAATGGAAAGGCCAAAATCAATTTAAGTTCTACAACTCAACAACAATAAAAGCTAAAACGAAACTTGGCCTTCATTTAGTCATAGGAAACAACACATCTAAATTTGAAAAGATTTCGTCAAAGCGTTTTCAAGTTATTGCATGGACAACGCTCTAAGCATCACTTTTCTCTCCTTAAAGGTCTACAACTCAACAACGATAAAAGCTAAAATCGTGAAAATCCAATTTGACCTATATTTAGTCACAGGAAACAACATATCTAAATTTGAAAAGATTTCTTCAAAGCGTTTTCAAGTTATTGCATGGATAATGCTCTAAGCATCACTTTTCGCTACTTAAAGGTCTACAACTCAACAACGATAATAGCTAAAATCGTGAAAATCGAACTTGACCTTCATTCAGTCACAGGAAACAACACATCTAAAACTGAAAAGATTTCTTCAAAGCATTTTCAAGTTATTGCATGGACAATGCTCTAAGTATCACTTTTCGCTACTTGAAGGTCTACAACTCAACAATGATAAAAGCTAAAATCGTGAAAATTGAACTTGACCTTCATTTAGTCACAGGAAACAACATATCTAGATTTGAAAAGATTTTGTCAAAGCGTTTTCAAGTTATTGCACAGACACTGTTTGGCAGCCACTTACACGCCCGACGTACATCACCAAATTAATAACCGATATTTTTCCATTGGAAATCCGGTTAAAACTAGTACAATAATTTGTGTTCAATTTTTGCATAAGAAATAAGTTTATGTAGGTGCTTGCCTTTAGGAAGTGTGTACATTTCATTGCATATTTTTAAAAGAAGTCTTAGCTGAAGGCATGGTTTTACAGGTTCAGTGACTGAATATCATATACAATACAGTAAACGATATAGACTGCTCAAAAAGAAAGATTGCAGTATAAATACTCTTTACATCAGTGACAGAATTTTTGATAGTTTTCCTACAAAATGCATTGCCTATACCAAGCACCCCAAAAAAAAAACGGGCACAGGTTGTTTGCGTTTTTTACCTGTAATATGAAAGGACATTTGTGCTTTAAACTTTGATACACTTATGCAAATTTGACCAAATATTTGCACTTTTTTACCAAGTATAAAAGTTTAACTGTAAATGGAATTATAATTTTGACATGTATGGATGAAAAATTGAAATTTAGCAGCTTTATACGATTCGTGGATTTAAAAATAAAAACTTTATTCCTCTTATGTTCATTATTTTGCCTGGAAAGTTTGAGGAACTTTTCTTCGGAAAATGCCTGTACCAAGTCAAATATGATGGTTGTATACCATTCATTCCGTTGGTTGATAAAGTCTCAAGTTTGATTTTGTCAGCTTTAATGACTTCTCCCTTTTTGAATTTAGCTTAGTATTTCGATATTTTTGTTATACTTTTTTCCATCTTCAATCATTGTTTGTCTAAGCCTTTTTGAATGAGTGAGGACCTAAACTTGATTTTTAAACCATTGGCTGTTCTTGTTGACATTGAAGAAAGAGACGTGGTTGTTATATAAGAGTTTATTTCCTTCGCCCTTTTGAAGTATTTTCGTTTGGCAAAAGATTCAAGTTAGGACTTTCTAGTGAATACAAAGCTTTCCACCAGTATTATGGGCTGAGCAGCCTTCACGCAGAAAACGAACAACAAATGGTCAGAATCATTTCATAGTGGTATAATATACAATTTTACTCAACTCATCCTGCAATTTTGACTTTTATTAAGAGTATCCTTGAACAGCAATCCTTCAACTACTTCAAAATTAGATATATCAAATGTATGTTGATAAAGCACAAATGTTTGGTAGAAAAAAGCACAAATGTCCAAATGTGCAAACTTCCTGCGCAGAAAAAACCATGTTTGTTTAGTCATCTGACTGAAACTAGCTATAGTTTCTGGGTTATCTAATCAAATTTTTTTCAGTTTATAGAAACTTTCCTGAAATGAAAGTCATCTGTGAAAACCAAAAACTGTGGCTGTAAGTATCATAAAAGCAGACAAAGAGGAGCAAAACATTTATGGTTTTTACCATTTATATTACCAATTTCAAAGTAAGCTGTGGCTTTTATGACTTTACTCAATACATCTTTTTAGAATAACAACTCATCCATAGAATGGCAAGCATGAAAAGACTTTGAACTTTTGACAGTTATGAAAATTAGCTAGAGCCTCCAAATAGCCTGAATAAAATATCTGACATAAATGTGTCATTTTGATATATATTTACTAAAAAATCAGGATAACTTTTTTTAACAAAAGTTTGCAAGCCCGTACCTCTATCAAATGGCCCTCTCCTTAGTCCTCTATTAAAGCAGTCATTATAACATCAATGACCACAGAATTTTCACAATTTGCTAGTTTATTAATTTTGCTATTTAGTTCTTCTCTATTCATAAATGTATCAAAGACCATAAAAAAAACTAAAAATTCATAAACAAGAGGCTCTCAAGAGCCTGAATCGCCCACCTGTATTTTTTTGCTTAAATCTTTCATCAATGATTATTTTTGCTTTTTAATATATATATTAATTGATTGATTGTTGGTTGCTTAACGTCCAGTGGTATATATATATTAATGAGTGGCTTAAAAATGCCATTTAAATGTTCTTTGTATCTTGTCATATTTTCTTCAAAAGCAAAAAAAGGCATTTAACCCTATAAATAATAATACAAAATTTATACTAGATACTCTGAAACTCATTCAGCCCAAGTTTGGCTGAAATTAATTCAGCAGTTTCAAAGGAGGAGATTTTTTAAAGTAAGCAAACTAGATGAACAAATTGTCCTTAAATGGCAATAACTCCCTAGTTATACAGAAAACATTTGTTTCGGACACAGGGATGGACTAAGCCATTACTACATGCTCCCAAAATGTTTTCTATAAGCTTACCTTTTTTGAGGATCCAGTCTGTTTATCAGAAGTTCCAGGAGAAGGTTCTTTCTTTTTCTCTACTGTTTTTTCTGCATCTGGTTCCTTTGATTTGTCCATGACACTGTAAAAAAACAACAACTTAATTATACCCATGCCAGGCCATAATCTTGCCAGCGAAATGACGATTTAAGTTGTCAAAGAATTTTGAAAATAGCTAAAACTCGCCAGCCAACTGACTACATAGCGAAGTCAAGTCGCTATCAAAATCGGTATGAGGGAGACAACTGTTTTGAATTATCAATTTACGATGATTTTTTTCATGAGGATGTTGCGTAATCACTCAGCTGATTTGTTTTCAGTACTTTTATTTAATACGAGTCAACCAGTTGTACTATTCTGTAGATTAAGGGGATGATTTTTTGCTATTCATTGATAAAAATTTAAATGTAAAAAGTAAAAAGTAAAAAAAAACAGCTGATGGATAAATATATTGCAAACACACAAGCCATGGCCAGCTTGTGTTTTTTTCCTCAACCAACTGGTTAATAAGATTGATATCTTTTATAACAGAAATAATCAAAGCCTTAAAGGCTGTTAAAGCAATTGCTTCCTAGTTAATGTGTTTGTGACTTTTATTTTTCATCCACATGTAAAAGAATTAAACCTGAGAGGAGTCTTATCTTGTGAGAAGTAATGAAGTCATATTAAACAGATTATTCCCTTGTAGAATGTTTATTACTGAACAATTATTAACATGACAATCCATGCACCTGGCTTCATTATTTCTATTGCTTCTATTTTAATTTTTAAGTATATCATAATTGGTTTAAATTTAACCATTGAGTTGTTGATTTCAACTTTCCTGGCACAAGTGTTTTACCGAACTATAGTTTTTTACAATAAGAATCATGCATTCATACATACTGATTAAAGTTTTGAAGATAGGACCGGCTTCTGAAATTTATCTAAGAACTGGCTAAGTTAACCCTTAACCCCTTTCATTACTAATGACATAATTGTGTAAAAAAAAAATAATGCAACATATTTTAAAATAAAGAAATTAATTTACAGTAAAAAGTTTCATGAAGTCATTGTCAATACGCTTGGCGATTTTCTGCATAGGATTGTAAATCAAATATCTTTAAAACACTTATGCAGTACTAAAGAAGTCATTCAAACTCCTGTTTGTTTCTTTTCTTTTTTTAATTCTTCTTTCAAAACATCTTTCCCGGTTGGGCATTGTAATAGAAATAAGACAAATGTATTATGGTAGTACTGTATCTTTGAATTTTGTAAATCAGCCGTGCTTTTCTTCTGAGGCTGTGTGAGAACCTTCTTCTAGAAGAAAATTCATCTGCTATGATCACGATTTGTACAATTCCGATGTTCCAAACAAGTTCAAAATTTAGCATGTTTGCAATGCAGCCCAATATTCACGAGAAACAATGATTTTGATTGGCTGATCAAATACAGTCCTATAATCATGAGAAACAACAATTTTGATTTGCTGATCATGATTGTCTGCCTGGGGAAAGTTCAAAATCAGACAATATTTTGTTCGTGTACAAATTCACAAAATCGGGCAGGGAGTATTAAAAGAGTACATGGTGCCAGTCGGGAAAGAGCGGGCGAACTGCCCTATGAAAACGATCAAACTGGTACAAATACATCTACAAGAACATATGTTGAAACTTAAAAAACCCACCGTTGTTTTTCAACTGTTTCAATTAATGTTTTCCATTAGAAAACATACAGAGGATTTTTTGAATGACAGACCAGGAATCAGTTTTATCTGCTCAAAAACATTGGCTTGATCGATCTGGGTCACATGATCATTCTGGGTCACAAAGATGGCTATATGCTATAGCATTAAAAAGCAATTGCTTTCAAAAAAATTAGCTCTTTATCAGTTAATTTATATGTGATTCATTTATAGGTTTACAAGCATTCACCAGAATCTCAAATTAAAACTGACATGATGTCCTGGCCCCATGGACATTCAATGTTTTCACTAAATTATGACAAGAAGTGGTGATATAAATCAAATTGCCAAGTCATCAGATTAACTGGGAGTCATATTTTTCTGGACTTTTAAAAATAAATTGAGGCAGATGCACATGAGATTAATGCATAATATACTAGCAACAAATTTTATTGAAATTTAATTCAAGTTGACAGTACACATGATAAGACTAAATAAATAACAACTATATTGTCTAAATTTTTTTATTAAGAATTTTCAATATATTCAATATCATTTAAAAACACTGCAAGTATATTTTTTATTGCATATATAAAACAATTTCCTTAATGATAAGCATGAAAACACTACACTACCTGACTTCATGATTTCATGCGTTGCATTCAGAATATAACCCAAGTGCATTTGACGTCTACCTCTGTCATTAATAATTCAACTTGATGAAATTTAAGCCACTAAAGAATGGCAATTTGAAATTTCCATCAAGTCCTAATTTGTACGATTTTAAGGAAATAAGGTTCAAAAAATGGGCTAGTGAAAGCATATGTATGATCAGGGCTCACACTACTTCAGAATCATAGGGAGAAGTGACTTCTCTTTTTGAAACTGAGAGGAAGAAGTGATGAGTTTTGAAAGAGAACAGCGCTACAATGTCTGGTTGTCGAGCCTTCGACTTTAGTCGAAAAAGCGAGACATAGCGATCCTACATTCCGTCGGCGTCGTCGTCGTCGGCGGCGTCCACAAATATTCACTCTGTGGTTAAAGTTTTTGAAATTTTAATAACTTTCTTAAACTATCCTGGATTTCTACCAAACTTGGACAGAAGCTTGTTTATGATCATTAGATAGTATCCAGAAGTAAATTTTGTAAAAATAAAATTCCATTTTTTCCGTATTTTACTTATAAATGGACTTAGTTTTTCTGCCGGTAAATATTACATTCACTCTGTGGTTAAAGTTTTTAAAATTTTAATAACTTTCTTAAACTATCCTGGGTTTGTACCAAACTTGGACAGAAGCTTGTTTATGATCATAAGATAGTATCAAGAAGTAAATTTTGTAAAAAAATAAATCCATTTTTTCCTTATTTTACTTTTAAATGGACTTAGATTTTCTGCCAGGAAACAACACATTCACTCTGTGGTTAAAGTTTTTAAAATTTTAATAACTTTCTTATACTATTTTGATTTTATTCCAAACTTGGACAGAAGCTTGTTTATGATCAAAAGCTAGTATCTAGAAGGAAATTTTGTAAAAAAATAAATCCATTTTTTCCGTATTTTACTTTTAAATGGACTTAGATTTTCTGCCAGGAAACAACATATTCACTCGGTGGTTAAAGTTTTTAAAATTTTAATAACTTTCTTATACTATTTTGGATTTGTACCAAACTTGGACAGAAGCTTGTTTATGATCAAATGCCAGTATCTAGAAGGAAATTTTGTTTTCTTCCAGTTAACATTACATTCAGTCTGCAGTTAAAGTTTTTAAACATTTATTAGATTCATAAACTATCCTGGAATTTTACCAAACTTGGACAGAAGCTTCTTACAATCAAAAGATAGTATCAAGAGGAATATTTTTATTGATTTACTTCCTCATTTTTGTTGAGCCTGCGATTAACAGAAAAAGTAGGCGAGACACTAGGTTCCGTGGAACCCTTACGAATTTTTTTTACTTTATAATACAATGGGCCATATGTATCTTTTTTTTATATATATTGTTCAATTTGTACCTGGGTATACAATTAAAGTAACCATGGTAACAGTTCAAATTCAAAGTTGTTTAATTTTATCATATCTAGTTGCACAATCATATTAGTCCTCTTGTCAGAAAAAACAATTAAATAAATAAAAAAGATTTTTTTATATCAAAAAGGAGAAGAAAGTTGTAATATCAATTAAAATTCAATTAAAAACTACTCTGTTATCATGTTTATGAAATTAAGTATTTCTCATTAAAAAGATATATAAATTTAACAGTTAAGCTTGGACATAATATAATTATATTATTGTAATAGTCCCAGAGTTGAGCAACTTTAATTTATAAATTGAAACAATGCATATACATGGAAATATATACATTAATCAAGAAGATCTAATGCTTGTGGAATGCGTAATTTCTCCTTTTGGGATCAATTTTCTCTGTCAGCTATGCCATTCATGTGTCCGTAGTCATTATCGCAAGAATCCGGATTTCGGTCATAGCTGGTCCGTTTCCAATGAAATCCCGACTCCGATCCGTAGTTGTACAATAATTTGCTCAATAATTTCAATGGCGGACGAAGAAAATTTACAAAAATAAACGATGTTTGACACGCTATTTGGAAGGGAATATGACGTTTTTAATGCAATATAAGGATAACAAATTTACTTCAGGCAAATTTCATCACGTTCTAATGAAGTAACAAACTTATTTTGCCGAAAGTTAGAATGATTTGATGTACGCTCTCGAGTAACAAGTACCCAAAGTGATAAAAAATTTGTCTTTATGAAAATAACATGCAACCAACTTAAAAATCAATGCTTTAACCTGTTTTCTAAAGAAAATGAATCGTTTATGTCTTTGAATTTCCTTACTTTTAAATGAAAAATTGCTGTTTCATCGACTTGGTAAATGTTGAATATTGCCGATGACAAAAGCGACTGAAAGCGAGTATCGTGAACAACAGGGCGACTAGATTTCGCTTTTGACGGTCGGCAAAGCGAAGTGACGGACGGGAAAGCGACTTTGTTGCCCCAGTTGCCTGCTAGCGTGAGCCCTGTATGATATTTAAATTTTCTATCTTTCCTGCCTTGTGGAAAATAAGAATAGAGGGCAGCATATATAACTGCTGTTATTGTAATAAGGTATCAATTTCTGGTGGCACTGAAATGTTTGTTTGTTATAATATTGCTATTTTGCAAATTGAAAAGGAATGGGATGTTTATGCTGCAACAAATGTATCACGCATAATTTAAGAATCATTTTAAATTAAGGTTTAAAGAAGTAGCTTTTAATTAACATTGGAATCATTTGATGTACACTTGTGAAACAAATAGTGGAAATAAAACAGCATTTGTTAGTGCTCCAGATAGAAATTGAAAGGGGCAGGATGCCAGTGCAGGGCAAGGCACTTTTTGAAGTTGAAAAGGGCACTTCTCAATTTTAATGTCTACGTTTCTGTACGTTTTCATTCATGGCTTTTTATCACATGTTCACATTGTGTATTACTGTATATGATGACAATAAAGATTTCACAAGTTGCTGTTATTTATTATATTATAAAAATCTGCAAAACATGAGTTCATTTTCATAAAACTATGTTCCATTTGATGAATATACAATCAGTCTGCTGATACAATTAATTAATGTTTTCATTTCATTTTTTTTATAAATCAGCGGTCTTTAAGGTTCATGTGGACCTTTAATAGGCTTAAATTGCTGTGTTTACACCTCAAAATTTACTCTCAGTACAGACCAACCTGTGCATCTGGAATAGTTTTAAGCAAAGCATGACCTAGATAAATAAACTTCAAATGCATTTTATGTTTTAGTAAATTAAAAGCTTAACTAGATTTAGCTGTGCACTTTATTTCATTCCTACAGAAGGTGCAAAAATAAACAAAGTTCAGAAAGAGGTTTGAGAACTTCCCCATAGGTAATAATTAAAGTGAACTGTATTGATTTACACGGACAATAGATATCTGTCAGCAATGGGTGGTTTAAACTGTGCAACTGAGTGGACCATATCAAGTGAAACTCATGTGTTTGTTAAATTTATCATCTTCAGCAGGAATGGAAAAAATGCACAGCATAATCCAGTGCATTTGGATTTTATTTATCTAGGTCATGCTATGACTTAAAACTATTCTAGATGCACAGGTTTGTCTGTACTAGAGAAAATTTTGAGGTGTAAACACAGCCATTTTAGCCATAATTTATTTATTCAAAGTGGAAAATTGCTTTTACGTTCAGATTTAAAATTGCTGAAGACAAGAGCAACTGTTTAACACAATAGCATATGGATACTGGTTTTGAAGGCCAAGTCTGACAAGAAAAGTGATATGAATACAGTGAATACCTCTTCTCATAAAAGCCCTAACATAATACAGTAGACAGCCCAGCTCATAATCTAAAAAGGGATGTCCCATCTTGCATGAACTCTGACTCAGTGTCAATCAAGTAAAACACAGTGTTAACTGGAGTAATATGAAAATTCTTTCAATGCATGTAACATTAGTTGCTGGACCTTAGACACAAATGAAATTGATATGTTCCTAGATCAAAATGATAAAAGTTGCCTCCCTTGAATATATAAACATTGTTAGACGTAAAAGATGCTTCATGTGGTATACCGCTGTTAATCCGTATATGCATGCAAAAGATAGAGCTTTAAATAAAGCAATGCTAATGATAACCCATAACATCTCATCATTTAAAACAGAACATGTTTGTTGTCATTATTTGTGTTTTTTAGAAAAGAAAAAAATACCCACGCTTCGTATTTTTTCAAATGTTGTATGTTATATTGTCATGCAATACCTGTTTCTTCAAATGCAAACGCTTTATAAATTAACAGCGATGCGTGTGTTTGTTATTAATATAGTCGATTCGTTGAAATTTAAATTATATGCCGGTGCATTGCCGGTTTCAAACACACATGGTCGCCATTTTCAGGCTATTCCATTAACCTCCCGATTTTTAAATAAAATATAAGACGGTGAAATGTGAATTTTAAACTGATTATTACGATGATTTGTATCTGTTCAAATTATAATTAAAAAAAGATTTTAAAAAATGAGATAACAAACCGATCAAAATACAATTTAAAAATCGAAAATACGTTTGACATTATTTTGCAAAACAATCACCTACGTAATTCCCCCAATTAGATAACATTTATGTCATGATCGAGTAGTCCTTTGTCTCAATCAGACAATAAGGGGACGACCATTTGATATTCTGGGGGAGGGGGAGGGGGATTTTGAAAATAAATAACTCAGCCTTGCCTTGATAATAAAAAAAAAATGAATGGTTTGTTCTGTGGTAGTTTGAAAATAAATAACCAGACCTACAATGTATTGAAAATAAATAACTCGGCAGGTCTTTTAAACCATTTTATAAATGCTTCTACCAAAATTCGTCTTTTTTCATATTTTTTTTCGGGAAAAACTTCCAAAATCTTTTAATAATATATATACTACACCATATATAAATATTTTTGAAATGTCTGAAAATGGGTTTCATTTCACTTGAGGTATATTGTCTCATGAACATTTACCTCACTTTAATACCTTTTCCCATTTTAACCGATATTGTTTTTTTTACGTATGCAATATGTAGTTTTTGAATTCAGAAGATTCACTTCCAGAGGATGATGATTAATTTGGATTAAATGGTACATAATGTATTTCATCTCATCGAATTTATAAGATGTAAGTATAAACTTGTTAAACTGGTATATAAAAAAACACATAATTGAATGCAGAAAAATAATTACATTCGTCTACTTTAATGTATTAAAAAACTATTAAACATGCATGTCGTTTAAACATGCATGTCGTTTAAACATGCATGCAAACATGACAAATAATTACCATACTTTGGCATTACAAAAGAAAAAGTGAACAAAACTTGAAAGGAAAATTACTACCAATAGGTCATAGAAAAACCATGAATTCTCAACAAATAACTGAAACCTTTAAATAAAACATTTATATATCAAACAACAACTGTATTTAAATGTCCATATCTCTGGGATAAATGTTTCTCCTTTTCAAAATTGTTGTAATTTTTGTTGTTTGGCATGATTTGGGATCTTTTAAAAAAAATCCCCTTATTCCCGTAGCAGAAATATACATGACCTTTTTTCAGTGATGCTTTCGGACATGCGGCCGCTCGAAGGGACTCGCTCTTGAGCCCCTTCTTCTTGTCCTTCTGAATTTTATGGCTCTCAGAAATACTTTTTAGTGTATTTTCCTTTATAGTAGAAGTATGACATGGTACGGAATCGATCGTGTCTTTGAGATCATGAGCAGCAGCCAAAGACTTTGAATAAAATTGAGAATGGAAATGGGGAATATGCCAAAGAGACAACAACCCAACCAAAGAGCAGATAACAGCCGAAGGCCACCAATGGGTCTTCAACGTAGCGAGAAAATCCCGCACCCGGAGGTGGTCCTCAGCTGGCCCCTAAATAAAATTGTGTACTGGTTCAGTGAAAACGGACGTCACACTAAACTCCAAAACATATAGAGGAACTAAAATTAAAAAAACATACGAGACTAACAAAGGCCAGAGGCTCCTGACTTGGGACAGGCGCAAAAATGCGGCGGGGTTAAACATGTTTTGTGAGATCTCAACCCTCCCCCTATACCTCTAGCAAATGTAGAATAAAGAAACACATAATAATACGCACAGTAAAACTCAGTTTAAAAGAAGTCCGAGTCCGATGTCAGAATAGGTAACAAAAGAAACTAAGCAAAATGACAATGATACATAAATTAACAAAGGACTACTAGCAGTTACTGACATGCCAGCTCCAGACCTCAATTAAACTGATTGAAAGATTATGTCTTCATCATATGAAAATCAGGTACAATCCCTCCCGTTAGGGGTTTAGTATCATACCATCATAAAATATATGAGAAGAACATAACCCGTATCATGCCAACAACTGGTTTTAGAATAAATGTTTATTTCCTATGCAAAGACCTTGTGAGTGAATCAATATTTATACCAAAAAATGCAATCCTTAATGACCTGACAACAGTATCGTAACTATATCCCTTCCGAATAAGTCTGTTTAAAGGTTTGGTTAGCTTTTGAGGTGACTGCCGACATTTTTGTGCATTGTAAAGAATATTACCATAAAATATTGGATGTGAAATACCTGAACGTATGAGATGTCTGCATGTTGATTTATATTTACAAATGATGTCCTTGTACCGATGATAAAATTTAGTAAATGTTTTGACTATAGTTTGTGATATCGAAAACCCTGGTGTAATAATTTTTCAGTAATACAGAGATTTCTTTCGTTGAAATCAAATACGTTGTTACATACACGACCGAATCGAACAAGTTGAGATATATAAACACCATAAGATGGTGACAAGGGAACGTCACCATCTAAAAATGGATAATTAACAATAGGACATGAAACATCATCTCTTTTATCATAAATTTTGGTATTAAGCTTCCCGTTAAAGATATAGATATCAAGATCCAGGAAAGGGCAGTGTTCATTGTTAGTATTAGCTTTATTTAAAGTCAGTTCGGCAGGATAAATCTCTTTAGTGTATATACTGAAGTCGTCATTTTTAGCCATCCCACTCCAAAATATGACGCATTCTTTGCTCCCCTCTGACTTATGTTTTTCATTTTCTTTTACTTTCTCTTCAAAATCTTTTTGTGCCCTTGATGCAATATCAATTATGTTGCCCAACTGTTCTTTAAAGTTTGTGTATCTGTCACATTTTGACCTTGTACATTCTTGTCAGTGTACCAAGACAACAGTTGACAGGTATTTTTTATAAATGAAAATATACATGATATAAACTACAAATGTTTTCCAAGGAATAAAACATAGTCTACGCTATACCCACAAATATACAAGCTTTAAACTATCTCAAACTATGTTTTCCTACCTGTTTTGCATTTAATAAATATTGTGAAAAGATATGTAAACTGCATATTTATATTATGTATGAATGTGTGCTAATTGGTATAGGCCTAAAGTATAGATCAAGATGAAGAACTTTACAAAAAGTCTATTCTAAATAATTATACTATTCCTTATGTTTGTATTTGTTCCGGACCATATGAGTATTTGGACCGTACGCGTATGGTCATGACCATATTGGTATACTCATATGGTCCGACCATACGCGTATGGTCGGACCATATACTCATATAGATATAAGAAGATGTGGTATGAGTGCCAATGAGACAACTCTCCATCCAAGTCAAAATTTATAAAAGTAAACCATATGGTTATTAACGGGCCGGACCATATGAGTATTTAGACCATATAGGTATTTTTCGAATAAATTCAAACTTCCTTAACAGACACAGCTCGTTCTCTGGGCCAAAATCGGGACAAATTATTAACTGAAATCCTTTATCTTTTTAACATATTGTCTAAATCTTGGTATATTTGTTGACTTGTCTTCGCTATCTAGAGTCAAATTTAAGCACCATTATCACGTCGACAGTTTCGTCCGTACGTGAAACCACACGGGTGTTTGGGGCATGGACAATTTTCTTTCTTTTTTTCCCCGGCGTTTAGATTAGATTTTCTTTAAATTCTTCTAATTTCCACTAATTTTCACTTACAATAACAGTGGTTTCTACATAAGAATAGAGGGGCTGCACGTATACACTACTGTAATTGTAGATCGTATAAAAAGGAGCATGAACAAATTAGATAACTAAAAATAATTTGAAATGTTTCAGAAATTTGAAATAAATTGAAACACCAAAATAAAGAAAAATGGAGGTTTCCATGCTCCAATTGTTAACGACTAAAACAGTTGACTTCTTGCTTGACAGTTCACTATAGTTATTTTCGGAGTCGACATATTGTGTTTCGTAAAGACAAATTAATAATGATCTGGCAAAAATGCTTCTACTATAATTTTAACTTGTGAGTAAAATTCATTTTATTTCATTAATCACGTAAAAATGATTATCAAATTATATTCTAACTCAAAAAATTCATTTTTAGAAGCTCTTAATTTATGGCACAATGACGGGTTATGCTCTATGCGATTACTGTTCAACGTTCATCGTATTTATTACCTGGACCATACGCGTATGGTCGGACCATATGAGTATATACGAATATGGTTATGGTCCAAATACTCATATGGTCCGGAACATATATATATATATATGTAATTATTGTACAAAATATATGGAATACATTTTAATAATGCCATTTCATTTGGTCAATCAATGTATCATGTGTATTAAATAAATCTTTAAATTTATAAATATGTATCAGTCTTGTCAGTGATATACAACTGAAGTTATAAAATGGGCTATCTATGTATAAAATGATGCGTATCTCCTTTCAGCGACAGTTTTTAGCTCTTTTTATAACTTCGTAATAGTTCTTTAGTATAGAATTTCTTCTATATTCTTTTATAGAACACATATTTGTGGTAGAACTCGGAAATAATCACCAAGACATTTTGTGACACCAGAACCAATTATTCTTCCGTTTGAAGTGAATGGGTCTCCATGGGCTGCTTTCCCAGACAAACTTAAGATCATCAATAGCAGGTAAGTTAACCCAGCTTTTTATGAATAAAACAACTGGAACTGAAAAATTGAACACTTGTCTTATAATAGTCCCACTCGGCAGTCTTGATGGAAATCTATAGTAAGTGACAGTTTAAATGTGAGAATATTGTGTAATCTAAAAAGGTGCTTGCATCAGGAGAAACATATTTGTCATAAAACACCCCAAAGTAAAACCCCCTTTTCATTTAATATATATATATATATATGCAACATACTGGTACATTTAACTTAAACTACAGAAATATATATCTGCATTACATTTTCCTTTCTCCTTTACTTAAAACAGAGCAATGCACAATACAAAATGAATGTACAAGTATGCATTATAAACATTGCATATTTCTATTTGCACCTATAATTCAGTTTCTTCATTTTGCAGTTATGAACTTGGTGCACAGATTTATGGCAATGGTGGCCATTTTTGTGCTAGCATTAAACACAACAACAAATGGTATCTTTATGATGGTCTTAAAGAATACCACAGTGCTGGACAGGGACTAAGACCTCAAGGTGGAACAGCCAAAATTCCGAACAGAAACAACCTTGACTATTTTATTTATTTAAGAATTAAAAAAATGAATTTAAAATTTGTGTATTTTTAAATATTATAAATATAATTGTGAAAATAAGCAGTCCCTTGTATTACTGAAAATGAAAAATCATGCTTCAACAGTGCAGAAAATAAATAATCTGTCCTAGCTTATCATGAGTCTACATAAATAATTAACCCATCCAAAACAAATCCTTCTGCCCCCCCCCTCCCCCCTCCCGCCCCCAGAATATCAAATGTTCGTCCCCTAAGGCTTCAAATATTGGCAAACATTGCAACCATAAAACCTTTCAAGAATATGTTTTTTTAAATGAATATGTCGATATGATCAACTGAAAATCAGCTGATTCTTTTATTTTTGTTTAAAATGAGACTTCTAAAGAAATGTCTGTGAGACAGGACTTTCAGTTATAACTTATATTATAATGTTGGGCTGTTGAAATAGTCAAAGAAGTGGAACAGTGAACTTTAAATCAATCTGTTATGATCGATATTTGGAATTTGATGTGACTGTCATACAAGTGAGAGGTTTAGCTAGCTATAAAACCAGGTTCAATCCACCATTTTCTACATAAAAAAATGTCTGTACCAAGTCAGGAATATGACAGTTGTTATCCATTCGTTTGATGTGTTTGAGCTTTTGATTTTGCCATTTGATTAGAGACTTTCCTTTTGAATTTTCTTCTGAGTTCAGTATTTTTGTGATTTTACTTTTTAGTCCTTGGCTTCATTTATAGACTGATACCTGAATCAGAGCATTTCTTAAACGGCCAGTTGGGTTTATAGTGATATATTGATCTACAGTACTGTCAAATTTATATATTGCTACACTATCTGTCTGTACATTGATGATTCATTGTCTCTCAGTATCTCTCTCTCCTGTAGTCAACCTTGATAAGTCGGATTGTAAAACGCCGAAAAAAAAAGTCAAATGGGAAAGGGAATACATCGGATGAATTTGACATGTCACATCAGCTAAATACCTGGGATCTTAAATGGGGTAAACACATAAGCACCATCTGCTCCATAGCTAATAATATACCAGCAGCTTCCTAAATAGGAATGTAAACATCTCCAACAAGTCGATCAAAGAAAAAGCATGCGTAAAATGTCCCATGTCAGACCTATATTGGAATATGCTAGTGCAGTATGGGACCCATACCAACAAACTGACATCCACAGATTGGAGATGGTTCAAAGAATGGTAGCAAGGTAACCGTATGTTACTACCAGATATCACAACACTTCGTCAGTTAGTAACATGCTTGACTTAGTAGTTGTAATTGACTTTGAACTAGCTTTCATTAAATGCGAGTAATCTTATTTCGGTGCTTTGTGTCTTTTATTTTTACATGTTTTATTTTAGTTGTTTTTGTGACTCGTACCGATCTTTTGAGTTAAGCCCATTGTAACTGATTTTTACAGTTTGTTCTTATATATGTTGTTCTGTAATACCACTGTCCCAGGTTAGGGGAGGAATTAGAGCTCACAAACATGTTTAACCCTGTCACATTCGTTATATGCCTCTCCCAAGTCAGGAGACTGTAGTCCAATGGTTGTTGTTAGTTCGTGTCTGTCATATTTGCTTTTCGCAATTTTTTTTTCATAAACTAGGCCATTGGTTTTCTCAATTCATTATGTATTGTTTCACATTGTTCATGTCGGACCTTTTATAGCCGACAATATGGTATGGATTTTTTTCTCATTTTTTAAGCCGTGCGGTTGCCTGTAATTGCTTACATCCACTTCATCTGAACTTTGGTGGATAGTTGTCTCATTGGCAATCATACCACATCTCTTTATTTTTATATTGAACATCTTTAATGGACTACCCTACAAGAACGAAGGAAACATAGTTCCTTAGTCGCATAATGATGTATAAGCTTCAGAACAACTGTCAACATTGATACATCTAGTAAGCTGGTACCAAATGAACGCCCTTCCAGAAATAACGACGAAAAGGCACTCGGAATTCCATCTTGCAAAGCAACTGTACGGAAGGTGTAGTTTTATCCTAAAACGATCAGAGAGTGGAACACATTGCCTAAATGTACTGTCTCTGTCCCGAGTCCTAGATCTTTCAAGGCTCAGCTCCGTCATTACATTTATATGGCATGTTTTTACTTGCACCTGTAGATAAAAAATTGCACCAATTTTGGTTTTTGCTATGCCTGGACTAAAACTTCCATGCAGGACTGTCATTTACGGCCATATTGTTATTACCAAACGTTGTTCACGATCTTGCCGAATCATAATTTATTTCATGCGCATCTGCTCAACATCATTTTCTTCCAAGCTAAATATAAACTCAGCTATGTGAAAAAAGGGAGAATTAGATATATGTCAATGAGGCAGAAACACATTTTTTTTCAGAAAGTCTCAATGGAAATGTTTCCTTGTATTCAGTAACTATAAAGTCCTCTGGTGCGGCTTTATTTGTTATTCTGCTACTTGTACCTGTGCTTTTGTCTTCTTGTCTACTAGTATAACTGATTCTATCGTACTTTCATGACCACCGAGCAATTTTCAAAAGGGGGCATTGTTGACTGTTAAAGAAAAACTAGTTTAACCCTACTACATGTCCACATGCCTGTTTGAATATTCGGCTTTTTAAAAATATAAGGCATAGATGAGTATCAGCATTTTATCTTATGAGTAAGCATGCTCTTTTAGATTCTGTATGTGCCTATATAAATCTTAAATGGGATTTACCTTAAAAATCATCCATATAAAATTGCTATTGTGTTCATTTTCTTTCTGGCATGCTGCGGAACTAGATTTGAACATTCCCGTAATTTCCCTTCCGCCATACTTCGAAATAAGGTTTATGGTATAGTTATATATGAGGGTCTGAAAGGAAGTCTTCATTTCTATATTGTTTCCATTTTCATGCCATTTTTCATTATTAGACATTTTTTGCCGATCATTCTCCATTTTATATATTTTAGCACCCCACAATTCTCTATTCTTTAATCTTTTGGCCCCTGCTTCTCTATTTTTCATTTTATTTGTCAATTATTCTCTACAGAGTCTGTGGACTCCGTCCACCCACACACTCGTGTATATGTAATAGAGTTGAAATGATTGGATTGGAAAATGCTCAAGATCTTTGTAGTTTAGATACATCTTTTAGTGATTTTTGGTAATAACTTTTATTTATATCTTGTTTTACAAGTCCATAAGCTATCAATACTTTACCTATATACTTAAATATACCTATAATTATTAACATTTTCTATGTTATCTTTCCGAGAGAAAAAAAAATCTTTTAACAATTTATCTGGTTTGTTAAATATAATAACTTTGGGTTTTGATAAGTATTACCTCTGAACACCAATCAGTATATAATTTGTACTTCTGTGTTAACATGAATTATCATTGGTATGGTCATATTTATAAATAACTGTTTACAAAACTTTGAATTTTTCGAAATACTAAGGATTTTCTACCCCAAGAATAGAACACCTTAGCTGCATTTAGGTCCTCAATGCTCTTAAACTTCGTACTTTATTTGGCCTTTTAACTTGTTCGATTCGAGCGTCACTGATGATACTTTTGTAGACGAAACACGGATCTGGCGTACAAAATTAAAAGCCTGGTATCTTTGATTAGTTTTTTTTTGTGATAAATCCATCAAATCGTTTTTATATACCTGCCTTGGTACTAGAAAATACCAATATCACCTGCATACACAAGATAGTCTCTTCTGCAATCACTAATAGCAACGCCCGGACTTCCTTACAATGCATTTAATAAATTAAGCTTTTGTTTGAATACTGGACATTTTTTTTAAGCAGAAGCAACACTCTCAACAGGTTTCATGACGTCTAGAAATAAGATTTGATAGATATCGACTGTATTTGTGAGAGGTCAGTAACGTCATCATCAAACCATCGGACGAAAGACCCATTTTTAAAAGGGAGGATTTCAATTTTACCAGTGTGAACTTGCCATTTCTGTGTAGCAACATTTCAGCAGCGACTGCATATAGAGTATAAATCTCCAAGTTGATACAATATTCCATGGTTTGCGTTTCTTATCATGACTTTTTTTGATAAAAGGTTACTGCTCATAAGGTAGCTTTTGTAACAAGTTTCCAAATGGTAAAGTTGAAGTCAATCCTTCGTTAGTGTTTTTACGGACGCCATCATGATTTGGTTGACCTTTATGCAATATCGGTCACGATCTCTTCCTCTTTTTCTAAAGTGTCACATTACCGAATGAGACTTATTCCCGGATGTTTACTTGCACGATCAACACGACGGGTAAGGAAAGCCTGCTGAAATAGGAAACCTATGTCTTGAATATTGTATCAACTAGGAGACATGCAATTTATATACGAGGGTGGATAAGGTTTACAGAATAAAAAATAATGGGCAAAAAAAAAAAAAAAAAAGAATAGAGAAAATGGAAAAAAAAAAGTATAGAGAAAAATGGGCAAAAACATATAGAATAAGCGCAAAAATGACAGAATTGGGTAAAAATATACTGATTACAGAAAAGAACAATGTCCAGAATACAGTTATCAAGTAATTACAGAATAGCCATTATTTATTAAAGATAAAGAATAATTAGCGAAAAAATTAAAGAATACATAAATGAAGGACCCCCATCCATACCCTCATATACAGGCGCTTCTGGAATTTTCACAAAACATGTAAAGAATTAAAAATTATGAAGTCCATCTCTTTTTTTGTGTGAATGGTAGTGCTCAATAGGCCCTCACTGCCGATTTCTAGCTGAATGTCAATGTAATTAGCAGTTTAATTCCTATTTCAGCTTTGAGTTCAAGGGGAAAGACTTTATGATCAATGCACAATATTATTAAAACATATTATTGTAATTGAATGTACATTTTTTAAATATCATTTTTATCTCACATGGCCCCCTTGGGCCAGCCCGGCAGTGTGAGCTATTCTCATCACTTTGCTCCGTCGTCTGTCGTCCATCATCCATTAAATTCCACAAAAATCTTCTCCTCTGACACGACTGGGCCAATCGGAGTCAAACTTGGCCACAATCATCCTTGGGGTATATAGTTTTAAAATGTGTTCAATGGTCCCACCTGCCAAATAATATGGCCACAAAGGCTAGAAAAAGAACACTAGGGGGGAAATTCAAGTATTATCTATTATCTTGAAAATTGTTATAGATATAGAAATTATTGCGGGTAAATGTTCATTGTTACCGTTTTCTTTTTTGCGATATTGGCTATTATCTTGAAATATTTTTTTATTAGTTGTTATTGGCTTTGAACTAGCTGTCAGTAACTGCGAGTACTCTGAGATCTGTACCTAGTGTCTTTTTGCTGTGGGGATGTATAAGTACCCTGCCACGTCTGTGTTTTTGTTAGATGTATTTCTATTTGTATCCATCTGACGAGTTGAGCCTTTTTCAACTGATAGTTTGTTCTTATGTATGTTGTACTGTTAACCCATCACTGTCCCAGGTTGGGGGGGGGGGGGGGGAGGGGGATGTTGGGGGCTTTGCTCATTGTTGAAGGCCGTATGGTGACCTATAGTTGTTAATTTCTGTGTCACTTTGGTCTCTTCTGGAGAGTTGTCTCATTAGCAATCATACCACATCTTCTTATTTTTATATAGAACCAACATTTTGATCTAGATAGAGAGAAACTGCACAAAGCAAACCGATCTCCATGGCAAGATCTACAAATAGGTCAACATGAGCGAAATTGCCAGTCCAGTCGGGAATTTTTGCCCTCAGTGAATGACAATTTTAACTTATTTTCGAGGTTTTTTTCGGATACGAGCAGATACCGGAAGATAACAAATCATTAAAAATGACTGAAATCGTCCTTTGACTCTTTATAAGAGCTTTAAATGACAATCTAATAGAGAGAAAAACTTCAAACAGCAAAAATTATCAGCAAGACGAGATCTACTAAAATCCGGTATCCGTCGACTTCTTATCGTTATAGGAGTTATACCTTCGAACCTTAATTATACCCATTTTGTGGCGTTTTTTTTTATGAAAACTATATGAGATATTGAGAAACTGTAGATTGAAAATGATCTACAACGAAGTCATAATGGCCAAAATCGTCAGTCTACTCCTTATGGATGTTGAATGACGATTTTTACCCATTTCAGAAATTCTAGTAGAGAAAGGAAAATTGCGAAATCCAACCTGGGGCTATTATACTAACGTATGTCCCAGTTCCAACGAATTAATCAACAAAATAACATCGACAAATGAGTCGTCATGACCAAAACTGTCAATCGACTCCCTATAGTTAATTGTTGCCTTTATGTTTTTTTATGTTTTTTTTTTGAAACTATAGAAGATAGAGAGAAACTGCAAAAAGCAAAAATGATCAGCAAGATAGTACATGCATCAACTTCTTATAGGAGTAATTGCCCTCAAATAACGACTTTTACCCTTCTTTGTGTTTTTGGCACTGATCTTGAAAACTTAAACGGATCTAGAGAAATTGTATACACCAACAAAAGACTCTCAAAAGCCTGAATCACTCACCTGGTAAAATATGCCATTTTGATATTTATTTTTGACTTATAGTGCAATCAGTTATGTTTGCTTATTGGTTAATCTTATTTAGTGGTATTTTTGTAGATTTTGTATTGATGATCATTTTTACTGTTTACAGTTTATACCTATCTATTAAATGTTTCAAAAATAATTGGTAACATTATAGAAATACCGGTAAGTAAAAAAAGAAATGTCATTTAAGGACTGTAAATCCTAAAAGGAATCTGACAATGTAGCAATGTTGACTTACTTGTACTATAGTTTTTGAAAAAAAAAATGCAAACAAATGAGTGAAAATCATCAATTAGGGTAAAAAACTTCTATAACTAATCAGTTGACAATTTCAGCCATGTACACTTATCTGAAGGTCTTATTGTGCTGAACATTTTATCATTTTACTGCTCCTCACTATCTATTGTAGTTCCTGCAAAATACACAAAAATTGATAAAAATCATGTTTAAGGGCAATAACCAATATAAAGGATCAATCAATGATACCAATAATGCTTATTTATTTGTAGAACTTATTTTCCTGAACATTTTTGTTTTATATTGTTGCTAATAAAAAATGAGTAAAAATGGTCCTCCAATTGACCACTCCCACTATGTTGCCTTATTTGTAAGTCTTATTTTGCTGAACTGTTTTGGCTATTTAGTTTCTATCTATTATGGTTTCTGCCAAAAATGTGTGAAAATCACCTTTCAAGGGCAATAATGCCTACAAGTGGCCAATTGCCACATTGAGGTATTTGTAGATCTTATTTTGTTGAACATTTTTGCAATCTATATATTATAGTTTCTCTTAAAATCGCAAAACATTAGTAAAAGCCCTCCTTGAAACTCCTGTAAGGGTTTAATTGACGATTTCGGCAATGCTGGCTTATTTGTAGATCTTATTGTTCTGGTAATTTTTACTAGTAAAATTTCTCTCTGTCTGCTATTGTTTTCAAGATAATGGCCAAAGACTTCTAAATTTGCAAACAATTGATTTTATGGGCAATAACTCTAAAATGGTTTGTTCTATTTTTTCTGAAAATTCCAAAGGAGATGGATCTTGACCTGATGATAATTTTTACCCATGTCAGTTTTGCTCTAAGTGCTTTATTTTTATAGATATAACCCAAAACCTGCATTTTACCCCTGTTTTTTTTATAAAAGATTATAATAAACGAACGGATGACAGATGCCGAATGATGGCAAAAGCTGAATAGCCAGATGAGCTAAACATGATGAGCTAGAAAATATCTACAGTACAAATAAGTCAATTTGATTGTAATCACCAAGCAACTCAGTATTAGAGTTACTTCCCTTCAATAATGATTTCTACACATTTTTTGGTGAAACCTATAGGACAAAGAGAGAAACTATGTAAATAGCAAAATTGATTAGACAAATATGATCTACAAATAAGTAAAAAATGAGGATTATCAGACATTACCTTTGAGTTGTTGCCCTTAATTGATTATTTTTTTACCAGTTTTAGTGTCTTATTTATATCTTATTTTTATACTCTTGTCCTGGGGAAAACATTATAGCCTAACAGACATTGAGCAACAGATGCAAGGTGATGACTTGAGGCCTACATAGGACATGTAAGCACAATGGAGCCACAAATGCCAAGTGACGCCCATAACACATTCCATATGATCCTGGTTACGACTGGTGCTTGTGATGACCTAAAGACCTTTAATTAAACTTTTGGGGGTCCTTTTATGTGATAGTGTCTTTTATAGTGTTGTCTCTTTAACCATTAAATGACTGGTGCCAAATGATAGCTCAACATATATACAAACATGGGCTTATTTCAAGCTATTGAACATCCAACACTACAAGTCTCTCAGTTGTCTTTATGATGAAGAACCACAATTATTAACCTTATAAAAACCAGAGTCAGACAAACTGACTAGACCTGACTTCAAATTTAATATCCTCAACAATTTGATAAGGCTGTTGATAACAAAGGCTGGATAAAATCTAACTTTTATTATATTTTTATTATATAATATAAGTTTGCCCTATTGGAGTCTGAGCTCAGCTGGGATTTTTTTTTACCAATCTGAGTGTCTTTACTAAATATCTTAATAAAGATAACTGGCATCAAGTGATGGAAAAAGTACACATGGCCCAAAGGGCTAGGTCAGCTTAAAAGCAAAACACAAACTATAATCCAAGGGAAGTAACTTTTTTCTTACTTTTAATTAAATACTTGTCGGTCAAATTCTTATTTTTCTTATGTAAAAAAAAATTATTTGTTTTAATATATATCTTTTGTCAAAGTGCAATTTTTTTTTAAGGAATTGGGGTATGAGAGGCAATGTTTGCAAAAAGTGATTTCCTTTCATACAAAAGTAATCAATGACACTCTTCAACTTTCTTTTCAATGTTAACCATTTAATCTTTTTCCCATTTAGTCCAAAAATACTGGTATCTTAATATGTAATAAATAAATTTTTCGATTCATTTGCACATATTACATTCAGTAAATGACTCTGTGCTGACCAGTCTTTGATCTTATTTCCTAAATGCTCTGTGCTTAACAGAAAAGCAGCAAATACCAACTTTTAAATCTTGTTTGACCTGACTGGGGATCAAACCCATAACCTCTTGCACTAGAGATGAGTATGTTACCATGAATCCATCCAGGCGGTTTACAAACAATCAGACATGCACTGCTGTAAACACTATCCACTACACCCTTATATAGCTTTATTAAACTATGGGTACCTAAAGAGAAGTTATGTTATATAAATATACACACACAATAACATCAGTACACGAATTACTTTATTTTGATCAACAATTGTGTTTTATTACAAATAAATAGAGATATGTAACAGGGATCATTTAAACAATTAACAACCTTTTTAACAATAAATGGTATTATGAACAAAATTATGATGTACAAGAAAAAAAGTAAAAATGTCATCTTCAATGAAAAAAAAAAAATTTCTAGAACCCATAAAAAGAATAAACCAATAATTCAAAATCATACCTACTGGTAAGTAAAAAGTCTTTCCATTTTTCAAGTTCTACTCAAGCTAAGGATCAAGCAACAGGGTATACACGTGGTACAAAAGATTACAAATCCCTGTTTTTAATATTTTGTAGAAATATAAAAGGAAAAAGAACGTTATAAGTAATTTCAATTTTTTTTTCTCAATAAACACACAGTATGCAACAAACAATTATTAATGCATCATTTACACAAAAATAGTGTACTCTGGTAAAAATAAATTGCTTTTTCCATGTATATTATCCTGCCTTATTTTAATTTATGAACTATACTTTAATAATCTGCCATAAAGAATGTTAGCTAATAAACATATTAATATTATTTTTTTACAGATTCAAATCATTACTAGTATATGGACTTCGTTGTTTTATACCCAAATCATCCCTACCATTGTTCACCCAATACCTAGCACTCATCTAAGCAGTTTTAATAAAAAAAATCGTAATGGGTTCCGTGGAACCCTGTGTCTCCCCTGCAATTGCCGCTGTCAGTGTAAAAGTGTAATGTTGACTTAAAAAGTGAGTCCATTTATCAGTAAAATACAGAATTAAAAATAAAATTCAAACTTTTTCTTTAAATGCTATTTGGTCTTGAAGATTAGCTTCTGTTCAAGTTTCATAACAATCCATGAAGGTTTACCAATTTTATAAAAATTTAATCCCAGACTGTAAATGTTAACTGTAAAAACGAAGTCCATCTATCACAAAAATACTAAAAAAAAAATTAAAAAAAAATATATTTTCAAAGGTTTGCTTCTGACATTATATCTTTCTCTTTTAAAATCATTTAAAAGCTTCTGCCACGACTCTATGAAGGTTTGACAAAGTAATTGATGTGTAACAAACTTTAACCCCAGACTGTATCTACTTGTTAACTGTAAAAAAACGAAGTCCATTTATCAGTTAAATACGAAAAAATAAAAATTTTGTTCTGGATACTGTATTTTGGTCATAAGCAAGCTTCTGTCCAAATTTCATAAAATTCCATGAAGGTTTGACAAAGTTATTGATGTCTAAAAAACACTTTAACCACAGACTGAACCTAAATGTTGCCGCCACTAACGGAATCTAGGATCGCTATGTCTCGCTTTCGTGATATAAATGTCGCAGGCTCGACAAAAAGTGATTATGAGCTAAAAAAAATTTCTTCAATTAGTAAAACTTTCCTGAAACTTGCTTGCTCTGTGTAATTCTGACTAATACTCTATAATCAAGTCCCATTACTCTGGCAAAAAGGAAAAATTCTCAACATTGCATATTTTGTCTATCACTAATTCCCATTTATCCAGTAATCATCCTCATGACTTTCATTATATCTAACATAAATCAAACAATCACAAAAATAATACAAATCCCTAATAAAGAAAATACACATCCCTAATTAAGAAAATACACAAATCACAAACCCTTATCCCTAATAAAGAAAATACACAAATCACAAATCCCTATCCCTAATAAAGAAAACAAACAGATACTAGAGTTATAGAGGAGGGGTTGCTTTCTTAATTTAGCAGATGGACATGAATAAATGCACCATAATATATTGACCCATTGTGTTATAAGATTACACTAAAGAACACAAAAGACTTTAAATCAAATAACAATCTTACTGTACTCCCTCATTTTACCTTGTGATTATGAATTAATATATAAAACTGGTTTGTCTCAGAGGACATATGCCATTGCTCTATGTCCTTTGAAAATACACTCAACAGTTTAGGATATACACTTTGGAAAATGTAACAACTGTAAGGAATATAATCTAAATCCTCCATCATACAGGTAAGGAATAACAGTACTATATTAAATATAATCCAAAATTGACGGCAGCAACTCTTGAAATACAGTACTGTTATTCCTATTAATGCAATACTCTTCAAAATTAATTTCAAATATCCTGTAAATGTCGACTGTGATTGCACAATGTTGTTGCCAATGACTCCGACTGTCGACCATGGAACTTATGGAAGACAGCATCTATTCAAAATTGGTGTTACATGCCTAAACCCATTGGCATAAAGAATTGCAGCCTAGGTATAATTTTGAGGCTGAATAATCACTGACAAATGCACTGTTCAATACACAATGGAAAATTAGCCATTCTTTATAATATATATCTTTTTGTCATCACTGATGGACTTTTCAGACGAAACAAAATAATATAAATATTCAAATTATTAATTAACTGGCTCCTGAAATGGCAAACATAATAAAATTCTTCCAATGATATACATGTAATATGGATACTTTAGAGTAGATATTGTATTTGTTCTATCTTTGGGATGTAATACATATAATATAATAGTCACATTTAACAAAAAAAATGTTCTTTAATTAACAATAAATATGAGCAACAGCCTTACACAAAATGATAATTCACTCACACACACAAAACATTGAATAAGACATCTTTTGGCCAAAATCCATTTTGGTTTAGGCTGTGGCCATTTTTTCCTAAATGCAAGTAGAAGGTTTAAAAAAATATGTCAGGCAAATTTCTATTACATAATAACTGAGACAAACATAAAGGTAGGTTGTGATTCTTGTTTCACAGTGTAAATTAGTGGCCTTAGCATACCTTCTCCCATGCATCATTACATAAGTTTTATTATGAAATAATGCTGATGGATTAAATGATTACTTTTGATCAATATCATAAGGCACTGTAAACTTTATTCGATTAAAATAACAGTTGTGTTACAGACTTTATCAAAATGTTTATGCAATTTTGAATACAATTGTAATTTTTCTGGTTAAAAAAAATGTATCATATATATATCTCTATGTGTTATAAATATTTGTATCTTATAATACTATTATAGGTCTTTCCAGAAACTCATTTCGGGAGTCGTGAATTTTACTCTAAAAGTATAATTTGAAGTAGGTTATTTCCTTTGTGGGCAAGTGGAACTGCTTCACGGCAAATGTAGCTCAACGAAGAGTCAATGAATAGCGGTTTTTAATGATTTAAAAATAATATTTGGTTTATATAGATAAAAAAGTTATTGTCTTTTGTCTTCCACTATACTTGTACTTTAAAAAAAAGCTGGAAATGTTTGTATATTAAAGTAACACATTGTTTTCTAAGTTAAGTCTCATCATTGCTCTGCACTGCAGCAAACCTGTGCTTATACCAGTATACTTCCCAACAATGGAAATATAAATTCATTTTCAATTGCAATTTTAAAATCAGAGTTGGACCTTCCGAGGTGAGTTTTCAGAAAGTCCTATACACACCAGCGAAACAGACAGTGCTGCTGTATAAATTACAACTAAGTCCATTGATTTGAAAAAATTGAATTATCTTTCTTTATTAGATGATATCCTTTTTACTTAAATTCTAATTAAATCACAAAGACTACACATGTAACAGTGGGTCAATGGATTTACATAACTAACAACTCATCCAAACAAAATTAGGAGTAATTTTCTTTTTGACAAATCAATTATGCAATTCAATCATTCTGTATTATATAAATAAGATAGGATGAAATACATGAAATTTCCATGTGGTTATATATGAATGTATGTGATATTGGAAGCATATTTTGAAAAAATTGAGTTTATGAATAGTATTTGTTTTTAATTAAATACAAGTGTGTTAATCATGTAAGAAACCAAAATCACTAAAAGCAGAATGATATCTGTTGCAACCTTTCAAGTCACACCTTTTTTGATTTTCTAATTCTTTTTTGATTGGAAATTCAATTTTGGACAAGTTTTTTGTTTAAATCTTAAAGAGTTTATCACCTTTCTACATGAAAACAAATTTTCAATGGCTCCATGACAGAAACTGAAGTGTTGATCTATATTTTTTAAGAGAATTTTCAGTTGTATTAAAAAAAATTATAATATTTGTTCATCCAAAGTAGTGGAAGTCAATTATACTTTTATTAAAAGATAAACAAATATATCGCAGATTTTTTTTCCATTGATGCAAAAGTAAGGTTCCTTGAAATATTTACTGTCAATATATGGGAACATGCCCCTTATCAGAAATTATTAAACAGCAACATAAACTGTTTCAGATATAATGTAAGTAGCACATACAAATAAAGTTAAAAAATTTTCTTCTCTGCACTTTGGAAGAACATATACTAAAATGCATCTAGAACCTTTTAATATTTAGATATATGTGCAGTTATGATCTTAAAGAATATATGATTTCCGCATGTCAACATTTCCTTAGACTAAGTATCACATAAAATTACAATTCATCCATATGATTTTATAACTCTGGTTCCATCTCCTTTTTATTAGTAAAGAAAATAACACTACACGTGTATCAAACCAGGGCTTCTTCAGTGCTGACACTATTCTCACTAATAAAATCACCAGGATTGTCAAAGACAAATGCTAGATGTCAATCAAATACACCTGCAGTATTGCATGTATTATAGAAAATCGTTTGGCACCGTTAGTTTAATCAAAATCAAGTTTCGTCATGTCCGTCTGGGCTCCAACTTGTATGAATGTTTTGTTAAAAGTCTCTGATTGTCTATCACTTTCAAGTTCCTGAAAAAAGTCAAATATGTTTTTTAGATGGAAGAATAACAACTTCGATAAGCATACAAAACTGAAAGAGAAAAAGTGAAGTAGTACACATAAGATAAGTTATTTAAAGAATAAATACATCATAACTGTACATATTTAAGAGCCTACATTGCAATGTATTCTGTACAATATTGTTAAATCATAATGCATCAACAATAGAGCAAGAGATATCATCACTTCTAAAGCTTTCTTAACAATGCATGGGATTTTTTCAAAAATAAATTATTGGTAGAATAATAGAATATTCATTAAATGAAAATATTGTATATGATTTATCTAGAGGTTCCCATGAGCCTGAATCTCAAATATGGCATCATTCATATCATAAGCAACAGTGGCAGACATCTTACCCTACCGTATATAAGATTGTGATCAGGTTTAAAAAAAAATTGTTCAGTCCAAGAAGGACAATAACCCAATAAGGAGTCAATTCACTGTTTCCATTCCTTCATTTTTTTTGTAGATCTTGTCTTGCTAATCATTTTTGTTGTACACAGTTTCTCTCAATCTACTTAAGTTCTCAGCATTATAGCCGAAAACACAAGAAACATGTTTGTTGATCTTCATTAGCTGATCATTAAAAAACATTTTTACTAATATATCAAAACATGAAAATCCTTGAAAAAATATACCTGATATATTCTTCAACTTCTGTCGATGATTTTGCTGTAGAAGGTGCTTCAATTTCTGAAAAAAAGTATTTAGGAAATACATTATTGATGAATATAGATGTAACATTTTGGTTTTTAAGGGGAGATAATTCCCAATTTACAGAAATGCATTTTTTGTTCAGTTCCAAAACATTTCAGCTGAGTTATCATTCATTGTGCAAAGCAGTCTGTAGAAATTTTGAATGGTAATGGTTGTGTTAGACCTTGGATAATGTTTCTAATTACAATACTTACCTAATGGATGACTTCTACAAAAATTCACTGTTCTCATTGTTTGAGCAATCATGTGCTAAAAAACAAAACAAAGGTAATAAGATTTCATTGAAAACATAAGTTTTATCTGACGATGTTTTAAAATATTATTTAAATATTAGGACAAAATAATAAAGAATTACTGGAATCAGGTTAAAATTATTCAACAATATTGAAAGTCTTTCACAACGAACTACAAAAAGACTTCACCCAATATCTATGTATTGATAAAAAAATTTAATATCAAAGAATTAAGGTTTTACTGACAATTAAATAGTCACGAGACAGCAATAAACAAAATTATGTTAGAGTATACATACCATTTTTTCAAAGTTCACCAAACCATCAAAATATGTTTTATTTCCTTCATGCGTGAAGGTTAAATCTGAAATAAGTAAAACAAAAATAGTTATATGACAGCGCTTCATAAAAAGATATTTATAAGCCCACAGTATAAATACTTATCTGTTAATAAAAGTTATTGCAACTGTTACTCCTATTATAATCTTATCAAAGAGTTCAAATATCACACAGATGTTATAACTATCAAAATCTATCAGGTGGGACCAGGGTAATCTATAGCCAAGGCACCTGAAACAAGCTGTTTAGACTTTTGATTTCAAATGCCTACCAATTATTTAATTGGCCCTTGCATACATTTAAACTGAACTGACATGTTGTAAATAAATGGATAAAATATTGTAAGATTTTGGTTATAAAAATGATCAGAGTTAAATTTGTTTCCTGTTTTAACTAGTTATAATGAGAACTTCGTTTTTTCCCCTCATAAAATGACAATAGAACAGAATCCTAGTTTTCCTTACCTTTCATTAATAAAGGCATAAATGGAATGATTGGAGCAGAGAGTTTGGCAACAGTAAGTCTGTACACTCGATGATTTCTCGATGGATCCATCAAAGTTTCAAAATCGGCAAACATTTTCTTGAACTTGCTAGGCAGTTTCTGTAAATATTAAGCAGTTTAATAAATTCTAAATATACTTGTTTTCAATGTACCAGTATCTATATAATCACAAGAGGAATTGTCTCCCATTGCCATAAGTTTTTATCAGGATCTTCTAAATAGATAGATACTAATACAGCAAATGTAATTAAAACATATTAAAATTGCTTTTTAAAACAACTTTTTAAAATTTTGTTATTATATAATAGGTATGAAACAAAATTTACATTCAAATATCACTTAAATCAACCGAAGTTTAGCCAAGATTAGAATAAATTGAACAAATACTACAAAAGACCTGCTAACAACACCGAATTCCAAAGACAACAACAATAAAAAACATATATCAAAATATACAGTATAAGTAAACACTGTCTAGCTGTTGACCAAATATGAAGTCCTTCCATTCAATATAAGTTGAGAAAAGTGGGATCAAAATATTAGTTGAACGAGGTGAATGTAATATAACCCCCTCTCCTAGAGTGGGGTATATTAATTCATATCACTAAGGGACAAATGGCAACTTATGGACCATTCCTCCTCTCCCAAAAATACCTGGTTTGCAATATGGCCTTCCATGCCATGAATTTTTCAAAAAAAATTTCATGAGTTATCTGATACATTTATGAAATATGTTTCAATAACTGCAAACTAAGGTCTAATGGGATTTTTCTAGTGTTTTTGGGTTGCTGTTTCATTGATCCTCCATTGTTTATACTTCCATGAAGCTGATGATAACATACCTCCCAAGTTTGTGAAAGACAACTGACAGCAATATTACTTAAACCCATCACTATAGAAACTGACTGTGACCTACCTCCCAAGTTATTGAAAGACGACTGACAGCAATATTACTTAAACCCATCACTATAGCAACTGATTGTGACCTACCTCCCAAGTTTGTGAAAGACAACTGACAGCAATATTACTTAAACCCATTCCTATAGAAACTGACTGTGACCTACCTCCCAAGTTATTGAAAGATGACTGACAGCAATATTACTTAAACCCATCACTATAGCAACAGATTGTGACCTACCTCCCAAGTTATTGAAAGACAACTGACAGCAATATTACTTAAACCCATCACTATAGCAACAGATTGTGACCTACCTCCCAAGTTATTGAAAGACGACTGACAGCAATATTACTTAAACCCATCACTATAGCAACAGATTGTGACCTACCTCCCAAGTTTGTGAAAGACGACTGACAGCAATATTACTTAAACCCATCACTATAGCAACAGATTGTGACCTACCTCCCAAGTTTGTGAAAGACGACTGACAGCAATATTACTTAAACCCATCACTATAGCAACTGATTGTGACCTACCTCCCAAGTTATTGAAAGACGACTGACAGCAATATTACTTAAACCCATCACTATAGCAACAGATTGTGACCTACCTCCCAAGTTTGTGAAGGACAACTGACAGCAATATTACTTAAACCCATCACTATAGCAACTGATTGTGACCTACCTCCCAAGTTATTGAAAGACGACTGACAGCAATATTACTTAAACCCATCACTATAGCAACAGATTGTGACCTACCTCCCAAGTTTGTGAAAGACAACTGACAGCAATATTACTTAAACCCATCACTATAGCAACTGATTGTGACCTACCTCCCAAGTTATTGAAAGATGACTGACAGCAATATTACTTAAACCCATCACTATAGCAACTGATTGTGACCTACCTCCCAAGTTATTGAAAGATGACTGACAGCAATATTACTTAAACCCATCACTAAAGCAACTGATTGTGACCTACCTCCCAAGTTTGTGAAAGACAACTGACAGCAATATTACTTAAACCCATCACTATAGCAACTGATTGTGACCTACCTCCCAAGTTATTGAAAGATGACTGACAGCAATATTACTTAAACCCATCACTATAGCAACAGATTGTGACCTACCTCCCAAGTTATTGAAAGACAACTGACAGCAATATTACTTAAACCCATCACTATAGCAACAGATTGTGACCTACCTCCCAAGTTATTGAAAGACGACTGACAGCAATATTACTTAAACCCATCACTAAAGCAACTGATTGTGACCTACCTCCCAAGTTTGTGAAAGACAACTGACAGCAATATTACTTAAACCCATCACTATAACAACTGATTGTGACCTACCTCCCAAGTTTGTGAAGGACAACTGACAGCAATATTACTTAAACCCATCACTATAGCAACTGATTGTGACCTACCTCCCAAGTTATTGAAAGACGACTGACAGCAATATTACTTAAACCCATCACTATAGCAACAGATTGTGACCTGCCTCCCAAGTTTGTGAAGGACAACTGACAGCAATATTACTTAAACCCATCACTATAGCAACTGATTGTGACCTACCTCCCAAGTTATTGAAAGACGACTGACAGCAATATTACTTAAACCCATCACTATAGCAACAGATTGTGACCTACCTCCCAAGTTTGTGAAAGACAACTGACAGCAATATTACTTAAACCCATCACTATAGCAACTGATTGTGACCTACCTCCCAAGTTATTGAAAGATGACTGACAGCAATATTACTTAAACCCATCACTATAGCAACAGATTGTGACCTACCTCCCAAGTTTGTGAAAGACAACTGACAGCAATATTACTTAAACCCATCACTATAGCAACTGATTGTGACCTACCTCCCAAGTTATTGAAAGATGACTAACAGCAATATTACTTAAACCCATCACTATAGCAACTGATTGTGACCTACCTCCCAAGTTATTGAAAGATGACTGACAGCAATATTACTTAAACCCATCACTATAGCAACTGAGTGTGACCTACCTCCCAAGTTATTGAACGATGACTGACAGCAATATTACTTAAACCCATCACTATAGCAACAGATTGTGACCTACCTCCCAAGTTATTGAAAGACGACTGACAGCAATATTACTTAAACCCATCACTTAAGCAACTGATTGTGACCTACCTCCCAAGTTTGTGAAAGACAACTGACAGCAATATTACTTAAACCCATCACTATAGCAACTGATTGTGACCTACCTCCCAAGTTATTGAAAGATGACTGACAGCAATATTACTTAAACCCATCACTATAGCAACTGATTGTGACCTACCTCCCAAGTTATTGAAAGATGACTGACAGCAATATTACTTAAACCCATCACTATTAGCAACAGATTGTGTCCTACCTCCCAAGTTATTGAAAGATGACTGACAGCAATATTACTTAAACCCATCACTATAGCAACTGATTGTGACCTACCTCCCAAGTTATTGAAAGATGACTGACAGCAATATTACTTAAACCCATCACTATTAGCAACAGATTGTGTCCTACCTCCCAAGTTATTGAAAGATGACTGACAGCAATATTACTTAAACCCATCACTATAGCAACTGATTGTGACCTACTTCCCAAGTTATTGAAAGATGACTGACAGCGATATTACTTAAACCCATCACTATAGCAACTGATTGTGACCTACCTCCCAAGTTATTGAAAGATGACGGACAGCAATATTACTTAAACCCATCACTATAGCAACTGATTGTGACCTACCTCCCAAGTTATTGAAAGACGACTGACAGCAATATTACTTAAACCCATCACTATAGCAACAGATTGTGACCTACCTCCCAAGTTTGTGAAAGACGACTGACAGCAATATTACTTAAACCCATCACTATAGCAACAGATTGTGACCTACCTCCCAAGTTATTGAAAGATGACGGACAGCAATATTACTTAAACCCATCACTATAGCAACTGATTGTGACCTACCTCCCAAGTTATTGAAAGACGACTGACAGCAATATTACTTAAAACCATCACTATAGCAACAGATTGTGACCTACCTCCCAAGTTTGTGAAAGACGACTGACAGCAATATTACTTAAACCCATCACTATAGCAACAGATTGTGACCTACCTCCCAAGTTTGTGAAAGACGACTGACAGCAATATTACTTAAACCCATCACTATAGCAACAGATTGTGACCTACCTCCCAAGTTTGTGAAAGACGACTGACAGCAATATTACTTAAACCCATCACTATAGCAACAGATTGTGACCTACCTCCCAAGTTTGTGAAAGACGACTGACAGCAATATTACTTAAACCCATCACTATAGCAACAGATTGTGACCTACCTCCCAAGTTTGTGAAAGACGACTGACAGCAATATTACTTAAACCCATCACTATAGCAAAGAAGGAATTCAAATTCTGATACTGCTTACAACTGAAATATAAAATAAATAGAATAAGAATATATGCACATGACTAGCACAAATGCAGTAGCTTTCAAAACATACTTAATTTGGGCAATTTCTAACATATCAGAATAAGATTCTTTTTTGTCTGTTGCATTTTCTGCCATTACATATCTGCACTACCACAAAATATATGATGAAAAAACATCAATTCAATTTTTCCTAAGAATTATGTCATTTACAGAATCAAAAATCCTTTCCAAGATCATCTTTAGTAATGAAAATAGGTTCAGAGAGATTAACTTCAAATTGATAGAATTAAAGTATTTATAAAAAAAGGGAAAAATGAACTTAAAAAAAAACCACACTCATCTTCATTTTTGTCACTAAAAGCATAGCAAATTTTTATCTTGGCCTAAGAACTTACTGAGCTGCTAATTTGATGAATTTCCTTAGAAGTTGTACTCTTTTACTGACATTCAATGTAAGTAACATTTCTGTCACTATCCAATACTGTACTTCATTGAATCTTCTTAAGAATGACTCTAAGTTTGCTGTGATCTTTTTAAACTGATGAGCTCCAAATACTTTGTAAATCAATTCATACTGAAATAAAAAATGTACATACATCTATAAATATTAATATCAGTCATGTATCAACAAAATAATGAAAAAAGATAATAATATTAATGATAAAGAAATAATTATAAACCTATATTGATTTTTTGAAGGTCCCATAATTATAAACCCATATGAAACTTTCAAATTAAGGTCCAATTAAAAAACATAGAAAAGAAAATCTTTTAAAAGCCATTATTTGTAAATTCTGTTTACATAAAAAGGCAACTTATTAAATTCAAATACATAACCAAGTCATCTAGTGCTCTCTTTTATCAGTTTAAATTGAAGTAACCAATAAATGTCAAATGAAAATAACTTTTCCCTAAAAGATATTGGAACACATCAAAGAATATTTTCTTAGAAGATTATAATATTTCAAAGCTATATCAATTCCTCATATAAGGACACTTTTAATTTTATCATTTGTAACAAAATAGTCAATTGATGAAAGCACACGATGACTTATTGTGGTTTCAACTGACTTCTTCAGCTTACAGTGAACGTAATTTGAGGCATCATTTATTGTATCCAAAATACCTTTAAAGTTACAATTTTAACACAATAAATGACATAATACTTTACACAAAGGAATTATTGGTTTCATAAAGCCATAAGGCTACAGGCTAAAGACACCTACATCAATTCTTATTCAATGCTCTGTAAAGTGATTGGTATTACTGATAACTTTTACTTATTGAAAATACATTTACAATTCATACACAATTGAAAATAAAGGACATTTACAAGACTACCATATTTGTGCCCCTTTTAAGAGGTTTAAGGATATGGTACATAAGGTCATTTTATTATTAGGATATGGGATACATGTGCTTGTTATTTTGGGCATATATGAAATACTATTAAGGATATAAATTATTTCAAATTATTTTCCAAGATATCCACAGTTGGTAATGTTTGTAAACTGGTATATGATAAAAAATATACTAAATAATGCTCATTTACAACATTCTTACAATATTTTAATTTGTTGTCTATAATTGTCTTGAAAGTCATTTTGAAAGAGACAATGCTCATTCCCATTCATATATGGTCTGAACTAACAACAATTTGTAGTTTATGCTGCTTGTTGGAGGTTGTCCATCAGTGAACTTTATTGTGACCACTATAGATGTCTATATTTAGCAAACTTGCATTGATGGGTTGCTGTTTCATTGATATTTTATCTACATTTGATATTCTAACATAACCAAGTGACTAACACAATATTACACATCCCAGCCTTATAAAGTCATGCCATATGATATCCCAGGCTCCAAGTCATGTGGCTGTATATGAAAGAACAATTCCAAATCAAGTTAATCGTGTGGTATAGGGTCATGTGACAGGTAATAAGAACACTTACCTCTTGTAGACAAGAGAACAATTCCCAGTCATATAAAGTCATGTGATATGCTATTTCTTTTGTACTCATCAGTTCTATTGTGTTTGCTGTACCATGTGTTGGTCCTTCTTGTTCTGGTAATGGGGTCTACAAAGAAAAGCAAGACATTTCAGACCTTTTATAAAGAATTTTCACAAAACTAAATGACAATTTAGAGTGTTGTGATCTCAAACACTATATATAACTTCACCATACTGTAAATTCAGAAATTATTGCATGTATTTATTTTTGCTATTTTTGAAGAATTAACAAAAATGCGAGTTTAATTATTGCAATTTTAGGAAAAGCTACATACAGATATATGTATTTGATATCAGAATGCGAGTTCTTATTATTGCGATACTCAAGTAGTCGCATTATTCGCATTAATAAAAACCTCGCGATAATTTCTGAATTTACAGTATTCTACTGTACATCAAGCCCATATGTAAATATTTAAGGAAATGGTTTTATTTTGTCATTTTATTATTAGGATAAATGTGATATACATATGATAACTATTGCTGAAATTTTTGGTTATTTTAATATATATAGTTTATTTTATTTTGTCACCATTCTATCAATTTTTCTCTTATTTTCTGTTGGAGATCTGTTCTTGAAGTGAAGACCACTTCAAATGACCTAAATGTTTAATTGTGTTTAATTGTCTTATATAAATGTTATATCCTGTGTGTTTAACCCATATCTACTCATACTTATTTTAGTAATAACATGAAGTATTCATATCACTATTCTCTATATTGTCAATTATAACCCCCCTAATAACCTGCATGCAAATATTGATGTAAAATAGTTTTCTTACAAAAATGGCAGTTTCAATACACAATATTTCAGAGCCAGCACTTGTAATATGTATATGATGTTATGGCCATTTTCTGTAATGAACATGAACACTAAATGTCAGAACTATTTAAAACAAAATGCTCTGCTGGGTGCAGCTTGATACGACCGCAGAGGTCGAACCCTGAACAGTTGGGACAAGTACGGACACAACATTCAAGCTTGATACAGCACTGAATTTGGATTGTGATTAAATATTTGACACAGCATAGGTTTCTGTCACAGAATGAATGTGGTCTAAGAACTTAAAAATTTAATTTACCTATTCAAACCATATAATTATTATTTGCTTTTATATATAAATCAGAAATAACCAATTTAAAATGGAAAATTTTAAAGAAAAAAAAAGAAAAAAAATCCCCCCCCCCGCCCCAATTTTTTGAACCCCCTTATGATTCATCACCCCAAACTCAATCCCAGCCTTCCTTTTGTGGTATGGTACCTTGCAGTACAATTTCAGAGAGGTCCATACACTTGAACACAAGTTATTGTCTGGAAACTAGAAAAATGCTTGTTTTTTGGCCCCTTTTAGGCCCCAAATTCCTAAACGTTTAGGGCAATTACCCCCAAACTCAAACCCAGCTTTCCCTTTGTGATATGGAACCTTGTAGTACATTTTCATAAAGATCCATACACTTACACACAAGTTATTGTCCTGAAACTAGAAAATGCTTGTTTTTTTGCCCCTTTTTGGCCCCTAATTCCTAAAATTTTGAGGCAATTACCCCCAAAATCAATTCCAGCCTTCCCTTTGTGGTATGGTACCTTGCAGTACAATTTCAGAGAGATCCATACACTTGAACACAAGTTATTGTCTGGAAACTAGAAAAATGCTTATTTTTTTGTCCCTTTTGGCCCCTTATTTCTAAAAGTTTTGGGCAATTACCCCCAAACTCAATTCCAGCTTTCCCTTTGTGATATGGAACCTTGTAGTAAAATTTCATAAAGATCCATACACTAACACACGTTATTGTCATGAAACTAGAAAAATGCTGGTTTTTTGCCCCTAATTCCTAAAATTTGGAGGCAATTACCCCCAAAATCAATCCCAGCATTCCCTTTGTGGTATGGAACCTTGTGGTACAATGTCAGAGAGATCCATACACTAACACACAAGTTATGTCTGGAATTTACAAAAATGCTTATTTTTGGCCCCTTTTTAGCCCCTAATTCCTTAACTGTTAGTACCATAACCCCAAAAATCAATCCCAACCTTCCTTTTGTGGTATTGAACCTTATGGTAAAATTTCATAGAGATCCATTCACTTAAACTAAAGTTAGAGTGCGAAAACCAATGTGTCTTCCAACGACGCCAACATCATACCAATATATGACCGCAAAAAATATCAGTGAATCAGTTTGATTTATTAGTTAATAGTGAATTGTGATATAACATGTATTGGGGGGTTTAAATACTCACCAAAGCATCAAGATGTTCTCTGGGTGATATAAATAAATATCCATTAATAGTGAGTCGTGTGGTCACACATATATCCTGTTTCTTAAAAACAACTCGTTCTGTAAATAAAAAGAACAATCTTATATATACATTTTTTGAGAGTCTATTATATTAGTGTTATACCCAAATTTGAAAAGGGTCAGAAATTATTCCTCCAAGCACATAAAGAGCAGAAGTAAATTTAAAAAAGGGCATAAGTATTTTGCAAATTGTGAAGATATCAAAAACAATATTCATTTGATTGTTTTGGTAAGTATTCAGAAAATTAAAATTTGTAGAAGGAACATTTCTAAACATCCCTTCATTCAATTCATTCCTTTTAAGTGTTTGGATAATTTAATTTTTACATATTACTGAAAAAAATTGAGACAAAGGGAATAATTCTATCTTAAAAATAAAGCATGCTTCTTGCTGTTTAAGTAAATATACTACAATCAATATACCTTTACACCCCAGCTGTCTAGTGTTACTACATAACTGTACAAATTAATTTACTTAACATCTTTCCCTTTACTGCCAAACCAGAAGAAAAGACCAAAAGTGGTATATTTTCTGTAAATTTTTTTTATGTATTATGACACTCAATAATCATAAATATTATTATTGAAAAAAGGTCAGCATCAAGATTAAATGGATAAAGCACATGGAGCATGAAATAAAGGATGGGTACTGCACTCTCTGAAATGACCTTGCCAGAATATGGCATAGTTCTTTTAATTCATAGAAAGAGAGGGAATGCATACTGACTCTTAAATCTGTTTCCTTGAACTAAAGTATTACAAATGTAATTGTATCTAATTACAAATCTGTGATTTGTTCATGTGATCCACATCTTATAACTTGTAAATATTGTCATCTGAAAGGCATAACTTATCTCTTAACCGATTACGTAATTCTTAGAGCGTATAAATTCTGTCACCAAATGGTTTTCTTTTGATCTGTAATGGGTAAAGTCGTCTGCTGAAAAATTTACCACCTTTCAAGATCAATAGATTGCCGAAAGCCTTCCGTAATATATCTATTAAATTATGTGTAAACTTACCACCAGATGATTTGACCTCACATAATACAAGGTCCTCACCAAGGCACAGTTTGTCTCTGGCCTGCTCAACAATCTGCTGTACAGAACAGTCCATCGTATCACGTAATGTACTGTATGTGTGGTCTGCACAATAAACTTTGAAAATATCTGAGAAAAAAAAAATGGGTTACAAAAAAAGTTGGATAAGTTGTATTTGTATTTGGGAGTGCTATAATATTTACATTTGTAACTAAGTAACATCTTCTTTGCTAGCCAAGGGTTACAATCCACTTCCCTCCTCTAACCCTTGGCAGATTGAGATAGAATTTCGGAGACACAAGGTAATGATTTTCATTGGTTGCAGTCGAAACTCGCTGCATCCAATCAAAAAGCGCCTATAACAAGATCACATGTAAATGTAGAAAGTGTATGTAAACAATTGCCATGTGCTTATTGTGCAACAAGTCTTTACATCCCTAAACATACGACTATATTTAGTGACAATTTGAATGTTTTTAATCAACTAATAGAAGTTCCTGTGTATGTTTCTTGCACAAATGCATGAATGGCAAAGTATATTTTCGTTTCCTGCTTTACCAAGTGTGTAGAATCTAGACGCTACCGTGTTTTTACCTCCAAATTGAAGAGTTCACGTGCTACCATTGGTCAAGAATAATGTATTCGGAATGGGCGTGACTTTAATCTAACGATAGATGGCGCAACATTGTTCTCACAAATGTTGGCTTAATCTGCCAAGGGTGGAGAGGAGGGAAGTGGATCGTAACCCTTGGCTAGCGAAGATGAAGTAACATAGACAAATGATTTACCAAATTAAAGGTTGTAAAAACCAGGAATATTTTTTTGCAGTGCCAAATTATTTTTGATCACATAAAACTTAAAAATATTTAAATTTCACACAGGACAATATAGAAACTTCCTACATGAGAGAATTGGTGATTTTCAATTTTCTTTATACCATTATAAATAATTGTATACACTAGAATGACTATATTTGGAACAACTTTATTGTTTTCCCATTAGGTTAAGTGTATAATATTAATGCTTTCACTATCATGCAATACCATAACTAATGAGACCACATATATAATGTATAGTAATAAGTGATGGGGTTACAGGAGCATAAACATATCAAATATTATTGATTAGACAGTAGTGTTACATAAAAGTCTTTAATTTTCAATAAAAAAAAACGCACTTTTATGTGATGTACAGACAAAAACAAAACCTTTTTTTTTTTAAATTAAAAGATTCGACAACACCATTTGGTGTATTTTTTAGCTAGTATTAAGACATGTGTAAAATGCATGAACATAGCAATTAACATTAACTCCCAACCAATAGTTTATCCATTAACATACCACTTATTAATGTAATAAAAAAGGCAAGAAACAAAAAAAAAACAACCATGTATTGAAATGTAAACTTACTTTCATCATCTGGTTTGATTGGCTGCCTCAGATTAGGTAAAGTTGATTGGTCCACTGATGAACTTTTCTTTGTTACTAAGACACTTGATGGTGAGAATTTTCTTTTTATAATAGGCCTATCTTCTATTGGAGATTTTCTAAAGAGAAAGATTAAATATCAAAAGTTTAAACAATTAACAGTGTTTCATGGTTCTTTCAAGTTTTTTTCAATAGAATATTAACAAGCACCATTTACAAAATGACACTTTTTATTTTAGGGAATGTTACACAAATTTGCCTGAAAATCAGCTAACTTCACAATTTAAATTTCAAAAAATAAAAAATTCTGTATAAGCATAATAAACAGAATTGTAACAAGCATAATGACTTAAAGTTCCAATTGATCAACTCTTTATTAGGTGGTTTAATGATGTGACTTACTTATCAGCAATATACTGTAGAATAGATTTAATGATATGTAATTCTTGTGACAGTGACTGGAGGACCAATATATCCTTTTCTACTGCACTCTGTAATTCCTGCAAAACAAGTATTTTTGTTTCATGTAAACAAATTGTTGTTAGTCATGTTTTATCATTTTACTCGGGGAAATAGTGAGTTAGTAGCCTTTTATAACTGAGCATGGAAGCAAATGAAATATATAAAGTGTTATTTCACTTTGTCCATTTCTTACAATAAAATTGTTGGTGCCTAAAATAATGCCTAGATCATGTCTTTTTGCTTAAATCTTAAAATAAAGGATTTCCATTATAATTTATATTTCCAAGGGCCATAACTCATTAAAAATTATTGATCAGCACTTATTTTCGAAATTGTCAAAGACATTGCTGCTATAAACCTATCATATAAGTTTCATAAAATTCTGGCAAGAATTGAACACATTAGAGCGATAACATTGCAATTTTCAATATAAAAAATCAATATTTTCAAGGGGCATAACTCTTTTAAAAATAATTGATCGGAACTGATTTTTGAACTCTTCAAGTACATTGATGATATAAACCTAAAATGTAAATTTCATAAAAATCTGGCAAGAATTGTATACATTAGAGCACTCATAGGGCAATTTTCAATATAATTAATATTTCCAAGGGGCATAACTCTTTTAAAAATTATTGATCGGCACTGATTTTCAAATTTGTTCAAGACATTGCTTATATAAACCTATGATTTAAGTTTCATAAAATTCTGGCAAAAATTGCAAATATGAGAGGGCTAATAATGCAATTCTCCATATAAATTATTTTTCCAAGGGGCATAACTCTTTTAAAAATAATTGATCAGCACTGATTTTGAACTCGTCCAAGACATTGCTGATATAAACCTATGATATAAGTTTCATAAAAATCTGGCAAGAATTGAACACATGAGAGCGCTAACAATGCAATTTTCCATAAAATTAATGTTACCAAGGGCATAACTCTTTTAAAAATAATTGATTGGCACTGATTTCAAACTTGTCCAAGACAATGCTAATATAATAATATAAACCTATGATATAAGTTTCATAAAAATCTGGTAAGAATTGTACAAATGTGAGCGCTAACGATGCAATTTTCAATAAAATTAATGTTTCCAAGGGGCATAACTCTTTTAAAAATAATTGATTGGCAATGATTTTCGAACTCGTCCAAGACATTGCTAATATAAACCTATGATATATGTTTCATAAATTTCTGGCAAGAATTGTACACATGAGAGCGCTTACGATGCAATTTTCCATAAAATTAATGTGTCCAAGGGCATAATTCTTTTAAAAATATTTGATCGGCACTGATTTTCAAACTCGTCCAAGATATTGCTGATATAAACCTATGATACAAGTTTTATGAGAATCTGGCAAGAATTGTACACGTGAGAGCGCTAACAAGACTGGAAGGCCAGACGCTCGGTATTTCCATGTCCCCCCGCAAGGCGTTACGCTGGGGACAAAAAAAGAACAATGTTAAAATAAATGCTGTTTTACTCTTTCATAATTATTATTTCTTGATTTTTTTTTCTCTCTTGAAAATTTTAATATTTCATTCCTAGTCATTTTTATTACATTCCAAGATAACTAAATTTAAATTATATGTACAGTTTTCCAAAAACAGAATGCTACTTGACAGTATCTACCTCTAAAAATGCTTTGATGGTCTTCTCTCCTTTGAACACAGATGGTCCTATTGAAAACCACTCATGTACAAACTGTATGACTGATCGTCTTTGTGTAAGGGCATATGAGGCACTCTCTTCATCACAATTAACATAGGATTTGGCATGGTAACTTTTACTGGTTAAGGTAATAATGTCTGGTAGAGATCTTAAAGATCTTTTACCATAGCATAACAAACATAGCTCCAACAGGGCAATGAGAGATGAAAACATCATTCTCACTACAACATTATATCATGCATAATATTTCAACCAATATCAGTTTACTAAACTAATTACTAGCTCCCTCATTTGAAAAGATGTGAAAATGCTCATGGTTGTGTAACCTAAAAAAAATTTGGATGAATAAAAACAAAAAAGAAATTGCACAGTGGCACAATGTAAGAAAGATTGTGAAGATTTCATTGAAATTAATCACAGGAGTTAAAGAATAGTTGGCATAGTCCATGTTTTCTTTTGGAAAAAAAATTTTATTTTATCATATTAAAAAACAAAAAAGTGTAACTATCTCCTGAAGCTATAGCACCAGATAAGACCTGTTTTATAACATCTTTGAATATGTAGTTTATATGGGATGCAATAATTATCCCATTACAACACTGATTAGAACTTGTTCTTTGAAAGGATACTGTGACAGCAATGCTGCACACAATTTGTTTGTCGGCATAAATATCACATGTGTCCTCAGAAAATCTTCCAGGAAAAAATCTGAAAAAAATAAATAGTTTGTGTTGTCAGAACTTGTGGTGAAAAAAAAAACAATATGTGAGCAGTTCTTAATCAATAAATATTAACTACTGGACACTGCAGCATCCAATGAAGACTAAAATGCAGTATCATTATACATCTACCATTACTGCATAACTTTTTGGTCTGTTCTTTGGAACAGAATTTCTAAGTCAAAGGTCATAAACCTGTCAAATATTAATTATGCTAAATAAAACCCAAATGTGTAAGAATTTCTTGAAAATCTCTTTGTCAAAATGGCATCATTCCATAAAACCAATAACAGCAGAATTATTTTTTCAAAAGTATCTGATCAATACTATATGTCAAAGTCTGTTACAAAAAATCTGGGTTTTAGTTCTTCCCGTTATAAATAAGCATGGAAAACTATTAAGGAAAGCTATGGTTCATCACCTTTACTTTGTCAGTAGAGATCATTATAATATAAGATTATCTTCAGCAATAACTATTACAAATATTTCATTTTACTTTTCCGAACAATCTTCCCCCTCTTGTAACACATACCTGATGGATCTTCATTTTTATTTTCTGCCAGTCTGGTCTCCAGTAAATATTCTAACATCTTCTCTGCTGTACCAGCCATGACAGAATACCTATACAACATATACATAAAAACAAATTTTAAAAGATAATCAAACAATATGCCTGTTCAGTTTATCATGACTTTTGAATTTTTCACAATTAAGGATATATTTCTTAATACAATGATGAATATATACCTAACATTTTAGATTCTACCCCTCCCATCCTTATTATTTACTTAAATAGAAAGTAACGAAATAAAAACTACTTGACTGACTTACTTGAAGTGTGACTGAATTGTTCCATCAGGATTAGGTGTGTTGGTGGGTATTTTCTTGACTGACTTACTTGAAGTGTGACTGAATTGTTCCATCAGGATTAGGTGTGTTGGTGGGTATTTTCTTGACTGACTTACTTGAAGTGTGACTGAATTGTTCCATCAGGATTAGGTGTGTTGGTGGGTATTTTCTTGACTGACTTACTTGAAGTGTGACTGAATTGTTCCATCAGGATTAGGTGTGTTGGTGGGTATTTTCTCCAGTACCAGTACATCTTGTCCATGTTCTTTTAATCTTACAGTATTGGCTTCTACATCCTAAAAATATCAATGATTAAAACTTGTATTTCTTGGAGCAGTTCTCTCCAGATTACACAATCTACTATAAACCAAACCTTTTGGATGAATGTCAACCAGATAAAATTTCAAAGCAAATAATTCAAATTGCTTTTGAAAATCAGGTAATCACATCAGATGGAACAAGAAGGCTAGCAATATATACTATCTAATATCATGGTTTTAACATTTTCAGCTTTAATATTTGACTGTGGTCCCATTTAAGATGAAAACAGCAGCATAAGTTTTGGGATATCTGCTGCTCCCTTGAAATAGATCTATAATCCCTTCATTTACTGAGCCAGTGAAGCACTGTTAGTTGGGTTTATTGGCATCATTCGTTTGTGGTATGACTTATTTCCAATGTAATTACACCTTATATAAGAATGCCGGATTTTGATTGGTTGTTAGCCAGTGTATTTTTCGCATATTCTAACATTCTTTCCTCATTTCAAACGAATTTGCCTGTTTTTCACCACTGCCGGTGAATTTGCCTCAAATTCCCCTCTCTGCCGTGGTATTTGCCATTTTGGATATTCCTTTATTACCCTCGCGAGCCAGTTCCCGCCAAAAATTTTTTGGAACCTTTCTCACTTTATCCCTACAACATGGTTAAGCACTATTGATTGAGTTAAACCGAAAATCTGTCAGAAATATACATATAAAGAGGGGAAAAAAAATGTCTATATAATGAATGATTTAACGATGGAATAACAATGACGTTTACACATATAGATACCATGACGTTACAAAAAGACCGCACAAACGCGTATTTATAAGTATATGTGTAATTCCCGCGGTACTATAGGATTTCTCTTCTGGCTTCACATGTACAGACAGTTTCAATCATAATTACACCTTATGTAAGAATCCTGGGTTTTGATTTGTTGATAGCCAGTGAATTTTTCACCAATTTACTGTTATCAAATGAATATCGATCATTTTTTTAACGCCGCCAGGGTATATGCAAAAAGGATATGCCTTTTTTACCCTCTCTGCCATGGTATTTGCCAAAAAATACTCTATCCGACTGGACGCTTGTAACGTCACAATCATCAATGTGTTTTTGAACGTTAACATTCGGTGTAATTAAACAGATATAGCATGTTCTTGAGGGGTATTTGCGAAAAATACCAGTCTTGAGAATGAATTTCCCTCGCCTTACGGCTCGCGAAATTTAACATTCTCTTGACTGGTATTTTTCGCAAATACCCCTCCTTAACATGATATATCTGTTCAAAATCTATTCGGTGTAATTAAACAGATATATCATGTTATGGAGGGGTATTTGCGAAAAATACCAGTCTTGGGACCAAATTTCCCTCGCCTAGCGGCTTGGGAAAATTTCACCGTCCCTTGACTGGTACTTTTCGCAAATACCCCTCCATAACATGATATATCTGTTCAATATACCAATTTGTTACAAGAAGAGAATGACTGATTTTGTTTTGCCCCCCTCCTCATAGTCTAGCTTATACCTAATAGTTCTTTTCATTTTATCTTTATGATATTATTACTTACCCTTAATATTCTGTTGAAGTCATCTTTATCTACACGTAAAAAATGACAGTTGTCTTCTCTCAGGACTATGGTAGCTGCTCTGTAAATAAAAAGGATAAATCAAGCAATTGTAATAACAGTAACATAATCTAGCACGTCAGTTTCAATGTCCCCTAAAATAAAACAGTATTCTGATGAAGTGGTATAGATAGATTGCTTCTAAGTTGGAGTTATTTCCCTTTGCATCTATGTTAAAGGGAAACAGGTTGATTTTATTATTTGACTTACCAATTTTCACATGTGATACCAGCCAATCTGATAAAAGATCCCTGCTAGATGGTAGTGAAGTATTAAAGTAGGCTCAAACAAATGAAAATTGTTCAGAGAACAACAATTATTTTCTAAAGTCTAGCAATCAGTATAACAAGTTGAATTTGGTAGATCTATGACGGCATTTGTGCATATTGTGCCCCTTAACATAACAGCATAAGAAATCATTTGTGCATATTGTGCCACTTAACATGACAGCATAAGAAATCATTTGTGCATATTGTGCCCCTTAACATGACAGCATAAGAAATCATTTGTGCATATTGTGCCCCTTAACATGACAGCAAAGAAATCATTTGTGCATATTGTGCTCCTTAACATGACAGCATAAGAAATCATTTGTACATAATGTGCCCCTTAACATGACAGCAAAGAAATCATTTGTGCATATTGTGCCCCTTAACATGACAGCATAAGAAATCATTTGTGCATATTGTGCCCCTTAACATGACAGCATAAGAAATCATTTGTGCATATTGTGCCCCTTAACATGACAGCAAAGAAATCATTTGTGCACATTGTGCTCCTTAACATAACAGCATAAGAAATCATTTGTGCATATTGTGCCCCTTAACATGACAGCATAAGAAATCATTTGTGCATATTGTGCCCCTTAACATGACAGCAAAGAAATCATTTGTGCATATTGTGCCCCTTAACATGACAGCATAAGAAATCATTTGTGCATATTGTGCCCCTTAACATGACAGCAAAGAAATCATTTGTGCATATTGTGCCCCTTAACATGACAGCATAAGAAATCATTTGTGCATATTGTGCCCCTTAACATGCATATGACAGCATAAGAAATCATTTGTGCATATTGTGCCCCTTAACATGACAGCAAAGAAATCATTTGTGCATATTGTGCCCCTTAACATGACAGCATAAGAAATCATTTGTGCATATTGTGCCCCTTAACATGACAGCATAAGAAATCATTTGTGCATATTGTGCCCCTTAACATGACAGCAAAGAAATCATTTGTGCATATTGTGCCCCTTAACATGACAGCATAAGAAATCATTTGTGCATATTGTGCCCCTTAACATGACAGCATAAGAAATCATTTGTGCATATTGTGCCCCTTAACATGACAGCATAAGAAATCATTTGTGCATATTGTGCCCCTTAACATGACAGCATAAGAAATGACTCAAATTAAGTCAATGGAAAACTAACTATAAAAGCAGTTTTCATGACATGAGTATTTTAAGATTTTTTAAAACTTTTATGATGATTCTTATTTCAAAATCATGAGTGATATACACAGCCTAGTAACATAAATTGGTCTGTGTAAAAATAGCATAATAAAGTGTTAATCTATTCACAAGGTTCAGCAAAGGAATGATATCATCAATGATTTGTTAACAGATTAAAAGTATTTTTACCAAAAAAAACAAATATTTCAAAAGTTTAAATCTTAAAATATTGATTGCTTTTTTTCAAAATGTCAAAATTATATGACACAACCTAGCATGTCTGAATTAATAATAGAAGTTCTTTTTAAAACATTATTAATAAATATCAATATGATTATCAAGCTTAACAAAATAATATGAAATAGAGGTTCACATATTTTTTAAACATTTTTGTTCTTTTTGAACTAAAAAATATAGTGCAACAATAAAAGCACAATTGTTTTACTTGATCTAAAATGCTTTACCTTTTTACCAGTTTGAAGAGGTGAATTCAAACTGCAGTTGTGTAAAATTTAGCAATTGGTATTGTGAAAGGACAACATCTTTTGAATAAGCAAAGTAATAATAGATGAATTTCTTTCATATTTCGAGAAGGAATTTCCTTCGTCTAGTCACTCCAGAAGCTTTAACTTCTTTAAACTTATTTTTTTATATCTCTTCACAATACATTTGGGTATATGCATAATTATATATCGCATAATTATATATCTTTATTTTTAACTTTTTTTAACTTAATTTGCCAAAAGGTTTATGCCTGTTTTACCTTTAACATAGATGCTTGATCATTTGTGTGTTTTATCAAAGGGGGCCATTTTCTGCTAATGGCTATATTGTGAAATAAATAATCAAAGTAAAATTTCAGTGTAACTAAACAGATATATCAAGTTCTGGAGGGTTATTTGCAAAAAATACTGGTCTTGAGAAGGAATTTCTTTTGTCTAGTCGCTCAGAAAATTTTATCTTCTTTCAAATTGTTTTTTTTTTTATATCTCTTCATAATACATTTGGGAATAAATATACATATACCGGTAGATATCTAATTAATTATTTACAGTTATAATATACAATCATCACTATATGTAACAATATCATTATCAATATCATTAGGAGACAAATGTCAACACAATTAGAATCAACACTTTAAAGCATTCTATTCTATCAAGTTATTATTATTGATAAACAAGAATGTCAATTTATTTTTTAGTAAATTTAATTTGCAGAGTGCTTGAAATGTATTTATAAGTATAAAAATAAGAAGATGTGGTATAATTGCTAATGAGACAACTCTCCACCAGAGACCAAATGACTTAGTAGTTAACAGCTATAAGTCACTGGACGGTCTTCAACAATGAGCAAGTTTATGCATTGTTTATGCCTTCCATGTCATTGTCAGTGCTTTTTTTGTGTATGTATATTCATTATACATATAAAAACAGTTTTCTTTCTTACTTATGCTTAAGAATGTAGCCGTGAAAAAAATGCTTAGACCACTTTTGTTAAACGTGTATTTTCATTGATTTTTTATCATCTTTATACCAAATCAGAAAACAAATACAGGAATACAAAAAAAGACTTATTTTACTTATTTCTCAGGGAGAACGTTTAAAGTTTTTTTTTAATTCTCAAAAAAGTGATATTTCAAATAGATGTATATAAACCTAGTCTATATTTAGTGCATTCGCCGTTATATCAATCAATTTAATCAAAACTAAAATATTCAAATAAAAGGTGTACTTTAAAAGACAGAAACATTAATTGTGTCCTTAGAGTGAGTCCAATTACTTAACCCATTCATCATAACAAACAGACTAATTGACCCAAATGTAGTTAAGAACTGGTTCACTTAAGTAACAATCAATGATGGAACTGATTTCAACAATGTCAAGATGCAATGCATACTGAGTACAGTAATTGTTATCCAAAGAAAGGTACATATGAAAGCCAACAATAGCAATAAAAGCTAGCAGACACAACTAAAAATTAGTCACGATAACTGATAATTGAAAAAGCCTTGATCAAAAGGTATGAAAGCACTTTCGGATTACCCTTAAAGAGAAAATTAAAAGGCATGAATAACCTGTCTTTTATCAATACAAATATAGAAATACCTTGGTGCATCATTCAGTAATGCCAATTTCCCAAAATCATCTCCTTCATGTAATGTGCATACCACACCCTGAAAATGTAAAATATACCCTTTTTTATCACAACTTAAAATGTATAAAGAAATATGACTTTTATGTGACAGGCATTTATATTCATTGTAAACCCAATCTTAACTGTCACATTTAGTCCTATTTCTCTGCTTTAAAAACTGAGTAAAATAAGCAAAAACTGTTATCTGTATGTTCTTGTTTTCATTGATTAACTAATCACACATTTATATTGTGCATCAAGGAGGCAGTAGATTTTACAATATATAAAGTTTTATTTCAAAGTTCAAAATTTCTATTTTTCAAAGTCAAAGAAGTGTAGGAAAATGTATACCTGCAATACAAGAATGGCTGTTTTAAAAAACCCAAAGTTTACTTGACCTGGTTTTTATGTTAATGACTTGTTTTGTCTGGACAATCGGTCCTCTCTGGTTGATTGTTTGGCCAGGGGCACCAGTGAAATCCTGGTTTTAATATCAATTTCTTCATTGTTTTTTTTAATGCAATCATAATAAGCTGTCAAATCTCCCTTGGTATTCAGAAATTCCAGTCATAGATTGTCTTGATCATTATCAGACATGAATAAAAGATAGCATAGCTTAGGGAAAATGTCAGTGATCAAGCATCCCATTAACTTTAATATAGTAAAACATATGTAGTTTAATCCCCCTCCCAAAAATCCCTCATAAAAAGATATTACTATACATATATCTAAATATCCTTGCTTTCATACAACTTTTATCTTAATGAGATATCAAATATTGACTTAATATGACTATATATCTATCTGAGTCTAACAGACACATTCTAAAAATTAATACAAATAAGTAAGTTTTTATGATCATGATAAAGATAAAAGTACTGAATGTCTACCAATATAACATATTTATTAAAAACAAACACATTATCAAATATAGCTAGTAAAACACATTGACTATTCTTCACATATTGCATTGACTCTTCCGACTATGTCCCATTGACTATTCCCCACATGTCACATTGACTTTCCCCAACTGTGTTGGATTGACTGTTCCTCACACATCGCATTGACTATTCCCCACATGTCCCAATGACTATTCTCCAACTGTGTTGGATTGACTGTTCCCCACAAATTGCATTGACTATTTTCCACATGTCCCTTTGACTATTCCCCATGTGTTGCATTGACTAATCCCCACATGTCACATTGACTATTCTCCATATGTTGCATTGACTATTTCCCACATGTTGCATTGACTATTCCCCACATCACATTGTCTATTCCCCACATGCTGCATGGACTATTCCCCACATGTCGCATTGACTATTCCCAACATGTTGCATTGACTATTTTCCACATGTCCCTTTGACTATTCCCCATGTGTTGCATTGACTAATCCCCACATGTCACATTGACTATTCTCCATATGTTGCATTGACTATTCCCCACATGTTGCATTGACTATTCCCCACATCACATTGTCTATTCCCCACATGCTGCATGGACTATTCCCCACATGTCGCATTGACTATTCCCAACATGTTGCATTGACTATTCCCCACATGTCACATTGGCTATACCCCATATGTTGCATGCACTATATCCCACATGTCGCATTGACTATTCCCCACATATTTGCATTGACTATTCCCCACATGTCCCATTGACTTTGACCACATGTCACATTGACTATTCCCCACATGTTACATTGACTATTTCCCACATGTCGCATTGACTATTCCCCACATGTCACATTGACTATTCCCCACATGTCACATTGACTATTCCCAACATCATAACTTGTGTATAAGTTCTTAGAGTTCTCAATATATGAGGCTATAATACAACATTCAAGGTAAAGAAAAGACTTTAATTTGATCACCATTATATATGAATAAAAGTAGATGTGGGGTAAACATCAACGATACAGCAATCCAAGGACAAAATAATCAAGTCATTTAGATGGCAGTAATGTTATGAAACCTGCACACATATCTATGGCACTTGAATTTCAATAGGACATTTATCATGAAACAAATAATTTTGGAATGTGACTAATGAACAATCTCTTAACTAGTCCTAAAATAACTAATGAACACAAAAGTTGTATACATATTTTTTGAAGTTTCTGGGCCATCCATGCCATTGACCATTGGTTAAATATTTTTAGATCATCATGTGGTCTTTACTTTTCCATATATAACATCATTTACTGATCCTTTAAGTATAATATACCATGACTTCCCCTCAACATGTGTTCCTTACTTTTCCATATATAACAACATTTACTGATCCTTTAAGTATAATAAACCATGACTTCCCCTCAACATGTGTTCCTTACCTTTCCATATATAACAACATTTACTGATCCTTTAAGTATAATATACCATGACTTTCCCTCATCTCCTTGATTAAATACTGGAAAAATAAAAATAATTTTATTTAATTTGACTGAAATTCTGAAAAAAACAAATGTTTTCAAAAATGATTAATACAGAGATATGCCCCATTCCTTGAATAGCCTGTTGTAAGAACTATCATTTTCACCATAATTGTATACCAAATATCAATAGCCTATTGTAAGAACTATCCATTTATTCATAATTGTATACCAAATACCAATAGCCTATTGTAAGAACTATCCATTTATTCATAATTGTATACCAAATATCATAATCAATAGTCTTTTGTAAGAACTATCCTTTTATCCATAATTGTATACCAAATATCAATAGCCTATTGTAAGAACTATCCATTTATTCATAATTGTATACCAAATATCATAATCAATAGTCTTTTGTAAGAACTATCCTTTTATCCATAATTGTATACCAAATACCAATAGCCTATTGTAAGAACTATCAATTTATTCATAATTGTATACCAAACATCATAATCAATAGTCTTTTGTAAGAACTATCCTTTTATCCATAATTGTATACCAAATATCAATAGCCTATTGTAAGAACTATCCATTAATTCATAAAGATCAGAAGTCTAATGTAAGAGGGGGCCTCCATGGCCTAGTGGTCTAAGTAAATCATCTACTATATCAGTAGTCATTAACAATGACGTAAGTTGGAACCCACACAGGTGTGTTCGACTCCTATCTTAATTGACTTAATTGAAAAGAAAATTTTTGAATATCATGTTGAAGACCACCACATTAATTCATTAAAAGAAACCTACATCATGCCAACCCCAAATAACCTGGACTGCATGACCTATAAGTCTATGTTATTCTTTAATCTTTCTCCATGTTAACTTCCTTCCATATTGAAAAAAACCTGAACACACATATAATCTTTTTAAAATGTTAAATAAAGAAGTTACCTACAGAGAATTTACCAATTATTTAAAATATATTTCACAGAAGCAATTTTAAATTTTGACGATAATTGTATGTATTCTGAGGTCCAATTTAATTTTGTGTCACAAAGTATACCTTACTGTATCAAAGGCAGAAAACAAATATTCATTTTCAAATATCACACTTATATTGTACAGGTTTCAATCTTCAAATTTAATTTTAAAAGCAATTCCAATAATGTATATCACACTTTCTCAATAATACCACCTTGTACAAAGAATCCTTAAATTAGCATTAAATAAACTGGTAATAAATATTCAATAAAGTAAAGTATATACAATATATACAATCTAAACTAAGACATCATATTTTGAGTTCTAGTGTGCCTATATAAATTTAATTAAAAAAAACCTTAAAAGAAGCTATCTAAGTTTTAATAACTCCAGAAAAATGAATAATAATAGTTAAATTCATTCTACTTTTAAATTATGGTATTAATAAATATTACAAAAGATTAGAATTGTATCAAATATTACTTTTATGATCATCATTGTAACATTTTAACAAAAGTTTATGGTTACTAGATTTCTATATTACTAAAACAGGTATACAAAAGAAAACCAAAACAGTAATATAAGTCATATTATAAAGTTGAGTGAGAAAACAAATAAATGAGTTTTGAATGAAAAACTTGTGGTTTACAATGTTTAGTCATGTATCTGTTCCATTATTTGAAGTTACTTTTATGATTTGATTTCAAACCTTTATTTGGGAAAAAACTTTATAGATACTTTTTTGATATACTCACCACTGTCCCTGGTTAGGGGAAGAATTGAGTACTCAAAAACATGTTTAACCCCGCAAAATTCTGTATATGCCTGTCCCAAGTCCTGAGCCTGTCATTCAGTGGTTGTTTTTGGTTGTTGTCAGCCATATTTGTTATTTTTTCATAAATAAAGCAGTTGGTTTTCCTTTTTGAATTTCTTCCCAAATTTATCATGTAGGGGCCTTTTATAGCGGACTATTCTATGGGATTTTTGCTTATTGTTGAAAGCCATACAGAGACCTAAAGTTGTTTATATGTACATCATTTGGACTCTGGTGGATGTTGTGTAAAACACCTTCTTACTATCAAACTTACACACAGTGCCAGCTTTTTCATGAGATTCAAAGATGAGAACACTGGCTAGTTCTTTCTTGACCATTGTAGATAAATGTGATAGTGCTTTGATGTGCAGTAGTTCTTCATAGATGATCTCCAAATCTTCACAGGTTCTATCATGGGGACTGAAAAAGGCAAGAATAATAATGATAGTACTGATAAATTTTAATGATAGTACTGATAAATGGATAACTAAGAAACTAACTAGGTTTCAAAGACATGCTGGAAAATCCAAATGGACCAAATTCGTGACAAAAACTAGCATTCAACTAGAAGGGGAGCAAACATGGTGAAGAAAAATGAAAGACAAAAGAGAAATGAAGATGAGATTTATGAACAGATGAAAGATAAAATAAATATAAAAATGAAACTATAGTTGAGACCTAAAAAATGATAATAATGGTGTAATTTTCAAACTGACAGTAGATTTGAAAATACATTGTACACATTTTATTTCCTATGTTTTTGCTGTTTTTCTCTCTTTAAATTCAACTTTGGTACTTATTTTCTTTAGATCTTATTTCCCTAAAACATTACTTTTGTTAAATTTTAATGACAACGATGACAGATACCAAATGCCATTTTACATTACAAGAAAAAAAGGATCTTCATTTAACTTTATCTAAGTTCATCACTACACTTTCAACCAGAATACACATAATTCTTTGATGACAAACCCTTCAGACATCCATAGTAACAGGACAGATCTTAAAGACAATTACAAAATTAATGCTGACGACAGTTTGCAGCAGACATTTTGTGATTGCTAATCTTAACTCCATCTGAAACCCACTGTTGACTATAAATAATGTACAAGAAGGAAACTCTTAGCAAGATCTATTGGAGGAATTGATCCGAAATCACACAATCCTTGACAAAACACTTAAATGCTCAAATAGGCCAATCTATGGAACACGTTTGTAATGATATTAGTTATCTGAAGTAAATAAACACCCATTACTATGTTATCTGACTGGTAATGAATGCTATATTAAAGATAAATATTTGATTGGGAGTTATTAGGTCTTATATCACTGTAGTTCTATAATCTCCTCTGTACAATCATACACTATTTATTGGTGACAATGTTTTGATGCTATACAAAACTGAAGTTCAGTCACAAAGTAAATTTCTTGATAGCTACAGTCAAACCTGAGGTCACCCTTGGGACCAGAGAAAACTGATCTTAGAGTAGTGACCTTTGAAATTTTAGTTATTACTACAGTGGGAGAAGAAGAAGGTACCTTGACTAGACAGGTTTTCGCTTACTAGAGGTGACCTTTATAGCAAGTTTTACTGTACATTATATACACATATTCCTACATAAAATTCATTTCCAGTATATATGAACATTAAAACATTGAATTAATAAAAGACTGGATTATCATTATTAAATCTTTTTTATTCTGAATAGTGCAAATAATTCACTTAGATGGTATAAATCTAAACAGAGCAAAAGAAAAACCAAATAGGTCAAGAGATCAATTACAATTAAATTCTCACAACTTGCAGAAAAAAATCGAGAGAAAATCAAATCAAGATGTCAAGTTACAAAGTAAGAAAAATTTATCAGTATGGCCTTCATTGAAATTAAAAGAAAAGAAATTACATATTCTAATAAACTTGTAGTTTGTACGATTTACTGATCATTGACTGAAATACATGATATGAAGGTTGACTGAAGATTATAAAGATCTAATATGTGTCTATCATACTCTATAATTTGTTGCTATTACCCAACATATGTGGCCTTCAATGTAATCAAAAATATGTGGCCTTCAATGTAATTAAAAATATGTTGCCTTCAACTAATTAGAGTTAAAAGAATCTACTTTATCATTTTAATAAACTTGTAGTTTGTACAATTTGCTGAACATTGACTGAAATAAGAAATTATTACATAATATGAAGGTTGGCTGAAGATTAGAAAGATCTAATATGCTTGTTATATAGTCTGTAATTTGTTGCTACAAATGTATTACCCCACATATGTGGCCTTAAATGCATATATATAGAGGGTGTTCAACATATAGGATTACATTCAAATCTTTGCTATAGGGATCAACTTTAACTTGCAGTCAGACGTTAGCTTTTGCTAAATTTGTTGAAAGCCTCACAGTAACTTTGTGTTGAAGCACAGCAATAAATAAGAGAGTATGTAACTTAAACATATACTGAATAACATGAATAAAGGATAAATCCTCTGACATAAGTCAACTAACTGTATGACACATTAAGCAAGATAAAAAGTCAATTAATGATTCTTTGAAAAATCTTGTAGAACTTCATGGTATATGTTATCATAATAAAAATCTATAACATTTTTGTTAAACAAGCCATTATACCAATTTTGAACAAACTACATCACCAGATAAAAAAGATAACACGCTATATTAGCAAAAATTAAATAAGCCATAACTCTTATAAATAATCTGATAACAAATCATGTGTAATATCATAACAAATATGAGCAAAATAAATTCAGCAACATGTATAGTTAGATTTTACCCACTTCTGGTCAATACAGATATATGTATTTGGCAAACAGGAAGTAGAAAATTAAAGACAAACTGAAAACATGTAACACTGTATGGCAAGACAAGTTGAAGCTTGATGTCAAATATCCAGAAGCTATGACTTGTAGTTTCTATATCTATAGAAATGTAGCAAACATTTCATATATGTGCATGACATTTTAAAGATATCAGAGTTCAGCAAATAGGAAGAAGAACATCAAAGGGATTGAAAACATCTCATACAGTATGGTATTACCAGATGAAACATAGTACAATGTACCATATTTCAAAAAAGCTTTCACTTGTCAGAAGTTGCTGAAAAAATGCAACAGAATGGTGTTACAGACAAATTTAACTTTGGAGATGGGTATGCTAATAGGATGGATGACTGCCATTTCAGGATGACAATATTTAAATATAGTGTAATAAATTGCTTCGCTGAGCGCAGCTGTATACGATCCCTTTGAAGTATGGAAACTTGTGGTATAATTTCAGAGAGATTCATACACTTTAACGCAAGTTATTGTCTGGAAACTACAAAATGCTTATTTGGGCCCCTTTTTTGGCCCCTAATTGAATCCCAACCTTCCTTTAGTGATTATAAACCCTGTGTTAAAATTTTATTAATTTCTATTTACTTATACTAAAGTTATTATCCAGAAACCATCTGTCTTTGGACGACGCTGACGACGACAACGTGATACCAATATACGACCAAAAAAATTTTAATTTTTGCGGTCGTATAAAAATGAACCTGGCTTTGTTCTCAACAGACAAAATCACATGGTTTTAAGGGTTATTTACAGAAGAGGGGACAAAATAACTAAAAAAATCTGGAATTCAAGCTATAATCTTTAACAAGAGTCCACATGTTAAGTCTATCATGAAGTAAGTAGTAGGTCTAAGGTTATTATGACATTCTTTGAATTATTTCTTTTAGATACTGTATAATGCAGTTATGTGATAATTTACCGGTATACCAGTTTAGGGGAAACAAAACAACTATGATATCTCCACCTTACATTCATGTTATGAGCCAATGTGTTGTTTACTTGTTAATGCTGTTTCATTTTTGTCTTAGAAAAGTTAACACAGAGATATGTCTTGCCTTTTTGTAATTTTGATAATGCAAATGTTGAAATTAAAATAGCAAGACTTTAACATGTAAGATGTTATGCAAATATTCAGAGTCAATGAACCATGACTGAAGGTACATGGCTATCTCCATGGAAACGAGATGTGCCAATGCTAATACAACTGCATACCAAATACCATTGACTTATCATAAGTCGTTCTCTTTAAACAAACCTAGACACAAACATTAACTTGTAAACTGCAAAAGTTTCAGTCAATGAACCATGATGAGGGGGTGGGGCTATATAATCTCCATGGAAACGAGACTTGCAAATGCCAATTAATTTGCATACCAAATATCATTGACTTAACATTAGTGGTTCATCTTAAACTGATCTAATCACAAACTAATACATGTAAACTAAGCAAAAAGTTCAAAGTCAATAGACCATGACTGAGGGGGCGGTGCCAAATATTCTCCATGGAAATGAGATGTGCTAATGCTTATACAACTGCATACTTATTAACATTGGCCTACCACTAATGGTTCCCCTTGAACTGACCTAATCACAAACTTATACATGTAAACTAAGCAAAAGTTTCAAAGTCAATAGACAATGACTGAGGGGCGGAGCCTAACAATCTCCATGGAAATGAGATATGCCAATGCTTATACAACTGCATACCAAATATCATTGACCTATCACTAGTGGTACACCATAAACTTGACCTAATCACACAAACTAATACATTGTTGACGCCGCCGCAGCCGCCGAAAACAGCATACCTGTGTCTTGCTTTTTGACTCTGTCAAGGCGAGACAAAAATTATCAGTCAGCCACCTCACAGGGTAACTGCAGATGAAAGGTATGTTAATATTATCTTGGCCTTACAGACAGATATCCCAACCTTTCTTGTGACATAGTAACCTTCTAATTATTGGATAAAATAATGTCAAATATCATTTATATCCTTCAAGACATCTGAACACAATGTGCATGGAATGACAGATGGACTGAGACAAAGAAGAATAGAACATCTTTGGACAGACAGACTTAATAATTCCTATATGTATTTTTTATCTTAATCATGGGGTCATAATCAAAAGCATTTGCTTTCAATACAGAGATTGGTCTATAGGTATTGTCATTTCTGATTTAAGGGTTCATCTTTCCTTGTATTAGTTCTTTTTCTGTTCAAAATAAGTTTGTAAGTATTAAACTACTATTATAGACATATTTATATTAAGGGTTAGAGGTCATACTGGTAAGCAAAAAAAGATAATGTTTATGTGATGTAAATAGCTTATGGGTAGGTTTATAAGGATCAATCTTTTATTATCCTATCTATAGTAATCATTGGTTATGTAACTTTAAGAGACATAGAGAAGTTGATGCGACTGTCATACAAGTGAGAGGTTTAGCTAGCTATAAAACCAGGTTCAATCCACCATTTTCTACATAAGAAAATGCCTGTACCAAGTCAGAAATATGACAGTTGTTATCCATTCGTTTGATGTGTTTGTTTTTTGATTTTGCCATTTGATTGGGGACTTTCCTTTTTGAATTTTCCTCCGAGTTCAGTATTTTTGTGATTTTACTTTTTGATTAATACTGGACATAGCATATCTACTAAAAGTTTATACTGAACAAAACTTAGAAGCAATATTTCAGAATTTCACTTGACAGAAATTGTTTTTGCTTCTGTTAAATTTTCAATTCAATTAAGCAGAAAATGTATAAGATGGCTTATTTAATTTACATAGTCTACTGTAAGACAACTTTCTGTCTAATTTCCCAAAATTTATCAATAAATTCCTGGAAAAAAACCATGATAAAAAAATGTATGAGGACATATAACAAATGACAGGTGTATATTTCAAGAGTTCTATAGAATTTACATAAATCTCACCAGATGTTATTGATTCTGAAGTATAGTTTATCTAACTGATGTTCAAATAACATGCAACTTCCCAAGAATCAAAACAATTATTGGTTTCTAAGGAGATAGAAGAAATGTTCACACTCTTTGTAGACTGAACTTTATATCATCCTTTCTTAATTTATTTAAATATGCCCTTGACACTAATAAATGTTTCTATCATAATTGTAAATGTTCTTTATACAACAAGAAACATACAAAGGGGGGGTAATACTTTACATGGAATGTGCATGGTAATCAAGAAAAATGGTTGTCGATGTTTTTTTTTTAACAACAATAATACTTTATCTTAAGAGGGTTACACAGTTAGCTATATAACTAATCTTCCCTGAGGCCCTCGTCATAGACTGACATTTCCTTATCCCTAAAAAATGCACTGAAGTAGTCAATAAATATAGAAATTATATAACACTGACAAAAGTTGACTAGTGTTAAATATAATAACTAATACTACTGTAACTTTATGGGGAAAAAAACACAGATCAACAACTTTCTCAACTGGCATTATCATCATAGTGAAATTGGAAAAGTAAATAGCAAGAGCTATGATGAGGTTTTTTTGTAAATCTACATGAATTTTTAAACTCCCTGCAAGGCATTTCTTTTATTGTATTATTCTAACGAAAACAAAGTATAATTGGAAATTATTTTTAGGATGAATTCATTATGACTTTACACTAAGGAAATGCCATGCTCTGGTATTATTTGGATAAGGCAACAGTAATGACCAAGACAAAATATAGAAATGATTGATTGATTGATTGATTGGTGGTTGCTTTATGCCACATCAGCACAAAAAGGTTATATCAAGGATGGAAATATAGAAATGAAACAATAAACAATTCTATAGATATAACAAGAGTGCACACGCTGAAATGTCTCGCCTACTATTCTGACCATTGATTTTATGTTGATAGTCCTACATATAAAGTTTTACTACAAGTATCACATTAACATTTATGATCCAAGAAAATGAGGTCAAGGTCAATTAAACCAAGCAGGAAATACATGTACACCTTTAATACAATCCCTCCATACACAGAATATAGATGACCTATTGCTTATAGTATAAAAGAAACAGACCACACCATGGAAATTCTATACTGACCAATGAACCATGAAAATGAAGTCAAGGTCATTTGAACCCTGCCAGACAGACATGTACACCTTAAAATCATTTCATGCATCAAATATAGTTGACCTACTGCTTAAGGTATCTAAGAAAAAAAGTTAACCAGGAAAACTGAACATTGACCAATCAACCATGAAAATGAGGTGAAGGTCAGATGATACCTGCCAGACAGACATATACACCTAACAATCATTCCATACACCAAATATAGCTGACCTATTGCTTAAAGTTTTAGAAAAACAGACCAAAACACAAAAACTTAACATTTAGCAATGAACCGTGAAAATGAGGTCAAGGTCAAATAAAACATGCCAGACATGTACGTCGTAAAATATTTCAATACACCAAATATAGTTGACCTACTGCATACAGTATTAGAAAAACAGACCAAACACAAAAACTTAACATTGAGCAATGAACCGTGAAAATGAGGTCAAGGTCAAATAAAACCTACCAGACTGACATGAACATCATAAAATATTTCCATACACCAAATACAGTTGACCTATTGCATACAGTTTTAGAAAAACAGACCAAACAGTTTTAGAAAAACAGACCAAATCACAAAAACTAAACTATGACCACTGAACCATGAAAATGAGGTCAAGGTCAGATGACACCTGCCAGTTGGACATGTACACCTTACAATCATTACATACACCAAATATAGTAGACCTATTGCTTAAATTATCTCAGGTATGGACTTGACCACGAAAACTTAACCTTGTTCACTGATCCATGAAATGAGGTCGAGGTCAAGTGAAAACTGTCTGACAGGCATGAGGACATTGCAAGGTACGCACATACCAAATATAGTTATCCTATTACTCATAATAAGAGAAAAATTAACATTACAAAAAATCTTTACTTTTTTTCAAGTAGTCACTGAACCATGAAAATGAGGTCAAGGACAATGGACATATGACAGACTGAAACTTCATATCATAAGGCATCTATATACAAAGTATGAAGCATCCAGGTCTTCTACCTTCTGAAATATTAAGCTTTTAAGAAGTGAGTTAACGCCGCCGCCGCCAGATCACTATCCCTATGTTGAGCTCGACAAAAATGCAAGCACTTATTACTTTGTAAAAACATTTTGAAAAATGGCAAACACTTAATTTTCTCAACAATAATCCTTTACCCCCACCCTTCTATTCAAATGTCTTTGGTGGACTTGTCTATTTACAATCAGGACAAAGTCCTGTAAACAAGAAAGAATGACAACCAAATATTTTGATAATAATGATTTCCAATAATCATTAGCACAAGTTCTGCCAACTCAGGTGTAAGAAAACTTGTGCAGTCACCACACATTTTATTTTTTAATCCTCAGAAGCATGAAAAATTGTCCCCAACATGGAGTATATTACAAAGTACAGAGATTGATTTGAATTTTCACTAATCACAATTAGTACAAAGTTGAAATGCATTACATTTATTAAATTTGGTGAACAAATCTTTGATTTTAGTATTTATACAGTTCTCCATGGATTACAGTCAGCCAGCATAATAACTATATAACCAGAGAACATAATAGAAAATCGCATCTCTCGAATAGCTAACAAAAATCTACCCATGATAAATTATATAACATTATGTAATGTTTTCTATTTTAAATCCCTTAGGCTGCAAATTGTTTAAATCCAAAATATATGCAACACAGTGTCATAAAATAGATATCCTATTTAATAAAATTATTTTTTTTTAGAAATAAATTTAATTGAATAAAAATTATAGGGACATTTTTAATAAGAAGGCCAGAGTTTATATCAATGAGTTAATGAGGCATCAAAAAAAATCCACTACTAAACATTTTAAGAACAACATACGATCTTCAACAAGACTCATTATAGTATACAATATGTCAAGATCTAGATAATCTAACTAAGTACTTTTAAAAGTTAAGCTCACTTGTACTAAACGTAGATATTTAAGAAAAAATGTGTTTGCACATTCTGAGTGCCCCTGACCATATCAAATCAGAAATTCATACAGGTAATATTTCCAACAACCAAAATAAAAGAGTAAAATATGGTAAGATCTGTCTCGAACTTGCAGTGAGGTGTGAGCTTTAGTTACATGTTGAAAGCCACACTGTGACTATACTTTCCTTACTGCAATGATCTTAATACATCAAAAGAAAGTTAACAATAACTTATCTAATTTAAGGGAAAGGCAGAAATAAGGTCAAATGTTAGTCAACAAAAATCAAACTTGTATGTATCTGTATACCAAATATCAGCTAAATATCTGATTGAGCAGAATAAGACAATTGATTGGTTGATTGTTTCTTGCTTGATAATGATGATAATTGAATTATTTAAGTTCTCAAAGGAAGGACTGAAAATGGATATTAAAACTGTCACTTTCATTTTCTGGAGCAAAACTCACATGTAATCAGCAACAACTTATAACATAACTACCAGTATATACTAAAATTCAACTAAATATTTACAGTTTCAGTTCATATACATCCTTGGCTTTCTATTATTCGGCTTTGAGCTTGCCTGATGAAGGTAAATCCAGAGAAGCGCTTTGGATGCATGAAATTTATAAAGTGTGGTTTTCATATTTACAGGGATAGCTGTGAAAACTTTTTATATTTGGCCACAATTCCATCTTCAGTTCATCATAGGTTAAAGGGACCCTCAATGAAAGAAAAAGCAAAATTCAAATTGGACTTTTGAAAATGATCCATATTTAATAGTGAGTCTAAAGCTGTTCATCGCTTGTGTAGGATTTACAGACAGATAGTCTTCTACTCTAGAACAGGAAAATGATCTCCAAGGTCAATGCTATTGCATTATCGCTTGATAGACCAGATAACAAATCTATTACTTAGTGATTTACCAATAATATCATTGTTTAGTAAACAACAGTAATCCATTTCACCATCGGTGACAATAATTATTAACAAAAATAGTCAATAGTTCATCTCAACTAAGATAAATCATTATTGTTTACAAATGTTTATTTACTAAATTTAATATGCTTTTAAAATTCCTTCACATTTTGTTTTAGTTACAAAGTATTCTATTTTTATATGCAATCAATTCTTAAACATTCCTAAGTAAATTATGAAATCATTGGGTTTCTTTTAATTTTTTATCCAAGCATTCTTTAATGACTAAGAATAGATTTAAGATCCATTGTGTTCAAGTTACATAGACCATTGTGTTTAAGTTATATAAGACATATTAAGCAATCAATTTACAATTGCCTTTCATTGTTAAAACCTTTCAAACAGGAACTTGACAGATACAATAATATTTTCTTATACATGTCATTTGTTTGAATGAAAAAAGGAAATATTAGTTATTTTAATGTTATCATAACTAAACTGATATCATATAACTGTTGACTGTTAAGAGACATCATCTTGTCAAACTACAACTTCTGCCAATTAAAGATAGCACTTCTGTGTAAATTCATATTTTCATAAAGGAAAAATTTCATTTTTTTCGGGTATTCTATTTCATCTTAAAAGGTAATTCTATTTTCTGTATATTAATAACTTTTTTTTTAAATTTTAAATCTGAATTTACCTTGAAGCAAATTATCATTTTGGAAATGAGAGTATATCTAGATTGTACTGGTCATGCTTTCAGGATTTATTACATTTTCCAATTCAGTAGCAAGTCCTGTACTGAACAGGGCACAGGTTTTTTTTAATGTTTTTTTTTCTCATGATAAACATGGTAACATGTAGAGGATACTTAATCAACTTGGTACTTCATAGTATGGAAAAAGGTTAGGAGGAGGCAAAGGAAAAACAAAAGAACTTTCACATATGGTTTGGTCTTTATTTGGAATGATTGTGAATAAGCATAGGCATAATTTAAATTTTGTTTAATTAAGGATGTTCGCTCCTCCTGTTTTTGAATTTTTGCCAGATATTCAGAATCCTCTTAGTTTTATCCGTGTAGTGTCATCAAAAATTTTGCCCGCTAACCCCTACTTTTCTTTTCATAATTTTATTACGTATAGTTTAAAAAGCCATATTTGAAAATCCTATAAGATCCTTGTTATTTTTTCATAGTTTTTGAAAGAAAAATGGTGCCAATGTTAAATGTAAGAAAAGTCTAGAGAGAATCATTTACAGCCAAATTTTCAGTGGCTTATATCTCGAAAACAAGCATACGGACCCTTAATTTTTTTCTGCTTTTATAGTTCCTCTATTTATATACTATCAATTTATAACAGTCTTTTGAAAAGCTTGTTATTTTAAAACAGAGTAGCAAACATCCTTAAGATTATTGCGAATTTTATGAAAAACTAAGTTTTATCTCTTATGAAGACATCTGTTTCTACAGATATTGTAATCATTTTAAAAGCACAAAATTAATTCAAGAAATCCATAAGTCACAACTTGGGTTGGTACAAGTGTGAATAACAGGACCAGTACTGTAAGAGGATGATAATTGATGAAATAAATGAAACCCTGGAAGTTTTTGGGAAAATAGAAACTACCTTTAGTGAAAACTAATTTCACAGAAACTAATTTGTGGCTTCCATGGGTAAACAGAAACTTTCTTTTGTACATTTCTTGGTTATACAGATACAGAATTTATGTTCATGTGTGGTGCAGATATTACCTTTAAATGTGGATACCTTTTGGTTAAAAAAATTGAGGCTTTGTTAAATTATAACAGATGTACACATCCTATTTTTCTCTTTTCTGAAGGCCAGTAACAAAAATAACTGTAATTAATTCATAAAATAATCCCATAACTAATGTTACCATAATCTAAAGTGTCATGTCAGAAATTATAATCTTTTATCATGACAACTTATTAAGTAAAAGTTGTAAATCACAAGACAAAAAGATAAGCCAGAAGGCTTTAGTGTCACATTCTTTAAACTTACAAAAAATTTAATGCAAGAGTGAAATGGACAGTTGTCCTATACTTTCATACTATCTAGTATAAGAGAGTTAAGTGTCAGGTTTCTTGTCTATTAAATCACCTACATTTGTATTTATCTGTCTGCTCATTTATTCATTAGTCTGTCTGCTCATTTATTTATTTGTTCCTCTGCTCATTAATTCATTTGTCTGTCTGTTCATCTATATATATATTTCTGTCTGTTCGTCTATCTATTTGTCTGTCTGCTCATCTATTTATTTGTCTGTCTGCTCATCTATTTACTTTTCTGTCTGTTCATCTATAAATATTTCTGTCTGTTCATCTATCTATTTGTCTGTCTATTCATCTAATTATTTGTCTGACTGTTCATCTATTCATTTGTCTGTCTGCTCATCTATTCAATTGTTTGTCTGTTCATCTATTCAATTGTCTGTCTGTTCATCTGTTTATTTGTCTGTCTGTTCATCTATTTATCTGTCTGCTCATCTATTTATTTGCCTGTCTATTCATCTATTTATTTGTCTGTCTGTTCATCTATCTATTTGTCTGTCTGTATGTTCATCTATCCTTCTTCATTCATCTATTTTTGTATTTATTTGTCTGTCTGTATGTTCATCTATCCCTCTTCATTCATCTATTTTTGTATTTATTTATTTGTCTGTCTGTTCATCTTTTCATTTGTCTGTCTGTCTGTTCATCTATTTATTTGTCTTTCTGCTCATCTATTTATTTGTCTGTCTGTCTGTCTGTCTGTCTGTTCATCTATCTTTTAGTCTGTCTTCATTTTTAGAAATGAAAAGTATGTGTCCAGAATACATGCATTATTAAGATCCTTGTAAACTAATATCTGTTAAAAAAAAGTTGTTTGTTCATAAGTGATATGACTGGAATCCATATTTGTTTTGTTTGTCTGTTCAGTCATAATTTTTTCTGAACAATAATGAATCTATTGTCTAAATAATATAATAGTGACATGATACTGGACTCTATTTACTTGAAACTAAGCCCATGAACAAAATATAGTAATAAAATCACTAAAATTTTGGTTTTAAAGCCATAATTAAGGTGAATTTAAAAGTTAATATCCTGGCAGACCTTGACCCGGTCATGGCTAAATATTTTCTTCTATCATATTTTCATAATGTATGTCCTTGAAGTTAAAGTCATGCAATATTACTTTTAAAAGTTTATAATTACATATGATTATGTACAAATGTACTTCAAATAACACTGGTTCTGGGACCTGGGGCGAAAAATGTTTAAACAGTTGTCACTTTAATGTGAGAAATTTCCTTGCTAATTTGATTGATAACTGTCAATAAGAAATGGACAATAATCAGTTATGGGATATCAAAATTTGTATGTCTGATTAAATTTCAAAATTGAACAAAACGTGGATTCAAATATTTTTTCAATAAAATGATCTTATATTCAGCATACAAAAACAGAAATATTTGTTAAATCAAAATTGAAAAATGGTAAAAAATTACACCAGACAAAATGTTTCACCATGGTGTACTTTTTTCAGCATATGGAAAAAAAAAATGAAGCACTGGCACATATAAACAGGCTTATATATTTCAGAGATAAAAACTGCACAAGATACAGGAGTGGTTGACTATACAAAGATTTTTAACTATTTCAAATGATTTACTTATGCAAATAAGTAATAAAGTAATATCCTAGGAATTAATGAGTCCTCCTTAAGAAAGAATACCTTTTAAAATAGTAAACTTAGTTACAAAATTTTATCAATAATATTGATCTAGTTAGGAAAAAAAATTTCTTAAGGAATTCAGTAACACATCAAACTTTTTAACCTCTTCTAATAGGTTTTTTTTTTACGCATATGATATTTAGTGGGGAAAATAAACCCAGAATTTTATCTAACTGTCAATAAGTTATATTCTCTGACCCCATTTTAAATATCTCATATTTCAGTGTACAATAATGTGTCAGGTTGTGAGCTTTTGTTAGTCCAGAAATATCTTTTTTTAAGACAGAAGTGAATACATCACTTAAAGATATAATTTAAAATTAACTTATTGTGCCTGTTCAATTTTAATTTACCTAAATTTGAAAAGTTAAACCAGAGACATATCAAACCATGGTATAAAGACAATTATAAAATTATAGATTATAAGACCTACCGTTTCCACAAAAGAATTTTAAGAAAATCATCTTCCTCATTGTGCACTGTCAAAGCTCTTAATCCACAACTAATTGTTGATGCTACGAGATGCTGCATTATATCCAAACAGATCCTAATAATCACCTTTTTTTCCCTTCTATCAATAACATCCAATTAACTTAAATGAGTATCAAATTGCAAAACAAAGAATTCCTGTAAGTGTTGTAATGTTATAAGAGCTTCATTCTCTCATCATACTAATATTGAGGTATTTTGTCCGATCATGTCTCATGCATCATTAAGCAGGATAGGTAGATTTCTGTGAAACATACATGATTATCAAAGAAATGAACATCATAATGACAGGTATTGCTCCATTGACAAATTAAGTTCCCTACCACAGGTGTGCAACAGGTAGATGCATCTTCACATGGCCTGTCAACTGACTGTCATGATTATAGACACAGAAGTATTTATTCCCAGTTTTATGGGCAAATTATTGTTGTGATAAACAACAAAGAAAAATTCAGTTCCAATCTCAATATTGCTCAACATAAATTAAATGCTAGAATATATAAGGGTATAAATCTAATATCAAACTATCAAGTTAATTAGCTTTATTGTTATTATGAGAGCTTTTTAAAAACATCGTTTATTTATGTAGGGCTAAATCATGACATGTTATAAATTACTTGACAACAGTTCACTGATTTATAAAATAATAATCTGTCTCTCACTTAATGCTAAATAAAGGTCATTATCAATTATCAAAGTCGGGTGTGTAATTCCCTCCGGCTAATTGGTAATAAAAAAAAGTTTCAACCAAAAATAATTTTTACATTAATGGATCATGTATTATCTGATGCTCAACTTTAACCAATAACTACTGACATTATTTTGGGCATAATGGTTACTTTCCATATTTTTGACACTTTAAATTCACCATCACTTTTCAGTTTACATATTTTTAATATCAGTTCCAATGCAATTATCATCAAATCAATGTGGATTAGAGGGTTACACTAGGATCAGGTTCATTTTAAATTCCACAAATGACATGATGAACATTTAAACCCCAACTACCTCAATAAACTGCTTCGCTAAGCGCAGCTGGATACACCCGCAGAGGTCCAACCCTGAACAGTTGGGGCAAAAATGGACACAATATTCAAGCTTGATACAGGTCTGAATTTGGATTGTAATTAAATATTTGACATATTAAAGGTTTCTGAATAAATGTAGTCAAAGAACTTGAAATTGGTTATATGAATTGAATTTATATTCAATTAAAGATTTCTTGCTGTTGTGCAATACAATGTGCTGTTGCGCAATACTAAGTAAATCTGTTGTCAGACTATAAACAAATAAAGTTCAATTTCATCTCAATGTCATACTTGAAATTTATGAAAATCAATAGGGAGATTACATCAATAGCTATAAATGATTCACCAAAGTTTCATGAGAACTGATGAAAGCATTTTTGAGTTATTGTCGAAAAACTGGAAAATCACCCCTTTTTTAATGAATAAAAACCCTATAACTCAGAAATGTAAAATCTAAAATTTATAAAATTCTAAAGGGAGTTTACATCAATAGATATAAACAATTCACCAAAGTTTCATGAGAACTGCTGAAAGCATTTTTTAGTTATTGTCAGAAAACTAGAAAATCCCCCTTTTTTTATGAATAAAACCCTGTAACTCGGAAACGTAAAATCTAAAATGCATAAAAATCCAAAGGGAGCTCATATCAATAGATATAAACAATTCACCAAAATTTGTTGCAAGTTGGTGAAAGCATTCTTGAGTTATTGTCGGAAAACTGGAAAATCCCCCCTTTTTTAATGAATAAAACCCCAAAACTCGGAAACGGTAAATCTGAAATTTATAAAAAACGAAAGGGAGCTCACGTCAATAGATATAGACAATTCAAAAAAGTTTCATGCATATTGGTTAAAGCGTTTTTGAGTTAATGTCCGACATGTTGACGACGGACGGACAGACGGTCAACGGTATACCATAATACGTCCCGTAAATGGGCGTATAAAAACACAGTTTTAATGAGATATTTCTAAATTTGAAACGAAAAAACTACAAAATAATGTTCAGTAAGAAAGTTTTCCTCCATATGCCACAATATTGCAAACAATGTATCAGATATTTTATATTTGTTGTCAATTTTTTCTTTTTTCAAAGGTTAATGGATTATTTCTGTTGCAATACACTAGATAGAGAATAACAGAGTATTTGAAGAGTTGCCACAGTCAATTGAGGATTTGAAAGTCACAAATGTCTGATTTACCGACTTCAATCCATGTTGCCAGTAAAACTGCGTTTTTGATGACAGCAACTCTCAATACAGTACTATCATTCCTTAATTCAAACTATCAAACAGATAGTTTATATTAAAACTTCAGTAAAATTTTCCATTTTGAGTCAATATGATCTAAACCATACTCTTATTTACAAACTTTCTTGCATCTGGTTAGACAGTTCAAATTTAAAGTTATAAATAGGAGTCAATAGTGTTCAGGTGACGGAGCTTGCTTCAGATGTCTTTACTTTAGGTTTACCTGAATAAGGCCTTACCAACTTTGATTTAATGTAACATCTCATGTTTGTAAGGAAAGATCTTGAAATATTAAAAATAGAAATGACAACATTTTTTGTGCTTACAAAAAGATATTTACACATGTTTGGTTTTGGTTGTTGTTCAAAAGTTTACTTTTTTCAGAAAATATATTGCGTCTGTGTACTTATTACTTAAGGAAAACAAGAATCAAGTTTCCAGTTTCCTAACTTATCATCTAATTTCATAACTTCTCAAGGGGTGGATTCAGATTTTAGGGGAGGGGGCACCTGGAGAATCCCCACTGAAAGTAAAAAACTATAATTTATTTAAAAAAAAACACATAAAAATTTGTTGGTACCACTAAGTGTAATTGTTGGGCTTACACCCAAACCCGCTAATATCAAATCCTGGACCCTTATAAAAATGAGGAGATTTGGTATGATTGCCAATGAGACAACTTTCCCACCACAGTTCAAATGAAGAGGATGTTAGCAGTAATAGGCAACTGTACGACCTTAAACAATGAGAAAAATCCATACTGTAAAGTTGGATTTGTCCACTGAATTGATAAGAGCATCAGAGAATTCAGTAACCAACCTTGGTTTTGGTCAGTCATTTAAAAAAACTAAAGATTGTCATAGCTATTTTGTTAGTATGATGTTGGGTTATTTACAATCCCACAAACACAGTACATAGATGCTAGAGGCAATAACTCTAATCTTGTACGTAATTACAATATCTTTGTCACAAATAGGGTTGGACAGAAATAAAATATCCTGGATATAAAATAATGTGAAGAAATGGAACTGGAACCAAAATGAAACAAAGACTGGCAAAAAGAGGGATTATGAACAGAGAAAACTTTAATTAGAGTAGTTTATGGATAAAATATAAAGCTGTAAGATATTTTTATCTTTTTTTGTTTTAGAAAAAAAAGGGGGGGGGTGCAAATTATTGATGTTTGAACAATCTCTGACTCAACATGTTTATGCATAGATAATATTCTCATAATGAATAATAACATTATTTACACAGAAATAATTTAAATGTAATGAATGACATATTTGCTTTGTAATTTCGAAATGTATAAAAACATGTATATCTGGGTTAAAATCAACAAAATAAATATAAACTTAAACAATCAAGATATACTTTTTTTCAAATAAAACATATCCAAGTCAGGAGCCTCTAGCCTTTGTTAGTCTTGTATTATTTTTAATTTTAGTTTCTTGTGTACAATTTGGAGTTTAGTATGGTGTTCATTATCACTGAACTAGTATATAAATTTGTTTAGGGGCCAGCTGAAGGACGCCTCCGGGTGCGGGAATTTCTCGCTGCATTGAAGACCTGTTGGTGACCTTCTGCTTTTGTCTGTTCTATGGTCGGGTTGTTGTCTCTTTGACACATTCCCCATTTCCATTCTCAATTTTATTACATACATGTACATGTATATTCATGTATACTTTATCTGAACCATTTGTCACAAATGTCATGACAAAGGTAATATAAATTATTGCTATGTTCATGATCATATTGATGTTATCTAATGAAGTTCTACAAAAAGACATCTTTCCCATGATACTGAGCTTGATGAATTTTAAAAATTTTAAATCATCTGTCAGTCAGATTTTGGAAAACACTGATGCATACCTACCCCCCTCCCCCCAAAAAAATACAATTCCAGAGCAAAACAAATCATGTATGAATTTGTAAAATAAATATTATCTAGGCATGCTTAAACTTTTGGAGTAATTCTTAAATAGAAAAGTGTGATGACATTACATCATTACAAATGATAGATATAAAGGACAGGTTTTGCTGTATATACCTTTCTGGTATGATGTGGACACAATGCGATAAATATCATCTATTTACCATTTTTAAAGTGTGGATACTAATGCCTGACCTAACCAAATTTACAGTTCCTTTAAGCAGGAAATGACCCAATATTGCTAAATTGTAAATACTGAACTAAGACCAAGATTTTGTTTTGAATAATTTCCGTCATTTTTAGAGGACTTGAAAGTTGGGGTCCTTTTTCAAACTGTCAAAGTCATACTAAAAGTGTAACAGAACCACAGGTTTATGAAAATGGTAAAGGCAAAACTTAAAAAACAAGAGGCTGTCAGAGCAACAGCAAACCAGATATTTTTTAAAATTTATTTGTGTCCTGGCATTTTTCAATATCACAAGGACCATTACTCCTGAACAGTACAAGTGACAATCATCAATTTTGAACTTGATCTCCATTTTGTCATCAGTAACAACATATCAAAATTTGAAAAGCTTCGATTGAACGGTTCATGAGTTAAAGCACGGACACGACTTGAAAGACCATTTTTCAATCTTTCAAGAACCATAACTCCTGAAGGGTGAAAGTGAAAATCGTCAATATTGAACTTGACCTCCATTTTGTCATCAGTAACAACATATCAATATTTGAAAAGTTTTGGTTGAACCGTTCATGAGTTAAAGCACGGATACGACTTGAAAGACCATTTTTCAATCTTTCAAGAACCATAACTTCTGAACGGTGAAAGTGAAAATCGTCAATACTGAACTTGACCTCCATTTTGCCATCAGTAACAACATATTAAAATTTGAAAAGCTTTGGTTGAACGGATCATGAGGAGATGCACGGACACTGTTTGGCAGCCGGTCGCCCGCCATACATCGCCAAATCAATAACCGATTTTTCCTTTCGGAAATCCGGTTAAAAATGTAGACCTGAAATGTATTTTATCAAAGTACATGTACCAATAACATATCTTAGAAATAAACCTAAACACAAAATTTAATCAAAGTTACTCGAGCATGAAATTTAGGTTATGGTAACCCAGATTCTGTTGAATTGTTTTTCACTACCATTTAGTGTAAACAAAACATTATCAAAGCCATTCAAGAGTGTCTAGGTGATATAATTGTTAAATCTTGTACTAAACTTGAAAGAGAGAAGTAGTGGTGAATTACCTTTGTCAACAAAGTCTTCAGAGGAATGAATCTTAACCAAAACAGGAAAATGTGTGCATATCCTGATAGACAGTTGGACAGAAAAGAGTTATATTCATACCACATATTTCACAAAATTTAGGAAAATAAACTATTGACACAGGAATATGTCTCACCTTTATGTATATATAAACTCATCATAGATTTTGTACGCCAGATGCACATTATGTAATTTTGATGGTATAATACAAATGTTGAAATTAAAAAAATTCATAAGGGTTCCACGGAACCCAGTGTCTCGCTTACTTTTGCTGTTAGTCGCAGGCTCAACAAAAATGGGGAAAAAATTATTAAAAATTTTCCTCTAGATACTATCTTTTGATTGTAAGAAGCTTCTGTCAAAAGTTTGGTAAAAATCCAGGATGGTTTATGAATCTAATAAATGTTTTAAAATCTTTAACTGCAGACTGTATGTAATGTTAACTGGAAGAAAAACTAAGTCCATTTATAAGTAATATACGGAAAACAGGAAATAATTTTTACAAAATTTCCTTCTAGATACTAGCTTTTGATCATAAACAAGCTTCTGTCCAAGTTTGGTACAAATACAGGATAGTTTAAGAAAGTTATTAAAATTTTTAATACTTTAAACACAGAGTGAATGTAATGTTAACTGGCAGAAAACTAAGTCCATTTATAAGTAAAATACGGATAAAAAGGATTTTTTTTTTACAAAATTTACTTTGGATATTATCTTATAATCATAAACAAGCTTCTGTCCAAGTTTGGTAGAAATCCAGGATATTTTAAGAAAGTTATTAAAATTTTAAAAACTTTTACCACAGAGTGAATGTAATGTTAACTGGCAGAAAAACTAGGTCCATTGATAAGTAAAATACGGATAAACAGGATTTTTTTTTTTACAAAATTGACTTCTTGATACTATCTTATGATCATAAACAAGCTTCTGTCCAAGTTTGGTAGAAATCCAGGATAGTTTAAGAAAGTTATTAAAATTTCAAAAACTTTAACCACAGAGTGAATATTTGTGGACGCTGCCGCCGCCGCCCACGGAATGTAGGATCGCTATGTCTCGCTTTTGCGACAAAATTCGCAGGCTCAACAAAAATGGCAATACTTTAACATGTAAACTATGCAAAGCATATAAAGTCAATAAACCATAACTGATGGTGCAGGGGCGAATAACCTTTGTGGAAATAATAATTTTAATACTGATAAAACTGCATACCAAATACCATTGACCATAATAAGTGGTTCCCTGTAAACTGACCTAAACACAAACATAAAGATGTAAACTATGCAAAAGTTTCAAAATCAATATACAATGACTGAGGAGGCATGACCAAATATTCTCTTTGGAAATGAGATATGCCAATGCTAAGACAACTGCATACCAAATATCATTGACCTACCACTAGTGGTTTCCCTTATCTGACCTAATAATGAACTAATACATTGTTGATTGCAGCTGTTTTACACTTAGTCGAGGTGAGACAAAAAAGGATTGCCATTTTGGTTGGTTAGAATTTCATTATGTAATAAAATTTTCTGTTGTAAACTATTTTTTTAGTCAAGAGAGATAATATATTTAGATAGACAAACATCTTAATAAAATTCTGCTTCCTTGAAGTATAAAAAATCAGAATAGAAAGGAATAAAATTCATCAAGTACAATATACAAACCACTTTTTTAGTTCTTTTTTCATAAAATGTGTCATTAATGATATATTATAACACCAAAGCAAAGTACACATCTTTAATTTCTTATAACTTTCAATGATTGTTTATAATAAGTAGTTCTGCATTGTGGCAAGTCTTCAAATACTTCAAGGAGCACATCTGTTAAACAATCGTGTTTCACTTACATAGAAATTATATTGCTTATACTTTAAATCATTCAAAACTTGCTTTATGACCAGAGTTACATAAAATTAAGTAACAAATATTGCCTTGGCTTTTAACTTATTTCTAATAATAGGCATATTTTCCATTTGATATATCTTATTCAGTTCATCTTTAAAATCAGCAATCTCACTGGATTTTGGTGCTATATGTATTCTTTCAAATTTACTATAGACTGTATACCTCAACCTTTGAGAGTAAAGAGCCAGTTATAATGCATCTAAAAAGATTGAAATTGGGTGTTGTGACTGTATACAATGTATTTAAAAAGTATCTAGGTATTTGACTCACTGCAAAAATATATGAATTTGGACTTCAAGGATACATACATCTAATACTGTAAATTCAGAAATTATTGCGTTCATTTATTATTGCGATTTTTCATGAATGGACAAAAATGTGAGTTTAATTATTGCGATTTCAAAAAAATCTGCATAAAGATCTTTGTTTCAGTTATCAAAATGCGAGTTCTTATTATTGCGATACTCACCCAGTCGCACTATTCGCATTAATAAAAACCTCGCAATAATTTCTATATTTACAGTACTAAATCTTAAATATGTCCCCTGACTTCGAAAAACAAGACACAAGTAGTTACAGATTAAGCAATTTTGCCAAAATTCATTTTCTTTATTATAAGCTGTTAAAATGTGTCTGTACTTTTTTATTTCTTATCAATAGAAACATTTACTATTCTATCTTAAAAAAAGACTCCTTGCTAACTTTTCATCATCTTGAAGACACATGTACTATTATCACCAGCGAATTGTACAGTGTGTTCAAAATTTATTATTCTTTAATTTAAGGATGCATGTACAATGATGTCTTCAAATTTACTCAGAACTATAACAGTAGCTATTGACACATGACATTGTAATCACACCCATAGCCAGGGGGGTTGGGTATGGACAAACTTCCCCTAAAAACAAAACATACTATTGAACGACTATTTAAGTCGATATTCTGATTGAAGTTTGACTGTAATTCAGAGTGACAGGACCCCAAATAACCTCCCTCAGAGACATCCTGGCACTGAGTATTCAATAATTTCCCCATTTTTTCTTTACGTGAATGATACCCACTATTTGTGGAAAACAACTTAAAATGTCAGACAGTTAAACCAAATATATTATGTATGTTTTCTTTGGTTCCAATTCAGCACTTATTTGTAGAACATTAATCCTTAAGCAAATAAGATAATTTAATTTGAAAGACAGTATGCCTTTCACAATTCATGGAAATGTGACAGAGAATAATTCATTAACATGCATAACACAGACTTGTTTTCCGTAAAATGTGATAGATGTTACATAAAGAAGAAAGTTTATCTTATTCTAGTGAAAATTGCCCCCACGAAAATTGAAAAATAGAAGAACATGACATTTTAAACTAATTCCCCATTAACAAATGTACTTTAAGCTGTTGCTGGAAACTTAAAATGGTTATATATGAAAATAAATTCTCAACCATAGACAAGGTATATGTTATAAATATTCAAATGTTAAATAAAACACATTTTGTTTTTATGTCTAAAGTTGGTTTGAAAAGAAAATATAACATTTTTTTTTTTTTTTCATTTCAGAATTACTTTCTCTTTTACTATCTAATAGCATATAGAATTGAGAATGGAAATGGGGAATGTGTCAAAGAGACAACAACCCGACCAAAGAGCAGAAAACAGCCCAAGGCCACCAATGGGTCTTCAACAAAGCAAGAAAATCAAAATGGTTTTGATATTGCCTATGTTTATAAGAAATATAGTTTTATTAAATTGTAAAATTTGAACTTAAATTTTTGCTTCAAAGTTTTATAGAGTTTGAAATATATGTATAACACTGTAAAGGTAATGTTTGTATTGCATTAAAACAAAAAATTTCAAATGAAAGTTAATAAACATCAATAAGGATAAAAGATCCTTCAGGTTTCATTTATATTAGAACACCCTTTAGGTATAGAACCACTAATTCAGCTCAGTCAGAAAGAATAAATATAAGAAAAGTAGTACATATTTTAAACAAAATATTTCCTACTCATAGCTGTAACTTTGTCAATAAGTAAAATTTTTGGGTAATTTTGGTATCAAATGAAAGCTTAACATGTGTAAGGACATTGTATATCCAGGGGCAGATCCAGCCATTTTTAAAAGGGGGGTTCCCAACCCAGTATAAAGGGGGGGGGGGGGGGGGTTATAATTCTCCATTTTATTTGGTCTCTTGTGGATAGTTGTCTCATTGGCAATCATATAACATCCCCTTATGGTTATATTAATCAATTAAGATCAGAGTTGAATGCAACTGCCATGAGCAGGGTTTAAACTCACATCATCAGTGACAGGCTGGAGACCACTGTAGATCAACTACTTATATAAAAATTAGGTATGCCTGACTTTGTTTCCCGTTTTCATGCAAAATATTTTGACTTTCAGGTGTCATGCTTGCAAAAAATCGGCCAATCCCGGATCACGCTTACACCCCAATGAGATCCACTTTATACTAATTTTTTACTGAACAAATCGCTGATGAATGTTTTAAAAATAAGATAAATAAATGGCAAAAAATGACCGTTTCTTTCTAATATCGTGAAAATTTAATAAAAATGAATAGTTTCTGTTATTACACAAATTTATCATATGTAAAGAAAATATTCCAAATGTTTTTACAAAAATCCACTTGTGTTTATCCTTTGAAACAAAAAAGTTAGGTATGTCCTTCTAAAGGATAGAAATTTCAAAGCCGCCCACATTTTGAGTAAATGTCTAAGATTTTGACACCATTCATCTCTAAAAGTAGCACATGAAGGCATATCTTTTATTACATATTTCTCTTGACATGTTTAGCTTGAGTGCAAATTTTCGAAAAAAAATCACTGTGAGATCAAAACTATATTGTATGCCCTTAAGGTAGAAGTTTTCAATTTCTTTTTAAATACATGGTTGACCTGCACCATTTGATGTTAATAAAGAAGTATTTAAAAATCTTAACAAAATACAGTGCTGCTTAATCCTAAAAACACCAAATATCCATATTTTTGTAAGATTGCTTTTAAAACCAAATGCACAATTTTAAATTTCAATTTTGTTCTGAGTATCTGCTAAGGCCTGTATAAGTCTGAAATATTAAAACTGTGGGTAACATCAATGTCTCTGCTCATATCATATCCATGTTTTATACATACAGCATTTTCTGAAAATCAGTCAGAGTACATTAATTTGAGACAGGTAGTTTTAAAAAATAAATTATGTGTGATTTCAACAAATGGCTGAAATCTTTTTCTTTAAACCCGGTATGTAAAAATTTAAACTCATTGGCTGACATAACAGAACATTTAATTCCTAAATACAGAAGAGAATACAAGCAGAAACTTAAGGATGGATACATTCTCATCTATTTGGGATGGCATTAAAAGTTAAAAACACCTATTTGGTTTTCAATACAAAAGTATTTGTAAAAATTATTTGCATTGAGGGACAGCTAAAAAGTGTATTTTTTTCTAGTTTTTTTTTTACACTAAATGTACTTACAGTTTACGTAAAATCATTCGCATCATTGCGTCAGGTCCAATCTGAGCCAATGTCAACAAAATATCCTGCAATTCTTCTTCAGCTTCTTTCTTGTCGTTATGAGATGGTACAGTACCAACTCCCTGATCGTCTTGGCGGAAACGGTAGAATAAATATTTATCCTTGAATTGGTGCTCATGACATACTGAAAAAATAAGAGATCTACCATGAGTGTCTAAGTTTTCAAAAATATACCATTTTTTATAATTTATATCTCTGTGTAATTTACTTGTAAAAACATGTCCATGACATTCTTTTATTGTACAACACATCATTTGCTATAGTCCATGACTTTGCATATGATGTCTTTATAAGTAGAAATTCATACTGAATTGCTTATGTGTTTATATGTACAAAGCAATCATATTTGTATTATATCAAGTTTTCCCTGCATCTATAAGACATTTACTGAATGTCATCAAGAAGCTTATTTTCCAGATTATCAGATATAATTTTCGTCCCCTCCAGACAATATCTTCCCCCCTACCCCCACTGCCAAAATTTAAGAAAGAATAAAAAAAAAAAAAATTCTTTCTGTAAACATGTTAGGAACAAAGTAAAAATATATTAGCATTTTCAATTTTTTTTTTAAACAATATAAAAATAAGAATACCAATGATTGTGCTACGTCAACAAAATTATTCAATAAAACAAGCTATCATCATCGGAAGTGGCAAGACACACAATTTTGGTGCTTAGATACTGTAAACCAATTTATTTTCCCGTTAAGACGTTTCTATTTGACTTCGCGGCGATTTATTTTTGCGATGTTCTAATTTCATTGATGTATTAATGTAAGAGAAGATCGAAGTTTTAACATATTCGTGATGATTTATATTCGAGTTATTTTTCTACTCGCGAAAGTCGTGAAAATTAGTTGGTTTACAGTAGTAGTTTATTCCTAAAATTTTATGTAGAACTCCTTAAATGATTTTTTTTTCAGTGATCACTAAACCATGATATCTAGGTTAAATCATCCTTTGGACAAATATCTTGTCCAGTTGATGTAATGATGTATTCAAGGATGAAATAAGAATGGGGAGGGGCTTACAATATAAATCTATACAAGGATGTGCCCTAAATATGGTGTAACTTTCGGGAAAGTTATATAATATAGGGTCTGCATCTTTAACACTATCAAGGTAGTAATGTAAAATTGGGTCATGATCTTAAAGTTTTAAAGTAAAAAGGGCTATATCTAGTGTTAAATAAAACAAACATGTAAATTTGTGGCCCCTATTTCAGTTTTAACCTAAATAAAATTTTTGACCAATTTTTTATCACCAAGTGGCACTGCTGTTTAATAAAAAAATAAAAGTAGTAACGTCACCCCCTTTTTCTTCACCTGTATACCAACTTTAACCTTATTTATACCCTCTTTTGGATATGTAAGACTTTATTATTTTTTCTAACTAATCTTGAGCAGGAATGCCTTGTTCTTCTTTATCCATTTGTAAACATTGATACTATGTCTCTATATTTTCACTTACCTCACATTGTTTTGAAAAATAATAATGCCTCCAGATTTTAAATGAAGATAAAATGATTAAATCAAAATAAATGTATCAATACAAACACTCTTCCATATAATTTACATAAAATAAATTTAAAAATTCATGTAAAAGTAAATTTTGACAGATTAGCACTTAATATATTCAGGTGAGATACTTTTAACTACTTTATCAATAGGATGATAGAGATTTCTCTTTTCAGTTAGTGATTTGTATAAGTATGTCACAATGTGAAAAGAAAACAGTGCTGATATTTCATCTCATTTATTTGTCAAAATTTTTATAAAATGTGGTAGTAGGGCGAATATGAGGTTTATGAAAGAATTTCTTTACAATGTGTTTATATCCTGTGAAGAAAAATACTATTACAGTTTCATTGCCACAGTTGATCAGTCAACCATTCTTCTATTATTATTAGACTGCTAAGTACGTCTCTATAAAACTAAAATCGCTTTGAAAAGATGTTACTTGATTCAGTCTATTGTTTGTGACTTACATTTTCAATATGTGTTGCCACTTAAACCCATTTACAATGTTAGAGTATTTTGTAGTTCCTCAGAATAATGCAATGCAAATTTCATACATGACCATTATGAGCAGGAATATTTAAGAATTTGGTTAACAGGAAGTTCAAGAGAATGAATTTAAAAACGCTTCATACAACTAAGCATGCTTACATGAAGTTTTCTACCAAATTTCAAGAAGTTCTTGTCAGTAGTTTCTGAGAAAAATACAATGAAAATTCCATATGACTGACAGACAGACAAAGAGGAAAGGGGTATAATTATTAATTTCCTGGACATATACACTCCTCATCATACAACAAAGCATGCCTTTCATGAAGTTTGCTGTAGTTTATATGAAAAATGCAATGGAAATTTCATGTGACTGACTGAGACAGACAGATGTAAACATGTATACCCCCTCCTTTTATTGTCGAGCCTGCGACTTTTGTCGCAAAAGCGAGACATAGCGATCCTACATTCGATCATCGGCTGCATCCACAAATATTCACTCTGTGGTTAAAGTTTTTGAAATTTTAATAACTTTCTAAAACTATCCTGGATTTTTACCAAACTTGGACAGAAGCTTGTTTATGATCATAAGATAGTATCCAGAAGTAAATTTTGTAAAATAAAATCCTGTTTTTCCGTATTTTACTTATAAATGGACTTAGTTTTTCTGCCAGTTAACATAAAATTCACTCTGTGGTTAAAGTTTTTAAAATTTTAATAACTTTCTTAAACTATTTTGGATTTGTACCAAACTTGGACAGAAGCTTGTTTATGATCAAAAGCTAGTATCTAGAAGGAAATTTTGTAAAAATATATTTCCTGTTTTTCTGTATATTACTTATAAATGGACTTAAAGCCAGCTGAAGGACACCTCCGGGTGCGGGAATTTCTCGCTGCATTGAAGACCTGTTGGTGGCCTTCTGCTGTTGTCTGTTCTGTGGTCGGGTTGTTGTCTCTTTGACACATTCCCCATTTCCATTCTCAATTTTATTAGTTTTTCTGCCATTTAACATTACATTCACTCTGTGGTTAAAGTTTTTAAAATTTTAATAACTTTCTTAAACTATCCTGGATTTGTATCAAACTTGGACAGAAGCTTGTTTATGACCAAAAGCTAGTATCTAGAAGGAAATTTTGTAAAAATATATTCCCTGTTTTTCCGTATATTACTTATAAATGAACTTAGTTTTTCTGCCAGTTAACATTACATTCACTCTGTGGTTAAAGTTATTAAAATTTTAATAACTTTCTTAAACTATCCTGTATTTGTACCAAACTTGGACAAAAGCTTGTTTATGATCAAAAGCTAGTATCTAGAAAGAAATTTTGTAAAATATATTTCCTGTTTTTCCGTATATTACTTATAAATGGACTTAGTTTATCTGCCAGTTAACATTACATACAGTCTGTAGTTAAAGTTTTTAAAACATTTATTAGATTCATAAACCATTCTGGATTTTTACCAAACTTGGACAGAAGCTTCTTACAATCAAAAGATAGTATCTATAAGAAAATTTAAAAAAAAAATTTCCCTATTTTTGTTGAGTCCCTGACTAGCAGCAAAAGTAGGCGAGACACTGGGTTCTGAGGAACTTTACAAATCAACATTTTGAATATAAGATTTATGATACTGACACAGTGTTAAACTGTTGTAAATACAGCACTACACATGCACATTGAAATGACAATTTAACCGCATTTATTTCAATTTGTTTCATTTTGTGTCTTTTGATGTGACAGTATTTTTCTTTATAGAATCACAATACAATGAAATTTGATTTAAGAGACACTTAAGGAAGAGCAAAAAAGTGGTCTCATAGGTTCAATCTATATGAAACACACTACAAATGGATCTAAAGTTTATGGTCTTATAACACAGGTTTTTGCTTCATACAGGTGGTCTCGATCTTTAGCAGGTTTGACTGTACTTTAAATTGTTTATTGGGACTTGATAAATCACCAAACCTTTTTTCCCCTTTTACAAAAGTATACAAAATTAAACAAAAAAGTTTTTTCTTTTCAGAAATTATTACAAACTCAAAAGTATATACATGCCTGTTATACTGTAAATTTTGGCAAAGATCAACCTAAATTTGAAGACAAGAAGGAGACACATTGACCAAGCTTATAAATACTATATATAATCTGACCAGAAAACACATTCAATAATGTTAATACAGATATTTTCTTTTATTTTTGACTATATCATGCTTAATATAAATATAATACTGTCTCACAAAAGCAAATTTCACTTTTATTATGAGAATATTTTAAGATCAAATGTTACTTATTAATATATGGCTCATAAAATATTTACAATTATTAAAAAGTACCTGTAGCTGTAAAAATTCTTCAAGAGAATAATGATCATAAAGACATTTAAAAATAAAATATGAGTTATATAAACTTTTTATTACAAATTCTTATCAAAAATGCTGTATAAAGATATGAAATAATTAAAAATAAAACTTATTGCAGCAATTTTAGTACTCAAACTTCAAATATGAGAACAATAGAAAGCTTCAATTTAAACGTTTTTAATTATTTTTTTTTCTTTTCAATGAAAAAGAAAAACACTGGAGGAAAGACGAGAAATCAATGCATGGTTAAAATTAGTAAGCAGTAGAAAAAAATTCACTCCCCTGAATGTTTACAACAATTTAAGATGCTTATAGATTAGTTATCAAGCAATTTTTAATATGTACTAAAAGAAAATAATATTTTCACAGTTTACATTTTACAGAATATTGTAATGAACAGGGGCCACAGTTATCTTCCTTAGATTTTCGTTGTCTACAAATACAGTCCCTAGTGTGGACAGTGTATAACTTGCAAATTTTTTTCATACACTTTCCAAATTTATTTCTTTATATTTTATGCATGAAATATTAAGTAAGGGGATGATATTACATGTCAAAAAAATTGGGGTGCTGCATCTTTATGTAAAGTAGTGATTTGGTCCAGTTAAAAAAGGTCAAAAACTAGTATGTCTGAAGCTGTCAAACTGAATTTTAGACCCCCTTAACATAGAATTGTCAATATTTTGAGTTAGAGCTGGTAGACTTTTCTATAATTTTGATATTATTTGTCCCAATAGTAGTACACTACACTGTAAAAATCTTTTTGAGATAGAGCAGGTGCGATTTTTTTAATTTGACTTTATTGTCTAAAAGAAATGCACTATGGAATAACTGTGTTCTCAGGCCATCTACTGTATCACTAGCCTGTAAACACTAAGTAAGGTTGTGAGTTTGAACCCCAAATGTGGCAGGTGGGTTTGACCCCATTCTTAATTGAATAAGATTGACAGTTTTCTTTCTCAAAGGTCAGTGGTTCTCTCTGGGCACTCCAGCTTCCTCCGCCAATAAAAATTGACCACCATGATATAGCCAATAGTGCTGAAAGTGGTGTTAACCACCAACAATCAATCAGTAAATGAAACGAAATGACATAAGGCTGCTGTATATCATATTTGTGTTTTTTGTTTATTGTTTTGAACATAAATGCACACATCTTCTTATTCTTATGATAATTTACAAATAGGGTTTCATTCGCTCAAAGCACTATGTTAAAACAATTACTTTACCTTGTCAATCCTTATAGTATTAAAATATGTGATAGCAGTGTTCTATGTACTAGTGTATATGTAGAAATATAACCAGGTTGGTGTGTATGTCAATGAATGTGGATATTAGATATCTTTTTGTGGCCCAGATCTGATCTTTGTATTGTGCAGGGGAGTCAACTAGGAGCTTAACTTGGTAGAGCATAGTCCAGCTTCGTTTGATATTACAGTTAATGGTCAATACAAGAGTGCACACGCTGAAATGTCTTGCCTGCTCTACAGACCATTGATTTTATGTTAAAAGTATATAAGATAAAGGTTTTTCTACAAGTATCACATAAACTTAACATTTTTAAAGATCCATGTCAATGAGGTCAAGGTCAGATAAATTCTGTCAAACAGACATGTACACCTTACAACTATTCCATACACCAAATATAGTTGACCTATTGCCTATGGTAATTGAAAAACAGAACTTAACATTGACCAATAAATCATGAAAATGAAGTCAAGGACAGAAGATTGTTTAAACATATTTTATTTGCTTAAATATGCAAAAGGGATGAGACACTAGTTAATCAAACTTATGAAGTCTTCTCCCAAAAGACAGAAGATACCTGCCAGTCAGACATGTACACGTTACAATTACTCCATACAACAAATATAATTGACCTATTGCTAATAGTACTTGAAAAACAGACCAAAGCACAAAACTTAACATTGACCAATGAACCATGAAAATGAGGTCAAGGTCAAATGATACCTGCCAGACTGACTTGTACCCCTTACAATCATTCCATACACGACATATAGTTAACCTACTGCTTATAGTATCTCAGAAACAGACCTCATCACTGATCCATAAATTGAGGTCGTGGTCAGGTGAATCCTGTCTGACGGACATGTAGACGTTGCAAGGAACCCATATACCAAATATAGTTATCCTATTACTCATAATAAGTGAGAAATTCACATGACAAAAAAACTATAATTTTTTTCAAGCAGTCGCTGAACCATGAAAATGAGATCAAGGCAAATGGATATATGACAGATGGAAACTTAAGGTATCTGCAAACAAGGTATGAAGCATCCAGGTATTCTACCTTCTGAAATATATAGCTTTACACATATAGTTTACAACGCTGCCACTGGATAGTAATCCCTATGTCTCGTATATTGCGACTTTTGTTGCAGGTGAGACAAAAACAACAAGTTATAGATTCCTGTATTAATAATTCACAAATACATATTTACATGTCATATATGAACAGATCAAATCTAAGTCAGCATAATTTGATACAAGGCTAAAATTATGAGACCTTTAAATAAACAAAACATCTACATCTTTTCTAACATAGGAAATGTCTTCATAGCTTAAATGCACTAGTTCTTTGCTTTTGACTGATAATCAAACTCCTTATTCTATTATTTAAAGGTGGTAATTGCAATTTGACAAGTATACCTAAATCCCTTATCCTGAATTAAGAAATAAATGTCTAATTACGGCATTTTTGATGCTTGTAAAATTTGTAACAAGTCAATACTCAGTTTTGATATATTTATCTCAAGCACTGAAATTTAACATTAAGAAGAAAGGAAAATACTTAAAGGTTACATCATTTTTCCTTGGTGATATAAAAATGAAATTTATGCTATCTTTCAAACCCTCCGTGAATATTGATAATATTTAAAGATCTTAAGGGTTTAAACTTTGCACATAATCATGAATCATCTTCACACATTAAATAACCCGATTAAATAATACTTCATTTTTTAGACAAAAAAGGTCCCTTTGAGCAACCCCTCTTTTATGGCTAGCGAAGATGCATTGCCAGCTTTACAACCATATATTAAGTTTCAGATCATTTAGTTTCAAATTTACTGCTTTTTAAATGGCCACACTGAAAAGTTGTATCAATTTAGCAGTTTTTAATTAAAGTAAAATTATGTTTGACCCTAAAATCATGTTACATTAGAAATGTTAAGATGTTCACAGAAAAGAAATTTTCTTACCAAAGTCACTTTTATGAAAAATCTGTAAGGGTTCCGCGAAACCCAGTGTCTCGCCTACTTTTGCTGTTAGTCGCAGGCTCAACAAAAATGGGGAAATATTATTAAAAATTTTCTTCTAGATACTATCTTTTGATTGTAAGAAGCTTCTGTTCAAGTTTGGTAAGAATCCAGGATGGTTTATGAATCTAATAAATGTTTTAAAAACTTTAACTGCAGACGGTATGTAATGTTAACTGGCAGAAAAAGTAAGTCTATTTATAAGTAAAATATGGATAAACAGGATATTTTTTTTTAACAAAATTTACTTTTGAATACTATCTTGTGATCATAAACAAGCTTTTGTCCAAGTATGTAACAAATCCAGGATAGTTTAAGAAAGTTATTAAAATTTGAAAAACTTTAACCACAGAGTGAATGTTATGTTAACTGGCAGAAAAACTAAGTCCATATATGAGTAAAATACGGATAAACAGGATTTTTTTTTTTACAAATTTACTTCTGGATACCATCTTATGATCATAAACAAGCTTCTGTCCAAGTTTGGTAGAAATCCAGGATAGTTTAAGAAAGTTATTAAAATTTGAAAAACTTTAACCACAGAGTGAATATTTGTGGCCGCCACAGAGAGTGAATATTTGTGGCCGCCACAGAGGGAATGAAGGATCGCTATGTGTGGCTTTTGTGACAAAAGTCGCAGGCTCGACAAAAATGGAAATGTTAGGTACGTTATGTACATGTATTTCTAGTAAAATCTTTTAAATAAAATTAAGAATGGAAACACTCTTCTGTATAATGGTGGATTTGGGAAATATCCTTTAATGTCATTCTATATTTTGTACTTTGTAAATATATCTGATTCACAAACCACACCACTTTTGGGGAGACACCTAATATATGTGTTGTTTACATACTGGTCCCCAGATATGATCTTCACGATTAATCTCATAGAGATACAACTTGAGAATTTTACCAGTATAAAGATAATAGGATAGAGGTCAAACTGAATTCTCAGGAAGACCTAAAGTAAAGGGGAGGTGAAGTACAGAATTTTAGTAGAAGATAAATCTCTAAGAAGTTTAAGGCACATAAATGTTGAAAAAATATCACACAATCCTATGATTTGAACTTTGCAAAAAAATGCAGTGCATGTGAACTTTCCATTCCAGGATATGATTTTTTATTAAACTTCATAGTAAAAGTGGCACAGTTTTAAGTGTAAAATGAGTTCTTTTCGGAAATTACATTGTCTATATTTACAGAAAAACATCCTATAAGGAATACAATGCATTCATTTTAAAGATGTATAGGGGATTTGAGTTGCTGTTCTTTTACCAAACATCCTGTATTTTGAATAAGTGTTTATTAGAAATCTCTCAAAATATTTGATAAAGTTGTCATGAATATTACAAATAACAAGAGTTTACAATAATAACCTTTTCCAAGAAATATAACAAATAGGAAAATGAAGTAAATCAAATAAAACATATGTTTACTTGGTAAAGTTTTATGTAAAACATATTTCTTTTAATCTTGAAATGTTACAAAACATCCGGTTATTAACATAAGTGACTGTACCTTATTTATTTGTCATAATGTAAACCATATCAAAACAACTGCACTTTTTATTCATGAAAAATGTGCAGTTATGTAAAGGAATTTTGTTCGAATTATTTTCACACATAATATGTCATTTTATAGAATGTGAACTGACTATATATTATATATTTCTTAAGTTAAAGATTTAAATTGAAGCTCAAACTGATTCAAAGTTTATAAAGAAGTATTTTTGTTTCTTCTTTTTTTAAGAACAAATCTTTTAACATATAAATATTTGTATTTAGAAATAAAAAGACACTTGATGAAGAAAACATTGCTATACTTTATCTGACAAAGGAAAGTCAGAGTTAAATATTTGTTACATGATTGTGCAATTGTTGTTAATGTCTAAATTGTTTATATGCTTGTTCAGTGTTTCTAATACAAAATTTAACATATAATTATTGAATCTTAAAATGGGTAAATCAATCTTTTTTGTTTTGTTTATGTCTTACTATTGATTATAAGTCAGCAACAACAATAGTGCATGATAAAAGGATGTCATTTAATCACATCGATATATCATCAAAATTAGGCCACTGACGAAGCTTCTAATCTCAAATGTCTATGTAACATGCTTTTATTAATCTAAACAATCAATTATTACAGTTTGTGCACACTGGTCAAAGGCTTGCAATTTAACAGACAGAATATTCAATTATGTATGTAGGGTAAATAATTCTTTAAAAATAATATTTGTATACAGGTTTGCCCCCAAAAACACATCTTTTAAACAAGGGGCAATAACTCTAACTCACCATGAACAACTAATCCTTCCTCAAGTAGAGCTTGCCATATTCCAACTGCTTGGTTACGAGAATACACCAGAGTACTTTGCTGTAACAACCAATCCACCATTTCTGTACCAACCATGCATCTGCGATATGTTCGTAAATGATATTTCCTATCACGAATCATGTGAGGAGCTCTTGACAGTATCATAGCACGTAAAATGTTGGCTGCTCTAGAAAGTTTCTGTGATGGCATCTATAAAAAAAATGAAAGATTGAAAACTATCCCAAAAATAATATGACAGGTGTTTAATCACTACAAAGGTATTTGAAACAAAAGTTTTACTTAATTGAATGTAAAAAACAATATCCAGAAAATATTTAACTTTTTTTTAAAAATTAATCACGAACAGTAGCTCTTAATATCCCATTTACAAAATTCTACCAGCACTCTCTTACCTTTTTAATGAAATATTTTTAGAAAAATATCCCATAAATAAAACACCTTACAAATAGCATCTATGACATGGATTTATTAATCAGTTTTTCACATAAAATATTCACCAATATTTATCAGAACATTATTTACCAGTATATCCTAAAATGTTCAATGCATTAACTTCAAAAGAAATAAGCAAGTTCAAAAATAAAATTCTTTATGTGGCTTGAACTGCTTCCTTATACTGATGTCAAAATTTGGATGTGCAGGAAATGCTCATTGACATTTTATGAGACATGAACAATATTTATAATGGTCCTGAGTAATGGCAAGTTATCAAAGCAAGACATTATTGAAGCACATTGTGCAATCACTGAGTTCCTTTAGTTTTTGGGTCCTACTAGCTCGTGCTACTTAACAGACAAAATATTCCCTATCTGCACTGATTTTAGAATTCCTCCAAGTCATTGCTGATATAAGTCTATGATATAAATTTCATAAATATCTGGCAAGAATCGTATACTTGAGTGCTTATAATGCAATTTTCCATAGAAATGACATTTTCAAGGGACACACATCCTGTAAATATATTTGATCAGCTCTAATTTTCGAACTTTTCCCAGACCTCCCTGATATAAATCTTTAAATAAATCCTACAAGAACATGAAGAAATGTAGGTTTGAGAGCACTTACAATGCAATTTTCCACATATTTTTTTTTTATATTTCCAAGCGGCATAACTACTTTAATAAATGAGGAATGTGTCCATGGGACACATATGATGCCCCTGCTTGCATATAAAGTTATAAAGGGGCATAACTCAAGAACTGTAAAAGTGACGCTACCCAAATTCGCACTTGATCTGAGTTTTGTGGTATAGTGTATAAGATTCTTAACATTTGGTTGAGGCAAACTTAAGTTGGAGAATGGAAAAGAAAAATTCAGCAATTTTTCCATTTGTAAAGGGCATAACTCTAGAAAGGTAAAAGTGACGCTACCCAAATTCAAACTTGATCTGTGTTTTGCGGTAATAACAATTGTGTTTCATAACATTTGTTTGAGGCAAAATAAAGTTAGAGAACGGAAACCAATTTTGGGACATACAGATGTACTGATGGACAAGGGTAAAACTTAATGCCCCCTCTGCTATGGCGGGGGCATAAAAATGGTTGTTTGGCACTAATTTTTGAACTTGTCCAAAACATTACTGATATAAAGCTTTGATATAAATTTCATAAAAATCTGGCAAGAATTGTACAACACATGAGAGTGTTAACACCACTGGACTGACTCCCAGTATTTCTATGTCCCCAGCATGGAGTGCAACTCAGTCAACAACAAAAAATGTAAACATTGCCCTATGAATACAATACTTATTTTCATTTTTTCAAGTAGCTAGGATTTTTTTCCCTTCACATCACTTTATTTAACTGTGTAGAAAAGATTTGATTTAATTTTCATAATCATCCATCCAGCAATACGAGCATCATCAGAGTGTTAGAAGACATTTTACAGGGCAATAACTTAAAGAAATATTTTCTTTACAGGACTCAAATTAACTCAATAACTCAACTATTACCAATATCACTCAACTGAGATATTGGTAAGAAAAAGCTTCCAAATAAGTTTCAAAGAAATTTATCATGAAATAAAAAAGCAAAGTGGCTACAAGATCTTTTCCAGTGATTTGTTTTTTTAAGGGAAGCAACTCCTGTTCATGATTAAAGTCGTGGATTTTTTTTAAGGTCATACCAAAACTTATTGTCCATTAAAAATAATCCAATCAAATTTTAAAAGTGTGCTTCTATATTTAATTTGAAATCGAAACAAAATATATTATTAAGTATTATCATAGAATAAAAAAAAATGGTAACGGTAATGCCAACACACACATAATTAACAGAGCCTGGTGATGATCAATTTATAGCCTCATAGCTATCATAGAATCATTATGTATAATATAATTAAGAATTATAAAGTAGTTTTTAAGAAAAAACTGGAAATTTTACTAATGGCAATAATCTTTGTTTTCTGATCTGCACCATCTTCGCTAGCCAAGGGTTACGATTCAGTCCCCTCCTCTCCACCCTTGGCAGATTAAGACAGAATTTTGGATCCATGCAATAACAATTTCCATTGGTCACAGTTGTATCTGGCTGCATCCAATCAAAAATTGTGCGTTAATGTAGAAAATGTAAATAAATAATTGCCACGTGCTGACTGTGCAACAAGTCTTACCCCCAAAACATAGGATGATATTTAGTGACAATTCTAAAGTTTGTAATCAACTAATTGAAGTTCCTGGGTATATTTCTCGCGCATATGTTGGAATTTCAATGTATATTTTCGGATCATGCCTCACGAAATTTGTAAACACAAGCCGCAACCATTTTTACACATCCACACTGAAGCAAGTTCAAGTGCTGCCACTGGTCAAGAATGATGTACCGGTAGTCGGAATGGGCATGACTTTTATCTATCGGTAGATGGCGCAGCATTGTGATCACAAATGTTGGATTAATCCGCCAAGGGTGGAGAGGAGGGGACTGGATCATAATCCTTGGCTAGCGAAGATAGATCTGCACCAAATTTACAATTTTCAGAAAGGATTGTCACAGCATCTATTAAAGCTGTTTGTGCACTACCATCTAATTTGATATGCAGATAAGAAGCAAAGCTGTTAACATGTCCAATGTTTAGATTAGTTATAACAGATGACCATATACAGATCATACATACAATTTAACAATCAAATCAGTTCATAAGTTTCTGACTTGAAGATCTAAGATGTTTCAGTCAGTACTGATATGAAATGAAAATGAATTGTAGCATTTTATGAAAATCATAGATTCATGAAACTAAACATATCTACCAAGTATGGTTCCACGTCGGAGAGACAAAGTCATTTACAAATAGTAAAACAAAATGTAATAAATACTGCATATCTGATATACTCCTTGAATAAAGCTGTAGTAAAATAAATCTGCCTCTCCTATTCTCTGTAAAAACAAGTAGGTACAAACCATCAGTTTAAAGTATCCTGATAGCAATTCTAAATCCACTTACAGTTCATTTTGTGGCCTTTTATAGCTATACGGTATGGGGCTTTCTCATTGTTGAAGACCGTATGGTTGCCTAATAATTGCTAACATCCACTTCATTTGAACTTTGGTGGACAGTTGTCTCATTGGCAATCATACCACATCTCCTTATTTTTATATGGTAAACAACAAAATATCCAAAAAAACTAATACTTACAGTAGTGATGGGTGAGGCTGGACTGCTGTGTTTATCATCCAAATTTGAACTACTACCTTTCCTTGACCTTGGTATCTGTGGTGACAATTCATACTGATGTTTGTGAGGATCTGTAAAAAAACAATACCCCCGGTATGTTGAAAATACCTCGCAGTAATTCCAATTAGAAATCTAATGACAATACTGTTCTAGCTTTTGACTTTCACAGCTCGGATTAAAAAGATATTTTTTTCAATAAATAAATGTCAATACCAATACTGTAAATTCAGAAAATATTGTATGCATTTATTATTGTGATTTTTGAAAAAATGCATCCAGATATATGTATCTGATATTATAAAGAGAGTTCTTATGATTGTGATACTTACCAAGTTGCATTATTCTCATTAATACAAACCTCACAATGATTTCTGAATTTACAGTATATAGAAATGACAAGCAATGGCCCTAATTCATGCCACTCTTCTATCATCTTTCTTGGTATATCATAATCATTCTCCAGGTTACTGTTACAGTAACCTTTGTCATCTTTCTTAGCCAAGGGGGACAATCAAATTTTATTTTCCAATTTCACTTATAGAAAACGGTTGGGGAAGAACTGCAAGTGGAAATTTGGGCATGCTGCTATAACCTCGTTTACCATTTAATCCTGTGCTCTATTAAAGACAATCCAAACACATTTTAAAACAATGATGATATGTGTCAAGGAATAAATTACAATCAATTTTTTTGTTGTCCATCTATATCTTTGGAAACAAAATTATAGCTTTTTGACCAGAAGTATAAAAGCATTCACAAATACAAGAACAAGATCTCCAAAGTAATACACTCATACTAAGTTAATACTTTAATCTTGGTCCACTAAGCCCCAGTGTTTGACTGAATAACACTCATTCCTTAAGATTGACCAATGAACCATGAAAATTAGGTCATGGTCAGATGATAATTGCCAGACAGACATATACACCTTACAATCATTCCATACACCAAATATAGTTGACCTATTGCTTATAGTATTAGACCAAAAAACAAAAACTTAACATTGAGCAATGAGCCGTAAAAATGAGGTCAAGGTCAAATAAAACATGCACGACTGACATGTACATCGTAAAATATTTTCATACACCAAATATAGTTGACCTATTGGATACAGTATAAGAAAAACAGTCCGAAACACAAAAACTTAACTTAAACCACTGAACTATGAAAATGAAGTCAAGGTCAGATGACACCTGGCAGTTGGACATGTACACCTTACAATCATTCTATAAACCAAATATAGTAGACCTATTGCTTACAGTATCTGAGATATGGACTTTACCACGAAAACTTAACCTTGTTCACTGATTCATGAAATGAGGTCGAGGTCAAATAAAACATGCACGACTGACATGTACATCGTAAAATATTTTCATACACCAAATATAGTTGACCTATTGGATACAGTATAAGAAAAACAGTCCGAAACACAAAAACTTAACTTAAACCACTGAACTATGAAAATGAAGTCAAGGTCAGATGACACCTGGCAGTTGGACATGTACACCTTACAATCATTCTATAAACCAAATATAGTAGACCTATTGCTTACAGTATCTGAGATATGGACTTTACCACGAAAACTTAACCTTGTTCACTGATTCATGAAATGAGGTCGAGGTCAAATAAAACATGCACGACTGACATGTACATCGTAAAATATTTTCATACACCAAATATAGTTGACCTATTGGATACAGTATAAGAAAAACAGTCCGAAACACAAAAACTTAACTTAAACCACTGAACTATGAAAATGAAGTCAAGGTCAGATGACACCTGGCAGTTGGACATGTACACCTTACAATCATTCTATAAACCAAATATAGTAGACCTATTGCTTACAGTATCTGAGATATGGACTTTACCACGAAAACTTAACCTTGTTCACTGATTCATGAAATGAGGTCGAGGTCAAGTGAAAACTGTCTGACGGGCATGAGGACCTTGCAAGGTACGCATATACCAAATATAGTTATCCTATTACTCATAATAAGAGAGAAATTAAGAATACTAAAAATCTTAACTTTTTTTTCAAGTAGTCACTGAACCATGAAAATGAGGTCAAGGTACATATGACAGACGGAAACTTCATAACATAAGGCTTCTATATACACAGTATGAAAGATCCAGGTCTTCTACCTTCTGAAATATTAAGCTTTTAAGAAGTTTGTTAACCCCGCCGTGGCCGCCACAGACGGATCACTATCCCTATTTAGAGCCTGCGACTTCTAAACTGGTTGAGGTTTTAAAATGTTTTAAGAACAGTTAAAAGACCAATTAGATTTAAAAGCAGATCTTGTCTATCATTTACCACAGATTGAATTTAATTAATCTTGACCATATTGTTATATTTATTTTCCTTTACAAATAAAAACTATATAAGTACATTTGACCTTCCTAGTTTTTAAGTATAAACATGATGTACAACGCCTCTGATTATATATGGATTGTAATGTATGATTGAAATTTGAAATAATAGTGTGGAGACAGCTTACCTCAAATACTTTCAGAAAATAAAATGGTGTTCTCCATTCTCTTATTTTTTATTCATTGCAAAATAGTACTAGTTAATCCAAAGTACAATTTAAGGTGGCCTCCATGACTTTGTTGCAGGGAGACAAAAACTGGTACATGAGGGCTTAGATTTACAACTACATTTTTATAATTAATAAATATACTTACTTGTCCTTGTAAGTGAACTTAGTGGTGTGATCACACCTTCTAATAATGTTTTATTTCTCTGAAAAAAAACATTTACAAATATTAAAATTAAAGTCATAAAATTACAAATAACAAATAAAATTTCATAACATCTTACACTTTATTGTGATATCATAGAAACAATTATCAATATCTAAAAATCCGTCCTTGCTTTTGCACCAATTTGCATTTCATTTTCGCAAAACAAATCTTTCATTTGCACCACAAAACATATTTTATTTGCGCCAATAGTACAGGTAATTTAAATAATATAAATAATAGATCTATATTGAAAAGAGACTTTTAATTATAAAGTTACAACATAGTTCTGATAGCATAATATAACATAGTGATCATCAATCACATTCAGCAATAAACCAAAATGTAAACATTAAACACTGATAAGTTTTTTCAAAATGCTGAGATTGTACTTTTTGCTGGTCTAAACAGTGGTTGACTGTATCATTCAATGTTTTGCTGCCCACATCTATTGTGATTCTGGCTTTTAAACTTTTTGGGGTACATCTATACGACTTGTCTCTATTTTTCAATACATAAGATTTCATAAATGCGAAGTCCTTAAAAATTACAGACGTATTTCCTCCTCAATTTGTCTCCGAATGAATTATGTCCATTTTGTCACCTCCAACATGTGAACACTATACATTTTTATACACTCAGTTTTGTATGAGAAATGAGTAGGAACTCACTTACTTATCCAATGGGAGGATACTCTACAACATTTCTTATACAAGCCTCGTATTCAGGATACAACTTATATTAAAAAGTTTCCGTTAAATTTTACCTGTAAATTGGTGCAAAAACATTATTTAATTATGGCGCAAATGAAATACAACGCAATGGGGCTAATGAAATACTGCATTTTTAAAAGTTGGCGCAAATGCAATGAGCCCCTAAAAATAAATTTGTCACTGACTTATCACAATCAAATATCAAACCTAATTAAGGATTTAAGGATTTCGCAATTTTTATAATACAAAGTGTTGTCTTAAGGATATATATATAATGGATGACTAAATTGATGAATATTCAATTCCCTAGAAAAGAATTTACTCAATAAAAAATGTGTATACTATTATTTTCTCTAATTTTTTCACTATTTTCACATTTCCCAACCGATTGTGAAAAAATTATTCTCCTCACTAGTGAAATATCTGCTTGGCAAATGATTGGTTGAAATTTAATTATGACGTCAAATTTTCTTGGTTTCTTCTGAATTTCCTATTGTGACGTCCTGAAAAAAGGCGACCATGCCCGATGACGTCACATATAAAGAATACAACTTTTTGCAAATCTTTGAAAAGGAAGGATAAAAATCATTAGAGAAACAGATTCCTCCACTATAACTAAGCTCAGCAAGCCTCTCGCTTTAAATATTAAAATTTAACTGTCTCCAGTGGAGAAATATCGTAACACACATTTTGCAGTGGTGGAATCTATATTTCTACATCATGGAGGCAACTTTAAATGAATTTAAAATCTAAATATTTCTTCATTACATATTCAATCAATTTATTACATATTCAATGAATTTATTACATATTCAATTTATTACATATTCAATGAATTTATTACATATTCAATAAATTTATTATATATTCAATGAATTTATTACATATTCAACAAAATTTATTTACATATATGTTGTACTCAACTATAGTTAGTAAATTACAATTACCTCCCAGAGTATCCTAAAATCCTTCTGTTCAATTCTAACAAGTTCTGTAAATTCTTTTGTTACAACTGTTGCCTGTCTTGGTTGGTTTGTCAAAATAGACTCTCCAAATGATATTCCTACACCAAAAGTGCATAATGTTACCTCATCCTGTTCAAAACATAAATATTTTCATTATATATTTGTTTTTGTTTTAGTTTTTGAAAAGTTTTTGTGCAAACTTTGATTAAACTAGAGGCTCCAAGGAGCAGGCATTGCTCACTTAGGGATTTTTCCTTAAGCATAATATTGACACAGACACAGTAATATAATCATGAAAATCAAAACCTACTGACCAATTTAACGATGTTCGCCACTCTGTTTCAAAATAACAAGCTTTTTAAAAGACTGTTACAAATTAATAGTATATAAACAAAAGAACTAAAAAAGCAGAATAAAATGAAGGGTCCGTGTGCTTGTTTTCTAGATATAAGCAGTTGAAAATTTGGCGGGAAATAATTCTCTCTAGGCTTTTCACACTTAACATTGGCACCCTTTTTCTTTCAAAAATTATGAAAAAATAACAAGCATTTTATAGGATTTTCAAATATGGCTTTTTAAACTATATGTAATAAAATAATGAAAAGAAAAGTATGGGTTAGCGGGGAAAATTTTATAATGGCACTACATGGATAAAACCAGAGGATTCCAAATATATGGCAAAAATTCAAAAACAAGAGGAGCGAACATCCTTAAACTGCATTTGGTCTGGTGGAAAATAACCAATGAATATTTATTTTTGATATCAACAACTATGTTGGATTTTGTACATTGATATTTTTCAATATTGGTTATAACTATTCATATTTAATAACAATGGCCATGATGATTGTACATAAATCTTTTTTATATTAAGAATTATACAGGATGTTTGTGTTCCATATTAGTTCCCATTGAGGGGATATGATTTACATTGTCTTATTCTGACAAGAATCTACATGGAACTATGCTTCGCAGTGGTGGTCATCTTACAGTTACAGAAGGATCGTAATTATTTTTTTCTCAGAAAGACTGTTTGTTAATTAATAAATAATAAGTAATACGAAAATACAAAGCGATGACTATGTAACATGTTGAGTTATTTTCTCAATGGAAATGATTTATTTGCCATCAATTTTTTCTTGTGCATTTAAACAACCAACAGTGACAGATTAATAGTATATCTCTACGGATAATCTCATTGATTTTAAATAAAACAGCAGTAATACACATAAAGAATTTGAATGCATTTATTAATCTGATACATTTTCAGCACTGGTATTTATGATTTTTCTTAGAATAAATATATATACCTTAGACAAATATTGCAATAAATTATGGTTGGCTATATGTAAGGATTGAAAAAAAAAAAATTATTTGTCAATACAATTTGTGTTGAAAGACTGACTACTCTCTATAAACTTTAAATCCATTCTGGGAACAGATTGGAAATTATACTTTCTACTAAAATGACTAATACCTTGAAACAAAGGGATTTTAGTGAATTCTTCTCAACAGTATATTAACGCTAACTTTATTCAGTGAGCACTTCAAAAGTTTGTCTATTGTTACTGATATGCTTACTGAATCAATACATGTAAATACAAGCATATCAACTAACAGATATTGCTATTTCTGTTCATCACTAAAAATTTATCACTATTTCACCATATTTACCAGACTATTAATGTGCTATAAAAGAACAATTTCTGGAATGAACTTTAAAATAAAAGAAAGGGTTGATACATGTAAATAGAAACACGGTAAATTTCCTTTCAAATATATTTCTATATGGAAATCATAAACATATCATTTCCAGATTGGTCCTTTCAAGAATTGTTCATGTTTTTTTAACTGAATTTATCAATGGATTTTACTCCTTTGTTCTATTCATATTCAACAAATGATGACAATAATGATTTATTGAAAGGGTTATCTCAAAGTATTTTTACTATACATATAATAGAATCATGGATGCTATAATTATAATTCAATCCATGTTTTTGCTGAGCTTAGAAGTTACAAAATTTGAACATATAGAGCCTTTGAAACAAAAGATTTTTCTTACCTCTTCCTTATTTCCAAACAAACACATCATGTACAAATGTATTCATTTTAATTTTAATTTATTTTTTAATGATGTGGCATAAAAGAGATTTAAGATTACAAGTATATGTACTGAGTTTTTGTTTGTTTGTTTGTTAAAAGCTGCAAAAATTTCACACTTCTTTTTTGTTCAAGGAATGCCCTTGATACTCTGTTCACATTTCTTATATTTTCTGCATCATGAGAATTTAAATGCCTCACATCTGAGTGATGAAATAATTTCTGAAATTTGTTTTTAAGTTACCAGCCTATAAACTTAAATGCTCACCAAAACCTTCACATTGAAAGTCAATTTTTTTTTATATCTACTCTGAAGATTATAAAAAGATAACACTTAAAATGTTTTATATTTTGATATTAATATTATACATGTATTCCTTCTTCTGAATATACTTGATATTCTACAATCAATTTGTTGTGGTTTGCTTGAAAATAAGGCAAAGCGAAGAAATGTTCAAATTTTGTAAGTTATCTCCCATGTAACAGATTACCTACCCTTGGATGACCAGAAGAGGAATACAGAACTTCTACACTTCCAGACAATACCATGTACCAGTTTGTTCCTATATCTCCTTGTCTAAACACTGAAATCAAATAACAATCACATATTTATTTTCAAAAGAATTTTTTGTTGTTGTAAAATCAAATTTATTATCAATGGTAACAATTTTGGGCTGGGGTTTACAATTGTCAAATCCGGATTATAGTAATGTAAATATTGTGTGGGACAAAAAAGAAGGCACCTGTCTTGTGTTATAAACTGCTCCTATAGTTTTGTCTCAGTGTTTCAATCTTTCTAGACTGTTTGTATACACAATGAAAAAATGCATCTCACTTCGTGTGCACATTTGAGGAACTTCAGCTGATTTTCTAGAAAGAAAACTTTTTTAATTTGTAGAAATCTTGATATCCAGGGCCTTTTGTAAAATTGAGAATGGAAACGGGGAATGTGTCATAGAGACAACAAAGCTCTTTATTGTTAGTATTACCATCTAAGAAACCTTTTCACAACAAAAAAAACATAAAGCTATATCTGGACTTGAGATAATTGTTCCCAATAGAATAACACAAAACATATATTTGACTACAATTGATGTACTCAAATTTAATGTTGTTCATGTGACGTCAGGTTCCTAATTTAATACCTTTTTTTATCCTAAATTTTCCAGTGGGTATATATAGCTTTGCTCAAATTAAGCAACCAGATAAATTTGATTTCCATTGATTTCCTATAGGATGTCTTTAGATGTCATTGTATTTTATTATGATTTACTGATTCATCAACTTCAGACATCAGAAAAATTTGAACATGATGCATTCATTTACTATTATCATTACAAAGTGACAAAAGTAAACTCAGAACTTTAAGATAAATAGATAATAATATTGGATTAAATGGAAACAATAGATTTATATTTTAACCGTCTTCTCATTAAAACTGACTTTTCTTCCAATTTAAATTTTAAAACCAAACACGTTTTCTGTTGTGGAACATCTTTTTATCAATTTTTGAACTGAGACAAAAAAATTGCATAAATGATATATATTGAAGGGCTGAAGATCTAAACATAAATTGAAGCAATATGATACTTGTATTACTCTCCTTTATCTACTGAACTTCATACTTGTTGATAGGTCTTTTTGTAGATAGTGTTTTATTGGCAATCCGATTCCATGTTCTTAATTTTATAAAAATTGCATCAAGCAATGGACTATTTGAAATAAAAAGATCTGAGGGAATTTTCTAGTATGAGTAAATAAATGCTTGACATAATAAATGCAGAAAAATATTGAATGTGATCTAATATTATTTAAATTTAAAATTCTGCAGATAATGTTGTTGCAAACCAAACCAAACTGATATTAATCAATTTTTTGAATTCATGTTTAAAATAGTTTATATAAAGTTTAAATGTTTCAAATATGATCAAATATAGATTACCAATTTGATAATTGAGAAGAAAAGATTAATTTTATTCATAGTCATAGCTAATCCAGCTTTAGTTGTGCAACTAATTTGTAAATAATGCTTGATGATCCTTGACATATAAACAGTTTCTGTCTTTCTTTTGAAGTTTCTAGAAAATAGGCAAAAAACACTAAAATTGGTAAAATAATTGTCATTTAAGGGCAATAACTCCTATAGAATGTCAACTGATGGTTTCAGATTTATTAGCATTTTTTTAATATTAATCTTCTTCTACATGTTCTGTCTATCTATAATAGTTGAGCAGAAATGCTAAAATTGGTTAAAATAAATGGGGAATATGTCCATGGGACACAGATGATGCCCCAGCTGCATATAACGTTATAACATTATAAAGGGAAATAACTCAAGAAGGGTAAACGTGACGCTACCCAAATTTGTACTTGATTTGAGTTTTGTGGTAATAAGTATATGTGTATAAGTTTCATAACATTTGGTTGAGGCAAACTAAAGTTAGAGAACGGAAAAGGAAAATTCAACAATTTTTCCATTTGTAAAGGGTCATAACTCTAGAACAGTAAAAGTGACACCACCCAAATTCAAACTTGATTTGTGTTTTGTGGAAATAAGCATTGTGTATAAGTTTCATAACATCTGGTTGAGGCAAACTAAAGTTAGAGAATGGAAACGAAAAATTCAGCAATTTTTCCATTTGTAAAGGGTCATAACTCTAGAACGGTAAAAGTGACACCACCCAAATTCAAACTTGATTTGTGTTTTGTGGAAATAAGCATTGTGTATAAGTTTCATAACATTTGGTTGAGGCAAACTTTAGTTAAAGAACGGAAACCAATTTTGGGATGTACGGACGGACAAGGGTAAAACTTGGGGCATAAAAAGTTGAGTTAATTGATGGTTTCATATCAGTATTTTTGTAAATCAAATATTGCTGAAGTTTTTTGCTACTGACAGTTTGTGTTAATCTATTATGGTTTCATGATAAGGGGTAAACTGCTAATATTGGACAAAAGTTGTTTTTAAGAGCAAAAACTCCTAGGAGTCATCTGACATTTTTGGTGTAAAAATTATGTAGGAAGATCTTGATGATCTGAGCATTTTTGTATCATAATGTAAATTTACAATCTAGACACCCTAGACATTAATCATGTCAAGTTTCATTTAAATTGGTTCAGGAATTTCAGAGAAACAACATTTTCAGAGAATACATTCTGCATGAACATTCCATCTTGGAATAATTCTTATTTCTAGATGAAGAAGTCAGTGTAGCCATTATTTACATACCTTGGCATATCCTGTAGCTCAATATTTATTCAAAAAAGCCAAAAATATGTAAAGTAAAACAGAAAAGACAAATCATACAGAAAAGAAAAACTTGCTTCTGGTCAACTTATTAGGAAAAACCTCAGTAAATATTTTTTTTGGAAAATTAAATAATTAATAAACTATCAATTTCTATTAACCTGTAATACATTAATCCCTATTTGAATGATGGCAATATGCAGCATTTTGTACATTGTCTCATCTTATAGAACAGTTTAAAGAAATTCATAAAACAGGTTCCTATATGTAATAAACTGTTAACACAGAGATATGTCTCACCTATTTGTTATTTTGATAATGCAAATGTTGAAATTAAAATAGCAATACTTTAACATGTAAGTTATGCAAAGTTTCAAAGTCAATAGACCTTGACTGAGGGGGCGGGGCCAAATAATCTCTATGGTAATGAGATGTGCCAATGCTAATACAACTGCATACCAAATATCATTGACCTACCACTAGTGGTTCACCATGAACTAGACCTAATCACAAACTAATACATTGTTGATGCCGCTGCTGCCACCATCGGAAACAGCATACCTATGTCTCGCTTTTTGACTCTGTCAAGGCGAGACAAAAACCTACATGTTACTCCTTTGTCCAGGTCCTCGTAGTAACCATAGCAACATATTTCTTGAAGCAGGGACGACTGGAATTTTTCAAATGCTGGAATACTTTTCAGCTTAGAGAATATAATGTCTACATCTTCACCAGTTCTATCTATTGGTCTGGAAATATATATATATATAATAATTCGTCAATATTTCTGATCTTGTATTTCTTACCAATATTTATGAATTTAAACGATTGTAAAAAAGAGACTTGTTAACCATGTAGGTTAGAAGGATAATAAAGAAACTGAAGAAGGCCAGTGGCAGAAACGTTTTAAAAAAAAACATAAATAAAATCATGTAAAATGTGTTCCCTATTGGAATTTCTACACAAGAATATTTATGAAGTGAGTTCCCAATATTTTTTATAGCTGACCTTAATCTCATATTTATACTGTTTTTCTATACATATTACAGTTTAATGAGATTCTAATTACAAACATTTTACTCAAGCTTTATTCTATTCTTTTTTAAATTCCATAAAAAATGCAGTTAAATGTCAGTATCCTTTTAGACTTAGTAAACAGATCTGTTTGTGATATATAACTACCTATTTACAACATTTATCAAATATGAGACCAAATCAATAAATTTGTGTTCTTTGGGTCATAGGGAGACATAAATACGATAATGTAATTGAAAATTAACTGTGCAAACGTATAAAGGTTAAGCTTTTTAAATACTTCTTTCAAATAGCAATATGATAAAAACAAATGGAGAATGTGTCCATGGGACACAGATAATGCCTCTTCTCGCATGTAACATTATAAAGGGACATAACTCAAGTACGGTAAAAGTGTTGCCACACAAATTCAAAAGATCTGAGTTTTGTGGTAATAAGCATTGTATATAAGTTTCATAATATTTGGTTGAGGAGAACTTAAGTTAGAGAACGGAAACCGATTTCGGGACCAAACGGATGGACCAATGGACGGACGTACAGTACAGACAGACAAGGGTAACACTTAATGCCCCCTCCACTGCGGCAGGAGCATAAAAAAATGTCATTGCAATTCTGGTTTATCTGGTATCAAGCAGCAAATAAAAAAAAATTCAGTTTAGTAAAGCCTAAATTTCTATGAGTTTTGTATAGCCTAAACTTTTATATCTGCAATCTGATTAAAATACAGAGTGTGTCCATGCTTTGCTCACAATGATCTGATAACGCTCTGATTTACTTTCTGTTCTAGTGATTATCACATAAGCCAATGAAATGTCTGCCTCCATATTTTTTGAAGATGTGTATCATTATAACAAAATCATAGGATCCCCAAAGGTCTTTAAGACAGAAAGTAGAGTCTTGTCTGATCCTTGTAAGCAAAGCAGTGTGGATAAAGTATCTATATTTCAATCAGATTACCATATCTGGGAATGTAAATCTTTTTGGTACACAACCTGTAAGTAATCTTTATTTGTATCAGTTGAAAACATTTATTCATAGCTATATCCATTACTGAAATGACATTAAAAGACCTACCTTTTATCAAGGCATGCAATCCATTCTGATACCATCCTGCATTACTTCTAAGTTCTACAAAAGAAAAAAAGAGAATAAAATAACTTGTTTCAACTCTTGACATTTTACAAAATCTTTAACACCCAGACTAAATAGATCACTAAGATACAATGTCAATTGTAGGCATAAAAGACCCGTTCTATTTAATAACAAGGAACTCAGTCAAAATGTTGATTTGATTTTGATAAAATTTTGATAAATTGTTATTTGCCTAACTGGTGCTAGCAAGACACAAGATTTACCAAACTGATACAGACAATGTTTTTCATAATAGTCCAAGATTGGCAATTTTCAATGGATTGTTTCACTTTCAAATGAAATATTCAGACAAACTGACAACATAATTGTAATTGGTAACCTAAAATTAACACCAATCCAATACTTCCGCGACAAGTCAGAAGTTTTTTGGTTCCAAACATGTTTTTGCACTTTGAGGAAATAAACATAGTTATTAAATGAAACAATTTCAAAGACAGTGTTAAAATCTTTAGATCAAGAAATTGGTAAGGGACTAAGAGTCTACTTTGTGTAGAGGAGAGTGTAATAAATGATCTATTAACTGTCCCGACAGAATACAAAGGCAAATATCTTATTTCTGTTGATTTATATTACCAAAGAGAAATAGAACTAGTTTAGCAGAGTAAAGCTGCCTGTTATTGTAACTTACATAAAACAGAATCAAGACTTTCAACAACAAACATTTACAGCTGTTTTACAAGACTTTTTTTAATCCTTTGAACTTTCTTTCAATTGTTAAACACTGTAAATTTTTCAAAATAACTTTTTTAAAAGTTAAAATTGGGGAATTCCTAAAGTCTAAATAACATAGGCGAATTGAAGGGCCACCTCCTTAAGTTGCCGAGTTTGGGGCCCCCTTTTTCAAAGTCCTGGATCCGCATCTGAGTAAGTCTTTTAAAATACTTTACTGACAGGTTACACTATAACCTTACAGTGACCAAGAGAGATCAAATCCAAACTTTCAACAGCCTCAATTGTAAACATTTGTAAATGATAAAAAAAATCAAACCCTCTACCTCCTTACTTAGAAATCCTATTCACGTTTTTTATGGTTATTTGATGTCTGACTATATCAATCTATTATTTAATTCAGAATAAGGAAGTAAATCAATAGAAAGCTTGATTAGTCCATGTAATCTGAAATGACCAACAAGTAATGGTCACTACTGTCCTTTGTATAATCTGGTCAATCAGATTACATCTTCATTTGTATATATAAATTGGTCAATATGTTTTGATAGAGTCATGTTAATATTGCTTTTTCATCTCAGAAATGTCCACAGTGCGATTCATTATGTTTTCAGTATAAATCAATTTAATTGAAGACTCCACATAGCAGGAACAGAATACACTATATATTGGATACTCCTATTAATGTCATTAAGAATAATTAATCCCCTCAAAACAGGTATATCTCAATAGTTTTAACCTGTATTATTATACTCCCTATAAAAAATCATCTTTTGAAAAAAACAGAGATCTTTGTTTTTAATTAAAGCAAGACTTATATACAAGAAGTTGGACAATTATTTAAAATGTACATATATTATCACATATTTAGCAATAATATGTTTAAATGACCATTATCATCCGTTAAATTTGCGGACTTATTACAAGTAATTGCCCTCAAATTTCAAAGCTAGTCATTGTCTTTTACTTTCAGTTTTGAGTTTTCAGTTGCAGATGAAAAGCTTTTGGGAATACTAAACAAACTACTAAAACCTTGTAAAATAAATATCTTTAAGTCAGTGTTGTCTCAATACAGATGTATACCTTCTAAAAGTGTCAATGCTTTTAATTTGACATTTTGGATGGTGACCCTATTGCAATCTAATCCCCCCAAAAAACTACAAGAATGGACTTTGACCTATAATGGTTTACTTTTACAAATTGGGACTTGGATGGAGAGTTGTCTCATTTGCACAAATACCACATCTTCTTATATCTATTGAAGGTTATGAAACAGTATAACAAAGAACCAAAGCATACGAAAACACAACAGACATACGTAACAATGACTGTTCTTGGCACAGTTGAACATGCTTTGAGAGACCATTTCTTATGCAGCTGGGACCATTACAAATCAGAATTTTAAAGAATTCTCTGAAATAGCTGTTTTTTTGGGGGGTATTTTTATTTAAAAAATCGAGCATGTTGTAGATTTCGATGTTTAACTTCACAAATTATCTCCACCAGACTTTCAAAATACAGTGACTTATAGTGCTTATTAGTTATATCCTCTTTCCTTTGTCTTTTGTAGAAAGTTGTCTCATTGGCAATCATGCCACATCTTCTTTAATTTTCATACTGTATAGTATATCCCTTAAGTTACAGCAGCATGGCACAGAAATTCTTGAAATTTATTTAATCATAAGCTACACCAGCATTGCAGCTAGCAAAGAAAACTCTTTTTATTTCTTAAATCATGCTTAACTCATAATATTCCATATATTATAAGATAAAAACAGTTTTTATAATTCCTAAATTATAGATTACACAAGGATCTGAGCTCATACAGAAAACATTATATATGTCTTAAATCATAAACTACACCAGCATCTAGCACAGAAACTTAAAATAGAACTTAAGTAATAAGCTAAACAGGAATAACATCTAACTCAGACAACATTTTATATTATTAAAAAAACAAAACATCTTTAAGTTACTTAAAATTCTGGACAGACCTAATCAATTTAACTGATCAACTTGTATTAAATTAAATCAAAATAAGGGTTCATAGTTTATGGAGAATTCCATGAAAGGTTTCAATAACATATCAACTTACCACAGTCAATTATTTAATCAAATGTCCCTCTGAAATTTTAATTCAATAGTATAGAAATTGTCTATCTCTAGTATGAAATAATTGATCTATACACTTAAATCCAAGCATAAAATTTAACAATAATGTTCACTTTTATTTTGAGAAATCAATTTGTTAAGTTAGTTTCATCAAACTTCAACAAATGAAAGCTACTAATGCCAGCTAGTATTCACAGCTTTTGTATTGAAATTGTATGGTTATTCTAGACATTCTAAATTAATTGTGTTCATTTTCAATTTGTCATGTTAGGTTACAAGTATAAATCTAAATTTCTTTTATTAGCAAAGTCTTTCAGATTGAATGGTATGGTCAAGAATGACAACAGTGGTTAAGTGGTCAATCTTGCAAGTCAATAGCAATAGGGATTCAATCATAAACTAGAGGCTGCAAGAAGATTGTATTTTTCCATTGGCTTATGTATTAAAGTGTGCTATTGTCAAAATACTCTGCAGCAAAATTACTTTGTTGATTATTAAGGACTATAATTCAAGCATACATGTATCTATAACAATTTACTCTAACATTGCAGTAACCTTTGGAATCTATTTTTTTTTTAAATTAAACCCCATTGGGTTCAATAGGAAACTATGTGACACAAAAGCCACCATACGATCATGGGCAGTGGCATACAAAACAACCAAATGAGAACGAGGAGAAAGCATGGAAAACTAATTTAAATTCGATTGCTTTTTTATACTTACAGAAATAATAAAACATTTAATGAATTGGAAACAAAATAATTTCATCTAAGTATATCATTTTCAAATTGAATGGAAATAAAATTGAGAATGGAAACGGGGAATGTGTCAAAGAGACAACAACCTGACCAAAGAGCAAAAATGACTGATCCACAAAGTTTTAAAATAAAAGAAATCCAAAGCATACATTATTTTTGGAAAGAGATTTTCCCTGCATGTTTCATTTCCAGGGTTAAAATCAGAAAGTCATTGAAACCCATTGAATTTAAATATATTACATCATTATTCCAATGAATTGCAGGTAATTTTGTAACTATATGACAATACACTAGCTTTAGACATAAAAGAATATTACTTTTGGTTAAGAAAGTTCATCTTAATCATTTTTTTTTATAAATATTTAAAAATTTAATATATTAACTGAGACTATTAAAGGGGCATTAGCTGTCAAATTCAAGTTCACCGATTCTACTCAAATTCTCATATTTGATTTATAAACATACTAAAACTTATATCCAAATAATAAAAAGTCTAAAATAAACTATTTACGATGCACGGTTTCGATAATATGTATCAGCATTTCGTGTGTATTTTAGTGTCGACTTCATCTAATTAACTATCGAGATGACCTCCGTAGAATGCCGACGATCCCGATATAAACATAAACATAGATATAAATAGATAGTGAACTCGTGCAATTGGATTTTTCTAGGTCTGTTTGATTTCATATTATAGGTTTAAAAAATATGTTAATAATCGTTTTTACCTGTATGAGAATGAGTATTTGTTGATCGAATCAGTCACCCAAATGGTTTACCCTTGTTTCACTTCCTATGTTGACATTCTTTTCTTTTTAATAGCTTAACACACCTAGTTCATGTGTAACCCATCTCTAAGTAAGGGGTTCAATTGAAGTTCAAATGAATACAGATTTAATGAGGTCGAATTATTCACTTGCAAGTGAATAATACATTAACGATGTTTCTTTGCTTATTTTGACAAACTGGCTGCTAAAAGCGAATTATTATATCACTATTTCAATTTCATTAATGATTGAACAAAAAAAAAATCACATATTTTATTTTTTTCTATATCTCGTAGCTAATGCCCCTTTAAAGGAATAGGCAAAGGATAACATGTTAGCGAAAACAAACAGACATGTTAGCGCCAAAGTATATCCCACTTTAGTGACAGATTTAATTGTCTACCCATTTTAGCAAAAAAATAACATTATCAATGCCAAATTAATATTTTGAGTGAATATCAGTTTATAACATTTAAAAGAATTAGATTATGCCTAATTGAAAATAACCATTTTCATGATCAGTTTTATATTTTTTCAGTTTTAATCCAGATAAATGTAGTGAGTTTATGAAATTATATGTGTATTTTTTTGTTTGTTTCTTTTTTTAACTAACTACATCTCCTGATCTATATGTTTCACCACGATAAAGCCTATTATGGTGAGGTGATGTAAAGCAAACATCAATCAATCAATCAACCTTATCTATATATTGAAATAAAACTGTTTCTTATACACTCTGTGTACCTTAAAATCTTAAGAGCCACACCATCAAATGATGAAAGCAACAATAACCTAGCATAAATTTGGATGTATCACAGTAATAGAGGTAGACAGTAGATAGTGTAAATGTTCTTAAATTATAATGATAGTCAGGAGACACTCATTGTCCGTTTGAATAAGAAAATCCTAGACATGACACACCTTAAATCAATGAAATGTTTAAATCGTGCATTTGGAAGTGCTAGCAAACTTATTGCTGATAAACTTTAAAATTTCAATATCTTATTGAATCCTTTAAAATGATTCCACTTACACACCATTGATTTCCAATCTTACACTTAAACAGTATTTACTGAAGGCTTATTTGGCCCTCCAGGTATTCCAAAATAAATAAAACAACACTTTTTGTATAGATAATTTCTGAATCACAAAACAAAGTTGATGAAAAATTTTCTGAAGTACAAATAAAGTTAAGGAATAGTTTGTACATTGTGGAACAAAAGATTATCATACTATCATTCACTTGTACTGTTCCTAAACATGTAAAGCCATTTATATGGTCTCTTAAAAACATAACAAAACTATCCATTAGGTTATGTTTATTTTAGGAAACAAAAAGTTTTAACCGCTAAGCTATATTTCTCAATTTATTGCATGGCAATAGTATAATATTTTTTAAATGTCATGTATTTCTTTGACTTCTTTATAAAATAAAGGAAATGTTGTATGAGAAAACTATTCAAGTCCAAATGTTCTCTCCGGGCACTCCGGCTTCCTCCACCAATAAAAACATGACCACCAAGAAAAAGCTCATTATGCTGAAAGTGGCGTTAAACACCAATCAATCAATCAATGTTAGCAATTATAGGTCACTGTACAGCCTTCAACATAGAGCAAGAACAATACCATAAAGTCAGCTATAACAGGCCCAGACATGACAAAATGTGAAACAATTCAAACACGTAAAAAAAAAACAAACAGCCAGATTTTTGACAAAATAATAAAGAAAAAACAAATATGTCAGACAGCAACCAAAGATAATAAATGAATTACAGGATCCTGACTTTGAACACTAGAGTCATTTATTTGTTATTTGTCGGCTTTTCAACCACCCCCTGATGTAGATCTTGTCTTCTGGCCATTTTGGCTTATTTAAGTTTCTATATATCTATTATAGTTTTTCAAATATTAAGCAAAAACGCAAAAAATTGGTAAAAATTGTCATTAAAGGGCAAAAACTCCAATAAGGGGTCATCAGGAGATTTCAACTATTTGATTTCTTTGTAGATCTTGTCTTTCTGATAATTTTTGCTCATTTAAGTTTCTCTCCATCTTTTACAGTTTTCAGATATAAGGCAATAACGCCAAACTTAGTAAAAATCGTCATTAAAGGGCCATAACTCCAATAAGGGGTTGTCAGACGATTTCAACCATGTGGTCCGTGTACACAGTTATCGTCCTTTGATTTTCGTTGTCCACGAATATAGTCCCTAGTGTGGACAGTGTGTTACTTGCTAATTTTTTTTATACCCCTTCCAAATTTATTTCTCCATGTTTTATTACTCAAATAGCAAGTAGGGGGGTGAAATGACACTGTAAAAAAATTTGGGTCATGAATTTTAAAGTAAAGTAGTGATTTGGTCCAGCTGAAAAATGTTAAAAATTAGCACTTCGGAAGCTGTCAAAAGATTTGAAGACCCCCTTAACATAAAATTGTCCATATTTTGAGTTAGAGACGATGAAGTTTTCTATAATTTTGATATAATTTGTCCCAAAAGTAGTACAACACACTGTAAAAATATTATTGAGAAAGCGCAGGTGGGATTTTTTTAATTTTCATTTATTGTCTAAAAGAAATGCACTACGAAATAACTGTGTACTCGGACCTAAGAGGTGAAATCAGGAAATATAGAATCTGTACTTTGGCAACTTCCCCGAATGATTTGATGGTGTCTATTTGTCAAATAGCATAAAACTAAAGTATTTAAACTTTTATTTCATAGAATTTCTGCAAAAATGACCAATTTGGGCATTTTATGGTCAAAATAAGCATTTCATAGCTTTTTCAATTTTGATGCATAAGTGGCATTCTAACTTTCTATCTGACAGGTTTTTATGTGTCAATATTTGTGTTTCTATGCTTCAATCCAGTTGTATTACTCATTTGTGAACTCTGAATCTATAGAAAAGAAGATTATCTCATACAATATGTGCAAAATGTGTTGTATATATGACCCTCGTCTAACTCCCTGTTTGGATCAAGTTAAATGTGAGGAGCTTGGAACATAAAAGTTGAAGTCCATAATAAAGACCTCACTAAATTTGTATAAAAAGCACTTAACAATGTCTTTTGTAGCTGTTTCATGTCCCATAATATCTTTCTTTTCTTCTGTAGGATAGCAAGTGGTTCAAATAAAAGCCTGTTGAGACTAAAATTGCATGCATGTTTTTCACTAAAAAGTGAAAAATCTTTGTATCAGACCATACTGTCTGCAAAAAAAGTTGAATGCAAGAGTCTTTTTGTGCTCAGATTTATTGTATCATGTCACCTGAGTATAGAAATGATAGAAAAGACACAAATTTGTATTTCCTATAGCTTCAATATGCATTTTTAAATGTAAATATGTGCTACGGCCTAAATTGACCCTAAATTATTTTCAGTCTTACTTGGCCTTAGACCCTTTTAAACTAATATGATATGTTATTTGTAAGTTTTCTTTCCATTTAAAGTACATTAAATACATATGTAAGGATTATTTATAACCAAAAAGCTTTACAAATTTAAAATTGCTGGAAAATATTACATCTTCATGTAAGGCCCCCCTTCATTGGAAAACCTCCATTTTTAGGCACAGGCTCATATAAATTTAACTTTTTAATAATTATGTTAAGTCTGATAAATCAAATGAGTACTCTATTGCTTTTAATACATAATATATTATATATTAAGGCATTTCAAAAGTATTTTTTTGCAATATTTAAATTTTTTAAGCCCCAAATGTTGATAGTTGAAATTTTTCAATTTTAACGTCTAAATTTAACACACAAAGTTGAATAAAGAATTAGTCATATTGTCTATAATGTATAGCGTATTGCCATGAAACTTTGTAAGCAGTCTTATAATTTATTAAGCTTTGGTCATACCAAGTTTCATTAAGATTGGTCAACTTTTTCTACCCTATTAGGTCCGTGTACACAGTTATCGTCCTTTGATTTTCGTTGTCCACGAATATAGTCCCTAGTGTGGACAGTGTGTTACTTGCTAATTTTTTTTATACCCCTTCCAAATTTATTTCTCCATGTTTTATTACTCAAATAGCAAGTAGGGGGGTGAAATGACACTGTAAAAAAATTTGGGTCATGAATTTTAAAGTAAAGTAGTGATTTGGTCCAGCTGAAAAATGTTAAAAATTAGCACTTCGGAAGCTGTCAAAAGATTTGAAGACCCCCTTAACATAAAATTGTCCATATTTTGAGTTAGAGACGATGAAGTTTTCTATAATTTTGATATAATTTGTCCCAAAAGTAGTACAACACACTGTAAAAATATTATTGAGAAAGCGCAGGTGGGATTTTTTTAATTTTCATTTATTGTCTAAAAGAAATGCACTACGAAATAACTGTGTACTCGGACCTAAGAGGTGAAATCAGGAAATATAGAATCTGTACTTTGGCAACTTCCCCGAATGATTTGATGGTGTCTATTTGTCAAATAGCATAAAACTAAAGTATTTAAACTTTTATTTCATAGAATTTCTGCAAAAATGACCAATTTGGGCATTTTATGGTCAAAATAAGCATTTCATAGCTTTTTCAATTTTGATGCATAAGTGGCATTCTAACTTTCTATCTGACAGGTTTTTATGTGTCAATATTTGTGTTTCTATGCTTCAATCCAGTTGTATTACTCATTTGTGAACTCTGAATCTATAGAAAAGAAGATTATCTCATACAATATGTGCAAAATGTGTTGTATATATGACCCTCGTCTAACTCCCTGTTTGGATCAAGTTAAATGTGAGGAGCTTGGAACATAAAAGTTGAAGTCCATAATAAAGACCTCACTAAATTTGTATAAAAAGCACTTAACAATGTCTTTTGTAGCTGTTTCATGTCCCATAATATCTTTCTTTTCTTCTGTAGGATAGCAAGTGGTTCAAATAAAAGCCTGTTGAGACTAAAATTGCATGCATGTTTTTCACTAAAAAGTGAAAAATCTTTGTATCAGACCATACTGTCTGCAAAAAAAGTTGAATGCAAGAGTCTTTTTGTGCTCAGATTTATTGTATCATGTCACCTGAGTATAGAAATGATAGAAAAGACACAAATTTGTATTTCCTATAGCTTCAATATGCATTTTTAAATGTAAATATGTGCTACGGCCTAAATTGACCCTAAATTATTTTCAGTCTTACTTGGCCTTAGACCCTTTTAAACTAATATGATATGTTATTTGTAAGTTTTCTTTCCATTTAAAGTACATTAAATACATATGTAAGGATTATTTATAACCAAAAAGCTTTACAAATTTAAAATTGCTGGAAAATATTACATCTTCATGTAAGGCCCCCCTTCATTGGAAAACCTCCATTTTTAGGCACAGGCTCATATAAATTTAACTTTTTAATAATTATGTTAAGTCTGATAAATCAAATGAGTACTCTATTGCTTTTAATACATAATATATTATATATTAAGGCATTTCAAAAGTATTTTTTTGCAATATTTAAATTTTTTAAGCCCCAAATGTTGATAGTTGAAATTTTTCAATTTTAACGTCTAAATTTAACACACAAAGTTGAATAAAGAATTAGTCATATTGTCTATAATGTATAGCGTATTGCCATGAAACTTTGTAAGCAGTCTTATAATTTATTAAGCTTTGGTCATACCAAGTTTCATTAAGATTGGTCAACTTTTTCTACCCTATTAGGTCCGTGTACACAGTTATCGTCCTTTGATTTTCGTTGTCCACGAATATAGTCCCTAGTGTGGACAGTGTGTTACTTGCTAATTTTTTTTATACCCCTTCCAAATTTATTTCTCCATGTTTTATTACTCAAATAGCAAGTAGGGGGGTGAAATGACACTGTAAAAAAATTTGGGTCATGAATTTTAAAGTAAAGTAGTGATTTGGTCCAGCTGAAAAATGTTAAAAATTAGCACTTCGGAAGCTGTCAAAAGATTTGAAGACCCCCTTAACATAAAATTGTCCATATTTTGAGTTAGAGACATTGAAGTTTTCTATAATTTTGATATAATTTGTCCCAAAAGTAGTACAACACACTGTAAAAATATTATTGAGAAAGCGCAGGTGGGATTTTTTTAATTTTCATTTATTGTCTAAAAGAAATGCACTACGAAATAACTGTGTACTCGGACCCTGTTGACTTATTTGTAGATCTTCTTTATGATCATTTTCGCTAATAAAAGTTTCTCTCTATCTATTATAATTTTCAAGATATTAGGCAAAAATTTAAAAAGTTGGTAAAATTCGTCATTTAAAGGCAATAGCTCCCATAAAAAGTCGTCTGACAGTTTAGAAGTAGACGAGAAATAGGTTGATCTCATCATTTCAAACATTTCTGTCCTTGTCAGATTTTCTCTATTTATAGTGCTTTTCAAGATAATAGACAAAACTTGCATTTTACCCCTATGTTCTATTTTTAGCCATGTCGGCTATCTTGGTTGGCAGGTGGGGTCATCGGACAAATATTTTTAACTAGATATCATAATGATGATTGTGGCCAAGTTTGGTTAAATTTAGATCATTACTTTCAGAGAAGAATATTTTTGTAAAAGTTAACGATGACGACGGACGAATGCCTCGAAGTGATGAGAAAAGCTCACTTGGCCCTTCGGGCCAGGTGAGCTAAAAATAAGAAAAAGCAGTAAGAAAAACAAATAACAAATAGACAAAAGACACAAAGAAATGAACAAAGAGTTCTCCCCTTTACTGAAAGCTAGTTCAACGCCAAACTTCAACTAGTAAATAAACCATATTCTCTCATACTAAAATGTCAATCAGTACACCATCGAAGGATATAATGTAAAGGCATCTCAAGCAGTCTGAGAAAAGCAATGTTCTCATTTTCAATGAAATTTATTTTTCTTTCTCTGTGGTTTGGATGTGGTCTTATTGATGCATATCACACAATTCCTTTTTATTCATACCATATACATAAAATAAAATATAAAATCCATCTTAAGAAAGACAAGAGTGCACAGGCCTAAATGTCTAGTCTGCTTTACTTATCATGATTGAAATCAAGGTTTTACTACAAATATCATATAAACATAACATTATCAATGATCCGTGTAAATGAAGTCAATAGATATAAGAAGATGTGGTATGAGTGCCAATGAGACAACTCTCCATCCAAGTCACAATTTGTATAAAATGTAAACCATTAAGTTCAGATGAACCCTGCCAGACAGACATGTACACTTTACAATCATACAATGCACCATATATAGGAAGCCTATTGCTTGTAGTATCTGAAAAACAGATCTGATTACGAATTGAACATTGACCAATGAACCATTACAATTAGTCAAAGGTTAGATGATACCTGCAAGACATTACAATTCATAATATAAAGCATACGATGTATATATTAAGCTTTATACAAATAGTTTATGCTGCCAACACAATAGCAATGGCACATATTTTACGATAACTTGTCTTCAGTGAAATTAAAATTTCAAGGAATAATAATAAAAACTCACTTTATATTCAGTTTTAATCTGTTTTAAAACATTTTACTATCTGCTAATAACAGGTTAAATTATCTTAAGAAAAAACAACAATTAATGGAATTTGACAATATGAAACCTACCTTTCTCTTAAAATCAATAGAATCATCAAATAATGCCATTAAACCTTTAAGATCAAAAGAGTGGAGTACTTAACGATCACATATAAAAAGTATCCACATCATCATTATAGACATACTAAACTAACATAGATTTATATATGGCACACTATAAAAGGCAGATAAACAGTTTATTGTGCTTAGCTCTTTCATATTTTTGTAATCAATAGATAGTGATTATTATTTTTTCTTAAATCCTACCCCATAATCAATCATAATTCAGGCTTGTAAACAAGAGCATAATATTGATGCACATAAAAATTCTTCTTTTGTTTACCATTTAGCAAAGTTTTTGCAAAAAGGTGTTATTTTAATTAAGGTTGATATAAAGCAGTCTCATTCCAATAATTGGTTTCAATGGGGGGCAAAAAAGGGCATTCTCTAGTAGCGGTAGCATATCAGTTCCAAAATAATTTAAAAAAATAAAATTAAAATATATTTAGATACTTATCCAACCCTTCATAATCTTAGAGAATTATCCAACCCTTCATAATCTTAGAGAATTATGACAACCTTTTGAAATGCTTATATTTCAATATTTTATTTCAGTCATGACAACAGTGAACAGAAGTCATTGTAACCAAACAAGGAAATGAGATAACAGAAAATACAGAGATCAAACCAAACATAAACAAACAGAAATCAACAAAAAATCAGAAAAATTTAGGTTAGTCTACTCTCATATATAATATGTTAAACAAGAGGCTCTCAAGAGCCTGAATCCCTCACCTGTAATTTTTTGCTTAAATCTTTCATCAATGATTATTTTTGCTTTTCAATATATATTAATGAATGGCTTAAAACTTCCATTGAAATGTTCTTTGTATCTGTCATATTTTCTTCAAAATCAAAGAAATGCATTTTACCCCTATGTTTCATTTTAGCCATAGTGGCTATGTTTCTTGACGTACAAGAAAATAAAATACAAAATTTATACTCGATACTCTGAAACTCATTCAGCCCAAGTTTGGCTGAAATTGATTCAGCAGTTTCAAAGGAGAAGATTTTTTAGAGTAAGCAAACTAAATGAACAAATTGTGAAAAATTGATTTTAAAGGGCAATAACTCCTTAAGGGGACAACTGACAATTTTGGTCATACGAACTTATTTGTAGATCTTACTTTGCTGAACATTTTTGCTGTTTACAGTTTATCTTTATCATTAATAATATTCAAGATAATAACCAAAATCTACAAAATTTCCTTAAAATTACCAATTAAGTGGCAGCAATCCAACAATGGGTTGTTAGATTCATCTGAAAATTTCAGGGCTGACAGAGCTTGGCCTATTAAACATTTTTACCTCTCATCAGATTAGCTCTAAATGCTTTGGTTTTTGAGACATAAGCCAAAAATTGCATTTTACCTCTATGTTCTATTTTTAAGCCATGGTGGCCATGTTTTTTTTCGAAACAGAAAATAAAACACAAACTTTATTCTAGATACCCTAAGAATCATTCAGTTTAAGTTTGGTTGGAATTGGTTCAGTAGTTTCAGAGAAGAAGATTTTTTAAAGTTAAAAAACATGATAAACAAATTGTGTAAAATTGTCCTTAAAGGGCAATAACTCCTTAAGGGGTCAATTGACAATTTTGATCATTCAACTTATTTGTAGATCTTACCTTGCTGAACATTTTTGCTGTTCACAGTTTATCTTTATCATTAATAATATTCAAGATAATAACCAAAAACTGCAAAATTTCCTTAAAATTACCAACTTAGTGGCAGCAACCCAACAATGGGTTATCAGATTCAACTGAAAATTTCAGGGCTGATAGAACTTCACCTAATGAACACTTTAACCCAATGTCAGATTTGCTCTAAATGCTTTGGTTTTTGAGATATAAGCCAAAAACTGCATTTTACCCCTATGTTCTATTTTTAGCCATGGCAGCCATGCTATTAGACGAAACAGTAAATAAAACACAAACTTTATTCTAGATACCCTAAGTGATGGCAAAAGCTCACTGTTCCTTCGGAATGGTGAGCTAAAAATGGCTTCCCTTGTTCCATTTTTTACAAAAGAATTTTAAGAATATAATAGCTAGCAATTATCAACAAACCTAGCAAAATTCATTTACTGTGAATTCATTTATTTTGGTGGGCACCAATTTTCATGGATTGAGGAAACATTGTATTTTTGTGGATATTTGACATCATGGTATTGCAAAAGTTTGCATTCAAGCCTATAGAAAGAATGTACTTTGTTAAACATAGAAAGTCGTGGTTCACCTTTACACATGAAATCCACAAATAATAATGAATCCACAGTATCCGTTAAAATATCAGCTTATACAGAGGAAAACAATTTTATACCATTTGAAATATTAGGGAAAACCTTAATCCAACCAAGGTGATGAATGACAAAAATCTTCTCTTTAACTGACAACTGCTTATTTTTCTGGTACTTGATTTTTTGTCTCTCATTCTTATTATACAAACTTCAGACTGTCATTCCTGAATGATTTATAGGCTGTTTTTAGTCAGTTTCAGTTCTCAATAAAATCAAGTTCAATTAGCTTTAATTTAAATTATGTAAATATAATCAATTTGCAACTACAGCGAATAATTAAGATTTCTTTACTAATTTGTATAAACAAGTAATTGCTATAAACCAAAGCATGAAGGCAAAATATATAATATCAAAACCATGCAGACACTATTAATCATTTCAAAATTAGAATGTAAGTTAAGGGGTTTGTAAGGTGTTGGAAGACAGACTAAATATATCTATTTATGACAATACAGAACTAGTAAGAAATAGTGAAGTTTATTCAGAGAACAGTTTTTTAGTGTCCAACAAATAGAAATGATAAAAAGGACAAGAGGGAAATCATCAATGAGATAGCAACTCATGGGCAACAGTAACCAAAACACATCTATACAATATATCAAGCTCTTTTGTCCTCAGACTGCAAAAACCGTAAATAAATTCAACAGAAACAATCAAAAGATCTGCCATTAACGCCCAATCCTAAATAACTAAAGACATTAAGATATGACATAGGACAACTGCTGAGGAGGTTCTTGACTGAAAATGTGGCAGAGTTAAACTAGGTTTTACAGATCTCAACCCTGACTTTTTTAATCTTAATCCGTAGATTAACAAAACATATATAAAAGAACATAAAATAATAACCAGTACAAGAAATCCCTATATAACAAGAAAATTAACAGTGAAATAGATGAGAAAAACACAATAAAAATTTAAAAAAATTTCCCCAACATCAATAAATAATAATATACTACCTGCTATTCTTAAGTATTACCAATATCTTGTCTATTTTTTTCACTTTAAAAAATGAATCAAAAGCTATTGTGCCTTATCATTTACAAAACAGAGATAGCAATAAAAATTGATATTACCTTTATATTACTGTTTAACTAGAATCCTGTAATATTACTAATTAATAATTCAGTATTCAGATAATAAGTGACAAAATGCCTACCTGCCCAAAATGTCAAAAAGAGTGAGACAATGTGTCACTACCAAAGTGTGAACAATACATAAACACCTGTGACATATACCATGACTTTTTGTCAACTTGTTACTATAGAAACTATTTAATTAAATACCAATGTATGTTATGATACTGTAAATTATTTACCTTTTTTTTCTAAAAAAAAAGATCTCCTTGTTTAAATAGTTCCTTTGAAAGACCTTTTGAAGTTGGTTAGTATCAGTGTATTTATATAATTATGATGTTTGAGACCATTTCTCTAAGTAAATTACAACTTTCTTATTCACTTACCAGTAAATTGATTCTTCATTTTGTTTCCCTAAGCTCATAGTAAGCTAAACATTACTATAAACTTTATATTGTTGGTAAAAGGATCTATATTTTATATCTTCCAGATTATGTCCTGCCAAAGCGGCTAAAATGGCCATGTGCTTAGTCAAAAGATTTATGCAAGATCAGGACACCAATTATAAGCTTTATTTTTTCCATTAAGAGGTTTATCATTTTTGTTTTGTTAAATTCAGCTATCAATTTTTTCAGCACACAATGATTAAGAACTGTTTCCGGTAAAAATGAAGAACCATAAAATTCCATCTGATGTACAGGGAATTTAATGAGGAAAGAAATTAATAGTTACATGTAGCTCCCATAGATCATTATTATAACAACTGATGATTTCTACTGATTAAAATATAAAGACTTTTCTTATCAGAAATGTAAAATGCAAGAGGATTGGTATGTGACAGATGAATTGACAATTCAATTGTGCGTTAATATCCTTTATTTGTTCAAATCAACTTTAATTCTTTTTGTAATTAATAACAATTTCCCCAGAAACATAAGCAGTTAACTGATTTTTCAATTGCACTATTAAAACAAAATCTCCTTTAATAATTAAAATCACCGGAATAAAGCAGTTTCGCTTTAAAAATAACCTCCTCAGTGGTTTTCTTATGTTGTATTGTTTGAATGTTATTTTTTTTTTTGTTACAAGAAAAATTTGTTGATGGCAGTTCTTTGATAGAGTGTGTTTATTGAGCTCATTGTTCTCACAACAACAAATATAATATGCTATTTAAATTAATTTTATTTTAGAGTAAAATGGTGAAATAGTTTTGGGGGAATCATAGGCCCTGAAGAGAACACTAAGAACATGAGAGAGAAGCAGATAAAAATGTGTACTGTAGCGTGCACTATATGACACCATCTTCAAGCATCATCAGCATATAATACAGTGGAGGATCCTAAGTGTCGAAATTGCTAAAATTGGTCAAAATATTCATTTTAGAACAAGATCTTATAGAAGGAGTCAATTAATGCTTTCAGTCATATTGGCAATTTTGTAGATTTTGCATTGCTGATTGTTTTTGAATTTTACAATTTCTGCTGATCTATTATAATTTGCAAAATAATATGCATAAACACAAAGATTGGTTAAAAAAAATGTAATTTAAGGACAATAACTTCATTAAGGGTTTCAATATATTAGACAACTACTTGACTTTTAGCCTTACCTTCTATTTTTAGCCATGGCGGCCATGTTGATAGACAGACAGCAACAAAAAACAGAAACTTAATACATTATGTACTAGATAAAATAAAAGTTTTTGTTAAAATTGGACAATAGCCCATAAGATCAGATTTCAGAGGAGAAGATTTAAAAAAAAATATATGATGACCAATGACAGACTCTAATTGATGGTAGTAGTTCACATGAAGAAAAAGATAAAACCATTACACTGTATTCAGTTATCTATTGGGCAAATTATTTTTCAATCAACAACAAAGTTACAGGATTTCTGTATGATTTGTTGACTTAAAATTTTCTAACAGGATCAATGTGATAATTGCATCAGACTCGTTGCTGTGCAAAGATAACAGCCATAATTTACGTAAAATTCAATTTATATCCTGGCAAATTATTCAGTTCATTATAATTTGGTAATAATTTGTGTAGTTCATCCACAGTTAAAATGTAGTCTATTACTAATAACTTTATCATCTAGCTGTTAGTTTTTTTTTTTTTGTGGGAACAAAAGTGCTGCGTTGATACAATTCCAGCATGTCATCATAGGAAAGTTTAACACATGTGTGATAGAGTTAAGAAATAATTCATGGAAGCCATAGATTTGTCGGAAATTTACACATGGCCTGGGATGTGATATTTCTGGACACAAATAAACTGAATATCAAGGCCAAGGCCATGTGTAAATTTACAACAAATCTATGGCTTCCATGAATTATTTCGATTCTAATAGGACACATACTGTCATTAATATCACGGCCAAGGCCATGTGTAAATTTACAACAAATCTATGGCTTCCATGAATTATTTCGATACTAATAGGACACATACTGTCATTAAAAAACTGAAGCAAGGGTGGGTATGCCGTGTGTGTGGCTGTTCTATTTTACCCACTGTTAGATAAATGTACAAAAAATCTAAAAAATCTGCAGCTTGCATGAATCTTTTCTTAAATAACCGCTAGAAAAATATGATTGATTCTTTTAATTCACAAACCCAACATTTGCCATTTTTAGTTCACATTTTTTTCTCGTAGGCTACCGTCAAATTCACTGTTGACATTTTGTAACGAAGGAGCCGCCATGTTGACTTGCTGAAATCAGTAAATGTGTGAATAATGCAATAGAATAGGAAAAAAGTAACATCTACCTCAAAATTTTATTTTAATGCAATATTATCCAAGTTTAGAAGGTAAACGCAATGGAAAAACCTTTAGCTTTGTCGTTTTCATTCGTATGACGTCATGTTTTGAAATGACGTTAATGCGCCAATAACATTAATGGAATTTCGCGGAATTTTATTTTATTTTGATTTTGTACATTTTTCTGATCTCTAATGCATTAATTCTTTATGTTATGCCTCCGAATTAGAATAAAGGTTTTGTAGTTTTTTTTTAATTGTATAATTTTTGACACAGCGAAATCGACATAGCGTTTGCACATAGGTTACCATACATGTGGATTTACGTGGGAGGTTTATTTTTACAGCCATTATTATGTACATCTCAGAGTCTGCGCTAAGTATAGATATATCGAGAATTTTATCACAGTGTTGTTTACAAAGTGAAAGAAGCGCGTCATATTAGAATAAGGTTTAGGACACAATAAAATTGTACTGGTTGGTCTTATCTTTTGAACTGTTTTACATTTTGTCATCAAGTCTATTTTTAGCTTACGATACATGCATCTGTCATTACTGATATTAAAACCTTTGATGAAAATTTCAGAAAAATCCTTAATGAAATATAGGAGTGAGAGTTGCTGATTTTTAAATTCATTTGAGACATTGTAAGCCTTTTTTCCCTCTAAAGCTGGTTTTCATTTCAAGAATCATTAATGTAAAATTTTAGAAGAATCCATCAAATGTACTTGAGTAAATAATACAGAGATAAAAGAGTAACTGACAATAATACTAACTTGCCCTTTACAAAATTTTGAGATCATACAAAAAAGTGTTAGCAATTGATATGCATCTTATTTAAGACATCAGAGAATATTTTACTATAAGTTATATAGACCTATAACGGGTACCCTTATTTGGGATGGAACTTACAATTACTTATAAGAAACTTTTACATTAAATCAAAATATTCTAGATCTGAAACTCGTTAAAAAGGTTTTGACTAATGCTATCATGTTACCTACTAAAAATATGTGGCTAGAAAGAAAGTTTTCCCTCAGCAAAGGCAACAAAGATATTGTTTCTCCTAAATAAAGTAATGTAGCATATAGCTCATTCTCAACAAAGTGGATAGTTTTGAAGTTTCTTCAGAACAATGTTAATAGCTATTGTAAGAGTGTTGTACTTTTGATTTTCACAGTTCCGGTAAAAAATAATCCATTAAAACTCAATTTGAATCTTTATTTCTTAACTACAATATATAGGCCTTTTAACAGATTTTAAATATGAAGCAGGTCATTTTACCTACAACAGGTTTTCATGATAGAACAATGTCCTATTTAAATTATCACTGGTATCATTAGCTATGTGAAAAATAAAAACGATACAAATATAATTAGCTGATAATACATTCAATTTCTGTCCAAAAATTTCACCCTATTGACGTCTTGTTGACGTAAAACTATTATCACTTTTAATATATTATATTCTCCTTATTCTAACAATTAGGTCATCAAATGTGACACATTTAAGTGTATACATCTGCCCATGTTACCTAGATTCACTTTTTTTAAGAGCCATATGCACAGGGGCCTGTACAACCTTTTTAATTATACATGGGTAGATCTATAGCTTTATGAGAATATTTTTGACATTATTGCTTGCTTTATATTTCTAGTAATTCCCCTACTATTCTTTTCCGGTCTCGTTTGCATGAGTCTTTGAGTATCAAATTTCATAAAAATAAGTATCTTGAACAAGGGCTTAATAATCAGGGGCTCTTTTCACAAAAAATCTTACGAGTAAAAATACTCGTAAGTCATGAACATCTCAGTATAACTTACGATCAATTTTAATCGTAAGATTTTTTGTGAAAAGAGTCGCTGTTCCAATAGACACAGAGAATTTGTCTTATCTGCTAGTATGGCACATACCTGTAGGTTGAATTTCACTTGGTAATGAAATGTATTAAATCAAATTATACAACAAACAAATGATGCTGTCTTTCCAGTTAGATTTTGAGAAATTGAAATTCCTACTGAGAAACTATGATTTCCTGTACCAAGTCAGGAAAATGGCCATTGTTATATTATAGTTCGTTTCTGTGTGTGTTACATTTTAATGTTGTGTTTTTGTTGTGTCGTTGTTCTCCTCTTATATTTGATGCGTTCCCTCAGTTTTAGTTTGTAACCCGGATTTGTTTTTATCTATATCGATTTATGAGTTTCGAACAGCGGTATACTACTGTTGCCTTTATTTAGACATTCATTAAGTTATGTATTGAGGGCATACCGTGAATATTTTTTATATAAGAATATTACAGAAATAGAAAAGTAACAGTTATCACATAGCAGCTTAATTTTTAATTTTTTATATATTCTACACCCAAAATAGTAGACAGTTTATATATATTGGCATTATATTGACCATGTTTATTGAATGTACATTGTATATTTTTTTGTTTTGTTTACAAGAGACTCCTAAGAGCATGAATCTCTCATCTGGTATAAATATGCCATTAAGATATTTATGTTTACCTTTATTGCAATCAGGTATATTTGCTTATTTGTAATTCTAATTTGTAACTCTTATTTTGTGCCATTTTTGTAGATCTTCCTTTGATGACAATAATAAATCAAAGCGTGCATGCGCTGTAAAGGCAGTTACCTATAGGTTTTGTGTTTTTATTATCAAGATTGATTATAATCAAACATAGTCGCAATCAAAGAAAATTTCGGACCAATCATACCAATATTTCGGACCTAATTTCTATTTCAAAAAACAACGGCAGACATTATCTGTTAACAAAGCTCTGTTCATTACCGGTTAATAAGTTAAATAAAATTTTAGAGGATTGCAACACAATTTCATATAGCAGTCCTAAGTATGAAATCGTTCAAATTATAATGGCATATTGTTATTCTAAACTGTTTCCCAAAATTGATTGCCCTGAAGATCATAAAAAACAGTTTATTAAAATAATGTATGTTAATAAAGGTTTTGATTTTGTGAATATTTTTAACGACCATTCTGTTAAAGAACAAATTCCGGGATATTTTGATAATACTGAGCTCCCTCTTATTTGTTATATTTACAAGAAATCTACCCGGAAATTTGTGTTTAATTATAGCCAATTGTGTAAAGATGTTAATATCAGTGAAAATACACCTACTTCATGTAATTGCAGTAATTCCGAATACATTTATGGACCCATTTCCCATGTTATAACAGGAGATCTTAACATCGTTCAAGACCGAGAGTTAAAATCATTCCTCAGTAAAGGACCTAAATATCGTCCCCCGTCAATTATTAATTGGAATGAGTGTCGTAATATCATCCACGACTCACTCCATACTTACTGTTTGAAATGGATAAAACGGGAAAAAGCTGACAAAAAATCTTTGGACTCTTTTTTTAATTCAGTAATGAACATAGTTGATATACGTATTCAACATTTTAAAGAACATTTTACTCTTAACAATAACCACAATAAACCTATTTCTCGTATCAAACATAAACTAAAAGAACTAGCCAAGGAATTTGTTTTTGTCCCGGCCGATAAAGCTGCTAATAATATTATTATTGTTTGACGTAAATTTTACATTGAGGTTCTGAAAAAAGAAATCACCAATTCACCAACATTCCAACTGACTCCATTTTCAGAAAACAACATCTGTAACAAACATAAACTTTTAGCTACTGCTTTACAAGCAGAACCAAATACAATGAAAGTCCCAACTATGTATTGGCTTCCGAAGCTACACAAAACACCTTACAAATATAGATTTATTTCGTCTTCAAGCCATTGTTCCACTACTAAATTGTCTATTCTTCTTACCAGTACACTTGGTACAATCAAAAACCTGATAATAAATTGTTCAAATAAGGCCTTCGAAAATAGTGGAATTAATTACTTTTGGAGTGTCAAGAACTCGTTGGAAGTACTTGATAAATTACATGCATATATTGGTGATTTTGAATCTGTTCAAAGTTTTGATTTTTCTACCCTATATACCACATTGCCTCACATTCTCATTAAGAAAAAATTCACACACCTAATTAAAGGGGCATTTAAAAAGTCAGAATGTGAATATATATGTTCAAACTCTTTTAGGTCATTTTTTAGTAGCAATAAACAAAAAAACTATGTCAATTGGACATGCTTTGATACTATATATGCCCTTGAATTTTTACTAGATAACATTTTTGTTCGCTTTGGAGATTCCGTATATCGTCAGGTTATCGGAATTCCAATGGGGACTAACTGTGCACCACTTATTGCGGACCTTTTTTTGTATTGCTATGAGTTACAATTTATGACAAAAATCAGCAAAGACCCATCGAAACAACATCTGATACACAAATTTAGTAATACTTTTAGATATTTGGATGATATTTTGTCTCTCAATAATGACGACTTCAGTATGTATACTAAAGAAATTTATCCTGTTGAACTTACTTTAAATAAAGCTAATACTAACAATGACCACTGCCCTTTCCTCAATCTTGATATCTATATCATTATTGGAAAGCTTAATACTAAAATATATGATAAAAGAAATGATTTTTCATTTCCTATCGTTAATTATCCATTTTTAGATGGTGACGTTCCCTTGTCACCATCTTACGGTGTTTATATATCTCAACTTGTACGATTCGCTCGTGTATGTAACAATGTTTTAGATTTTAACGAGAGAAATTTATGTATTACTGAAAAATTATTACACCAGGGTTTTCGATATCACAAACTAGTCAAAACATTTACTAAATTTTATCATCGGTATAAGGACATCATTCGTAAATATAGCTCAACATGCAGACTTCTTATATTTCAGGTATTTCACATCCAATTTTTTATGGAAATATTCTTTATAAAGCACAAAAATGTCAGTATTCACCTCTGAAGCTAACAAAACCTTTAAATAGACTTATTAAGAAGGGATATAGTTACGATACTGTTGTCAGGTCATTAAAGATTTCATATTTTGGCGTTAATATTGATTCACTTATAGGGTCTTTGCATCGGCACTAAACACATTTATTTAAAAACCAGTTGTTGGCATGACACGGGTTATGTTCTTCTCATATATGTTATGATGGTATGATACTAAACCCCTAACGGGAAGGATTGTGCCTGATATTCATATGATGAAGACATAATCTTTCAATCAGTTTAATTGAAGTCTGGAGCTGGCATGTCAGTTAACTGCTAGTAGTCTGTTGTTATTTATGTATTATTGTCATTTTGTTTATTTTCTTTGGTTACATCTTCTGACATCAGACTCGGACTTCTCTTGAACTGAATTTTAATGTGCGTATTGTTATGTGTTTACTTTTCTACATTGGCTAGAGGTATAGGGGGAGGGTTGAGATCTCATAAACATGTTTAACCCCGCCGCATTTTTGCGCCTGTCCCAAGTCAGGAGCCTCTAGCCTTTGTTAGTCTTGTATTATTTTTAATTTTAGTTTCTTGTGTACAATTTGGAGTTTAGTATGGCGTTCATTATCACTGAACTAGTATATATATTTGTTTAGGGGCCAGCTGAAGGACGCCTCTGGGTGCGGGAATTTCTCGCTGCATTGAAGACCTGTTGGTGACCTTCTGCTGTTGTCTGTTCTATGGTCGGGTTGTTGTCTCTTTGACACATTCCCCATTTCCATTCTCAATTTTATAGTGTAAATTCAGATATTATTGCGAGGTTTTTATTAATGCGAATAACACGACAACTGGAGTATCGCAATAATAAGAGCTTGCATTATCATATCAAATACATATATCTGTATGTAGCTTTTCCTAAATTTGCAATAATTCTTTAAAAATAGCAATAATAAATGCATGCAATAATTTCTGGATTACTTTTCAGGAAAGGCTAACAATATCAAGATATTTGGACATATTTCAATTATTGTGGCATGGAAATGGTAATGCTACATAGATTTCCAAAGAACATATTATTGCACGAGTATATTAATGCACTAATATCTTTTATATTTAAAATTTTGCCAGCTACAGAGCAACATAGAATTGACTTTTTTGAGAAAACAAAACTCCAATAAAATGCTTCGCTGAGCGCAGATGGATACGACCGCAGAGGTTCAACCCTGAACAGTTGGGGCGAAAATGGACACAATATTCGCGCTTGATACAGGTCTGAATTTGGATTGTAATTAAACATTTGACATTTGACACATACCCCCCTTTTTTTTTGCTTTTGTGAAATACACTATGCTGTTGCATTTTGACCCCCATAACCCCCCAAAGCCAATCCTAACCATCCCTTTGTGGTATGGAAACTTGTGGTATAATTTCAGAGAGATCCATATACTTAAACACAATTTATTGTCTGGAAGTTACAAAAAAGCTTATTTTTGGCCCCTTTTTGGCCCCTAATTCCTTAACTGTTGGTACCATAACACCCAAAATCAATCCCAACCTTCCTTTTGTGGTATTGAACCTTATGGTAAAATTTCATAGAGATCCATTCACTTAAACTAAAGTAATTGTGCGAAAACCAATGTGTCTTCAGACGACGACGAAGACAACGCCAACGTCATACCAATATACAAGTGTATCTGAACATGCTGAATATTTAGGGTCAATTCTGCATTCACTTTTAAAAAAAAAAACATTCCAGTTTATCTTGATGGCTTTGGTGTGAAATTTATCTCAAAAACATTGAGTTATATAATGCATCTCAAGTGTGTCCATTCTTTCCAAGAAAGTCATTATTTTTCAATAATTACTCTGAGAAAAAAATTACTGACCATGCCAGGTCACCAATTATTGTTTGTGATTGTCAAGGTCCAACTTTGAGAAAAAATTATACTTAGTACCATGTTTTTGTTATGTATGTAAGTCTGGTAACTTTAGAAGGATGTCAACTTGCTCCAGATAGTGATTGAAAGTATGGTTGGATTATGAAAAGTCCTATATTTAAGCATTAATAAAGTCATTTTGCTAAAAAAAACTAAAGACTGCCATTGTTTCAAACACTTAGAAATATATTAGCTATAAAAGAACTGTCTATATTACATTGACCAATGTTATTTAATAACTAAAGCATTGGTCTTAAAACACTTGGTCATGTAGGAGTCCAAGCCAACTTGGCTGCCTTTAAAACACTTGACACAGTACCAAAGTAATCTTGATCCTTGAAACAGTTTGTGTAGTTGCTAATCTAAACACTGAGGAGGCTGTATATTGTCTTTGAGTCATTGTTGGTCTGCTGTCAGTTCGGAATTTCTTGAGCATGTTGAAGGTGCTTCAAGGTCCACATTGGAGTGTGAAATAGTGAGCATTTTTTTGCTGAGTTGAGGGTTTATTAACTGTTTTTTCGTCATCAAAACTTTAACAACATTAACAACATTCCACTTTTCTATCACTGCCCTTATTTACTTTAATCATCTTTGATTTGTGCTATTAACAGAAGCCATGTCGAGTAATTAATATTCAACCACCTGTTGAATGTTTAATCTAGCTATTATCACTTGTTAAATAGCGTTGGCCCACAAACACAAGCTGCGCAATGTCAGTTAAAACTTGGGATTTTACATCTTCAAATTGTAAGAGGAAAAAACTCAAGTGTAGTGAATTTTCAGTCTCACTTTTCAGCGACAATAACCGTCAGGAAGGGTCAAGAAGCGACTATATTAAAAAAAAACACACTTTTATGCATGTTTCTATATCTATGTCACCGTCGTATTTATGTGTAGAATTAAAATGTTTGATTTGTCATTCATCAGTTCATTTATTTCATTCATTCCACTTTCTGTTTCATCATACTCATTATGACATTTGACTGAGACTGACGACATTTCTAATACACGTCACTGCACAATTTCAGATACACGTCACTACACACATGAATGATTTAGATAGAATAAAATAAATGTATGCCTTATACATATAGATGTTTTAGTATTTCGTTAACTGAATAACCACCTTTCTTAGTGGATGCTTTAATGCTGACACAATATTTGTAGGTGTTTAATTTTGTTATTTGAAAAGTCTAATTTACAGTTTCCCAATAGAATTTCATTCAGTAAAAGTTATATGGAAATATTATGATAGTTTTATCGTAAAAATCTATAACAAGATTCGATACAGCTTTTCCGTACTTTTTACATAGTTTTCTAGTAAAGTTCAAAATTACTGAACTACAGCTTTAAATTGTCTTATTTGCATTATTAGTTCACGGCATAGTTTTTTAGCGCTTTGTTGAATTTATTAGTCCGTCAGTTCTTGGTCTCTATTTAGTTTGAGGTTTTATATTTAGGTTATGAATGAATGTAATTGTTTTCCAATTTGTTGAAAGATTTGTATATGTTGAAATAAATATGTATTTGCAGTTAATAAAAGTGGTACCAAGTCACTGTCTGATATTTGCCATAAACATAAATTAGGTGTATGTCCAATTCACTGTGACATTTATTTATTTGAAATAATTAATATCTTATTTTTTTACCCTAAATTTGTTTTCTGGCTAAATTAGTCTTCTTTCTTCTTGTCACTTCTTGATGCTTCTTGTCACTAATTAGTGAGACCCTCGAGTTTTACACTATTCCCTGATGTCAACTTTGGCACTGTTCGTTTCAGATTTAAAAAAACAAACTTTATCGGACCTATTAGATCGAAATTGTTAACCTGACAAAGGGTCTGACTTGATAGCTACATTGTATGTCAGACAGTCAGACAATTTTCATCAGCTCTGGTTTTCAATAAATTCCAGATTGATATTGATAGTTTAGGCGGATTTCAGCAATATTCAACGTACCAAATGTTCTGATGAGAAAAAGAAAAAATAATCGGATTCCCGAGAAAACTGAGTTATTTTTGACATGTGGCGACTAAGCATAGAACAGTCGACTTTTCATTGTTATATCAATGACTGAAACGATCTTAAAAGCAACTAAAGATTAAAATATACCACTCTGAATAAACCCAAACTCTTTCATGCGGATTTTTAAGTGATATCAGTATGTCAATCGGTTGACTGCTCATAAAGTAAATTGCAACTCTATAGTAAATTTTGAAAACTTACAAAAAACACTGTTCGATTCTTTACTTCACAATGTCAATGAATTACAATAAAAAAAAACACAGATAATCACAAATAGAAGGAAAAAATATTCCACATTTCTGGATTTCAATGGTGACATATTTACCCCCCCACGTAGAAACAAAATGGCTATTGCCTCATACCATTAAAGGCATCAAGGCACTGCCTTTAAAAATTGTAAAAAATCATCATTGGAGGCCAATATCTCCTATAAGGCATCTGCAAATGGTTTTGGTCATACTTGTTTTTGTAGATCTTGTTTGCTGATCATTTTTGCAGTTTACAGTTTTTACCTATCTATTATAGTTTTCAAAATAATTAGCAAAACACAAAAATTAGTCAAAACAGTTAAGAAAAAGATCTTAAATTATAGATGTGCAGTTAGTGCCCATAGAAATTCAGGTAACTTGAGATATATACATTCTTGCCATAATGGGAAAAAAATTTCAAAGCAAGAAATTTTAAGATTTAATCGTGTCTGTACAGGTCCAAAAAACAATGATCTTACTGTAAAAATAAGATGTGGTATGATTGACAGAGAGACAACTCTCCACCAGAGACCAAATGACATAGAAGGCTTACAAAAGAAATACTAAACTGTTTATTATTACAACAGATGAATATGAGGCCTGATGAACTATTTGCCAATACATAAATGCAATAAATTAAAACCACTGTCAATATGGTAAAGCTTAATGTTAAAAAAAGAAAAGAGATAATCACCTTGCCATGCTAAACAAAAGCACTAAGCAGACAGAACTGAAGGTTACAATCTCATTGAAAAAACAAGACATCATACATAATCCTCTAGGAAAATGTTATTTAAACCAACAATCTGCAAAAGTATAAATTCTAATCTATCAGCAGTTTATAGATAATATAGATCATGTCTTTTCTTCTAAGTTCTCATAAAATGTCTCACAATTTCCCCGTAGAATTTCAATCAATTTTGTTCTTTATGTAAAACTGAGAAATAAACAGATTCAATGACAGTATGAAAGAAAAAAATCTATGCAAATCAGCAATGTGACAATGCCATCTAGTAATAACATTTTTGTATAACTACCCTATATAAAAAAACATAATATGGGATATATAGCACGAGTCTGAGTGTATTATATAGCAATAGACGTATTTACACTTGTATGCAAGATTGTCCACCATTAGGTAAAATCACACAAATTCCCATAAAATTTGACATCACAATTTAAATCAAAGTACTGAAGTACTGAACATCGGATGACCACAAGTTCTTGAGGATGGTCAAAAGCACTTGTCTCAGAAAAAAACAACATATCTCTTTACCTGAAACTGAGGTTAATGTACAGAGATATATTTTTTTCTGAGACAAGTTCGTGCGTGGATGATGAATAAATGACAGGAAATTCAACTTCACCGTAATAACTATTATATTGCAGTGATACAAATCAGTATACATGGTGGACACTTTTCTGTAAAAATTCGATTTTTCTAAGATTGGATACGAGTAGGCATTCATATTTTCCCGCAAAAACAATTACAGAGTTACCGGTCCTCGCAAAAAGTTCTCTGAGATATTCTTCCGCATGCTTTAACACAATTTTTCGGTACGTCTGCATTGATATTATCATTGATTTTGTACTTATATATATATATCTAACTACAAAACATTTTCATATTATTAATTTATGTTGTAAACAAAAATATTTTTATCAGTATTCATTGAAGAGATGTATTTATATCAAACGATAAGGAATGTTATTTTGCATTCGTTTATGTGCGCATATTTATCATGTTTATAGATCGGTTACAAACCCAAAACTAATTTACATAATGGAAATCTAGGCGATAACAATACATCTGAATGACCCCAAGGTCATCGCGATGTAAAAATTTGACGTCACAATTAAAAAGTGATTGTTGCTTGACGTCAGAAGGTTATTCGGAGCAGATGTAAGGTCATTCAGAGAAAAGAATTAGCTAAACACCAAAAGTGTAAATACATTTATTGAAAGTTTCGAAAAAAAAAACTCAAACAATGAGTCAAACCTTGTATCGGTCAAATATATTGAAGAGTCACATGCATGAAAACACATACAAGGAAGGCAATAACAAGAACGGCTTAACCAACCAAACAGAGAACTGTAGGTTTTTAACATTGAAATCCAAGAGAATCTCATGAATGTGCAAATCAGGTACAAAAGAATTATCTTGTGACTTTCTGGTCGTATCTGAAAATATGTGGTTCATGAAAAAATTGTACCGTGCAAATCCAAAGTAAAGTTTGAATGGACCCCATTCATTCCTTAAATAAATATATATCCTACTGATGAATTTTTGGAAGCCATATAAAATTGTTTGCTGAAGTGGTTAATTTGGTAATGGGTGAGAAATTTGAAATTTTCAAGTTTTAAAAAGTATTAACCTTTTTAGTCTCATGTAAAATATTACCAATTGGACCTGCTTTAAAGAAAATTCAAATCAATTTTAGATGTTGATAACATTGCCATATTTTTTATAAATCATCAGTGGACTTTGAACTGTGTAACATTAGTAAGTTATCATTAGTATTAGAAGTAACAGTATATATAGCTCATATACGATGAGCAAGGAGCATAATTCTCTTATAAATGGTGTTGCTCTCATCCAATGAAATAACAAGTCTTTTGTCAAATGTAGGGTGATGCACAGTTAATAGTGATTCAGAATATGAACAATTAGGGCTCTTTATATATAAAACCTGAGTCACTCACCTGTCAAAAATATATCTTGTTGTGCTGATCATTATTTGGAAAATAAGTATAAATTGTAATTCAAGGGCAGTTATCAAATGGTTTTCGTCAAATCATGTATTTTACCCTTCTGCGGTTGGTGGCCATGTTTTTTGACTGACAGCAATGAAAAGCACAAATTTTAACAAGATACCCTGAGGATCATTAATTTTAAGTAGTTTGAAAAAGGTATTGTAGTTTCAGGTGTAGATTTTTTAAAATACGACTGACACCTAAAGATGGCAAAAGCTCAAATGGCCTTAATCTTCTTTCTCGTACATTAAGTTCAAACTATCTATCTAAAGGGGCGTTTTACATTTCATATTCATGTCATACATTCTTAAACTGATAATTCTAAAAATCAGGTGTCAAATCTTTCCTACAGTATCAAAGAATGAAAAATAAGGAGCTGCACCGTGAGCGCATGCTACTCCTGTCCCTTTTTCCACAAATAAAGTTCCATAACTCCTCAATGTCATATCAGAAATTTATAAAAATAAATGGAGAATGTGTCTATGGGCCACAAATGCCCCCAATTGTAAATATGCATGAGTCAATGTACTAATTATTGACATTTTCTTTTCTTTTAAAGTTAATGACATATATTTCTACATGTTGTCATTAGAAATTGCTTGCAGGTTTGAGTGCTATACAACTATATATACCATAATACGTCCCTAAAAAATAAAAATGAAATACTGGACTTGGATGGTATGACCATTTTCATAATTTGATACAGCACTTGCTTGATACTTAGGTTAATAATACATATATACTATAATAATCTTGTCAAAACATGACATAAAGTAGGAGTTGAGTGGGCCTATTTTTCACTTAAGTCAAAGATAAAAATCAAATTAGTCCCTGAAGTATCATAATTGAAATCCAAGTCCCCATCCTTAATTTTTGTTATCAAATAAACATTTTCAGTTGACAATAGAATATACATTTCACAGCTGCATAAAAAGTCAGCTTTAGAAAATTGTACCGGTAAATGATATAAACAAGGAATTATTTGAAACTGGAATAATTTTAAATTCTTGAAAATTGATAAGAAATGTATGATGAAAGTAAACCAACTAAGGAGGGTTAGTCATGCACTCATGGCTAAGGTTCAGGTTACTTTTCACTGATACTAATGCATGTATGGCTAACCCTCCTTAAGTGGGTTAGTTTTTATCATACATTTTCTTATCAATTTTTCAGAATTCCAAATCTTTCCAGATTCAAATAATTCCTTATTTCTACATTCTTTCAACTAAGCAATCATCCTATGCAAAAATTTAAGAGTGGCACTGACTAAAAAAAATACAAAGAAGTTTACAAGGTGGATAGTTAAATTTATCATAGAATAGTGAAAATTACCTGCAAGTTCCTTGAGTAATTATCATGTCTTTAGACCAAAAGTATTTTTTATCCCAAAGGTTGTACACCACATACTATATTCTTATTAAATACTCTATTTTGGAAAACACTCTTATATTTCTAATAAATTATGCGTTTACTTTTACAGATAATGTCTTTCTAAAATTTTAATGACTTTTTAATTCTATTATACTAGAGACAGTATTAACAGCTTCATTATTATCTCTAAATAAGTGATTCAATGGGAAAATAATTATAACCCTGTCCTCATTTTAACATTTACCTACATAAATAGCTAGTTTCCCAATACAACAGACAAAGCATCTATCACACCTTTAGACAATCAATAACAACGTAAATATTATCTTGTAAAAATAATCAGTTATTCCACAACAATTATAGAAATTCATTTCATAAAGAGCTATGTTGACATTACATCTTTTGAAATTAACAACATCAATACATTAAAAATAGTTCCTACCTTGTGTAGTTCTTTTCTCCCGCTAATTACTCGGATACATCTTAGCTCTGCTTCCTTAATACAGCACAGTGAATCCATGAGCGTGAAAAAAAATATTGATTGTTGTGGCTTATCATTAGTCGTAGAATTCTACAAATAAAATTAGGAAAATAAGATAATCCATCTTGCCATCTAATAAAATTCTATCAGTACTAATAAATGAGTCTTTGCCACTATGTTAAGATAATGAATAATATCAGACAATTAGTTGTAAACTTAATCAATTTGGTTTTAAATGTATTTGCTTGTTGAGAGTAAATAAAAATAAATCTTTGAATTCTTTATTTTCTTGTTATGCAATAGATAGAAAACGAATTTTTATCTTCATTCCAAGTTCTTTAATTGCCAATTAAGACTGAACTCATGAGCTGTAACTAAATCTAATTTAATCAAAATTATCTTGATTTTTATAGCTTTTACCATTTCTAGCTAATGAGAAAGTTGAAGCCTAGATAATGAAACAAATTCAAAATCCCAAAATAACAACTTTTGATATAAAATAATCTAGTCATGAAGTCAAACAATATATTGACATTATTTGTTACATGAAATCTTCCTTATTATTTAGCCATGGCAGCTATGTTGGTTGATGGATCAGACAATAACGACATGAATGAACAAATTTTAAGTCTAGTTACCTTTAGCGTGATTTGGACCAATCAGTTTTATTTAAATAGTTTACAAGTATATAATATAAAAGAACCTTTAACATAACATTGAAAAATATTTCCCCTTTTCTATTATCGCATTAGTTGTATTACAAGAGATAAAACATGCAGATATAACAGAACTTTATTGGGGAACTATACAATTTACTAAGAGAAGAAGGCGAACGCCAAATGTTATAACAATTTTTTAAAGTGAATTTTAACTTTATTTTCTTGAAGAATTTGGCAAGGGTTCTTCTTATCTTGCCTAACCAGCCAGATCTGGGGCACATGCCCAATAATATACTGACATTTTTTAATCAGTCAATCTTATAGAGACATTCATCTATAATCCAAGCTTCTGATGAAATATTAACCTATATAGCTGTCATGTGTAACAATGCTTCCTCAAGAGCCTTCACATACAGAAAACATTTAAAATTTAGGTCCTTTGAATTTGAGCCAGGGCTCCCCATGGCCTGTGTTCATGAACTATCAATATTCCAAAATGCAGGGCTAGAAATAAAAAAAAAATCCTGGTTGCCCTGCCAAGTTTTTTGTGTAAAATCAAGGCAACAAGCTCAACAATCCAGGTTACCCTGCTTGGCTAAAGGTTGCCCTGCTTTACTAAAGGTTGCCATGACATTTTCCAGGAAAGGATTAATTGAGATTCCATTTTTTCTTGTTTGTTTTGTACAATGCCACAGTGTATTATAACATGTAATAAATGTTCTTTTGAAAAGTGTTGTTTTGATAAATACATGAATTAATGTGACAAAAAGCAGGATGGATGCATGATACAGTATCATGAATTAAAATTTGATGACTTAATTGAAGAATTCAGTATGGCTGTGATCAACATCATGGCATTTAAATTATTAACTAATTTGTTTGATTAACTTTTTACTTATTAGTCAGTATTATTAATGGAATATTTTTAAGGATTTGTGATTTGTTAAAACTTGACTGCATGTACATTTGTATTTACTCAGTTTGCACACCAATACTGTTGTGTTTAGCTTTTCGTAGGTCAAAAACAGTATATTGCACAGGACATACAGCATGTTACTAAAAATACATTCTAGAAATCCTCAATTTTATATTGTTCTTTCTTGTTGTTGATTAATAATACAGCAATTGTAGCCTTTGGTTGAGGTCAATACAATGTTATATTGACTTAGAGAAGCATATCGACCTCCAACTTCATCCTCAGTCAATATGCTTCAATTGGGTCAATATAACCTCGTATTGACCTCTTACAAATCATATCAATGACTGTGATCCTAGCAAAAGAAGGAACATACACTACAGAGCATACATACATAGAACCCTTACCTATGCTTGCCTTCACCTGAATAGTCTGTGAAAATGAAAGTATGATGGGTTTTTACCACAACGGAAATGTTAAATAAACAAAATTTGCGATATATAAAGATACATTGATCTTCATTCTCAGGTGAAATACTTCATAGTGTTTCTTGTTGCCCGGCCATAAAACAACTTGATGACCTACATGTAACAGTTAATTTGCAAAGTTTTAACTTGCCAAAGCAACTTTAAGTTGTCTGTGACAATCAGACAACTGCTAATTTCGAGCCCTGAAATGTTCTCTTCTGAATCTTATTCCTCCCTCATCTCATTTATTCTGATGACCTTTGCTTTTGTGACACGTGACCTTAACAGGAGATTTTCTAAGAAACTGTTTTTGAAGGATTTGACTAAATAGTGATACGGTCTATGCCTATCGAGGGAGTACATTTTGAGGTGTAAACATAGCCATTTTTGCCAAATTGGTATAATGAACCTTAAAACTCCTTCCTCCTCCTGTAATTGACATGTAACCACACCCCCTTTTTAATAGTTCGTTGATCCACTACTGATTAAACTAAGCGAACCAAAATATGCTTCTGTGATTTACCTCTTCCGTTTGAACAAGCCATAAAGACAAATAAAACAATTGCTACTATATAAATGGTAGAAATTACATGAATTTAATATGTTATGCATGGCATAATTAAGAAAGTGAGTAAATTTATTATTAAATTATTTAAAACTAATCAAAGAACAAAAAAGGTCTACTGTGTGAAGTTTTAAGGAAAAGGGCAACCAACTCATACTGCTTACACAAGCAAGAGTCACATGAGTATAGAATTACTGTCACACAAACTTTTCCAGTCTTGTATTGGGGAAGGGTGTCTATTTTAAACACAATCATGTCTGATCGAAATATATTCATCAAATGCATTATCCAGTCTTCAGACAGCGCAAAACACATTTAACTTTTTTTTGTTATTCCTTTTGACCCTCTATGCCCACAGAACCTCGACAATTGATTACATGTTAAATACTAGTATGTCAACGTCTTAAATGTGGCTGAAATGTTTGATATTTGACTTGAAAAAGCAACTGCTAGTAATCTACATGGAGCTTTAACAGTTTTTTATTTTTTTTGCCAGTCATCAGATTTTGGGTTCATCCGAGTAAACAGCATTACAGTACTTTGATTTTCTATTGCAATCAACTATGTACTACTTCAAGAATATGTTTGTTGAAATTACAACCCAGAAAAAATACAATGCATTTGAATTTGCTAGAAAATTGTCTACAGCTTTTTATTACCAGTAATTGTATGATTTCACAAAATTTTTATCGCAATCAACTGTCATTATACTTAATCATAAAACATTTGTGACATGATTGCTCCCCTTAGAACATCTGGTAGATACTTAGCCAGCAGTAAGCGGTTGAGCTAGGGAAGTTCTTCCTTAGTTCAGTCGTTTAGAGCGCTGCCTTGTAACACAGAGGTCCCGGGTTCGAGTCCCGGAGGAGACAAAGTGATTTTGCAATAGAATCATGCTTTCCAGTTACATTTGGAGCTCAACTAAAAAACCCAAGGTGGTTAGAGAGGATTTCTAGCTAGGGTATGTGTTATGAGAGTCATAATGGTATGACTCCTCTTGAGGTTGGGGAAGTGTGACAGGATTGCTTCCCTTAGAACATGTGGTAGATACTTAGCCATCAGTAAGCGTTTGAGCTAGGGAAGTACTTCTTTAGTTCAGTCGCTTAGAGCGCTGCCTTGTAACACAGAGGTCCCGGAGAAGACAAAGTGATTTTGCAAAAGAATCATGCTCTCTGGTTACACATTATCCTTTACTATAGTATTGATTAATGGGTGTTTTCATAATGGCCCTATTATATCTCCAAGGTCTGTTATAATGGTTGAGGATGCCTGTAATGGCACCAGGCAACGCCTCCAAGGCCATTATTACTGACGGAGGGTCAATTTGAAAACATTCATTTCTTAACACTTTTATTAACCAAACCGTCAATGTGTAAGATTCAACCAAGCCAAATCAGTTTTTTTTTTTGAGAAATTGTATAAATATAATTATACCAAATGCAATATTAAAAAGAAAGTTTTAAAGTGATGTGATGGAATAACATGTATTACTTTGTAAATGTAAATATAGTTTTATTGTTGTCTTATTCAAAGCAATTTATCGCATACAAAATACAAGATTTCATTCTGGATTTTAAAACTCAAAATTAAATAAATTGATAGACATCATGGAATGTGTTATATAATTATTAACTTAATAACTGGGTCAAATTAGATAATTCATGATTCTTGGTAACTTTCAATTGCTTAATTTTTCTTCTCCCCAGAAATGTATTTGAATAGATAACAATTGAAAAGTTGTAATAGCCCTGCTTATTCATAAAGGCCATTTTTTTCATAATGGCCTTGTTTATTCTTAATAGCCCTGTTTATTCATAATGGCCCTGTATTAATGCCCTGTTAGTCTGTACTGGACCAGTTTTGCTTTTATTAATAAATTAGCAGTTTCAAACATCATGCACTAAACTGGTTAATAAACGTATCTAAATTAGGGAACACTTTGCATAAAACACAGGTAACCCGAAAGACCAAGGCAAATGACGGAATGACACCTGAAATTTTAATTGAAGCACATATTGGTGACTCTAAAACGTTGATAAATAAATTATATTACATTATATAGAAGTGTATGATATAACATAAAAAGAACTTATAGAAGCAGGTCAGTTCATAAAGATGTCATTATAATTTAGTGGATACATCCAACATGGGGACCAAGGAAATAAAAATGGAAAAACTAAAAGAAGGAAAGAAGGATTGCATACAATCCCCCAATGTGTACATTTTGGACCACCAAAGTGAAGCCCTCATGCCACAAGGCAATGAACAATGGGAGGGTGGGTGCCTCCCCTAATAAGACCCTGGATATATTCACACACCCATAGCCAGGGGGGGTTCGAGGGGTTCATACAATCCCCCTTGAAAACAAATAAGCACTGTTAACGTCGACGTTCTGTTACTGTTAAAGTTGAGTATGATTGTATTGAACCCCCCTTGGAAATTCCTGGCTATGGGCCTGTATTCATATCTAATTTCCCTTTTAAATTCCCCTTTTAAAGAAAATCTAGAATACTTAACTGTCTGGAATAATAATTTTTTTAATGTATTTATATATATATATTCTAAAAAAAAAAAATTTCATATTCTAATTAAAAAGTTACAAGGAAGACAGCACGTAAGTCTTATATGATTTGGATGGGGACGTTAAATCCAAGGTCCCGTGTTCAGGGAGTACCACGCTCTTTGCACATTAAAGATCCTTCTCAACAAGCTCTTTTTGAGTGGTCCATAAGTGACCGGTTGTTTGGCAAAATTATTTCGTACTGGTTTTGGCTTTGATATATTTTTCTGTGGTTTATAATTTAACTATTTTGTTATTTGGTTTTCATGGTCTAACTTTTGTCTAAAACCTGTTAGTATTCAAACTTTGATGAGTTGAGCCTTTTTTCTATTAATGTTTTATAGTGTGTCCTTTTATGTCGTATTGTTACACCATTGTCTCAGGTTAGGGTGAAGGTTGGCGCCAGATAAAACATTCAAACCCGCTGCATTTGTTTGCACCTGTCCTAAGTCAGGAACCTGATGTTCAGTGGTTGTCGTTTGTTGATGTGGTTCACAAGTGTTTCTTGTTTTTTACATAGATTAGACCGTTGGTTTTCCTGTTTGAATGGTTTTACACTAGTCATTTTTGGGGCCCTTTATAGCTTGCTATTCGGTGTGAGCCAAGGCTCCCTGTTGAAGGCCGTACTTTGACCTATAATGGTTCACTTTTACAAATTGTGACTTGGATGGAGAGTTGTCTCATTGGCACTCATACCACATCTTATATCTATTTATAGCAAATTTTGTAAAAAACACATTTATATTTGCCAATGAAAATCTTTAAAGTCGTTTTGAGAAGTTGCTATTACAATACACATATGAATCATCCAGTCAGCTGCTTTGTTTTAATTATAATACAATCAAGTATAATCAAGTTCATAATTAAAATTAAATTAAATATGTGAAAGTTATTAATTATATTTCCATTAACGAGTAAATCATTAAGAAAACTAATAGGTGATTGGAGTAATTGCAGTGCTTTGGTGTAGTTATCTTTTTAAAACTTCGTCAAAGACAATACCCTACATGTATATACAGGACATAAATTAATACTTTATTTTCATAGTATTTCTCTTTTGAATGTATGCAATCATTCTTTTAGTCTTCCCATTTTAATTTCCTTGGTCGCCATGTTGGATGTATCCACTAAATTATCATGAAATCTTTATGAACTTACCTGCTTCTATAAATTCTACTTATGTTATATCATACACTTCTATTGTAATATTATTTATTAATTAATGTTTAAAAGTCAACAATATGTGCTATAATCAAAATTTGAGGTGTCATTCGGTCATTCCACCTGTTATTCGAATAATGACATGTCATTCGGTCTTTCGAGCACAGGCACTTGTCTCTGAAAAAAATGTCTTAAACACCTTAATATAACACAAAGTACTAAACTCGCATTTTTGAAAAATGACAATCGGTCGCGAACTTTCATTACATTTCGATTCCTTTGTTGCCTACCCCACTAAAATTTATTATGCCGTAAATTTAATAGTGTTGGATAATCTGATGAAATTACCAACAGATTATCTATTACTATCGGTTGACAGCATCCACCGACTATCGGTTATAATCACATCATTATACCTTGCTCTTTTTTTATATGAAATCATGCATTCAACTACATTGTACATGTCTAATGCATATATTCAATATCATTGCAAAATTTTGTATGTTCATGTTTCATCTTTTGTTTCCTTTTCATACTTTATTTAGCAACTAAAACAGTGAATAAATTAGAATCCAGCAGTATCTTCCCTAGAAGATTTTTCATACATGTTGGGTCCATGGTGAATTTGCAACGCGCGTGCGACGCTTCTTTTTCAGAATTAGTTACGCTACATAATTTATATGTTTAAAGCCATATACCAATCTAATTATTTTATTAGGTACAGCAATTCATATAAGTCATGGAACTTTAAAGTATTTATCACAGATGAGAGGAATTAATGAAAGACCTTATAAACAATAATAAAAATAATCCAGTCTGCAATAGTTACTTACAAATTAATGTCATGTACACATTATTTTGTTGATATCTTCCTCTGTTTCAACTTTCCAGAGGTCACCACACATTTTTTCAAAATCAAAATCTTCCTCCTTTGGTCCTTCAATTGATATACATGATATATGCATTAAGCAATTCAGCACTTTTTGGCATAGTCTGTGTCTCAAAGGTGTTTTAACTCTGTTTAAACATGAAAAACACCTTTCACAATCAGCTGTTGAAACTGGCAAAACAAGATCAATCGCTGCATACTTAGACAGACAAAGATACTGTTTTTCGTTTCTTTGGATCTTTTGTGATTCTCGTATTTTCTTTCAGTGATACAATGGTACTGGTAGGGTTTCTTGTGTCTGTTGGTACAAAAATGTACATGTTGACTTTCAGTGCATTCTGGTGAAGGTTGAATTTCAACTTCAGGGCTTTTGCTCATGGTGATGATTTTCATCTGTTTGACTACAATTTGATGAAGGAGTAGACTTCTCTAACCAACTTGTCAAAAAAGTTGGGCCAGTAAGGTGACATTTCTTTGATGGTTGCTTGGACATGGTTGTTAAAATGATGATTGTTCTTCGAATTGTGCTGATAGAATGGTTTCAGCATCAACAGCAAGCTGTTAAATAACACTTTGAATATCATCATTGCTTCAAAGAGATTTTACAGGAAACAATAAAAAAAAGTTTATTTGCGTTTATTGGAGGCTAAGCTGACATTTTATTTCATGACAATTAACTATTTTTTTCTAATACATCCCTGTCAAATTTATTTATAACGCTTCATAATTGTAAAAATCCTATTTTGCCGAAGTGAAAGAAATTTAGCCCCACTTGTGTAAAAAAACGGCAAATGAATCCGCTATGTACACTTAAGCTTAAATCTACACGTCTCAATCTTCAAAATCGCTTATCTAAAAATACTACCATCGCTAACATTTTTAACAATAAAAATCGTGGTTACCCTTCTATCGATAAGTGTCATGCCAAAAAATGACTTACATGTCCCCGTCTTTCCACCCACAATACGGTAAGGTCTACGTTTAATGGTCGCACATTTTCTTTAAATTTTGAAACTGATATAACTTGAAAAACAAACAGTATTATTTATTTACTCACATGAAACAAACCGGGATGCGGTATTTCAGTACGTAGGTGAAACTGGACGATATTTATCTAAACGCACGCAAGAACACCTGTATCGTTTTAAAAGACCCAATAAATTCAAAAGTATCATTTATCAACATCTTAAAAAGCACAATCATCCTATTAAATATTTAACAGTTCTTAAGCAGCCTGGTGAATCTCATTCAAAGTTTGTACGATCACGGAAAATAATTGAATTAAATTGGATTAAAAAATTACAGACAGTCTACCCTCTCGGTCTTAATGATAATATCATGGGAATTGGTAATATATCAAGAACCGATTCTGTTAACATTTTGGATATAGTTTCTAAAACTGTTCGTAAAAATCGTTCTCATGGGCGTAGAAAAAATCGCAATCAAAGAAAAATCTGGACCAACCATACAAATATTTCGGACCTAATTTCTATTTCAAAAAACAACGGCAGACATTATCTATTAACCAAGCTCTGTTCTTTGCCTATAAATAAATTAAATAAAATTTTAGAGGATTGCAACACAATTTCATATTGCAGTCCTAAGTATGAAATCGTTCAAATTATAATGGCATATTGATTCCCAAAATTGATCGCCCTGAAGATCATAAAAAACATTTTATTAAAATAAAGTATGTCAATAAAGGTTTTGATTTTGTAAATATTGCTTGTATTTTTAACAACCATTCTGTTAAAGAACAAATTCCTGGATATTTTGATAATACTGAACTCCCTCTTATTTGTTATATTTACAAGAAATCTACCCGGAAATTTGTGTTTAATTATAGCCAAGTCTGTAAAGATGTAAATATCAGTGAAAAAACACCTACGTCATGTCATTGTAGTAATTCCGAATACACTTATGGCCCCATTTCCCATGTTATAACAGGAGACCTTAACATTGTTCGGGACCGAGATTTAAAATCATTCCTCAGTAAAGGACCTAAATATCGCCCCCCGTCAATTATTAATTGGAATGAGTGTCGTAATATCATCCACGACTCACTTCGTGCTTACTGTTTGAAATGGATAAAACGGGAAAAAGCTGACAAAAAATCTTTGGACTCTTTTTTTAATTCAGTAATGAAGATAGTTGATATACGTATACAACATTTTAAAGAACATTTTACTCTTAACAACAACCATAAAAATCCTATTTCTCGTATCAAACATAAACTAAAAGAACTAGCCAAGGAATTTGTTTTTGTCCCGGCTGATAAAGCTGCTAATAATATCATTATAGTTTGACGTAAATTTTACATTGAGGTTCTGCAAAAGGAAATCACGAATTCACCAACATTCCAACTGACTTCATTTTCAGAAAACGATATCTGTAACAAACATAAACTATTAGCTACTTCTTTACAAGCAGAACCAAATACAATGAAAGTCCCAACTATGTACTGGCTACCGAAGCTACACAAATCACCTTACAAATATAGATTTATTTCGTCTTCAAGTCATTGTTCCACTACTAAATTGTCTATTCTACTTACTAGTACACTTGGTACAATCAAAAACCTGATAATAAATTGTTCAAATAAGGCCTTTGAAAATAGTGGAATTAATTACTTTTGGAGTGTCAAAAACTCATTGGAAGTACTTGATAAATTACATGCATATATTGGTGATTTTGAATCTGTTCAAAGTTTTGATTTTTCTACCCTATATACCACTTTGCCTCATATTCTTATTAAGAAAAAATTCACACACCTAATTAAATGGGCATTTAAAAAGTCGGAATGCGAATACATATGTTCAAACTCTTTTAGGTCATTTTTTAGAGCAACAAACAAAAGAACTATGTCAATTGGACATGCTTTGATACTATATCTGCCTTGAATTTTTACTTGATAACATTTTTGTTTGCCTTGGAGATTCTGTATATTGTCAAGTTATCGGAATTCCAATGGGGACTAACTGTGCACCACTTATTGCGGACCTGTTTTTGTATTGTTATGAGTTACAATTTATGACTATAATCAGCAAAGACCCATCGAAACAACATCTGATACAAAAATTTAACAATACTTTTAAATATTTGGATGATATATTGGCTCTCAATAATGACGACTTCAGTATGTATACTAAAGAAATTTATCCTGTTGAACTTACTTTAAATAAAGCTAATACTTACAATGACCACTGTCCTTTCCTCGATCTTGATATCTACTGTAAATTCAGAAATTATTGCGTGCATTTATTATTGCGATTTTTCAAAAATGGACAAGAATGCGAGTTTAATTATTGCGATTTCAGAAAAATCTACATACAGATCTATGTTTTAGTTATCAAAATGCGAGTTCTTATTATTGCGATACTCATCTAGTCGCATTATTCGCATTAATAAAAACCTCGCAATAATTTCTGAATTTACAGTATATCATTTAAGGGAAGCTTAATACAAAAATTTATGATAAAAGAGATGATTTTTCATTTCCTATCGTTAATTATCCATTTTTAGATGGTGACGTTCCCTTGTCACCATCTTATGGTGTTTATATATCTCAACTTGTACGATTCGCTCGTGTATGTAACAACGTATTAGATTTTAGGGAGAGAAATTTATGTATTACTGAAAAATTATTACACCAGGGTTTTCGATATCATAAACTAGTCAAAACATTTACTAAATTTTATCATCGGTACAAGGACATCATTCGTAAATATAACTCAACATGCAGACATCTTATACGTTTGGGTATTTCACATCCAATCTTTTATGGTAATATTCTTTACAAAGCACAAAAATGTCAGTATTCACCTCAAAAGCTAACAAAACCTTTCAACAGACTTATTAAGAAGGGATATAGTTACGATACTGTTGTCAGGTCATTAAAGATTGCATATTTTGGCTTTAATATTGATTCACTTATAGGGTCTTTGCATCGGAATTAAACACATTTGTTCTAAAACCAGTTGTTGGCATGACACGGGTTATGTTCTTCTCATATATTTTATGACGGTATAATACTAAACCCCTAACAGGAGGGATTGTGCCTGATATTCATATGATGAAGACATAATCTTTCCATCAGTTTAATTGAGGTCTGGAGCTGGCATGTCAGTAACTGCTAGTAGTCTGTTGTTATTTATGTATTATTGTCATTTTGTTTATTTTCTTTTGTTTCCTATTCTGACATCGGACTCGGACTTCTCTTATACTGAGTTTTACTGTGCGTACTGTTGTGCGTTTGTTTTTACTACATTGGCTAGAGGTATAGGGGGAGGGTTGAGATCTCAAAAAACATGTTTAACCCCGCCGCATTTTTGCGCCTGTCCCAAGTCAGGAGCCTCTGGCCTTTGTTAGTCTTGTATCATTTTTAATTTTAGTTTCCTGTGTATAATTTGGAGTTTAGTATGACGTCCATTATCACTGAACTAGTATACATATTTGTTTAGGGGCCAGCTGAAGGACACCTCTGGGTGCGGGAGTTTCTCGCTGCATTGAAGACCCATTGGTGGCCTTCGGCTGTTGTCTGCTCTATGGTCGGGTCGTTGTCTCTTTGACACATTCCCCATTTCCATTTTCAATTTTAATCAATCTGTAAAGTCAATGCCACGTTTATAAAGAAAGAAATTGCTTATGTCTTTGATTACAGGATGTTTGACATTGTTATTGTCACATACTGGTATTTTTCGTTACAATTTGTTTAACTGTGCATGTAAAATGCAAACAGGAAACGGACAAGAAGTTGATATGTTATAAGTCCAAAAACTATAACATCAATTGATTGAACAAAATCCTAATCGATTAATGACATCGCCAAGCCCAACCAACTGATTTCTGACTAATTCCGATCATCGGAACAACATTAAAATTTATATTGATTTATCTACACAATGGTGTATGACACGCCTACCTTTGTTGTCCGTATCATTCGTAGCAGGCCTCTCAAGTATGTCTATCGTAATTATTTTGTCTTCTCACAGCCCTTTGGAAATATAAGGTTCGCTGTAAATGGTTAATTATAAAAATTATTTCCCAAAAACCTGTTAGTTTTTCTCTGAATAGAACTTATCATCCAGATAGTAAATTTGTAAGAGATTCCGTGAAAAAAAATGTATTTTTTAAGTGTTATTTGAGGTACGAGTTTCTATTTTTAGACTCAAATTTTCCCATTCCATCAATTTCATTCAGACTCTCTCTGGACTTTAAATATAAAATTGAGATACCGGGTAACTCCAAAAAACATTTATTTTTAGCAATAAGATTTGACCATTCGGATATCGAGATATGTATAAGAGAGGGAAAAGATACCAAAGGAACAATTATAATTAGCCATTTACTGCCAACCTTACATTTCCAAATGGCTGTGAGAAGACAAAATAATTACAGTTGATCGGACATACCATGAGGCCTGCTACGAATGATTCCGACAACAAAGGTAGGTGTGTCATACACCATTGTGTAGATAAATCAATGTAGATTTCAACACAACACGTTTTAGTGGGGTAGGTCGTCCAAGAATGTTCTGACCTCCAACGGCTGTTTTGCCAGACAAGCTGGGGCCGTCTGTCAGAGCAATCTCGGACTAATGGGTAGACAACAGAGGAATCGAAATGTAACGAAAGTTCGTGACTAAATGTCATTTTTCAAAAATGCTAGTTAAGTACCTTGTGTTATATTAAGGTATATATGTGGAAAAAAAATCAGAGACAAGTGCCTGTGCTTTCGAGCTAGCCCATAAAATACAGGTGAAAATATTTCTAGCCTTATAAAAGGAAATCCTTGCCTCGTAAACACGTAAAAGATGTGTTGTTTTTGGGGAAAAATATTGACTTTTCATGAAAAACAGGAAAATTTCAAACTGGAATAGTTCGAAAAGTCTTAGATATATATAACCTGAAAAACATTATACCTGAGACATAGATTATATTGACTTTCTTCCCAAAATTAAAACGCGCCAGGTGCTATGAGGGCGAGGGAAAAGAAACTGTTCAAACATTAATTGTTACTTATTCTGTAAATTCCTCCTAAAACTGGACCACCTTCTACTTGGTCGAAATACGTTGTTGTAAATGGGAGTAAATCAAGCAATTCAGTTGTACTTTCAGGAGTCCCCCAGGGAACAGTTCACGGGCCAATCATGTACCTGACTACTATAACCAAGGATTTGTATAGTGATTCTATACAAATCCTTGCTATAACACAGAGCCTTTTTGAATTACAAACTATGCCGGATGATGATGCAAGTCTTTCAAATATAAATGCATATAAATGCCAACCATTTGTGAATGTAATGCATGTTGTTATATTATTGTTTTTATGTTGTGTATCCTCGATGATTGAAAGTTCGTTATTATTGTTTTGATTATGTGTCGATGATAGGTTTCTATACTCGGTCTAAAGCTCTCTCGAGCTGATGTTGTACAGTTTTATAAATGCTATATCAAAATAATCTAAGACATAAGACATAAGACATAAACCTTTATTTAGAGTCGGTTTAAGCAATACAATTATAAACATAAGCTCTGAAGAGCTTATAAAACCAACAGAACAAAAGCACAACAAACAAAACATACATATCAAGTCAGGCATGCACACATACAATTAAACATACTGAGAAAACAAGAGTTCATATTAATATGTATACATGCAACACAAAAGTTCTATAAAGCATCTTAAACACACACACTGAAGCATGCACTTATGAGCTCGAGGTAAAAACAGCAAAAATAATGGTTTGCAACATAAAATGCACATAGAGATTAGTTAAGTAACTACACTAAGCACAAAATAGCAGAAGCACTATAGTAAACAAAACAAAATAATTTTGCCATACTGAAAACAAAGCATTAAACCAAAAATAATGAACAGAATTAACTGGTTTTGCAGTTGTGTCGGTTAAAAGCTCATTAGAGCTTATGTTTGTCTTTGTTTGTATACCTTGCCGACTCTAAATAAAGCTTATTTATTATTATATTTATAGGCGAAACATTGGCATGAGCTACCAAAACAAGAATTTATCAAGTTCTTGAATTGATTTAAAGATGATTGCTTACGTAGCTCATCTGGCAGCTCATTCCAAAGCTTAGCACCCGCATACCTTAAAGATTGTAGGCCATATGCAGTTGTTCTCACATGTTGCAGGTCTGCTGTATTCTGGTATCTAAAAGAGTAAGGGTTATCATTTAAGTGGATTAAATCATGGAGATAAACAGGACAATCTTTGTTAATAATTTTGAAAACTTCAATAGCCAATAATCGCATTCTTCTAATTTTTAAAGATGGTAATTTTGATTTGCAGAGTAGATCTTCATAACTTGCTGAATAGTCTTCATAAATAAATCTTAGTGCTCTCTCTTGAATTTTCTCAATCTTTTTTGTATTAACCTTCCCACAAAAGTGCCAAACAGTTAACTAGTGGGCAGTACTTAAAGTTGGACATTAATATGAAAGAATAATTAATTGTTAATTTTCCAAGTTTAGTCAGGTGTTTTCCAATTCTTTTAAATACATTTATATCTTAACTTAACTTAATTTAAGAGGGTAGGAATGCCCTTTACCGTCAGGCGTCAAACGGTTATTTTCGGCTACCGTTAGCGTCAAATTGGTTAACATTTTATCGTGAGTCGTCAAAATATTCTTATCGTGATTCGTCATTTGAAATAATTAACCGTTACCGTTATTACTGTAAAAACTTTAACGTGATTCGTCGAAATCAGTAGATTTTTGTATCGTCATAAAGAAAATGTACATTTTATCGTCAATATCATGCACCAAAAATTACCGGCGTTAACGTCATTTGGCAAGATTTTTTATCGTTATTCGCAAGGATATGTATAGTGTCTCACTATACAAATCCTTGTTATTCGTCATGAAGGTTACAATTGTATTATTGATCAACAACTATTGCATGAACAATGTAAAATTGAGGATTTTTAGAATGTATTTTTAGCCACGGTAACATGCAGTATGCACTGTGCAACATTCTGTTTTTGACCTACGAAAAGCTAAACACAACAGTATTGGCGTTCAAACTGAGTAAATACAAATGTACATGTGATCAAGTTTAAACGAATCACAAATCCTTAAAAATATTCGATTAATAATATATATATATCATATTTATATTATATTATTTTTATGCAAAACGTTGCCGTTTCGTTCCCCCGTCATTTTGTTCCCTCTCTAAATCCGCTCTTTCCACCGTAAGTAATTAATTCTCGAAAGCTGTCATATTGACTTGGCAGCATTTATACTAAACATTAAAAAATAAGGTCTTCATCTACATATACTATGCTTCTTAATTTCAACATGTTGAAGATTACACCAGAAGGAAATTGCTAGGAAAAATTTTAAAATCTGAACATATTTACAACAAGGATTTGTATAGTGATAATATATATATATATATAATACACTATACAAATCCTTGTTTACAATAAGCAGAGACATATAATAAAGTATTATATGTCTCTGCAATAAGTGAGCTACCATTTGATTTTTATGTTGGGGGCTAGGATGAAAAATTTTGTCCTGCCTATTTATTTTCCCCTCTATTCGGTCCTGCCTTTTTATTTTTCACTCTATTCGGTCCTGCCTTTTTTTTTTAGTTTATCCTGACTTTTTTTTTACATAAATTGTCATCCTGTTTTTTTTTGCAAATAATCTCATCCTGCCTTTTTTTTTACTCAAAAATCCTGTCCTGCCTATTTTTTTCAAATTTCATCCTAGCCCCCCCCCCCCCCCCATAAAAATCAAATGGTAGCTCCCTTAGAAGTTCTCACAGCTAATTTTGCTAAATGTGTGCAATTTTGCTACTCTGTGCAATTTGGGTAATGTGACGTTATGTAGATAAAAACATTTATTTGTTCTAGCAATATATTTGGGATTCTGCACCAGACTTAAATACATTTCAATTAATAATTCCATAACCTTATTGTTCTTGGAAAAAATGAAAATAAATGGTAATTTGTTTGAGAGAATGGTTGTACAAATTTATTTCTCTTTTGATGGTACTAAGTATTGCTTGTTTGAGATGGAAACAATTGATGTTGGATTTTGTAGAGCATGGTGACTGATGCAATATTTGTTCTTTGTTGTAGTGTTGGCCAGCTTAGGGAGCTACCATTTGATTTTTATTGGGGGCTAGGATGGAAAATTTTGTCCTGCCTTTTTATTTTTCCCTCTTTTCGGTCCTTCCTTCTTTTTTTTTAGTTTATCCTGACTTTTTTTTTCCATAAATTGTCATCCTGCCTTTTTTTATTTGCAAATAATCTCATCCTGCATTTTTTTTTACTCAAAACTCCTGTCCTGCCTATTTTTTTCAAATTTCATCCTAGCCCCCCCCCCCCCCCATAAAAATCAAATGGTAGCTCCCTTAGAAGTTCAAGCATGGCTGTTACACTACTTTTGTAGCTGTATTGATTTAATGTTTACCTAGCAGTTCTTCTCTGTATCATTTTAATTTTGTTTATTTGTTGTTTCTGTCAGGGATCCCAGACAACACATATTCTACTTTTAGTCTGACACATGTTTTGTATTAAAGAAAGTTCTTTTATGCTTGAAACTGGGTGAAAATAGGCATGTGGATAACAAACACTCTGTTGAAAATATATAAAGGTTCTTTAATAAAAGTCTCAGATGACAATCAACATAATCACAGTCATATAAAGACCCTACAAAACTACTATAACTACTAGTGAAAAAAGAATACTCTGCCATGTCTTTGAACAAGTTCACTTGCACTATGTTACATTCTAAATGAAATAACATTGTCATTCTCATTTACACCTATATTTTCTGTCTCAAACGTGTGTCTTACATGTACATGTATAATGTTTATGCATCTCATAAACTTTATTGTGATAAATATTCTGTTCCCATGTAAAAATATACTTCTACATGAATTTATAAATATTTGTAAATGAAGCAAAATAGCAAGGCAAAGAAATATCTATATGCAGCAACTACGCAAAGGCTAGTATAAGTAAGCAAAATAAGCAAATTATTAACTCAATTATAAAAAACATAATTCAACTCTTTGCTTACCTCAAGTGCTAATTTGAAGGTAAAATAAATATATATTCTAATATCTACACCAATCACATCATGATTACATCAAATATTAACCTATTACAGTAGATACATTTGAATTTATAACTAAATTGTGTTTAGTGTTTAAAATATAACCCCATAATATGAACACATAATTAACATACAAAAATCTGTTCTCTTAGATGCTGAAAAAAATAAAGGTTTTAAAATGAATATTTAACAATTTGATTACTACTTATTTATACACAAGAAAACTCTTTCCTTCTGTTTTATCATGTTTATATTATTTCACTCCATTATCTGATTATAATATCAAATTTGTGTTCACCGATATTTCAGGTCTATGGCAATTGCAACAGTTGTTTGTAAAATATTTGATATACATTATAATGTTTATCTTTTTTATTTGCAGGTTTCGAAACCTAATTGTGTATTTCGAGGAGACCTTGTAATTTTCATTCATATTACTAAAACTTCTCCAGATGCCTTTACAATGTATATTGTTAATAAATTGAATTTAGCTGCATAGCAGATACATAGCAACAAAATCCTATTTCAGATATTTGTAAAATGGAACTCCAAAAACAAAATTGTTTAAGTTTGCACACTGAAGAATTCACACAGAGCAGTTCATCAACTGTAATTGAAACAGTTCATTGCAAGATTTTAAAGGAAAAATTAAGACAGAACAGAAAATGCAGTTCGAAAATACAAAGCAAGAAAATACAGGAACACCAACACAAAGTTTTACAGGAGAAAAAGAACAAACAAGAGGACTTTTATACTTGTCAAAAATGTTTCAAGACTTTTAGTCGCAGAGGAGGATTACAAAGACACAAAGCAATACATCTGCCAGAAAAACCTTTTAAATGCAAGTTTTGTGAAAATGGATTTAGTGTAAAAGGTGCACTTAAATTACATATGAAGAGTCACACAGGAGAAAACTGCAGTGAATGTCCTGTATGTAATAAACTGTTTGTCACTAAATGGTTGTTACAAAGGCATATGATAACACACGCTGATGAAAAACCTTATGCTTGTTCAATATGCAGCAACTCTTTTAAATATGAAAATAGTATCAAGCTTCATATGAAACAACATCTAGGACTCACCAAACAAATTGAAATGCAATTGGATGAAAGCCCTTTTATATGTTTATTATGCGAGCAGACATTTACATCAAAAGAGCATATAGTAAAACATATGAATGAACACTTAGAAATCTCTGAAAGCAAACCTTTTATGTGTGACATATGTGGAAACAGATTTAGTCAAAAAGGTGATTTAAAACGTCATATAAATAGACACTTTGACAAGGATCATAAACCCTTTGCTTGTGGTGTATGTGGTAGAAGTTTTAATCATTCAGGTGACGTCACAAGACACATGAGAATACACTCAGGTGAGAAACCATACAGCTGTGGTGAATGTAATAAGCAGTATGTTAGAAAAAGTGATTTAGTAAAACATGTTAAAACACACAAAGATGGGCCATACAAATGTGAAACTTGTGATCAACAGTTTCAACGGAGGAGTAATTTTACCAGACACAATTGTAAAACATCAGATTAATAAAAAAACATTTTTGTCTACCAGGTATCTTGCTATGATTGCTGTCAATAAAGCCCAGCAAGGCAAAGCCTAGCAAGTCATGTATTTTGACTGACCAATTTTCATTATTCATGTTAATCATTGATTTCATTTAATCTTTGTTAAGTCTTCAAGATGACTTTAGATTTTCAACCAGTTAGTAAAATATTTAAATCTACAGTATCCACATGTGTAATAGTAGTCTCAGTTACTGTACAATAGATCATAAATATTTTGAATTTTATTGAAAATCTTGATACAAGTATCTTATTTGTAAGAATATTAATGTGATTTCTAATTTTGTAGTTATGTTCTGTTGAATTTTAAGGAATTACCATACAATGTTCAATATAAAGTTTTCTGTTTGACAACCTTGAACATGTTTAGTACCAAATCCATACATACATGGACACATGTTTCAAAGAATGTGTATAAAACAAATAAAAAGTTCCTTTCATACAAATATGTAATTTCTGTTGTTAACAAATTGTTATGAAGTTCATAATTTTATGTTTGTTTGTGTTGTTAAAGCAAACAGTGTACATATGTTTATTTTTGGTTGTGAGTTGATGGTTTGCATTCATTTATACCTGTACATGAAGGTGTATAATGATCTTAAATTACAGAAAAGAAACATGCTGTTTTATATATATACTTACCTTCATGTACAAAATACTAACAGAGCCACAGCAAATTTGGAACATAAAGCTCCCAATCCCACATAATGTGCCAATACATATTACTTAAATCATGTGATATTGACATTAGCTCTACGAACTTTATATTGAATATTAAAAGGAGATGTGGTATGATTGCCAATGAGACAAATATCCACCTAAGTTTAAATGAAGTGGATGGAAGAAATTAAAGGCAACCGTACAGCTTTCAACATTGAGAAAAACTATAAGGTATAGTCTGCTTTAAAAGACCCGGGCATGAAAAATATGAAACAAATGAAACAATTCAATTGAGAAAACTAACGCCTAATTTATAACAAAACAATTTACGAAAAACAAGTATGACAGACATGAACCAACGACAACCTCTGAACTACAGGCTCCTGACTTGGGGATAGGCACATAAAGAATGTGGCGGAGTTAAACAAGTTTGTGAGCGCTCAACCATCCCCTAACCTGGGGCAGTGGTGTTACAGCACAACATAAAAATCCTTTGAAAATTGCTTAACTCAACAGATATATTCAAAGCAGAACAACATCTAACAAAAACACAGACCGGACGTGGCAGGGTATTTAATACATCCCTAACAACAAAATTCTTTGACCAATAAATTTTGATATTAATAAGGTTGATCTTCTCATCATGAGGATTCAATAGACTATAAATGAAATAGACAAGCTTTGTAATATCAACATACTTTTCCCATAAGCTATTAGTTGAGCTAGAACTAAAATTTGCAGACCAGTGTGTCCTTACACAGAAAGTTCAGAGATGTCCTTATCCCCAGGGAAGATAGGTTTATATAAAGGAATACTCAACTAGACTACAATTGTAAACATATGAAGTGATTGGCGTGCTTCAAATTCATTCATTATCTTCAACTTAGTCTTAGTACACTGTAAATTAAAAGTTTAGAGTGGCTATTGTCCTTACTTAGTCATTGATATTATGATTTCACGTTAAAATTTCTCACCTGCTTAACTTATAGTGATTAAATTTATGTTAAAGATCTGTAATATGAAGGTTTTACGACACATAAACTTAACATTAACAACAATTCATGGAAATGAGGTCAAGGTCAGGCCAGACAGACATGTACACCTTACAATCATACCATACACAAACATAAGTTAGCCTATTGCTTATGGCATCTGAGAAACAGACCTAATTACGAAAACTGAACATTGACTAATGAACCTTAAAAAGGAGGTCAAGTTCGGATGAATCCTGCCAAACAACATGTACCCATATAATCATTCCATACATCAAATATAGTTGACCTATTGCTTATAATAGTGTCTGAGAAACAGACATAACCATGAAACTTAACATTGACCAATGAACCATGAAAATGAGGTCAAGGTCAGAAAAACCCTTCAAGACAGACATGTATACCTTACATTAGTACAATCATTCCATACCCCAAATGTAGTTGAACTTTTGATTATAGTATCTGGTATTAAACTAACAAAACCATGAAAACTTAAAAAACATTGACCAATGAACCATGAAAATGAGGTCAAGGTAATCTGCCAGTCAGACATGTATACCTTACAATCATTCCATACATCAAATATAGTGGGACTTGACCACGAAAAGGAAACCTTGATCAATAATCCATGAAATGAAGTCGAGGTCAGATGAAACCAAATATGGTTATCCTATTACTCATAATAAGTGAGTATTTCACATGACAAAAGAACCTTACATTATTACAAGGTGAATCTATTTGGCATAATTGCTGTCAGTTATGTTTGGCAATTACCTGAGCAACACATAAACAAGATGTATGATAAATACTATAGGTCATGAGTTATTCACAATATCATTCATGAAACACAAAAGAAGTCTATTAACATAACACTGATCTAATTGTGAAACTGCTCAGGCATGTGGTAGAAGTTTTTAGTTGCAAAGTTAATTATTACTGATACACCAACTACCAAGGTTTACTCAAGGACGTTCTTTTATATATGTATTTATTATCTTTTGCTTCTAAATCTTATGTCATTCTATATTATCTACCTTGATCTATATTTGGATCTTGTATGTTTTACCAAATAAATAGCTGAAAAAAGAAGGTCTGATACATGTAAGAAAAAAGTTCCCATTTGTTCAACAGTTGAATAGTACTACTTATATTGAACAGATTGAAAATAAATTATTGATATTGAATATAAACAAAATCAAATGCAGTTTTTTTAATGTGAAACATGTATTTTCATCTTTTAGAAGATATTTTTTTTACTCAGGTAAATTAATCAATGAGTGATAGATTTCTCTTAGATTACACCCCAGTTCTATTGTTATACTTCATAGTTTCTATTTCTGAAACAAGTGAAAATTGAATAGATCTATTGTTACGAATAACAATGGATTTTGACCACAGGGTGTGACGAGCGGGGTTTCTGGAAACCCCTGCTTCTACATCCCGCAAACAAAGTCCATTGTTATTCGTAACAATAGAAATTGATTATTTTTTAAATAGACAATAGACAATAGACAATACTGTAATAGTTATACACCGAGGGATAGGTGTGTCTGGATAAGAAACCCCGTCGGCCGGAGGCCGGAGGGGTTTCTTATCCAGACACACCGTATCCCGAGTTGTATAACTAACTTACACCCCATTCTAAACCCTATATTTGTTAACATTGATTATTAAATGAAAAAAAAAAACAAAAGAACGATAGCATATTTATTGATGATATCAAACCATGATTTATAAGAATATTTTTTTTGTTACATGAAACCCCACTAGTAACCTTTCTTTGGTTATCTTCGTTCAAACTTTGACAAGTGAGTATATTTTACAAATGTCAAGTTGTTTTGCATATTCCCGTTAAATACACGTGCTAATATGGATCAGCAGGTCATGGTTGACTGTTTCGTGTATTCTTATGACAAACAAAAAAAAAACCATCATGCTCCTGGTATACAGTTGTCAATATGGACGGGTATAAGACGGACGACATTTTGTGGCAAGCGTTGGATTTGGTAGAAGAGACTAAAGATAAAGGCAATATTATAACCCAAAGTACTTACCGGTATCAGTCTAATAAAGGTAATCATAACTGTATTTTACGATTTTATCAAAAACAAAAGCCCCCCTCCCTCATATCGAGAATAAACAAACATTCATATTCGAACATACTAAGTAATAGATGTGTCTGCATTAGAAACCCGACTACAAGACACGCTCAACATACAATATTTAAAATTGAGTAACTCCCTTTTTTGAGGGGCAATCAGGGGCTGATCCAGCCGGGGGTTCCCAAATCAATAGAAAAGGGGGGGGGGGGGGGGTTCCAACCATTCAAATGCATTGATCTTTTATATAAAAGTCGGGTCCAACCCGCGGAACCCCCAACCCCGGATCGGCCACTGGGTAACCGAGGGAGGGGGGTCCAGGAGTGAAAACAAGAGTTAAAATCACAATTTTTTTTTAAAGATCAATGCTTTAGAATAGAGACATATGACTGGGATAAACAAAATTACCTTCAAGCAAAAAAGTATTTAAAGGATTAGTTTTGTTTTCCATATAGATGCTTATTGGAATTTCCTAAAATGTGTTGTGTTGTGTTTTTTTAATATCATGAAACAATTTGTAGTGAACAATATTAGTAATTTCTTATGTTCATAATCAATTTCTATTGTTACGAATAACAATGGACTTTGTTTGCGGGATGCAGAAACAGGGGTTTCCAGAAACCCCGCTCGTCACACCCTGTGGTCAAAATCCATTGTTATTCGTAACAATAGATCTATTCAATTTACACTTGTTTCAGAAATAGAAACTATGAAGTATAACAATATAACTGGGGTGTAATTATTATTAAACCTCAGACACATAGGTGTACAAGAGGACATCGTATATACACGTATACACATTTTTATACTCAATACATTTACACTACACATAATAATGCATGCATGCATGGTAAAATACAGCAAAATGTCAATTTACAAATTACCATAACATTCAACTCAAAAAAGACAAATATAAATCATAAGTATCGTGTAAGTATTTTAAAAAATATTGCTAAGTTTTTGTAAAGTTCTACATGACAAAATGTTAGAAGCTGTTTTAATTTGTACTCCGTTGGATTTGCAGTATAAAATTCTGGTATATATTTATTTCTAAGCAGTTTTATTTCCTGCTTTTGACATTTGAATAGATAATGAAATTCATCTCCAATCCCGTTTCCACAGAGATGACAAATTCGCTCATTTTTTGGTATTCTAGACCATCTTCCCGTTTCTACAGGAAATTTTAAATTTGAGCATCTGAATTTTGCTATATAAATCCTGTCACACAGCTTCAACTTCATTAAATAGGTTTCCAAACGAAATTCCTGTTTGTAATGTGAATAAAATGCACCTCTTGAAGAGTTATTCATTTGGGAAAACCAATGTTGGATAAATTGGTCATTCAGTTTTTGTGAAATAATGTTCTTTAAACCCAGTTTATCTAATGGAAGTTGATTTTGCCAAATAAAACTAATTCCATTTTCGTCAAATATGGATTTAACGTACATAATCCATTTAAATTTTGTGGGGTATTGAAAATGTAATTTTAGCATTAATTTATACATAATGGAAGATAATTTGTTATTCTCTAATAATAAACTATTCCAAAACATCACCATTTTACGTTTAACAATAATTTCCAAAGGGAATCTTCCGAGTTCCCCATACACCATATAGTTTGGTGTACTGCTTCTTAATTTCAAAATATTTTTGCAAAATTGAAGGTGTATTTTCTCAATGCTATCTTTACTTTCAAATCCCCATACCTCTGAAGCATATAATAAAACCGGACTAACCAATGAGTCAAAAAGTTTAAGCTGCAAATCGACGGGAATACATATATTTTTTATTTTTCGGTATAGAGCATACAAAGACTTCTGTGCCTGATCAAGAAGTTTTTTTCGTGCAGTACAAAAGCTACCATTGTAATTAAAAAGTATACCAAGGTAGCAGTATGAATCAACTATTTCAATGTTTTCTCCATATATCCTAAAATTCTGATTCCTTTTTACTTTCTTTTTACTAAAAATCACTGCTTTAGTTTTGCTTGTGTTAATCTTTAGTTTCCATTTTTTACAATATTCTTCAAAACATACAAGGGTTTTTTGTAATCCTTCTGCACTTTCAGACAATAGCGCAGTATCATCTGCGTACAGTATAATAAACAATTTAACATACATTTGTAATGATTCCAAGCACAGATTTGAAATATTATCTAGACTTTCTATATTATTTTCCACAAAATAACTTTCTAAATCATTTAGGAACAAAGAAAACAAAAAAGGTGATAAATTTTCACCTTGTTTTACTCCTGTGTGAGATATAAAAAATTCGGAAAATTCATTTCCTTTCTTGACACATGTTTTTATATTTTGATACATATTATAGATCACATTAAATAGTTTACCTTTAATGTTTGATTTTTGCATTTTTTTGCCACAATCCCGATCTCCATATAGTGTCAAAAGCGCTTTTAAAGTCTATAAAAGTGCAAAATAGCTTCTTACCAAATGAAAAATATATAGTAATTAAAGAATACAATACAAATATATTATCAACAGTAGAGAATCCTCTACGAAAACCTGCTTGTGATTTTGAAATCAGGTCTACGTGATCTGCATAATTATTTAACCTGTAATTCAACATAGCAGAAAAGTTTTACTAAAGCATGAATTTAATGTGATTCCTCTGTACATTTCGGGATCGGATCTTGATCCTTTATTTTTAAATATAGTTATCATGATTCCATTAGACCAACTGTCTGGGACAATTCCAGTATCTAAAAATTAAATTGAATAGCTTAACGTAAATTGGCATTAAATCGTCAATTGTATTCTTTATATATTCATTTAAAATTTCATCACTACCTGAAGCTTTGCCATTTTTTAAATTCGAAACGACCTTTTTAATTTCATCTTCGGTTACTGGACTATTTAGAAATAACTCAACATCGTCTGATAAAGTTTCAAAGTCAAAATTTTGTTCGAAGAAATAGCATGAACATAAGAAATTACTAATAGTTTTCACTACAAATTGTTTCATGATATTAAAAAAACACATTTTAGGAAATTCCAATAAGCATCTATATGGAATACAAAAATAATCCTTTAAATACTATTTTGCTTTAAGGTATTCCTTTTTATCCCAGTCATATGTCTCTATTCCTAAAGCATTGATCTTTAAAAAAAAATGGGGATTCTAACTCCCGGACCCCCCCCCCCCCCCCCCCCCGGGTTACCCAGTGGCCGATCCGGGGTTGGGGGTTCCGTGGATTGGACCCGACTTCGGTCTCACTAATTAGCGACAACAAGAATTTTAGCGACAAGAAGCATCAACAAGCGACAAGAAGCGACAACAAGAATTATTTTAGCGACAAGAAGCGACAAGAAACTATTTAGCGACAAGAAAACATATTTTTTTTAATTAAAATTAATTATTGCAATAAATATTAAAAGAATATGCAAAAGAAAATAATTTTAGCGAAAAGAAAGTTAAAATTGATCGAAAAAAATGAAACATTATTTACATAATATTTTATCATCTATTATGTATAACAGCCAGTATTACGTTTAATTATTGTATTATGAGATTACTTTTCCTTGTGTTTTAGAACATATTATTTATCTTATAATTTGTTTTTTAAAACTCTTTTCATACTTTGACTTTGATGAAAACAGATACATACATTATCTTATACATATTCTTCATATTTGAAAAATAAAAAAAAGAAGCTCAATCTCTTTCTTCTTCACAAATGTTTCATTTCTTCGTCTATCTATATAATAAAACATTTTAATTAGACATATCTGCTCGTATATTTAAAAAAAACCATTAAATACAAATTTCTTTATATCTAATAAAAAAAAAATGTTTTCTTGTCGCTAAATAGTCTTCTTGTCGCTTCTTGTCGCTAAAATAATTCTTGTTGTCGCTTCTTGTCGCTTGTTGACGCTTGTTGTCGCTTCTTGACGCTTGTTGTCGCTAATTAGTGAGACCCCCCGACTTTTATTTAAAAGATCAATGCATTTGAATGGTTGGACCCCCTCCCCCTTCCCCCCTTTTCTCTTGAGTTGGGAACCCCCGGCTGGATCAGCCCCTGATTACCCCCCAAAAAGGGAGATCCTCTATATTAAATATTGTATGTTGAGCGTGTCTGGTAGTCGGGTTTCTAATGCACAGACACCTATCCCCTAGTATGTTCGAATATGAATGTTTGTTTATTCTCAAGAAGAGGGGGGGGCTTTTGTTTTTGATAAAATCGTAAGATATAAAATACAGTTATGATTACCTTTATTAAACTGATACAGGTAAGTACTTTGGGTTATAATATTGCCTTTATCTTTAGTCTCTTCTACCAAATCCAACGCTTGCCACAAAATGCCGTCCGTCTTATACCCGTCCATATAATTTGACAACTGTATACCAGGAGCATGATGTATTTTTTGTTTGTAATAAGAATACACGAAACAGTCAACCTTGACCTGCTGATCCATATTAGCACATGGATTTAACGGGAATATGCAAAACAGCAACTTTGATATTTGTAAAAGATACTCACTTGTCAAAGTTTGAACGAAGATAGCCAAAGAAAGGTTACTAGTGGGGTTTCATGCAATAAAAAAATATTCTTATAAATCATGGTTTTATATTGTCAATAAATATGCTATCGTTTTTTTTTTTTTTTTTCATTTAATAATCAATGTTAACAAACATAGGGTTTAGAATGGGGTGTAAGTTAGTTATACACCTCGGGATACGGCGTGTCTGGATAAGAAACCCCTCCGGACCCGGCCGACGGGGTTTCTTATCCAGACACACCTTTCCCTCGGTGTATAACTATTACAGAAATTTAAAGGTCCCAGTGAAAAAACTACACAGAGAACAAAAGCTATTGTATTTATTCATTGGGAAAATAGAACTGACAAAAGTTTAAATAGATTGAACAATAGGAGATGAATCTGTGGAAAAGTTTCATTTGGTCCACAATAAGGTTTTTGTGACTTAAAATATTGCCTCATTGATGTATACCCCACATAATTAATTTACATAACATATTAGAGATAAAGAAAAAACTGAAGGCAAATGTTCAAATAGCAATTTAAGTCAGGTGAACTATTTATTTTTTATTTAGAAAGATTGATTAAAACAGTTGAATATATCTACAAAATAGTAAATTTTACTTGAGGTTATGCCTTCCATGTATGAGTTGATTAATGTTATAAAAATTTGATAATACTATGTTAAACCATTTTTTTTTTTTTCGTCTAAGTGTTATTTTTTCAACTTCTTCCATTATGGGTTTTCATATGATTGATTAGGTGTTGATTCATGTAAAATCCTTTACCACATAACTGACACAGGTGAGATTTCTCACGTAAATCTGTATGGTTTCTCATGTGTCTGTTTAATGCATCAATTCTTGATACCTTTTTGCCACAAATATTACAGGTATACTTCATCCCATCTGTGTGTCTTCTAATGTGCCTATTAAGATTACGCTTATCTGCAAATGCTGCACCACATATGGTGCATGAGTGCGGTCTCTCACCCGAGTGCGTTCTCATGTGGGCTTGTAATTCACAATTTTCAATAAAGCCTTTGCCACATGTAGCACAGTTGTGAGGCTTTGTTCCTGTATGTTCAGTCATATGTTCCTGTAGATGTCTGCGGTAAGAAAAACTTTCACCACAAGTAATGCATAAGTATGGTGTTTCACCTGAGTGTTGTCGCATGTGAACTTTCAACCTATTGCTTGCTTTGAATCCTTTACCACATGTGCTACATTTGAAAGGTTTTTCATCAGTATGTGATAACAAATGAACTTCCAAATGCTGATTTGAGAAAAATGTTTTACCACAAGTGGAACATAAGAAAGGTTTCTGACCTGAATGTGATTTGATATGAACTCTAAGTGTATCAGTTCGTGAAAATCCTTTACTACACAAATGACAAACATATGGTTTATTTACATTGTTTGAAGATCTTTGGCTCTCTTTATTTCCAGGAAATTGAGCATGCAATTCTTTATTTGTTGCATGATATGGAGATGTTGACTCCTTATTTTGTGCTTCTTTTGTTTTCTTTATTGATGAATTAGATGTTGGATCTTTATTGAGATATTCTTTATTATAGTTAGCTGTGACAATTTTTTTATATATTTTTGTATTTCTCTTTGTTTGAATAGGAGAGGTTGAATCTTTATTATTTATTTTTATAAATTTCTTCTTTATAAATTCAGATTGAAAATCCTTTGCAACTGTTTCTTCTATTTTCTTCACAGAAGAAACTGGTTCTTGTTCATTTGTATGCACTTCTTCAGTGGTCTGTACTAGAAGATCTGATTCTTTGTTATGTGCTTTCATGTCTTTCAGCTCAAGATAATCAGATGTTGTATCACCAAGTAAATCTGTATGGTTCCTCATGTGTCTCTCAAATACACCAATCCTTGAAAACTGTTTGTCACAAACATTACAAGTATATTTCATCCCATTTGAGTGTGTTCTCATGTGTCTATCAAAATTACGTTTATTTCCAAATGCTGCACCACATGTATTGCAAGTGTATGGTCTCTCACCTGAGTGCATTTTCATGTGGGCTTGTAACTCGCAATTTTCAATAAAGCCCTTGCCACATGTAGCACAGTTGTGAGGCTTTGTTCCAGTATGTTCAGTCATATGTTCCTGTAGATGCCTGCGGTAAGAAAAACTTTCACCACAGGTAATACATAAGAATGGTGTTTCTCCTGAGTGTTGTTGAATGTGAACTTTGAAACTACTGTTTGCTTTAAATCCTTTAGCACATGTGCTACATTTGTATGGTTTTTCATCAGTATGTGATAATATGTGAACTTGCAAATTATGATTTGAAATACATGTTTTACCACAAGTTGAACATAAGAAAGGTTTCTGACCTGAATGTGATTTGATATGTACTGTAAGTGAATCACGTCGAGGAAATTCTTCACTACACAAATGGCAAACATATGGTTTATTTACATTGTTTGTCATTTGTGTATTTCCAGGAAATGAAGCAGTCAATTCTTCATTGGTTGTATGACAAAGAGATGTTGAATTCTTATTTTGTGCTTCTTTGGTTTTCCTTAATGAGGGTTTAGATATTGGATCATCATTCATATGTTCTATATCATTCCCTGATGAAGAGTCTTCTTTTCCAGAATGCATTTTTATTTCCTTTTCAGCTTGGTTAATCATTTCATTAGGACAGGATGGATCTTTGCTATCCATACCCTCTGTTCTACATTCAGGTGTGAAAGTTTTGTTATTTATCTTTGTATCTCTTTTTGTTGGAATAGAAGAGGCTGATTCCTTATCATATGTTTCTATGATTTTCATTTTATTACCAGATATAAAATCTTTTGCAACTGTTTCATCTTCTGTGCTCACAGAAGATACTGGTTCTGGTTTCCTTGTATACATTTCTTCATTGGTCTGCACTAGAAGATCTGATTCTTTGTTGTGCATTTTCATGTCTTTCAGCTTAAAATGATCATAAACTGTATTATCATTTATCATTTCTGAGTCATGTGTTGTAAATCCAACAACCTGCCAATCTTCAGAATGCATTTCTTCATCAGACTGAGCTGAACAAGTATTTTCTGAATCTTTGATTACCATATCTACATCTTTGATTGAGGTACAAAATGTTTGATCAGTTGTGTGTAGTTGAAAATCTTTATCTATAAACTGTTTTGTCTTATTTTCATTACCTTTCTTAAACAAATATGCATATGGCCAACCACCCTTGTGTGTCTTGAAATGCTGAACAACACTATTATTCTTTGGAAGCTTTGGACATGAGATACTCATGTGCCGTTCTTTACTCCGCTTGTCGCTAAATTCTTTATTACACATATTACAAATGTGAGATTTATTCCTTTTGTGTATTGACATGTGCCTTTTCAATTTGATTTGTTGATTAAAACTCTTACCACATACAACACAGTCACACTTTCCATTGTGGGTTATCATGTGATCTTTAAGAAGATAATTCATTGAAAAAATTTCTCCACACAGGCTACAGCTATAGCTTTTTCCTGCTGTGTGTATTTTCCCATGTTTATTAAGGGTCTCCATACTCCTGCATTTTTTGTTACATAGATTACAATGGAATGATTTATCTTCCTGCTTGAGGCTTGAACACTCTTCAGTACTTATACCTTCTGCCGCCAAATTTTTCTGTATATACATACATATTTTCTCATCTGTTTTGCCTACTAGAAATGGTTGAGGCTCATTTTCTAAAACAATGTGTTCTTTGTTTCCTGTTTTTGTTTCATCTACAAAATCCAAGTCTTTGACATTTTTAATGGTTTTTGTATAATCATCACTTGATATACAAAGGTCCTTTTCACTTTCCCCGTCTATTGTGTTAAAACCCTTTTTTTCTTTATATTTTATGTCACCATTATTCTGCCTAGGTGTTCCTTTGCCTATATTTTCATTACAGGGAAGAATTTCTTTAGAAGTCCCTTGTATTATGTCTGTTTTATTTTCCATTACGGTAACAGTTATTTTGTCTCAATATGTTTCATTAAAAGTTGCAATTAATATCTAGGATTAACATCCTTATACCGTCATCTCCAAATTACTAACTCAAGGTAATCAGTCTGTTTGATGGACTTTGGTCTTTTCATTTCTCTTTTCTTTTTTCCTGAAAATATATGACTTTTAAATATTTATATGTTCAATTTTCATGCATGGGTTTCCTATTCTACTATCATATGTAACACATATCGTCATGTTTTTTTTTGTTGTTTTGCAAATTGGGTTTTAAATGGCAGATTTTAGATACTTTCTGTCCATTTTCTTACAATTCTTATAAACTCAAGGTGATTTAGAGGTCGACATATAATGTACAAAATGATGTATAGACACCTGTCCATTTGTTAAAGACTGTATGTTGCCCTCTATTAGGTTCTTTAACTCATTGAAATACAATAAACATTTCTGTGTGCAATTTCATTTATCATATTTTGTACAAAAACAAATAGTTAAATCATTACCTGATAAAGAATGTTGCTTTGCAGTTATTAAGTTATTCAGTTTTTTTCAGGTTCACTCTGATTTCAACCATGGTCTTAATAAATTTCATTGAATCAAAAGTATGAATCAAATTTCAGTGCACTGTGCATTAGCATAGCACACATTTCTATATAAACTATCATCAAAATGATCCACACCAAAATTTTGGGAAGAGCATCAAAACCAAAAAAGGGCCTAAATAGAACCACCAATATGTCTTGTTATCCAAAACAAAACATCCAATATGTGTGATTTATCCAACTCAATGGAACCTTTAAATAGCTAATGCACCAGTTATTATGCACCACTATAACCTCTAGTATTCTTCTTTAATAAAAAAGAAAGGATATGAGGTATTCATCCATGACACAAAATCAATATGTGAACAGCAGAAAACACCAAAAGCAAAGGAACAGCACTTTTATTGCTGTTTTTCATCTCAAAGTCACAGTGAGGCCTTAAAGAATAAATTAACTGCAGTTTTTCCTAATGTATACATTTATATGTGATATAAGTGCTTTTGTTACATAATGAATATAAAACATTATATGCACAAGCCAAGTGAGCTTTTCTCAACACTTGGCGTTAGTCATATGTCAAACTTTTACAAAAATCTTCTCCTCTGAAACTACTGGCTCAAATAAATTAAGTTTGGGGAAAATGTTTGATATGTAATTATTGAAGTGAGATGTAATTTGATTAACATGGACAGTAGATATATCTGCACAACAATATATGATTTAAACTGTGTAAATGTTTTAATGTTTAAGCTTGTTGAGAGTATGAATAATAATGCACCTCAATATTTAGTGAAATTTTACCACATGTGCTATTTTTACAAATATTCTTTAAGATTGTCAATTAAAGGAAAATTATTTGTTGAATGTCCATTAAACTTTTACAACAAAAACTTTCCATCATACAGGCACCATATTATGGAATTCTTTAATATACTATCTAGAATAAATAATGTGGAAATTATTGATATATTGAAAGAAAAGTATACATCATAATCAATGTATAAGCAAGGAAATCATTGAAATATCTAAATTCACAAAATGTATATTATAGTTGTTTTGTACAACATTCGAGATACCGTTCAAGATATATTCATTTTTTTTTCTCAGAATTATTGCATGAGGGCCTCAAGGAATACAAGTTTCATTGTTGCTAACTGTACTACCCTCTTGAAATAAAGTATTATTCTACTTGCTTACTAGATGGTGGGACCATATCAATTTTTTTATCAAATGAATTTCAGGTGCTTGTATATTTCACTCATATATATCTTCTGCAGGTTTGGAAAAAATTTGTAAGGGGTTCCATGTCTTGCCTGCAATTTGATGCTGTCTGTGTAAAAGCGTAATGTTGACTTAAAAAGTGAGTCCATTTATCAGTAAAATACAGAATTTAAAAAAATAAATGTGGATAGTGTCCACATGTGGACACAGATGATGCCCCAGTTGCATATCATATAGTTATAAAGGGACATAACTGAAGAACGGTAAGAGTGACGCTACCCAAATTTGAACTTGATCTGAGTTTTGTGGTAATAAGCATTGTGTGTAAGTCTCATAACATTTGGTTGAGGCTAACTTAAGTAGAGAACAGAAACTAAAAATTCAGCAATTTTTCTATTTGTAAACACGCATAACTCTAGAACGTTGTGTATAAGTTTTACAACATTTGGTTGAGACAAACTAAAAAATTCAGCAATTTTTATGTTTATAAAGGGACATAACTCTAGAATGGTAAAAGTGTTGCCACCTAATTTCGTACTTAATCTTTATTATGTAGTAATAAGCATTGTGTATAAGTTTCATAACATTTGGTTGAGGCAAACTCAAGTTAGAGAACTGAAACAAAAAAATTGTACTTGATCCTTACTGAGTTTTGTGGTAATGAATATTGTGTATAGGTTTCATAATGTTTGGCTGGGGAAAACTTCAGTTACAGAATGGAAACTAAAAAATTTTGCAATCTTTCTATTTATAAAGGGGCATAACTCAATAATGGTTAAAGTGACACTACACAAATTCAACTTGATCTGTGTTTTATCAGTGGAAGTCAAAATTAAACATTGCATTGTATAAAGCATTGATTGTAGTTGATTCAACTATAATCATGGTCAAAGGAAGATAACTCCAATTTTAAAAATATATTATATAAACTTGATATTTAGAAGAAAATAAAAATTTTGCAATTTTTCCTTTTATAGAGGGGCATAACTCTAGATCCATTAAAGTGACACCACCAAAATTCAAACTTGATCTGTGTTTTGTGGTAATAAGCATTGTGTAAAAGTTTCATAACATTTGGTTGAGGCAAACTTAAGTTAGAGAACGGAAACTAAAAATTTTGCAATATTTCCTTTTATAAAGGGGCATAACCCTAGATCGGTTAAAGTGACGCCACCAAAATTCAAACTTGATCTGTGTTTTGTGGTAATAAGCATTGTGTATAAGTTTCATAGCATTTGGTTGAGGCAAACTCAAGTTAGAGAACGGAAACCAATTTCGGGACGTACGGACGGACGTACGTACGTACATACGTACAGACGGACAAGGGTAAAACTTAATGCCCCCTCCGCTACGGCGGGGGCATAAAAATCAAACTTTTTCTTTAGATGCTTTTTCTTGGTCTTGAAGATTAGCTTCTGCCCAAGTTTCATAACAATCCATGAAGGTTTACAAATTCATCATGTCAAAAAAAATTAATTCCAGACTGTCTGTAAATGTTAACTGTAATAGTCCATTTATCAGTAAAATACTGTATTTTGGTCATAAACAAGCTTCTGTTCAGTTATTGATGTGTGGCGGATTGCTTCCATTGGTATATGCAGTAGATACTTAGACAGCCTTAAGCGGTTGAGCTAGGAAAGTACATGTACTTCTTTAGCTCAGACGGTTAGAGCACTGCCTTGTAACACAGAGGTCCCAGATTCGAGTACCGGAGGAGACCAAGTGATTTTGAAATATGAATCATGCTCTCCAGTTATATTTGGCACCCAACTAAATCAAAGTGATGGAAATCACTCATGGAAAGACCGGGAGAGTAGTTTGAATAATTTCAAATCATATTTAGGTATGGAGTGTACAAAAAAAACATTAATATACCACTATTGCTGACAATTGCATTACTTGCAGGTCTTTAGAAGGATAAGAACTTTTTCAGTAGATAAAAAGAGCTAATGTGAATCGCTGATAGTGAGTTCCTTAATCTACACAACAATTTCGTTTAAATGGCAGATTATATCTGAACCAAATTATGTTCCCAGTTTCATGTTTCACCTTTTACGCTTTATCTTTTGAAATATAAGAAATGACAATACAAAGATTATTCTAATAAAGTTTATCAATTATCCTTGTAGGACATGGGAACAAACAGATAGACTGGAAGCTCAAAACTTTATTGTCTCAAAACAAAATAACCTAAAAAGGTTGTTATGCAGTATTTTGTAAGTTGAAAAATAGGATTACTATTTTTCTCCTCTAATAATTGCTTATTGATTTTGAAAACAATTATCATTATATGACACTGAAAATCAAAAGTTGTAGAGTGAATTTCAATTCAATTTATAATTTAACATTTTCCAGAAAAGGGCATTGAAAATGTACTTTTTCAAAATAAACAAATAATTTTTTTTTATTGAAATGGGGATTCATTTTTAATTGCAAAAATACACTTCTTGTATTCAAATGACTAAAATTGTTAACAGACATTTGATGGGGAATTAACTAAAAAAAAAATGTGGATAGTGTCCACATGTGGACACAGATGATGCCCCCACTTGCATATCATATAGTTATAAAGGGACATAACTGAAGAAAGGTAAAAGTGACAATGGACCTTACCTTTTTTTATAAATTATTCAGATTTCATATTTTGTCTTTTCTTTTGAAAAAAAAAAAGATCTTATTTATATTTCAGACATAATTTACAGAATCCCATTTTGTAGTGTAGATCAAAAGTAATAGCTAATGAATAAATCTATCATTTCTATATATATATCAAACTTCTGACATATACATTTGTGTATTCAATTATGAGGTCAAGTATTTGTGTATTGAGATTTAGAAGGGTCTCTTTAATTATGTAAGACTGTCAGAGGTTGATTAGTGATATGGTCAATATGATTGGCATTTAAGGAGGTGGAGCCTTGTGATTAAGGCCCCACCTTGTCTCTGATTGTTTAGTGGTCATGACAGGTGTCAATCATACTGATATTGTATCATTACTCTTGTCTAATCAAAATGACAAAAGTAGCCTGCACAATGACAAACCTTAAAGACATATATACTTGGATGAACAGCTATAAAAATATATAACCCAAATTTTTCACAGTTCATATGTGCATATGTACACAGACATGAGAATCATAGGGAACTATATTTCAGTGTGTATAACTGTAAAAAAAATTTAAGTCCATTTATCGGTAAAATATGGTAAAAATGAAAACAAGAGTTTTCAAAATTTCGCTCTGGATACTGTCTTTTGGTCATATAAAAAAAGCTTCTGTTCAAATTTCATAAAATTACATGAAGGTTTGACAAAGTTGTTGATGACTGAAAAACTTTAACCTCAGACTAAGTCTGAATGTCAACTGAAAAAAAACTAAGGCAACTTATTAGTAGTCTAAGAATACAGAAAAATGAAAATAAATCTTTTCAATATTTTGCTCTAGATCTGGGTACTGTATTTTGGTCATAAACAAGCTTCTGTCCAAATTTCATAAAATTCCATGTAGGTGTGACAAAGTTATTGATGTCTAAAAATAACTTTGACAAAGTTATTGATGTCTAAAAAAAACTTTAACTACAGACTGAACTTAAATGTTGATGCTACTGACGTCGACAATGGAATCTAGGATCGCCATGTCTCGCTTTCACAAATTAAATTTTGCAGGATCGACATAAAGGAATCTCAAAATCCAGGTAAATATTTCATTTGCTAAAACATCAAAATTATGCATTTAAAATTGTCTCATCTAGTTCCTTACTGCTCCGGTTTGTCTGTAATCAGAGTAAATTTTGGGTTTGTAAACTACTTTTTTTGTACTGTAAAAGTGTATAGTCCAAATTCCTTCTAATGAACCTTACATTGTATCTCAAATACGAAATTATTAAAACTTTTAATAATTTCGTATTTGAGATACAATGTAAGGTTAATAAAAGGTATGAAAATTGGTAATTTCTTATGATTTACATATGTAGAGTCAGAATATACTGTGAAGTGGTCTGAAGTGATTGACTTACAATCAATAGATTATGTCTCAGGTCTATAGAAGACAGTAACTAATCTCTATCCCAAAATACCAAAATATCTGGGTCAGTTTACAGGGGACTTTCTGGAAAGGGGTAACGACAAAATTATATGCCTCAAACATCTTCTTTCTGTATATTCCTCCTGTGTATAGGAGCACATCAACAACACCTACTTGAATTAGAATCGGTCTCATCTAAAATGTATCGGAACAAATAGTAAAAATTACTTTGAGGCAAATAAAGACCGGATGTATTAAACATTCATAAGAAAGATACCTTGAAAAAACATTATTTACAGAAAGCTTCTAAATAAAAAAGCATTTCAAGCATAAAAAGACAAAAGATGGATATGCGCGATGAGCTTAATTTGTAAAAAAATAAGAAATAAATATTAGTAAGCTGCAAAAACAGTGCACTTGCAGCTTAATCGATTCTATGACTTTAAATTAACTTTTCTCTAAAATCAGGTAGATAATTATGATAAAACATCGTCTGTATATTAAGTAAAAGAGTTCTTGGAACACTCTTGTTTAACATTTGTATAACTTGGCCAATCAAATAGATCTCATTGTATTATTATGCAGATGACAACAACACATTATATTCCTTAGTCCTGATTTTGAAATGATAATTTCAACATTAGAAGATGAATCCAAACACCTTATGAAGGACTGGTTTAAAGGACAAGGGGTGATAAAGTCCCGGATGATTTTAGGCCCCACCCTCAAATTTTATTTGATTTGTCATGTTGTAATTCTATACCACAGACCTTCTGAAAATGCCTGCATTTTGGGTCTATCTCGTATATTCTGTTGCCTAACAACCACTATAATGGTGGCGATAAACTCAATAAATTGCTAAATATAAATTTATGTTTAAGATCCAACTTGTCTAGCATGCAGTAAATTATACATCCACTGTTTTAATGTAACACAATGTAATGCACATTGTAAAAAGTACCAAACCTCAAGGAAAATGATAAGGATAAAAACCAATGCTCAATATCATCAACAAATAAAAATACTTGACAAACAAACAACTAATTCTTCAAGAAAATACGGTACGAAATGCACTTGTAGAGTACCTCTGTCATGTCTGTGAAGTAATAATAATGTAGAATTGATCTTATAGTAAAATTGCTGGTTATTACATTTGTTTTATAAATTAATATGTGTATACCTTATATCTGGGAACAGTATATCTATATTCCTGCTTATATTTTCTTTTCATTATACTCAGTATTGATGACATTTACAGATTTTGTCTTTAGTGGTGGGAGTTGAGGTGTAAACTCTTGTAATTTAACAGTTATATTTGGCATAATAACTCCCGTATGGGAACTAATGATTTCTCTTCCTATACCTATTTATTTATCAACATGTTTTATGCGATCCACAATCTTACCGAATCTTTATGTAATTTTAGTAGAAGACACATTTTTTGTTTTGGATACTGTTTCTTTCTCTAATTTTTGTATCTGTTTGCCTATTTATGTCAAATGATGATACATATATTGTTTATGGTTCAAAGAGCCATTAGGAAACAGACATGGGAACTTCTGGTAATTATCATAACTTTAAGTTTAACCTCAGGCTATCTTGGAACTTGGCTAATATTTACGTACACATCTCTCTCTCTTTATTTTTAGTCCCCTATTCAAAGGCGAAGGGGACTTTAAGTTTTCACCCCGTCCGTCCGTCAGTCCGGCAAATCTGTTTTCCACACTTTATTTCTTCTTGCTTGAAGATATTGATTTGATATTTGGTATATAGTTTTATCATGACCAGCTACAGATCAAGTTTGATTTTTTGTCTTGTCTGATGATTTTTGCAGAGTTATGGTCCATGAACTTAGAAAATTCACGCAAGTAATCAGTTTTCCGCATTTTTTTTTCTTCATGTTAGCAGATATTGATTTGAAATTGATCAAGTTCGAATTTTGTTCAGTTCGAATTATTTTTTTGCAAAGTTATGGTCCTCTGACTTAGAAAATTCACCCAAATAATCATTTTTCCATACTTTTTTTTTGTTATGCTTGAAGATATTGATTTGATATTTGTAAATATTTATCCGTGACAAGTTACAGATTAAGTTCGAATTTTGTTTGGTTCGGATGATATTTGGCAGATTTTTTGGTCCCTCCAGAAAATTCTCTGTTGTAATGTTTGCATAATAAACCTTGAAAAACAATAGAAATCACAATGCCTGCCGATCTGTCTTGCAATCTTGTTGATACAACTCTTTTAGTGAAAGTTTATTCACAAGAAAAACTTTTCATATATTTTAGTATAAACAGACTTAGTGATCAATATTTGCACTAGGAGATATAAGATATTAGGACTTAGTTTGTTTTAATATAGAAAATATTACTGATTACCGATTAAGTTAGCATTTTGTTCCAGTTCAATGATTTTTTTAACCGGTATGGGGCTATGTATTGACATGCAATACTCTCAGAATGCTTGTGTAACAAAAAAATTGTTCCGGCGTGACATTTGTTCCGCCGGAACTTATTTCATAGAAAATATGTTCCACCGGAATTTATATCACAGAAAATTTATACCCGGAATATATATTATAAGGAAATACATGATGTTCCAGCACTGTAAAATTGGTCCAGAACTAATTTTTTTACAAAATGTGAAATAAGTTCCGGAACAAAAATCACAGCTCCATGAATTTTGTTTCAATATTAAAATTTAAAAACGAAGTGAAATAAGTTATATAAGTTCTGAAGGAACATATTTCATAGAAATCAATGAATAAGTTCCGCTCGAACCACAGCGGAACATTTTCTTGTTACTCTTAAATGATAATGCAAATTGAATGCTGTATTATGCTTACATGGGGTACATTTGCAATTGAAGGCATGACTGTTACTCTAGAATGAAGAATAAGAATAAAAGCGATGGTAATGTATCATAGTTTGTATTTGTTTATGTTTTATGTGGTATTCCTCCTTGTTTCCTGTTAACTGTCATGGGTGTTCTAGTCATACTAAGGTCACGGCACATTTTCAAACTACTCTTGAGTTGTCTTTTGTCACTACATATTTTTTAATTAATTGATCAGTCACTTTGTCCTTTTCAACTTAGTACAAATGTTCACATCTTTAACAATCTGATTTTTCTTATTCTCCTCGAGTAATAGTATTTAATTAATCATTTGCTATACTCCACAGGATTCATATTGGATGTTTACACTTTTTATTTATTAATTATCAATATAATACATGTTTTTATAATGTACTTGAGTGATAACTACAAACCCACTGATGACAAATGTTTGAATATATATATATGTTTGAATATATGTCGTTTGTGCTGTATTTAGACCCCTCTAACAAGAAATTTGTTTTGCATGCACACGTATAAAAATTGCGGTTTTTATCCAATGCAATCATAGGTTTGAACGTTGTTTTCAATTTAGACTTGTTTATGTTTGAATATATATATATATGTTTGAAGTATATAAGACTGAGCCAGATAAGGTCCATTTCTGTGTTTTTTTGTTTGTTTTTTTTTTGCATTGGGAAGATCATCTGGCTCTCTTCTACCTCTTCCTTTTAAATAGGTAGTTTAGACGGCAGAGGAACATAAGAAACATGGCGTAACTTAGTCTAAATAACATTAATAAATTTATGAATGCAGATATAGTAGAATGTGAGCTGTGTGATAAACGTTTTTATGGTATGGCAGCCTTAGTAGGACATCGTCCCTGTAGAGACAATAAGCTGGATAAATATAAGAACTACGGGACAATAACAGTAAGGGGACTGCTATTTAATATCCTGGCCTGGTGAGGGGGAGGGGGCAGGAGGATATTTTGCAGATTTATTAATATTCATTTTAATCTGCCGCTAATCATGCCTATTTTTCAGCTCCTACCAGGCCACCATATTCATATTTAAAATCCTCCTGTCCCCAACCCCACCAAAAAAAAAAATTCAAATGGTTTCCCCTTATTTTACACAAGTTTTAATTTATTAATTGTTGGTTGCTTATATTTAACGTCCAGTGACAAATATTTCATGCATGTTCAGGAAAACACGTGTTTAAAAGTCAGGTATATAATATAAAAATAAGGAGATGCATATGTGGTATGATTGCCAATGAGGCAAATATCCACCGGAGTTCAAATGAAGTGGATGTAGATCGATGTAAGCAATTATAGGCATTAAACATTAAACATGTTTAACCCCGGCGCATTTTTTGCGCCTGTCCCAAGTCAGGAGCCTCTGGCCTTTGTTAGTCTTGTATGTTTTTTAATTTTAGTGCACTTATATGTTTTGGAGTTTAGTGTGACGTTTATTTTCATTGAACTAGTACACATTTTGTTTAGGGGCCAGGTGACGCCCGCCTCCGGGTGCGGGATTTTCTCGCTGTGTTGAAGACACATCGGCTGTTTTCTTCTATTTGGCCGGGTGGTTGTCTCTTTGATACATTCCCCATTTCCATTCTCAATTTTATTCGTACATCCTTCAACAATGACAAAATCCCATACCGTATAGTCGGCTATAAAAGACTCCGACATGAAAAATGATAAACAATTGAAACGAAAAACTAACGGCCTAATTATATATATATAACAAAACAATTTACAAAAAAATCAAACATAAGTCGACAGACATATGAACCAACAACAACCACTGAACAACAGGCTCCTGACTTGGGACAGACACCTAAAGAATATGGCAGGGTTAAACATGTTTGTGAGTGTCACCGTACAACATATGAACAAACTGTTAAAAATCAGTTGCAATTAGGTTAACTCAAAAGATCGGTACGAGACATAAAAAAAAACAACTAACATTAAGACAATAAACACAAAGCACCGAAATAAGAGTATTTGCAGTTTCTGAAAGTTTGTTGAAAGCTAATTACAACTAACACTGAGATAAATCTTGTTCTCCCAGACTAAAGTATCAATCAGTACACAACCAACGGATTTATAGTCATAAACAGTCCATGACCTTGTATACCTTGTATACATGCATATACAAATAAGGTTTTCAAAAAGCGTTGTCCGAAGGTTATGACCATCGAAGTTTTGCAATAGAAATAATAGTTAGGAACAGCAGATTTTCTTCAAGGACCTCCAGGGAAAAAGGATTTTAAGAACTCAGCGATATCTTTGCTTTATACAAAAATAATCCAGTTTGGTTACTTTAATAAATGTTGATAGACAAGATGTCCTTTTCGATCATATACCGGTACCAGACAAACATTGACAAATTCTTGTACAGTTTAAGATTATTCCTGAAAAGCAAATGGTCGGGGCTTTAAGCCGAATTTGTTTAGCACAATTGAGTTAGGAAAGCATAAAGAAAAAATGTAACGAACACAGCGATTTCTTCCAACCAATTTTCTTTGTTTTTACACTTATACTTATTGTATATAATTACATCAATGCCAAAACAGAGCACACTATTACAGTCATGTATACCGAATCGGAACTGACGTATCTTAATTTTCTAACAATCTAATTAAAATATAGAACTCGGATTTCGTTATATGTAGTATAACGAAATCCGAGTTCTATATTTTAATTAGATTGATTTTCTAATAAATTATCGTAAACTTCATTTATGTCATCCAACAAAAAAAAAATCTGCTATATTCGACAGCAAATTGATTTTTTTGTTTTATTGCTTCTTATACAGAATATCTCCAGAAGAGGTCCAGATTCATTTTTTTTACTCTTCACAAGACATTCTGGAGAAGTACTGAAGAGACCAATAAAACACGCTCCAGTGGAACATATCTCACAGACAAGGAACTTATTTCACCAGGTAAGGAACACATTTCACAAACCCAGAACTTATTTCACCAGGTAAATTGTGGATCTTATTTTAAAGAGATGGAACAAATTATATAGAAATTATCTGTGAAAAGAGTTCTCCCAGAATATATTTCCTGTGATATTTATTCCACTGGAACTTTTTTCACAGGAACACATTTTGGCAGGAACCTGATGTTCAGTGGTTGTCGTTTGTTGGTGTGGTTCATAAGTGTTTCTCGTTTCTCGTTTTTGTCGAGCCTGCGACTTTTGTCGCAAAAGCGAGACATAGCGACCCTACATTCCGTCGTCGGCGTCGTCGTCGGCGGCGTCCACAAATATTCACTCTGAGGTTAAAGTTTTTCAAATTTTAATAACTTTCTTAAACTATCCTGGATTTCTACCAAACTTGGACAAAATCTTGTTTATGATTATAAAAAGTCGTAAGGGTTCCGCGGAACCCAGTGTCTCGCCTACTTTTGCTGTTAATCGCGGGCTCAACAAAAATGAGGGAAAAAATTAATAAAAATATTCCTCTCTATACTATCTTTTGATTGTAAGTAGCTTCTGTCCAAGTTTGGTAAAAATCCAGGATAATTTATGAATCTAATAAATGTTTTAAAAACTTAAACTGCAGACTGTATGTAATGTTAACTGGAAGAAAAACTAAGTCCATTTATAAGTAAAATACGGAAAAAATGGAACAAAATTTTTACAAAATTTCCTTCTAGATACTAGCTTTTAATCATAAACAAGTTTCTGTCCAAGTCTAGTACAAATCCAGTATAGTTTAAGAAAGTTGTTTAAATTTTAAAAACTTTAACAACAGAGTGAATGTAATGTTTCCTGGCAGAAAAACTCAGTCCATTTATAAGTAAAATACGGAAAAAATTGATTTTTTTTTTACAAAATTTACTTTTGAATATTATCTTATGATCATAAACAAGCTTCTGTCCAAGTTTGGTAGAAATCCAGGATAGTTTAAGAAAGTTATTAAAATTTCAAAAACTTTAACCACAGAGTGAATATTTGTGGTTGCCGCCGCCGACGACAACAACGACGACGACGATGACGACGCCGACGACGGAATGTAGGATCGCTATGTCTCGCTTTTTCGACAAAAGTCGAAGGCTCGACAATAAAGTATCCATGCAGAAGTAAATTTTGTAAAAAAAATATCCTGTTTTTCCGTATTTACTTATAAATGGACTTAGTTTTTCTGCCAGTTAACATTACATTCACTCTGTGGTTAAAGTTTTAAAAAATTTAATTACTTTCTTAAACTATCCTGGATTTGTACCAAATTTGGACAGAAGCTTGTTTATGATCAAAGGCTAGTATCTAGAAGGAAATTTTGTAAAAATAAATTTCCTGTTTTTCCGTATATTACTTATAAATGGACTTAGTTTTTCTTCCAGTTAACATTACATTCACTCTGTGGTTAAAGTTTTAAAAAAATTAATAACTTTCTTAAACTATCCTGGATTTGTACCAAACTTGGACAGAAGCTTGTTTATGATCAAAGGCTAGTATCTAGAAGGAAATTTTGTAAAAATTTATTTCCTGTTTTTCCGCATATAACTTATAAATGGACTTAGTTTTTCTTCCAGTTAACATTACATACAGTCTGTTGTTAAAGTTTTAAAAAATTTAATAACTTTCTTAAACTATCCTGGATTTGTACCAAACTTGGACAGAAGCTTGTTTATGATCAAAGGCTAGTATCTAGAAGGAAATTTTGTAAAAATTTATTTCCTGTTTTTCCGCATATAACTTATAAATGGACTTAGTTTTTCTTCCAGTTAACATTACATACAGTCTGTTGTTAAAGTTTTAAAAACATTTATTAGATTCATAAACCATTCTGGATTTTTACCAAACTTGGACAGAAGCTTCTTAAAATCAAAAGATATTATCTATAGGAACATTTTTAGTTATTTTTTCCCCATTTTTGTTGAGCCTGTGACTAGCAGCAAAAGTAGGCGAGATACTGGGTTCTGCGGAACCCTTTCGAATTTTTTATATAGATTAGACCGTTGGTTCCTCGAGGTTGGTTTTCCTGTTTGAATGGTTTTACACTAGTCATTTTGGGGCCCTCTTTAGCTTGCTGTTATGTGTGAGCCAAGGCACCGTGTTGAAGGCCTATTATGGTTTACTTTTACAAATTATGACTTGGATAAAGAGTTGTCTCATTGGCACTCATACCACATCTTCTTATATCTATTTACACTTGTAATATTTATACTGACACATAAATCATTTTTGAATTGAGATTAGCAGAAACATTAGAAATGATCAGATTTTGTTATATTATATGCCTATCTTATAGTTAAGGAGAATTTCATTTTTTTCAAAACATAAGAATTTTTCCTCGAAATTATCGTTGACCACTTGCATGTTGTAGTTCATTGGTTTAGATTAAAAATAGATATACTTACGAGAATAATAATAGAAATTCATGTTGCCGATTCATAAGTGAAAAGGTCAAATGTATATAGGCATAAGCATGTTAAAATTATATTTGTCAGAAGAATTTGTGGCATTTTATAGTCAAATCTTATTGCGCTGCTTGATTATGAAAAAAATACAAAATAAAATATCGCACCAACCTTGCACCAACATGATTTTGTATCTGGGGTTTGATATGTATGAACTTGTCTAAATGTTAAAATTTCAAATTGGTGCAAACATGATGTGGTGGTCAAAAATGAGGAAAACCACCCCAGTTTCTTTATTTTTGCTCATATTCCCGATAATGACGTTATTGACACTTAAAATTGTGACGTCATTAACATTTTTTGTTAGATAAAAACAGTGAATTTCAAATTTCTAAACATTTGAATGTCCCTACTATGTATTGACTATCTCAGTAAGTACACACGACAAACGTCAAATATCGTTTCATCTCGCTTCTAAGCAAGTGTTCTAAAACAAATATTTCAGTACTTTTAACCAGAGACATATGTCTCTGTTTAACTATATAAAAATATGGAGATGTGGTATGATTGCCAATGAGACAAATATCCAACCAAGTTCAAATGAAGTGGATGTAAGCAATTATAGGCAACCGTTTGGCCTTCAACAATGGTAAAACCCTATCAAACAGTTCCTGCTTACTACTTCCAAATAACTTATTATCAACTTTTGTAATAAAGCATTTGGAAATAATAGGAATTAATTATTGTTGGAGAGTCACGAAAAACATCTTTGGATGTTTCAGATGAATTACGTGCTTGTGATTGTCCTTTCAATTTGGTTGACAGTTAAGACTTTTCTACTCTCTACACAACACTTCCACGCAATCTCATCTAACATACATTTTCTTATTCAATTAAATGGTCCTTTAAAAAATCTGATTGTGATTTTATTTGCTGCATACCAAATAAAGCTTTCTTTTGTTGTATAAGAGGTGAATATCATAGAGTATATATGTACTGGAAGTGCGATGAGTTTATTGAAGATGTAAATTTTCTCCTTGCCATGATTGATTGTTGGTTTTAACGCCATTTTCAGCATTATTGGCTATATCGTGACGGCTCTTTTTATTGTAAGAGGAAGCCAGATTGCCTTGATAGAACCACCAACCTTCGACAAGAAAACTGGCATTGCCAATTACGCACATGCTGATAGGCTTGTGATTCCTGTAGATAAACGTCTTACAGAATACTCAGCCATCGAGACAGCATTTTCTCCTTGACAACATATTTGTACATTTTGGTAATACAGTTTATGGACAGGGTGTAGGTATTATTCATATGGGCACCAATTGAGCCCCTTTAATAGATGACTTAATTGTTCCTGTATTGTTATGAATCACAGTTTATGGCCAAACTCGGTTAAAGATCCATCGTAATCCCATTTAATTCATGAATTCAATAACACTCACTGTTACCATGACGATATTTTTGTGTTAGTGTTGCTCTCCGCCAATTGCAATTCCAGTCATGCTTTAGTTTTAGACTGTTTTTTCATTATAACATTGAAGTGGAATGAAAGTCTTATATACCAGGGTAATTGTAAGTATGCTATGACATCCAAGCTGTCAAGTGAAGCCATATAATTATACAAGTTCTTTGATTTACTGGTAAACATTACATTCATCAGTGACACAAAAGCGTTATTAATGTTGACATCGATGGAAATAAAAAATTCGTAAGGGTTCCACGGAACCCAGTGTCTCGCCTACTTTTTGCTGTTAATCACAGGCTCAGCAAAAATGAGGAAAAAAATTAATAAAAATATTCCTCTCTATACTATCTTTTGATTGTAAGTAGCTTCTGTCCAAGTTTGGTAAAAATCCAGGATAGTTTATGAATCTAATAAATGTTTTAAAAACTTAAACTGCAGACTGTATGTAATGTTAACTGGAAGAAAAACTAAGTCCATTTATAAGTAAAATACGGAAAAAATGGAACAAAATTTCCTTCTAGATACTAGCTTTTGATCATAAACAAGCTTCTGTCTAAGTTTGGTACAAATCCAGGATACTTTAAGAAAGTTGTTAAAATTTTAAAAACTTTAACCACAGAGTGAATGTAATGTTAACTGGCAGAAAAACTAAGTCCATTTATAAGTAAAATACGGAAAAAATGGAATTTTTTTTTTACAAAATTTACTTCTGGATACTAGCTTTTAATCATAAACAAGCTTCTGTCCAAGTTTGGTACAAATCCAGGATAGTTTAAGAAAGTTGTTAAAATTTTAAAAACTTTAACCACAGAGTGAATGTAATGTTAACTGGCAGAAAAACTAAGTCCATTTATAAGTAAAATACGGAAAAAATGGAATTTTTTTTTTACAAAATTTACTTCTGGATACTATCTTATGATCATAAACAAGCTTCTTTCCAAGTTTGGTACAAATCCAGGATAGTTTAAGAAAGTTATTAAAATTTTAAAAACTTTAACCACAGAGTGAATGTAATGTTTCCTGGCAGAAAAACTAAGTCCATTTATAAGTAAAATACGGAAAAAATGGAATTTTTTTTTTACAAAATTTACTTTTGAATATTATCTTATGATCATAAACAAGCTTCTGTCCAAGTTTGGTAGAAATCCAGGATAGTTTAAGAAAGTTATTAAAATTTCAAAAACTTTAACCACAGAGTGAATATTTGTGGACGCTGCCGACGACAACGACGCCGACGGAATGTAGGATCGCTATGTCTCGCTTTTTCGACAAAAGTCGAAGGCTCGACAAAAATAGAGACTGACAAATTTTTTGGGAATGAAATTTTCAAAAAAACGGAAAGATTTGAAATATTAACATGAGGGACGGAAGAGGGCTTAAAAATCAGAGATTTCAACTCCCGCCAGAAGAATCACATGTCTGTCATTTTTTGCTGTTTAAAGTTTCTGTCTTATCTATTATTATTTTAAAAGGTATTAGGTAAGATCACTTAAATTGATCATAAATTTCAGTTTTATTGAATTGTTCGTATTAAAATCTCCTTTTGCTCATCCCAAGGATTTGTATAGTAATACTATACAAATCCTTGCTCATCCGTTTTTGTTGTTAACAGTTATCAGTTTTAAATATTTTAAAAGATAACTTTCATTTTAGCCCCAATGTTCTATTTTTAGCCCGGGTTGCCATATTTTAGCTGTGACCAAATTTCATGTAAATAGACTTATTGGTGATAATGACAAAGATGGATGCCACATAGTGGTAGATCTAAAAGGTTAACAGACTGAACAATCTCATTGCAAGGTATTCATACTAATTTTGTTGGCCTACCAGTAGTTGAAATGAAAAAGTGCTCACAATGTAAGACAACAATGTCCTGTTACTTTCTTAGCAAATGAAAACAGGAACACATACTTTGTTTATGATTTTTTTATTCATATGATCTTTTTTTAAATTTAGAACAAGCAGACAAAAAAGGATGCACAATTTGATCTTACATTTACATCGTCATATATTCCTAAGATATGTACATTTAAAACTATATACTGCTTACTCCCTTTCATTCACCATATCTGTAATAATGCTTCAAATAAACAAAAATAACTAATCACCTTGAATCTTGTTTGTAACATATATTAATTTGATGATCATGGTAAACCAAAAGTTGTAATATGGACTTAAGGTGTGAGATAACAGTGGCATACTTCTGAATATAAGGTTTCTGAGATCTGAACAAAACTTAATTCAAGTCACTCAAGTTTTGATAAACAGTGGTGAACTCCACAAGAGGATAAATTTGATCAAATTTCATTGGTTTCTAAAACAGTGGATTTTACACAAAAATTTAGGAGTCAAGGCAGACCATGGTATATCTTTATGCCATAAAAACCAAGGTGGCTGAAGTACAAAACAATGTTAGAACTATATGAAATGAAATTCAAACTCTTGTGGGATTTGTTAAAAATCCAGCTGACATGTTTAATTTAAGCAATGCATGTATTTACATGTACTATATGAAGGACGTTTTTATACATGTATGAGGTTTTAATAATTTGAACACAATTATAGAAGATTTTTTTTCGATTCAGAATAAAACAAATTTTTAGAAAAGATTATTGGATTTTAATTAGAAAAGTCTAACAGATTACTGGTACTTCCTAAATAGTTTAAAACTTTTCCTCAGCCTTAAATGACATCTTTGATAATTTCATATTGTATATATACACTTTGTACATGCCATGGCATTAAGGCACTAATATGTTCTAGGCATTGTCTAAAAAGCTAAACACATAGGTGCATTTGAAGTGCAAAATTTCTCCTTTGAACTTGGATTGTAAGTACTTGTTAGTAAGAATGAGTTTGAGAAACAAGTTCAAACAACATCAAAAAGTAAAACCCCTAAAGACCTTGATAACATGAGAGCAACAACTAAAAAATATATAATAAGACAGCATTTTTTTGTTTAACTAAATAATGTTGCAGCACTGGGGCTAAAGTAAAAAAAAAAAACAAGTTATTCATATAACAACTAGTATTTTCTCAAGACATTAAAGTCACAAACACCAAATATTCAATAAAATTCAGCTTATTAAAAAAACTTTGGTAGTAGATCCCTATTGAGCTATTACATCTTTTAAAATGAAAACAACCAACATGTGGTCAATTAAGGTAGGTTAATGTAACCTTTAATTTTTTAATCAATTGAATGAGATTTATAGACTAAAATTTCAATCAAAAGCAAATGGGTTCATTTACAAAACCAAGAAAAAGCCAAAAAATCCATTTACATACTTTAGCAACTATATACATCATCATTAGGATTCATCTTATATTGGTGCCATGCTTTGATTATTATGATATAAATAAATGTTAAATTCAAATACCTGTCCAGATTTGAAAAAAAAAATTGTGCAAAATACTTTCCAACTTCAAAAGTGATAAAAACTTCTACACATCCCCAGGAAGGCACCTTGGAATCACGTCTGCCTATTAATTTCAACCTTATAATAACTCTGTGATAATTAAGATCATTTCAACATCCATCACCAAGATATTATTGCCTTCCTTGGGTACACATTGTGTGTTGATAAAAAAGCTGTTTTAGACACACACAAAAAAAAACCAACACTTCCTTTCAACAATAGCATCCAAGAAATAAAACAATTAAATTAATAATAAGCACTTACAGACACTATGTACATATATAAATAAGAACTTAAAACACCCAAGTCACATGGAAATTTTAATATATGGCCTGAGTATAAACAAAAATTGCTTTCCAAAACTTGGCCGTAATGTGATTTCCCCCTCTAAGACCTGACTAGAACTAACATGTCCTAATCACATGTAATAATGAATTTCATGATTTATTATCTTTTTGAAATAGGCACCTCATTACTTCTATTCAATCTTTTACTGAATATATTTTCCGACAGTCTTTTGATCGGTATCTATTGAGCCCAAAAAATTCAAAGTGATAGAACACTTGCAGCATGGAAGCTATACAACAGGAAAAATCTGGATTGAATAATACACTGACAGTAGAGGTCTCTGATGTCTCATTATAATCTCTTGACTGTGTATAACCATCTTATGGCACTTGCTAAGAGTAAGATGCTAGTATTTGAAATTGGTCAGTAAAACTTTACTTTCAATAAACATCAGAGTTTGCATTCTGATTTTGAACAATTCCTGCATTTTCAGAATTACCTAAAATGTGCAGTCAGTGTTCTGTGTTATTATAATAATGATAGTTTTCTGTACTATTATTCTCTTAAAAAAACACTGCATAAACTACATGTATAATGTGTTGTCCATATTCTCAACAACAATGTTTATCAATATGGATAAAAAAAAATTATTTTATAACATAATTTGAAAGCACCACTAAATTCATACTTTTCAATATCTACATTAAATTTTTTGAAAAAATTCATTACTGCTAGAAAAAAATATATATAACAAACTTGTATGTAATGATAAAAAAAAAGATATGAAATTTATAAACCCTTTCACCGCTGAAAACTTAAAATGACTATTTTTATCAATTTCTTTTAATATCTGTTATATTCTTAATAGACCACACATTCAACCAAAATATAATTTCATTCAACAAGAAAAGTTTTGTCTTTGAATGTTGGTATGCTGTCATGATGATTCAGAAAAAAAATAGTCTGCCGTGTAGAAAAAGTTTTGTTAATTTGTTAAACTATGTCTATTTTTCTTATTCTATTAATTTCTTGGCCTTGAAGTATCTCCTTAAGTACAGAACCTGCCATGTTGCTAATCCTAAAAGACAGCACATTGAGAAAATACTAAAGTACATCACACGTGAATGAGTGGATTCTGAAAAGAGAAACAAAATACATGTAATCATATGTATAAGTTACAGGAAACAATACAGCAATTCATTAATTATTTTTTGTACAATTATGACCTATAACATAAGATGGATTGATGAATGAATGTTTAACATACAGTGGCAAATTAAATGAAATATCAGGATGAGAACATGTTATTATGATATGAAATTGAATCCCACATAGTACTAAATCAACATACTGAGCTGAATTTTTAATATGCCAGTTCAATAGAAGGTCAGCAGGAAGACATGTCACTCTAACAGAGATGCAACCAATTCCAATTTTCAAGTCTTTGGTTTGACCTGGATGAGGATTGAACCCATGACCTCCCACACTTGAGAGCTTGCTACAATGAGACCACTGAGGCAGTCCATAACATAACATATATATATATATATATATATATATATATTTTCCCCAAGTTTATTGTGTTCTGTTTGGTAATAAATTAATGATAAGATCTATTTTGTTACATCTTGTGATCTGTTTATTTGGCATTCGCCAATGGCAGTCAGCAGGGTTTAAGAACATCAGTTGTTCTACCTGCTAGTCAAATGCGTTTTGTTAAAATATACTTTTTCACTCATTTGGTCTTTTGGAAAATGTTGTTTGTGCTGTATTTAGACCCCTCTACCAAGAAATTTGTTTTGCATGCACACGTATAAAAATTGCGGTTTTTATCCAATGCAATCATAGGTTTGAACGTTGTTTTCAATTTAGACTTGTATATATATATATACAGTAAGACAAAGTTTGTATTTTACCCTCTGTCTAAGTTACAAAGGACAGTAACTTATCTTCAGAAAAGCATTACTCAATATAGCATTCTTTCATGAAACATTTTAACAATACAGTCTATTGATAACATTACCATTGGTATCTCTCATTTCTTTTTCTCTAGCCTTCATATATTCAAAATCATCTACTATAGATTTGGATAAATCTTCTAATCTCCTCAACTCAACTTCCAAAGGCTTTAATTTTTCTGCTTTAGCTAACTGAAAAATAAAACAATTTAGGTTGTAATTTTCATGTTTAGGTTTTACAGTCATGAAGATCCCATGAACATAAATAAAAAAAATTACAAGAAAGACGTCAAACCCAATTTGATAATATCATAAAACAAGAAATTTCATCTGTAATGTATTCAAACCCCATAAAAAAATGGATATTCATCATGTTTAGCCATCCAATAAATCATTCAAACTTTTCACTACCTCCATTTTTTATTTCAAGACTGCAAACGTCACCTTGAATGGGCATTTCATAATAGAGACCCTTCAAAAATCTAAATAAGATTAAAAAATAAAATACAAATTAACCAGCTTCCACCTATTCTAAAACTTTGAAAAGAAATATTTAAAAGGTTTTACATCAAGTTTTTGCATGTCTGATGCAACATATGTTCATAATATGCCACAACAAAGGAGTTACATGTATCTGCCTGTACCATTGAAAATACCACAGAAAAACTATCTTGATAATGAATAGAATCAGGGAACTAAAGACAGTTAAAATTAAAATATTAAGAAGCCAATGAGACAACTCTCTGGCACCAGAGACCAAATAACATACATTGTAGAAGTTAGTTTTCTAGATTTAAGTACAAGTAAGCTAATTCAATAGAAGTGAAAATGCTTTATTCCCATTAAATGGACTCACAAAGAGCATTTTACAATATAAGTCATTATTCAAACAACAACAAAGAACAATAATCAAGTATACATACAAAGAAAAGAAAAAGCAGTTTGAACATGAATGAACTACACACACATATAAAAATATATATATATACGTTTACAAGTGTAATACCTCCTTCTCAGGCACACCCCAACATGAAAAAGTGCTTTAAATAAGGTCCCAAAAAATATATGTCTGTTTAGGTTACATCATTAAAAAAATAGGGTAGGTAGGTCGGTATTTCAATTTTACTTTATTTTTTGCAAAATGATTTTGAGTTGTGTGGTCCAAGTTGTCCATGGGCTGAGTTTTCCTGTATTTTTAATGATTGGATCATTTCCCTTGGTTATTGGTTGAAAAAAAAATGGCAGCAAAGTGTTTATTTCATCACACAAGTTGCAAGTTTCTTAAAACAGCTGTCATATTCACTTTTGTGAACATTTAGATGCATCAGGCAATTGATTTATTTTATTGGCAACTCTAACTTTGATTTTGACATGAGTTGAGTTAATTTTTCACTTTACGACGGGAATAAAATGACTTAGGGTCGGTCAGGTAACCGTGAACAGACATATATTTTTTTTGGGCCTAAATTGGCAATTTATTGGATATATAACTTAACTGCAAAAGCCACCAAGGGATGGTGCTGAATGGCAAGGTGGGAGATAGACGCACATAGTATACTTGTATGTAAATAGACAATTTGGTTTAAATGTTATGAGCAGATGCACAAACCTGGTATGTCATCCTTGTGCCTGATGCAGAGGGGTTGATAAATATTGTAAGACTAAGGTGACCCAACTGCAAGATGCCCAAGTATACATAGTACCAAATAGAAAAATACTCATATTTAATATACCGGAATATGGGAATAATTGTATTGTCAATGATAAAAATAAATACAAAAAGAAACACTTTTATTGGTGAATGTAGGTAATCACCATGCCATCCTCATGCCTAGTGCAGAGAAGCTAGATCTATATTTTTCCATCATCAATCAGATCACAAACAGATATCAATATATCAACATTCTCTACAGTTAGAAGCTAGATCAGTTTCTGGGTAGAAATCAGGTGTTTAAAGTTAGGACAAAATGAGTTAATCTTGGAGTACATGCAGTTTCTCCAAGTTAAAGATGATGTGCATGAAAATAAAATAAATGGGGAATGTGTCCATGGGCCACAGATGATGCCCCCGCTTGCATATCATATAAAGTTATAAAGGGACATAACTGAAGAACGATAAAAGTCACACCACCAAAATTCAAACTTGATCTGTATTTTGTGGTAATAAGCTCAAGCATTGTGTATAAGTTTCATAACATTTAATTGAGGCAAACTAAAGTTAGAGAACGGAAATGAAAAATTCAGCAATTTTCCCATTTGTAAAGGGGCATAACTAAAGAACGGTTAAAGTGACGCCACCAAAATTTCGAACTTGATCTGTATTTTGTGGTAATAAGCATTGTGTGTAAGTTTCATAATATTTGATAGAGTCTAACTTGAGTAACAGAACGGAAACGAAAAATTCAGCAATTTTTCCATTTGTAAAGGGGCATAACTCTAGAACGGTTAAAGTGACGCCACCAAATTTCAAACTTGATCTGTGTTTTGTGGTAATAAGCATTGTGTATAAGTTTCATATCATTTGGTTGAGGCAAACTAAAGTTAGAGAAGGGAAACCAACTTTGGGACGTATGTACGGACAGACAAGGGTAAAACTGAATGCCCCCTCCGAAAGGGGGGGGGGGGGGGGGGGGGCATAAAAAATATTTTTCTTCATCAATTTCATTTGAAGTGCACCTGGGACATACTCAGTTTTGATTATTCTAAGTCTACGTGCCGAAATATGCAATCAAGTGAAATTTTTCCTCCACTCAGGGGATCCCAATAAAATTAGAAAGGCTCGAATATTTGAGTTCATCTTTTCCATTACTAAAGGAGGCATATTTAGGAGTCAAAATTACTACACAAGTCAAAAATTCTGTCATGGTATGAATCCTTAAAACTTCTTTCTAAAGAATATTAAAGGGGTTGGCAGTTTAGCTTACACAGCTTCAATTCTTGTGTCATGTTTACTGCTAGAATAGAATTTAGTCATGGTTGATTGCAAGGAATTAACGTTTTTACCAAATAATTCTTGAGAAACTTGCACACTTTTATTTCTATGTTACTTTATTGTTTTGAGTCTAAAGAATTCAAATTTTACTTTATTTAGGCATGTTGTAATGTTTTGTCAATTGTTTAAAATCTATATTTTTAAGGTCATTTTTTAAGAAGTAAAGAAACATGTATATGTAACCTTACATCATCATACTGTTTTGCTTCTACACCATGCTTTAAATCCAACGTTACTTCTGTGTCTGAACCATGTCCACCTGTCAATTATAAATAACTTTAATATCATGGCAAAATACAATGTAATGTCAGTGTTTTTCTGCATTTCTGCAAATACAGTAATGTATTCATTTCTTGTTACAAATATGTACAATGTACTTTTTAAGATAAACATAAAAAATAAATGGGGAATGTGTCAATGGGACACAGATGATGCCACCGCTTGCATATTATATAAAGTTATAAAGGGACATAACTGAAGAACAGTAAAAGTGACACTACCCAAATTTTTACTTGATCTGAGTTTTGTGGTAATAAGTATTGTGTATAAGTTTCATAACATTTGGTTGAGGCAAACTAAGTTTAGAGTTAATCAAGTTAATTAAAACTAAAGTTAGAGAACGGAAACGAAAAGTTCAGCAATTTTTCCATTTGTAAAGGGGCATAACTCTAGAACAGTTAAAGTGACGCCACCAAAATTCAAACTTGATCTGTGTTTTGTGGTAGTAAGCATTGTGTATAAGTTTCATAACATTTGGTTGAGGCAAACTAAAGTAAGAGAACGGAAACCAACATTGTGACGTACGTATGTACGGACAAAGGTAAAACTTAATACCCTTTCAACTACACCGGGGGCATAAAAAAAGTATCATACAGTATAGCGTGGATAAATAATCTGGTTTGCCATTGCAAAAATAATAGAGATGCAACAATATGTAAGAAATATTTTCAGTGCACTTTGTGATATCTAAGTAAAGATTCAATACATACTTCCTTACCACCACTGTGGAGAAATATTTTATCAGTACCTGCAAAGTTGATGTTAACATCAATGGCATAAGTGCCTTACTCTTACAAAATGAGACAAGAAGGGAAATAAACTGTTGAAACAGAGATATGTCTTGCCTGTCGGCACAAAATTCAGAAAAAGACAATCTGATGGAACTGGACCATGATCTAGTGGGCAGGGCCTCAAAATGGTCAACAAACTGAGATGACTGACAGTAATGTAATTTTATAGAAAATATCGTTGTCTCTTGTAAGCAGTTCCTATCAATCTAACTTTAGCAGAAAACTTTACATTGAAAATTGCTCATTAATTCAAAGTCACAGGACCATGTCCTAGGGGGCAGGGCCTCAAAATAGACATCAAATTGATATGTACTGATAGTAGTGCAACTCTATATTTAATATCAATGATCTACCACAAGTAGTTCCTATCAAACTAATGGAACTAAACTTATTTAAGCAGACCACTTAACAATTGTTGACGCCTCCGTCGTTGTCGCCTTTGTCTAAAAAGCAATCCCTATGTCTCGCTTTCTGGACTTTCATCATAGCCGAGACATAAACTGATGATTTTATTCATATTCAAAAACACTTTAATCTTTTTTCCAAGAAAACACTTAAATGTGTCTTAAGGCAAATAAAATCATGATCACTTTACTTTTGTTTTATTTTGTAATCTTGAGTAAGGCCTGTATATAATTGATATCAAGGAGGGGGAGTCGACAGTAGGGATAAGTTATATGCAATGTCTGGAACAGTCATTGACAGTATAGTTAGTTAAATTTTCATAAACATCAGACTCAGATTTCACAAATCTTTTGTTTTCGCCTGTTGGTCATTAGGGCCACCAAAACTGAAAATATCTAGGTCCTACTGAAAATTTGTTAATTCTATATTCAAAAGGAGACTTTTTCACTGCTTAAAACAGTTTTGACCATAGGTAGCATTTTAAAAAGTTGAGATATATATAAAAAAAAAAGTACTTGACCAAAGGCCAGCTATAATTTACAGGAGTCTACATGTGATATCAAATTTTAAGGACTTTGAAAGAAAAGAAAACTAGATGTGTCGGAATGACACGAATGGCCCCGTCTCAAAAAGTTTTAAAAAATACTCCGCAGGGCGCAGCTTGATACGACCGCAGAGGTCAAACTCTGAACAGTTGGGGCAAGTATGGACACAACATTCTAGCTTGATACAGCTCTGAATTTGGATTGTGATTAAATATTTGACACAGCATAGGTTTCTGACACAGAATGAATGTGGTCTAAGAACTTAAAAATTTTAAATTAGACATTCACCTATTATGGTCCAATATCCAAAATCTAAATACATGGTTAGATTCAGCATATCAAAGAACCCCAAGAATTCAATTTTTGATGAAATCAAACAAAGTTTAATTTTGGACCCTTTTGACCTCAATGTGGACAAAGTTGATAACGGGGCCCAAAAATCAAAATCTAAATACATGGTTAGATTCAGCATATCAAAGAACCCCATATATTCAATTTTTGTTGAAATCAAACAAAGTTTAATTTTGGACCCCGATTTGGACCAACTTGAAAACTGGGCCAATAATCAAAAATCTAAATACATGTTTAGATTCAACATATCAAAGAACCCTAAAAATTCAATTTTTGTTAAAATCAAACTAAGTTTAATTTTGGACCCTTTGGACCTTAATGTAGACAAATTTGAAAACGGAACCAAAAATTAAGAATCTAAATACACGGTTAGATTCGGCATATCAAAGAACCCCAATAATTCAATTTTTGATGAAATCAAACAAAGTTAAATTTTGGACCCTTTGGACCTCAATGTGGACCAATTTAAAAACGGGGCCCAAAATCCAAAAACTTAATACACGGTTAGATTCAGCATATTAAAGAACCCCAAGAATTCAAGAATAAACCCCATTGAAATTGATCAAGAAATAAGCAATTTATACGAAGTATCTTCTTTTGCACAATACTGTGCAATTGAATATTTCTTGCTATTGCGCAATACTGTACAATTGACAATTTCTTGCTATTGCCCAATATTGTGCTATTGGATATTTCTTGCTATTGCGCAATACTGTGCAATTGAAGATTTCTTGCTATTGCGCAATACTGTGCAATTGAAGATTTCTTGCTATTGTGCAATACTGTGCAATTGAAAATTTCTTGCTATTGCACAATACTTATTATATAATAATTTACACATCCTGTTTGGTGTGTATCTCCTACCATATCATTATTATTTGCTTTTAAATATAAATCAGAAATAACCAACTTAAAATGGAAAATTTTAAAAGAAAAAAAAAAGGAAAAAAAGAAAGAAAAAAAAATCCCCCCCCAAATTTTTTGAACCCCCTTATGATTCATCACCCCCAAACTCAATCCCAGCCTTCCCTTTGTGGTATGGTACCTTGCAGTACAATTTCAGAGAGATCCATACACTTGAACACAAGTTATTGTCTGGAAACTAGAAAAATGCTTATTTTTGGCCCCTTTTTGGCCCCCAATTCCTAAACGTTTCGGGCAATTACCCCCAAACTCAATTCCAGCTTTCCCTTTGTGATATGGAACCTTGTAGTACAATTTCAGAAATATCCAAACACTTACACACAAGTTATTGTCATGAAACTAGAACAAGAGTGCACACACTGAAATGTCTCGCCTTCTTTACTAATCATTGATATTATGTTGATAGTCCTAAATATAAAGCTTTATTACAACTGTCACATAAACTAAACATTAACCAAGAAAACTAAACATTGACCAATGAACCATGAAAATGAGGTCAAGGTCAGATGAACCGTGCCAGGCAGACATGTACAGTTAACAATTCTTCCATATAATAAATATAGTTGACCTATTGCTTATAGTTTAAGAAAAACAGACCAAAACACAAAAACTTAACACTGATCAATGAACCGTGAAAATGAGGTCAAGGTCATATAAAACCTGCGTGACTGACATATAGATCATAAAATATTTCCATACACCAAATATAGTTGACCTATGGCATATAGTATTAGAAAAAAAGACCAAAACTCAAAAACTTAACTTTGACCACTGAACCATGAAAACGAGGTCAAGGTCAGATGACACCTGCCAGCTAGACATGTACACCTTACAATCATTCCATACACCAAATATAGTAGACCTATTGCATACAGTATAAGAAAAACAGACCAAAACACAAAAACTTAACTATAACCACTGAACCATGAAAATGAGGTCAAGGTCAGATGACACCTGCCAGTTGGACATGTACACCTTACAGTCCTTCCATACACCGAATATACTAGACCTATTGCTTATAGTATCTGAGATATGGACTTGACCACCAAAACTTAACCTTGTTCACTGATCCATGAAATGAGGTCGAGGTCAAGTGAAAACTGTCTGACGGGCATGAGGACCTTGCAAGGTACGCACATACCAAATATAGTTATCCTACTACTTATAATAAGAGAGAATTTAACATTACAAAAAATGTTAACTTTTTTTTCAAGTAGTCACTGAACCATGAAAATGAGGTCAAGGACATTAGACATGTGACTGACGGAAACTTCGTAACATGAGGCATCCATATACAAAGTATGAAGCATCCAGGTCTTCCACCTTCTGAAATATAAAGCTTTTAAGAAGTTAGCTAACGCCGCCGCCGCCGCCGGATCACTATCCCTATATCGAGCTTTCTGCGACCAAAAGTCGCAGGCTCGACAAAAATGCTTGTTTTTTGCCCCTTTTTTGGCCCCTAATTCCTAAAATTTTGAGGCAATTACCCCCAAAATCAATTACAGCCTTCCCTTTGTGATATGGAACCTTGTGGTACAATGTCAGAGAGATCCATACACTTACACACAAGTTATTGTCTGGAAGTTACAAAAATGCTTATTTTTGGCCCCTTTTTGGCCCCTAATTCCTTAACTGTTGGTACCATAACCCCCAAAATCAATCCCAACCTTCCTTTCGTGGTATTGAACCTTATGGTGAAATTTCATGGAGATCCATTCACTTAAACTAAAGTTAGAGTGCGAAAACCAATGTGTCTTCGGATGACGACGACGACGACGTCATACCAATATACGACCAAAAATTTTTTTAATTTTTGCGGTCGTATAAAAATCTGCAATTTTAAAAACACATGTGGACACAAACATGCATGGATAGTATCCAGCTCTCAAGACCAATACTAGTTTGATGAAAAATTTCCTTGATCAATGAGTAGTTAAATTTCAAACTATCAGCAAACAGGAAGTGGATGTACTGAAGATGTGTTGAAACGACATGAAAATCAGCATATCGGAACAAAACATAAACTTGATCTGTAACTCATCATGGTAGACTCACATATCAAAAATCAACGCAAAATCTGAAGGCGTTTAGAAAAAAAGTCCGTATAACTGTGATTTTCAACAATTTATCAAAGTCCAAAGCCCGTAATTTCGTAAAAAATTAGCAGAGTGTAACGAATCTTAAACTTGATCTGTAACTCATCATGGTTAACTCACAAACCAAAAATCAGCCCAATATTTGAAGGAGTTTAGAAAAAAGTCTGTATAACTGTGATTTTTCAACAATTTATCAAAGTCCAAAGCCCGTAATTTCAGCAAAAATTAGCAGATCGGAACAAAACTTAAACTTGATCTGTAACTCATCATGGTTAACTCGCATACAAAAAAATCAGCCCAATATCTGAAGGCGTATAGAAAAAAAGTCCGTATAACTGCGATTTTCAACAATTTTTCAAAATCCCAAGCCCGTAATTTCAGCAAAAATTAGCAGAGTGTAATGAATCTTAAACTTGATCTGTAACTCATCATGGTTAACTCACATTCCAAAAATCAGCCCAATATCTGAAGGCGTTTAGAAAAAAAGACCGTATAACTGTGATTTTCAACAATTTATCAAAGTCCAAAGCCCGTAATTTCGGCAAAAATTAGCAGAGCGGAACAAAACTTAAACTTGATCTGTTACTCAGCATGGTTAACTCACATACCAAAAATTTGCCCAATATCTGAAAGTGTTTAGAAAAAAAGTCCGTATAATGGTTTGGTGACGGAATGACAGAAAAGGGTAAAACTATATGGCCCCAACAACTTTGTCGGGGGCCATAAAAACAGATCTGAAAAGACTTTCAATGTTGAAAGGAAAGAAACAATATCTTCGTCCTATAGAGATTTCTATGTTTCTTAGGCTTGAACACTACCGTAAATGTAACAAAAAAGTTTTTTAAATTTTGTTGGTAGGTTTCCTATGTGGTTTATCAAAAGGGCCTATAAAAAAACTAACCAATTAATTTAAATTTTTTCTCATCATCATATGCAATGTTGATCAGAATTGAACAAATTGAGAAGTTAACATTTAAGTTAGAACTGATATTAAGGATCAAGTTACTTATCTTTAAACTAGTATGTAGTAAATTCACAAATTAGATTGTTACTTAATATTAGAGCTAAAGACTGTTAATTGACAGTAAATACACATCCTTAACTATTTTATACATTTATTTAAATGTACAATTAAACTGAGGACTCAGGTTTCTTAGAACTAGATACGAGTAATTTATTATATATATACATGTATTACACTACTTTGATTCAATTACCTGTAGTCATCTTTGCTTCAAAACATACTTCAAACATATCATATTCTTCTGTAGTGAAGGCAAATTTTCCTTTTTTAATATCTTCTTTATTATATAATATGTGTCCTTTTGAATCTGTTACCTATAAAATTAAACTGAGTTAGTAAAAAGATTGCGCTGCAGAATCAATAATTCCTTTAGACAAGCTTTAGTGATGCCTGCTAATCTGAAAAAATGTAGGTTTCATGGATCTCAAAAATCAGTTTTAAACACACATTTGAAACAAAGATAACAATGAAACATATTTTAATTTTATAAAAATTATCAAACAATGCTGTTGACCAAATGCTTTGTAATTATGTACACAAAAGATTTTGTTTTTATGAAGAGCATATCTGAAATAACCAAAAAATTAAATGTAAAGCAAGGAACATTCTTTAAAGTCATTGCATTAAATTTTGTATTCATTTATATCCAAATTAATAGAAAAAATGTAAAACTAAAGAGGTATATTTTGAAATCACTACAAGATAAGGGAAGTAACTCCATATAGATCTTGCCTTTTGTAATTCAACCCATTGCATGATGTGCAATTGTGCAGATGTGTACACAAATTTATATTACCTAGGGCTGAGAAGGCAAAGATCAAGCCATTTTGAAAAGTGGAGGTTCAAACCCCCAGAACACCATGAAATGTACACATAATTTAAAAAAAAAAAAAAATAAATAAATGGAGAATGTGTCCCCATGGACACAGATGATGCCCCCGCTTGCATACAATATTATAAAGGGACATAACTCAAGAACAATAAAAGTGACGCTACCCAAATTTGTACTTGATCTTAAGTTTTGTGGTAATAAGTATATTGTGTATAGGTTTCATGTTTGGTTGGGGCAAACTTAAGTTACAGAATGGAAACTAAAATTTTTGGAATTTTTTTATTTATAAAGGGGCATAACCAGGGCTTCCAAAATTATTTTTAGCCAGCCGGACATTTTATATATTATCCCGATTTTAATCCCTTAAGACTACATAAACAAAAGGCAATTATGGTAATCAGTTGCCGAGTTGGCCATCCCAATGATTGACATTAAAATCTTTGATTCAAATTCGAAGTTCTGACGTAAACTGTTAAATTGGCAGTGCATCATTCAAAGTGTGCAACATCAGCGTACTTATATCTGCCTTAGACTCTTTATTTGTGCAAAATAACGTTGTCAAAAACTTAAAAAATTTTAATTTACCTATTCAAACCATATCATTATTATTTGCTTTTATATATAAATCAGAAATAACCAATTTAAAATGGAAAATTTTAAAGAAAAAAAAGGAAACCCCCCCGCAAATTTTTGAACCCCCTTATGATTCATCACCCCCAAACTCAATCCCAGCCTTCCCTTTGTGGTATGGTACCTTGCAGTACAATTTCAGAGAGATCCATACACTTGAACACAAGTTATTGTCTGGAAACTAGAAAATGCTTGTTTTTTTCCCCTTTTTGGCCCCTAATTCCTAAAATTTTGAGGCAATTAACCCCAAAATCAATCCTAGCCTTTCCTTTGTGGTATGGTACCTTGCAGTACAATTTCAGAGAGATCCATATATTTGAACACAATTTATTGTCTGGAAACTAGAAAAATGCTTGTTTTTTTTCCTTTTTGGCCCCTAATTCCTAAAATTTTGAGGCAATTACCCCCAAAACCAATCCCAGCCTTCAATTTTTTTATGGTACCTTGCAGTACAATTTCAGAGAGATCAATACACTTGAACACAAAGTTATTGTCTGGAAAATAGAAAAATGCTTATTTTTGGCCCCTTATTCCTAAACGTTTTGGGCAATAACCCCCAAACTCAATTCCAGTTTTCCCTTTGTGATATGGAACCTTGTAGTACAATTTCATAAAGATCCATACACTTACACACAAGTTATTGTCATGAAACTAGAAAAATGCTTGTTTTTTGCCCCTTTTTTGGTCCCTAATTCCTAAAATTTGGAGGCAATTACCCCCAAAATCAATCCCAGCATTTCCTTTGTGATATGGAACCTTGTGGTACAATGTCAGAGAGATCCATACACTAACACACAAGTTATGTCTGGAAGTTACAAAAATGCTTATTTTTGGCCCCTAATTCCTTAACTGTTGGTACCATAACCCCCAAAATCAATCCCAACCTACCTTGTGGTATTGAACCTTATGGTAAAATTTCATAGAGATCCATTCACTTAAACTAAAGTTAGAGTGCGAAAACTAATGTGTCTTCGGACGACGACAATGACGCCAACGTCATACCAATATACGAACGCAAAATTTTTTTGCGGTCGTATAAAAATTCAGCAATTTTTCTATTTGTAAACACGCATAACTCTAGAACAGTTGTGTAGAAGTTTTAAAACATTTGGTTCAGACAAACTAAAAAATTCAGCAATTTTTATGTTTATAAAGGGACATAACTCCAGAATGGTAAAAGTGTCACCACCAAATTTCATACTTATTCTGTATTATGTACATGTAGTAATAAGCATTGTGTATAAGTTTCATAACATTTGGTTGAGGCAAACTAAAGTTAGAAAATAGAAACAAAAAATTTGTACTTGATCTTAGTTTTGTGGTAATGAATATTGTGCATAGGTTTCATAATGTTTGCTTGGGGCAAACTTAAGTTACAGAATGGAAACTAAAAATTTTGCAATCTTTCAATTTATAAATGGGAATAACTCAATAATGGTTAAAGTGACACTACCCAAATTCAACTCGATCTGTATTTTATCAGTGGAAGTCAAAATTAAACATTGCATTGTATAAAGCATTGATTGTAGTTGATTCAACAAAGGCGGGGGCATAAAAAATGAAAAATTTAGCAATTTTTCCATTTGTAAAGGGGCATAACTCTAGAACAGTAAAAGTGACGCCACCCAAATTCAAACTTGATCTGTGTTTTGTGGTAATAAACATTGTGTATAAGTTTGATAACATTTGGTTTAGGCAAACTTAAGTTAGAGAACTGAAACCAATTTTGGGACGTACGGACAGACGGACAAGGGTAAAACTTAATGCCCCCTACGCTTCGGCGGGGGCATAAAAAAGGGGAGGGGGGGGGTTTCCAATCCCAGGATCTGCCAATTCTGAGGTAAAATACTTTAACAATACCCATGGTTTATATGACACACAAGCTGTCAAGTGAAGCCATAGTTGGCCAAAATAATTTTGGCTAAATTATATATTTATCGACAAACTGAAAGTACATTAGATTGACAATCTAAAAACTGATATACATGTACATCAATAGTAATGCAACTTCATACAAAATATCACAAGTAGTTCCTATCAAACTAACTTGAGCAGAAAACTTAACAATTGTTGACGGCTTGATGCTGTCGTCGTCATCGCCTGAATAGCAAATCCCTATGTCTAGCTTTCTGCGACTTTCGCAGCATGCGATACAAAAAAGCACTTTCATGTATGACTTTGTTCATTTGGATCCTTTGGTTAAATTGACTGAGTTTTGAAGGCATATCATGCTCTAAGTAAATAAATTTCAACTGCATTTTATGTTTTAGAAAAATTAAAATTTAACTGGATTTTTTTTGTCCTTGGAGAAGATGATAAAATTAACATACAGTTAAGTTTCACTTGATATGGTCCACTCTGTGATACTGTTTAAATCTCAAATTATTGTCAGGTATCTATTGTCCAATTCAATCAATACAGTTCACTTCAATTATTACCTGTGGGGAAGTTCTCAAACCTCTTTCCCAACTTTGGTTTACTTTGGCACCTTTTGTAATTCAAACCATTAAAAAAGTAAACTGCAACATCCAGTTAAGTTTTTAATTTTCTAAAACATCAAATGCATTTTGAATTTTATATATCTAGGGCAAGCTATCATGCCTTTAAACTTTTCAGATACACAGGTTTGTCTGTACTAATTATTGAGGTGAAAACACAGCTGTTTTAGCCAAAGGGTCCACATGAACCTTAATGCATGTTTTAATATTTATCGTCTATCTTTTAAAATAATAGATTTCTTGAAACCAAATTTGTTTACTTGTCGTGAGACCCACTTAGATAAAAGACTTTCAAATTCATGCAGAGTCAGGGAAATTACTGAAATAAGTGATTTATAAAATCACTCATTTAAGTAGCTAAGCAAATTAGAAATTCTGTGGTTTTGTAGTTTTACCAAAATTTTAAACATTCAGGTTTAGATTTATATGTAATTATTAGCAGATTAGTAAAATTGAAAAAAATGAACCCCCCTTTTTTTTTAAGTACAAAATGTAGCAAGGTTAATGTCTTTGATGCAATGATTCATCTGTAAAATTCTATATTGGTTGAAAAAATGCTTCCAACATTTCTGGAATAAACAGCTGCGCCATGAGCGCATGATACGACTGTTGCATTTTCAAAGAATAAAGTTCAATCACATCTCAATGTCATATTAGAAATTTATGAAAATCGAAAGGGAGCTTTTGTCAATAGATTTAAACAATTCACCAAAGTTTCATGAGAACTGCTGAAAGCATTTTTGAGGTCCAAAAACTGGAAAATCCCCCCTTTTTTAATGAATAAAACACCATAACTAGGAAACGTAAAATCTAAAATTTATAAAATTCGAAAGGGAGCTTACAGCAATAGATATAAACAATTCACCAAATTTTATGAGAACTGCTAAACGCATTTTGGAGTTATTGTCCGAAAACTGTAAACTGCCCCTTTTTTAATGAATAAAACCCCATAACTAGAAACGTAAAATCTAAAATTTATGAAAATGGAAAGGGAGCTCATGTCAATGATATAAACAATTCACCAAAATTTCTTGCAAATTGGTGAAAACATTTTGGAGTTATTGTCCGAAAACTGGAAAATCCCCCTTTTTTTAATGAATAAAACCTCATAACTTTTTAATGAATAAAACCTCATAACTTGGAAACGTAAAATCTGAAATTTATAAAAAACGAAAGGGAGCTCACGTCAATAGATATAAACAATTCACCAAAGTTTTATGCAAATTGGTTAAGGCGTTTTTGAGTTAACTTAATGTCCGACATGTTGACGATGGACGGACGGACAGTCAGACAACAGTATACCATAATACGTTCTGTAAACGGGCGTATATAAATGAAACTTGAATCGGTGATTTAAGAAATCACTCATTTAAATAATTCCCCTGACTGATGCACTTTCCCGTCTATATCCTATGTCACAATGCTTAAGGTATTACATCACAGTAAGAACTGATAATTTGACATCGTATACACCAATTGACCCTGGGTCAACCGCTGTAACTCATTCATAAAAAACTCGAGATTGGTGTATACAAGGATTTGTATAGTAAGACTTACTATACAAATCCTTGGTGTATAGGGATACCTTACCATACTGAAAAATGTACATGTTATATTGCTGGGAATTTGTAAATGACTGGCACATGCCTGATGCCACAGAAAGGTGTTCAAAATGAAAATGTCCAGATAATGACAAGTTTAAAACAATGAAGGGGACAGATCAATAGTTTCCAGAAACCATCTGGCATCTATGACAAAAAGACCCCCCTCCCCCCAAATAAAATCGAACACTCAATATTGACAGTTTTACCCTTCAGTAACGAACCTTAAAAGGAACTATATCACAGAGTATTGGGGTCAAACAATATCATCTTTTAGCAGACCATTCCATAAACTTACTGCAAGGTTAACTTTTTGTCCAGGTGCATCTGAAATTGCATACTCTCCAGCAACTAAAACATCTTTATGGATTTCCTCTCGCAGACATTTTTTCGTATTTGGAGATATATGAAACATTAAGGCATCTGAAAATGTAATATAAATTGCAAATAAAACGAAGAATACATGAAACACATCCATTTCTCAAGATATGTTTGTTTTCGCCGGTGCACGTTTGCTAACGTGGCATTCGGTGTTTTACGTAGCTTTCCGTAGTAACTCGTAGTGTATCTAATTACCATATAACTTAACACAGCACAGTAAAGGACTAATTATAAAAAAAACAACAGATTTATAAATAAAAAGGTGACTTCAAGCATTTATTGAACATTATACTATATTTTAATTGTTTAATTTTAAGATGAAAGCTAATTTGCGACATTTCCGATATAGCAGTGTTAAGACATATTTATCATATGAATACGGGACAACTCGGCCCGGAGACAAGTCGGACCGAGTCAAATCGGACGAGTTGTCTTTTTCGTCATTTATATACTGTAAATCGGCGTCAAAACTTTATTAGAGACTTTTCTTTAGACACAGTCTTTTTCATTAAATTATTTATTTCGTCAAAACTCTGATTTTATACTTAGTCTGAGCTGAGGTCTGAGTTGTCATTATAGACAGTCCTGGGACTATTATTTATACTAGTTAGTATAATAGTCCCAGGACAGTCCGAGTTGACTTTATATTATATTCTAATGTATAAAATTGTAAATGGACTAACACATGATTACCAGAGACATATATACACATGTGTCTCTGTGATTACTTAGCAATGCTAAATATTAATGATGTTCAACACTAAAACTTACGATCTGTCTCTAATAATGATCTATTTGTTCCAAGACCAAATAAAAAAAATTATAAAAAATCTTTTCATTATTCTGCAACCAAGGTATGGAATAATTTACCATTCACACACATTTTATAGTTAGAATATGAAAACTTTATCAATTGTTTGAATGATTGATACAATTCAATCATTCACACATTTAAATGATATATATAATATATATATAGATTGTATTTTGATGTATGGAATTGAATGTTAAAGGGGCACTAGCTACAAGATGTATATAACAAAAATCAAATATGATTTTTTTTTGTTCAATCATTAATGAAAGTGAAATAGTGAAATAATAATTCGCTTTTAGCAGCATGTATGGTTCAATGTTGTCAAAATAAGCTAAGAAACATCGAACATGAATTATTCACTTGCAAGTGTATAATTGGACCTCATTAAATCCGTATTCATGTTACCTTCAATTTAACCCCTTAGCTAGAGGTGGATAACGCATGAATTATGCGTGTTCAGCTATTGAAAGGAAAAGAATGTCAACATTGAAAGTGAAACAAAGGTAAATCATTTGATTCCACGAAAACTCATTCTTATACAGGTAAAAACGATGATTAACATATATTTTTACATATAATATGAAATTAAACAGACCTAAAAAAATCCAATTGCACGAGTTCGCTATCTACTTATATCTATATTTATGTTTATATCGCTTATATGACCGTCGGCGGTCTTCGGAGGTCAACTCGATAGTTAATTAGATGGCGTCTAGACTAATATACACACAAAACGATGATACATATTATAGAGCCCATGCCTTGTAAATTGTTTATTTTAGACTTTTTATAATTTGGATATACGTTTTAGTATGTCACTGTTATAAATCAAATATGAAAATTTGAGTCAAATCGGTGAAATATGAATTTGACAGCCAATGCCCCTTTAACTGTATACATCTATTTTGTTTGAGGGCCTCAATGAGTTAATTGAGTTACCCTCTTTAAATAAAGAAGTTATTATTATTATTATTATTATTATTATTATTATTATTATTATTATTATTATTATTATTATTATTATTATTTTTATAGTTGACTTATTGATGGTCCGAGTTGTCTTTATAGACGGTCCGAGTTGTCTTTTTGTAGACGGTCCAAGTTGTCTCCGGGCCGACTTGTTTATCCATAATGATATTAATTGACATGTTAATATATCACATTATGCTATTCCTTATATTTAGACACTCTGATATGAAAATAGAAGACAGTCTAATAACAGACGTTATTTTCCACGTTTATATCATTATCGTTTTATATTGATTCTTTTGGTAACTAGATAGGACCACAGAGTCAGTAAGATATTAGTCTTCAAAGCTCTTGATCAAGGGTAGAGGGAGCATTTAAAAACCAGGATTCAAATTGATATGGACAAAAATTTTGCATGGGGAATCGACTTGGAAAAGTTAAGTTAATTTTGCGAAAACATGTCAACAACACCTCTAAGAATCGTCCTTGGAAAGTAAGAAGTGTTACCAAGATTCCCCCTTGCATTGCGTTGTTAGGACATAGAACTTTCGGGTGTCCGTCTGTCCGTTTGCAAATTCTTATGAAATTTACATCAAACATTTATCAACTATTTTTGAGCAGAGATGCCCTGGAATTACTGCATTCAACCATTTGATATCGTTAGGCACAGGGACTCGATTAGCCAATATATATTTATTTTTTAGTAATTAGGTCTTTCCACTTCCATGAACATGAAGAACAGACCTTTTGTTTTTTTTGTTCGTATTGAAGTTATTCTGCCAAAATTTATTTTGCAAGTATTTTTTGTTTCACAACATGTTGCTTAGGTATGTGGTATGTGATAATGTACAGTTTATACACTTATAAAGCTGACCCTGCTAAACTGAACATAGAAGTGAATTACATTAAATGTATATTTGTAAGAGTTATCTTCCTAAACACTGTTTTTCTTGTTATTTATACTCCTTTGCAACTGTACAAGAAACTGACAATTTTTTTCCAAATTGCTTGTTACATCCTCTGCATTTTTTATTAAAATTTTAACCAAAGCCATCTGTAGACTCCATTTGAGAGTTATTTCCCCTTCTGCATTTGATATAAGAGGGTAAGAATACCCTATATTGTCGCTTTCATGTCGATCCGGCCCCACGTCGATCCGGCCCAAGTCGATCCATCCCACGTCGATCCGGCCCAACGTCATTCCGGCCCATATTTAAAGTCGATCCGGCCCAATAAAAAAATATATTTATAAGGAATAAAACTAAAGATATATATTAATTGTAATTCATAAATGTTTATGAATTTTATTATAATGTAAAAGGTGTACGGTAAAAAAAATTGGCCTTTGACAAATATTTTCTTCAGATGAGTTTAAAACAACTATGTTGATTATGTTTTCATTACAAGTTTTCAATTTAATTGAATTTATTGTTATATTATAGTAATGCTGATATTATATTTTAGAGAGTGAAAATGTGCATTCAGTGTAATTATTTTGTTATTATCTTGCAATAAAGAATAATGGATACTCATATAACTTGTTTTTTTATCTACACACAACTATTCAAAATATTGTCAACTTTAAAAAAATATATGGACTATATTCGATATTACAAAAAAAAAAAACATGTATTATAGAAGCCTCTGATGTTACCTTAAAAAGAAATACAATTAATTATTATAACACATAACACCAAACAAAAGATCAAACTATAAAGACCTTGTTGATTACGTAACTTTAATCAATCAGGATTTGATTGAATTAAGTGATTACGAGTGGCATTACCTTAGTTCACAATCATTAGACAATTATTGAATAAACAAACCAATTATAGTCTAATGATTTGATTAAACAAGTCATTATGATGAGTTAAATTTTATAGGTTCCATTGGACTGTAAATATTTATTTAGCTATTCTGTGTGTGAATTAAATAAAATAAAAATCGCCATGACATTCAAAGTTATCATGGAAAATAACTTCATATTAAAATATGTTGAAGCTGCTATACAAACAGACACAATCACACTCATTTTCATATCGATGTAAAATAATTCTTTGACTGGTACTCCAATACTTCACTTACCTGTTTTCATCCATCAACAATACTTTTTACAAATTCCACATTATACTGTTAAAATTTGTCACAAAATCCTCCAAAGTCAATATAGTTTATTCATATTTTATTATGGGGCCGGATCGACGAAGGGACGGATTGACGTGGGCCGGATCGACTTGGGACGGATCGACTTTGGGCCGGTCTGACTTGGGGCCGGAACAGTTTGGGGACGGAACGACCGGATACCATTTCGTCAAGCATCAAACGTCCCATTTTTTGCTAAGCATCAAAAGAGCTTTCATTTTGTATTGTCATTCATCAAATCTTATTCTGTAGCTACTGTTAGCATCAAATGAAATGAAATGTTTATAGTTAACGTTATTTCAACAAATATGTTAGGCCAAAAAAAAATGTATGTCTGGTTAAGGTTACATCATTAAAAAAAATAGGATAGGGAGGTAGGTATTTCCATTTTATTTTATTTTTACATTTTATTTTTTGCAACATGATTATGAGTCGTGCAGTCCGTCATGGTCTGAGTTATCCATGGGTGGAGTTTACCCGTATTTTTAATGATTGGATTATTTCCCCTTTGTTATTGATTGGAAAAAACTGATCACATGAGTCGTGAGTTTCCTTAAAACAGCTGTAATATTCATGACTCTGAACATTAGGATGTACAATGATGTATCAGGCAGTTGATTTCTTTTATTGGCAACTCTTACTTCATGTACTTAACTTTTGACACGAGTTCAATTAATTTTTCACTTTATGACGGAAATAAAACTACTTAGGGTCGGTGCTCAAAAGTAGGGTCAGTCTGGTAACCGTAAACAGACATATATTTTTATTTGGCCCTACTGTCATTTGTCTTGAAGGGTACCCCATTACAATCCTCATATCAGTGCAATGTATTTGTAACTGGCAAACCATATCTTGATAAGTGAAAGAGACCTAGGGTATTTTGATTTGAGGTCCTTGGTCCACCAAAAAAAAGATTTGGTCAAGATCACAGGTCAAGGTCATGTTCTATATTTTATTTGATTTTTGCTTATTATCACTTCTCCTCAGAAACCGTAAAAGATGTCAACATAATGTTTTCACTAAATTGTTAGTTAGGACATGTTTTAACACATACGTTTCAGTTATAAGGGTATTTTGCCATATAACAGGAGTTTTCCCCCTCTTATATTTAAACTTAGCTATATGGTGATATAACTCATTAATCATACATATGAGTAGAGACATAGGGTCTTTTGATTTGAGGTCTTTGCTTTATGAACTTCAAATTGAGTTCAAGGTCATAGTTTTATTTAACATTCTAGATTGTGACCTTTGCTGTAACTTCATATTGGTACATGATAAAGTCAAAGGGTCTTTTGAGTTAGGTTGCAGACATATACATGTACATGATATAACCTTGAAAAACATCAATCAGAAATGGTCTGTTGTAAACTGGGAGTAGCCATTTTTTGCACTATTTTTTATTTAAAAGTTACTAGAACCATATCCCTTTGGAATCAGCATCAGGTAACCTATTGTATAACACTGGAAGTGACATTTTTTAAACCATAAGAAGCAACTTATATTCTTCATTTCAAGTAAAAGTATATAGAACCAAATAGTTTTGGCATCAGTGTAAAATAAACTATCATCTGACACTGGAGATGAAATATTATACCAAAAGTTTTTATTTTCCTTTTAAAATATGTGCATTTAGGGTGAAAAGACCTTCAATAATTCTCTGTTTAATATTGTTATTGCATTTCTTCTCAGAAAACATGGACCTAATGTTTGTGTTCACTACTTCTCTGAAACTAATGTCCAATTGACCTAAAAATTTGCAACAAATAGGGTATACACATATTCCATCTTTATCAAACAACTTTGTGCAGCTACCTATGCTTTCAAGCTCTGGTAAATATCAATGAAATCCTACCATCAAATTTCTGCTCATAGATTAAAATACCAAATTGTGCTACCAACTGTGTCTTAAAAAATATGTACATACAATGTAGTCTGAAAATAATCCTTAAACATGTTTTAAACAACACAGAATAACATTGTGACTCAATTTTGATCCCTACCACAAAATTTGCGAACAGTGTAGCTTTCTGAATTTTGACCAACACATCTGTAGTACTTTTGAATACACAAATGATCGAAGATGAAGAAAACACAAACTTGAAAGATACATATTTTTGTTAAATCAAAATTTTGTTTTACTATATTTTCAGGCAGAAGTTGTGTTGCTATTTTTTTTCTAGTAGTATATAAGCAAAAGTTCAACTATATTTGGTGTTTATTAAATGATCGTAGGGTGTACATGTCAGACTGGCAGGTTTTATCTGACCTTGACCTCATTTTCATGGATCATTGGACATTGTTAAGTTTTTGGGGTTTGGTCTATTACTCAGATACTCTTAAGCAGTATGACCACCATAGGCATATTTGTTGTATGGGTTGATTTTGAATTTTCATGATTATAAAATTGAGAATGAAAATGGGGAATATGTCAAAGAGACAACAACCCAACCAAAGAGCAGACAACAGCTGAAGGCCACCAATGGGTCTTCAACCATCGAGAAAATCCCGCACCCGGAGGTGGTCCTCAGCTGGCCCCTAAATAAAATTGTGTACTAGGTCAGTGAAAATGGACGTCACACTAAACTCCAAAACATATAAATGAACTAAAATTAAAAAACATACAAGACTAACAAAGGCCAGAGACTCCTGACTTGGGACAGGTGCAAAAATGCGGCGGGGTTAAACATATTTTGTGAGATCTCAACCCTCCCCTATACCTCTAGCCAATGTAGAATAAAGAAACACATAGCAATACGCACAGTAAAACTCAGTTTAAAAGAAGTCTGACTCCGATGTCAGAATACATGTAGGTAACAAAAAAAACTAAGCAAAATGACAATGATACATAAATGAACAAAGGACTACTAGCAGTTACTGACATGCCAGCTCCAGACCTCAATTAAACTGATAGAAAGATTATGTCTTCATCATATGAAATTCAAGTACAATCCCTCCCGTTGGGGGTTTAGTATCATACCATCATAAAATATATGAGAAGAACATAAATCGTATCATGCCAACAACTGGTTTTAGAATAAATGTGTTTATTTCCGATGCAAAGACCCTATGAGTGAATCAATATTAGTACCAAAATATGCAATCCTTAATGACTTGACAACAGTATCGTAACTATATCCTTTCCGAATAAGTCTGTTTAAAGGTTTGGTTAGCTTTTGAGGTGAATGCTGACATTTTTGTGCTTTGTAAAGAATATTACCATAAAATATTGGATGTGAAATACCTGAAAGTATAAGATGTCTGCATGTTGATTTATATTTACGAATGATGTCCTTGTACCGATGATAAAATTTAGTAAATGTTTTGACTAGTTTGTGATATCGAAAAACCCTGGTGTAATAATTTTTCAGTAATACAGAGATTTCTTTCGAGCGAATCGAACAAGTTGGGATATGTAAACACCATAAGATGGTGACAAGGGAACGTCACCATCTAAAAATAAATAATTAACCATAGGAAATGAAAAATCATCTCTTTTATCATAAATTTTGGTATTAAGCTTCCCTTTAAAGATAAAGATATCAAGGAAAGGGCAGTGTTCATTGTTAGTATTAGCTTTATTTAAAGTTAGTTCGGCAGGATAAATCTCTTGAGTGTACATACTGAAGTTGTCATTATTGAGAGCCAATATATCATCTAAATGTCTAAAAGTGTTATTAAATTTTTGAATCAGATGTTGTTTCGATGGGTCTTTGCTGATTTTAGTCATAAATTGTAACTCATAACAATACAGAAACAGGTCGGCAATAAGTGGTGCACAGTTAGTCCCCATGGGAATTCCGATAAGCTGACGATATACGGAATCTCCATAGCGAACAAAAATGTTATCTAGTAAAAATTCAAGGGCAGTTAAAGTATCAAAGCAGGTCCAATTGACATAGTTCTTTTGTATATTGTTACTAAAAAATGACCTAAAAGAGTTTGAACATATATATTCACATCCCGACTTTTTAAATGCCCATTTAATAAGGTGTGTGAATTTTTTCTTAATAAGATTATGAGGCAATGTGGTATATAGGGTAGAAAAATCAAAACTTTGAACAGATTCGAAATCACCAATATAAACATGCAATTTATCAAGTACTTCCAACGAATTTTTGACACTCCAAAAGTAATTATTTCCACTATTTTCAAAGGCCTTATTTGAACAATTTATTACCAGGTTTTTGATTATACCAAGTGTACTAGTAAGTAGAATAGATAGTTTAGTAGTGGAACAATGGCTTGAAGACGAAATAAATCTATATTTGTAAGGAGTTTTGTGCAGCTTCGGAAGCCAGTACATAGTTGGAACTTTCATTGTATTTGTTTCTGCTTGTAAAGAGGTAGCTAAAAGTTTATGTTTGTTACAGATGTCATTTTCCGAAAATGGAGTCAGTTGGAATGTTGGTAAATTCGTGATTTCCTTTTGTAGAACATCAATGTAAAATTTACGTCAAGCATTAATGATATTGTTAGCAGCCTTATCAGGCGAGACAAAAATATATTCCTTGGCGAGTTCTTTTAGTTTTAGCTTATGTTTGATACGGGAAATTGGGCTATTATAGTTGTTGTTAGGAGTAAAATGATCTTGTATCTGTTTCTTAGATATTATAAGCAATAGGTCAACTATATTTGGTGTCTGTCTAGCAGTATTCATTTGACCTTGACCTCATGTACATGGATCATTGATAATGATTTGTTTAAGAGATTGTATTCAAACCTGCATATTACTGACTTTCAACATAAATTCAATAATGATAATTATAAGTAAATCAAGTGGGACAATTCAGTGTATGCAGACTGTGCACTCTATGCCAAGGGTATTGACATTTTGTATACCAGTAAGGTCTTTAAAAAATTTGTTAATTTGCACAGATATCAACTATTTTTACAGGAATTATGCCCCCTGGGAAAAGGTATCATATGGAAAGTTGATCTCATGCCTACATTGCTTTTACAATATTTGTGAAAAAAGTATATAACAAAAATAAAAACTAGAGTTATTGGCCTTTGACAGATATAAATGTGCATCAGTGACATGGGTGTATCTAAACAATTGCAAACAAAATAATTATATTGTATTTTAAACCTCAATACTAAGGGAAAACCTATAGCATAGAAACAAGAAGAAAAGTGACTCTTTTTATGATAAAGTCTATAGAATTATTCATTTGATGAAGCCGGTTCTTATATATCCCCAAGTTGTAAAAAAAAAATTTCCACATTGATTTTCAGACTCATTCAAGACATTGGTAATAAAAACTTTAGACATCAATTTAAATAATGGTGTGTTATCAAGTATACATGTACAAATTTACCTCAGAATTTCCTAACAGTGGTGTACCCTAATCTATGCAAAGGGGAGGGTGTCAGAGTTTAGAGGGGGGCTGTTGAATAACCCCTGTAGTCTACATCCACAGAATTTTTCTAAATATTTAATAAAAATGTATTAATGATTTGGTTTGTATTTTGGAAAGCTTCACCATGTGATTAGATAAAAGTTCACATGATCCATATTTCAAGGTTCAGTGGGTATGACAAAGATTTTAAACTTCATTACAGCAGGAAAACCAATGATACTGGAACAATCGAAAAGTGACTTTTTAGCTCACCTGACCTGAAAGGTCAAGTGAGTTTTTCTCATCACTTGGCGTCCGTCGTCCTGCGTCCGTCGTCCTGCGTCTGTCGTCCGTCGTCCGTAAACTTTTACAAAAATCTTCTCCTCTGAAACTACTGGGCCAAATTTGACCAAACTTGGCCACAATCATCATTGGGGTATCTAGTTTAAAAAATGTGTCCGGTGACCCGGCCAACCAACCAAGATGGCCGCCATGGCTAAAAATAGAACATAGGGGTAAAATGTAGATTTTGGCTTATATCTCTGAAACCAAAGCATTTAGAGCAAATCTGACAAATGGGTAAAATTGTTTATCAGGTCAAGATCTATCTGCCCTGAAATTTTCAGATGAATCGGACAACCCGTTGTTGGGTTGCTGCCCCTGAATTGGTAATTTTAAGGAAATTTTGCCGTTTTTGTTTATTATCTTGAACATTATTATAGATAGATTTAAACTGTAAACAGCAATAATGTTCAGCAAAGTAAGATCTACAAATAAGTCAACTTGACCAAAATGGTCATTTGACCCCTTAAGGAGTTATTGCCCTTTATATTCAATTTTTAACCATTTTTCGTAAATTTTTGTAATCTTTTACAAAAATCTTCTCCTCTGAAACTACTAAGACAAATTTAACCAAACTTGTCCACAATCATCATTAGGGTATCTAGTTTAAAAAATGTGTCCGATGACCCACGCCCGCGAACCAAGATGGCCGACATGGCTAAAAAATAGTACATAGGGTAAAATGCAGTTTTTGGCTCATATCTCTGAAACCAAAGCATTAAGAGCTAATCTGATGAGAATAAAATTGTTCATTAGGTCAAGATCTATCTGCCCTGAAATTTTCAGACCAATCAGGCAACCCGTTGTTGGGTTGCTGCCCCTGAATTGGTAATTTTAAGGAAATTTTGCAGTTTTTGGTTATTATCTTGAACATTATTATAGATAGAGATAAACTGTAAACAGCATTAATGTTCAGCAAAGTAAGATCTACAAATAAGTCAACATGACCAAAATGGTCAGTTGACCCCTTAAGGAGTTATTGCCCTTTATAGTATATTTTTAACCATTTTTCGTAATTTTTTGTAATTTTTTACAAAAATCTTCTCCTCTGAAACTACTAAGACAAATTTAACCAAACTTGTCCACAATCATCATTAGGGTATCTAGTTTAAAAAATGTGTCCGATGATCCCGCCCGCGAACCAAGATGGCCAACATGGCTAAAAAATAGTACATAGGGTAAAATGCAGTTTTTGGCTCATATCTCTGAAACCAAAGCTTTTAGAGCAAATCTGATGAGGATAAAATTGTTCATTAGGTCAAGATCTATCTGCCCTGAAATTTTCAGACCAATCAGGCAACCCGTTGTTGGGTTGCTGCCCCTGAATTGGTAATTTTAAGAAAATTTTGCAGCTTTTGGTTATTATCTTGAATATTGTTATAGATAGAGATAAACTGTTAACAGCAATAATGTACAGCAAAGTTAGATCTACAAATAAGGCAACATGACCAAAATTGTCAATTGACCCCTTAAGGAGTTATTGCCCTTTATAGTCAATTTTTTACAATTTTCATAAATTTTGTAAATTTTTGTAAATTTTTTAACAAAGTATTTTCCACTGTAACTACCAGGCCAAGTTCATTATAGATAGAGATAATAGTAAGGAGCAAGAATGTTCAGTAAAGTAAGATCTACAAACACATCACCATCACCAAAACACAATTTTGTCATGAATCCATCTGTGTCCTTTGTTTAATATGCACATAGACCAAGGTGAGCGACACAGGCTCTTTAGAGCCTCTAGTTTTATAATAAAGTCAATAAAATATATACTGTAAATTCAAAAATTATTGCAAGATTTTTATTAATGCGACTGGATGAGTATCGCAGTAATAAGTACTTGCGTTTTGATATCTGATACACATATACCTGTATGCCATTGTATGCAGCTTTTCCTGAAATTGCATTATTTTTTATAATTCTTCATAATTGCAGTAATAAATGCCAGCAATAATTTCTGAATTAACAGTTGTTTGTTTACACTGGTACCAATTTTTACAATAGGTCATGTGTCAAGTTTTGTTCCATTATGTATGATCTTCTTGATGTATTCATATTAACTGTTTACATTTGAATAAAGTACATTTAAATTCTACCTACAAATTTAATGTAGTGTTAATCTTTGGTGCATATTAATTTTTTTTTTTTTTTTTCCCCTGAACTTTCTCTTATCTAGCAGCATACATATACAGATACACTGTATAATCATAAAAAAAGTGAGTGATTCAGGTCTTGGTTATTTAGCCAGTCACTTTATGTGTATCAACATGATCAAGCTTGTTGTTAATTTCAGGACTGTTTTGGTTAGAATGGAAAGCCTAGCAGGGACTGGGCACAAGATCAACAGACTTCGACCAAAACAATTTACAGGTGGAAAATTTGAAGTTCTCAGTCATGACCCATTTGGTAAGTTTTATAGTTTATAATTATCATAATTTGAAATTGAAATTTGTTGATTGGATAAAATATAATAACATTTCTTCAATTTTTCTGAACAGCTTAATGTTCTTATAAATAAAGTATGTGTAATACAAATGTCATAAATGGATGACATAATCCTGAATTATATTTACATTTTTTTTTAAACAGAACATTTCCAGCATTTCTCAAAACTTTCTTTTTAAGCTTACCTTGCCCAAATTGCCTTCAACAATAAGCAAAACCCATATGTATACCCAATAGTAAGCTATAAAAGGCCCCAAAATGACATACTAGAAAACAACATTTTCATGGTTCATAACCAATCATTGGTCAAAGTTTATGTGTGTAGGCCTGTTTCTATAAGCAATAGGTTAATTAGTTTTGGTGTATGAAATGATTGTAAGGTACACATGCGGGTCTGGCAGGATTCATCTGATCTTTAATAATGTAAAGTTTATGTGATACTTGTAGTAAAACCTTTATCTTAAAAACTATGTTGAGTTTTGTGTACTGTTGTTTGTTGGTCCTTTTCTTTTTACCCATGGCGTTGTCAGGTTATTTTCAACTTGTAAGTTTGAATGTCCCTTTGGTATCCTTCGCCTCACTTTTTCAACATAAAATCAATTATTAGCAGTAAAGAAGGCAAGAAATTTCAGCGTGTGCACTCTTGTTACTGTTTTTGCAGTTTTGACTGTTATCACAAAAACAATAGGAGCTAGCTATATACATTAGTTTAACATGCAAATTGCCAAAATGGTGAGCAACAGAAATAATAACTAGTATACATGTGCATATGAATGTCGTCATTAGCAGACTGGATATATTTCACCAGGTGAGTGATACAGGCACATGTGTGCATTGTGTTTACAATAAATGCCAGTGGTTTATAATTTTTTATAGAAAGTATTCATAATTTTTTTAGAGAAAGTACCGGTATTCATAATAAGATATAAGATAGGGAAAATGAATGTTTGGTCTATTCTAAAAAAGATATTGAAAGTTTTTTACATTTCAGTTTATCTGTGATTTGTTTACATTATTCAAGGTTATTTTCCTCTTTTTATAGTACAACAAACAGTTTTATACAGAGAAATAAAGAAACTAAAGACAATACGGAAGCTGCCAGGAATGCACACCAAAAAATGAAAATAGACTGCATAAATAAACAGTTCAATTATTGATAGTTGTGTACCCTGACACTGATTCTCTGTCTGCACATGAGAATAAACTCTTTTAATAGTGTGTTAGTTGAAAGGAATAAATTATTTTTCCACTGCAGTGGTACTAAAGCAGTCTTGTTTTCTTCAATTTGTGAATATTGTGTTACTTGTACTGGTTAATTGCTTCAAGATGATGATAGATATGTTCCAATTGTAACCACAACCCTGTCTTCTTTTCCTCAAATGTGACATTACCGAATTTGTACTGACATGAGCAACACAATGGGGGACACGTGTGGAGCAGGATGTGCTTACTCTTCTCTAACACCTGACATCCCTACAGTTTTTTATAGGGTTTCTGAACCTCCTTTATATAAGATCCATAATAAAAATGATGTATTTGAGAAATATTAATTTAATAAACATTGTGGATTCAGTGCTAGATATTTAGATGATAATGCCAGACTAGTGAAAAATATAATTTTGTTACTTTAAATGACAATTTAACACTTTCCTTACTGATTAGTTTTTTTCCACGACTTTGTGTGGCCTGTAGCGCTCTCACATGTACAATTCTTGGCAGATTTTTTAAAAACTTATACTATAGGTTTATATATGCAATGTCTTGGACGAGTTCAAAAATCAGTGCTGATGAACTATTTCTAAAAGAGTTATGCCCCTTGGAAACATTAATTAGTCCCCAGTCCCCTAACGACAAAGTTGAAGGGAACTTTAGGTTTGCACTCTGTCCGTCTGTCTGTCCATCCGTCAGTCCGGCAAATCAGTTTTCCACACTTTTTTTCTTCGTGCTTAAAGATATTGATATGATATTACATTGATATGATATTTAGTATATCGTTTGATCTAAGTTAAAATTTTGTTCCGGTCTGATGATTTTGTACGGAGTTATGGTTCTTGGACTTAGTAAATTCAGGCAAATAATCAGTTTTCTGCACTTTTTTTCTTCATGCTTAAAGACATTGATTTGATATCTAGTATGTAGTTTTATCATGACTAGTTACAGATCGAGTTCAAATTTTGTTTGGTATGGATGATTTTTTTTTGGCAGAGTTATGGTCCTTGGACTTAGAAAATTCACTCAAATAATCAGTTTTCCACACTTTTTTTTGTTATGCTTGAACATGTTGAAGATATTGATTTGATATTTGTTATAAAGTTTACACCATGACAAGTTATAGATCAAGTTAGCATTGTGTTCAAGTACAATAGATTTTTTAACTGGTAGGGGACTATGTATTGCCATGCAATACTCTCAGAATGCTTGTTATATGCAAAATTGTATCGTCAGCACTCTCATGTGTACAATTCTTGCCAGATTTTTATGAAACTTTTATTGTAGGTTTATATTAGCAATGCCTCAAACGAGTTCGAAAATCAGTGCCAATCAATTATTTTTAAAAGAGTTATGGATGGCCCTTGGAAACATTAATTATGTGCAAAATTGCATCGTTAGCGCTCTCATGTGTACATTTCTTGCCAGATTTTTATCAAACTTATATCATAGGTTTATATCAGTAATGTCTCAGACGAGTTTGAAAATAATTGCTGATCATTTATTTTTAAGAGAGTTATGCCCTTGGAAATATTAATTTTATGGAAAATTGCCTTGTGAGTGCTCTCATGTGAACAATTCTGCCAGTTTCTTATGAAATTTATATTATAGGTTTATATCATCAATGCCTTGGATGAGTTCGAAAATCTGTGCCGATCAATTATTTTTTAAAAGAGTTGTGCCCCCTGGAAATATTAATTATATGGAAAATTGCATCGTTAGCGCTCTCATGTGTACAGTTCTTGCCAGAATTTTATGCAACTTATATCATAGGTTTATAACAGCAATGTCTTTGACACTTTCGAAAATAATTGCTGATCAAATATTTTTAACGATTTATGCCCTTGGAAATACTGTATTAATTATATCAGAAATCACATTGAATTTGCTCTGAAGCATTCATTTCTCTAAGATATTGATGAACAATTTTAATGAACAAAAAAAAAGGGTGTATTTTTTAGTTATTGCCCTTGTACCTTGGATAGATAAAATATGTGCAACATGGGGGACATTGGAACTCTGTTCTTTTATTAAAAGAAAATTCACTTCTCCCTATGATTCTGAGGTAGTGTGAACCCCATGTAGGGTAAAGGCATATCATTTTCAAATTCTTGACTATACAGCATATTTTCAAACATTGTTGTCATATACTTACTTCTCTTAGAACAAATGAACTGCCACAAAGCCTATTGAAAAAAAGGGGCCTCTGTGGCCGAGTGGTCTAAGTAGTCCAATACTGTATCACTAGCCTGTCAACACTGAGGTTGTGAGTTTGAGTCAAGCACGTGGCTAGGGCGTTCAACTCCCATCTTGATTGACTATGATTGTTAGTTTTCCCATTGAAGGCTGGCAGTTCTCTCTGGGCACTCCTGCTTCCTCCTCCAATAAAAACTAGCCACCATGAAATAGTTAATAGTACTGAAAGTGGAGTTAAACACTAATCAACCAATCAGTCTTGAAAACATCATGGTAACATGAAAATGTAAAGAAATTGTGTCCCATTATGGCAGTATAAATTGAATGTTGAACTAGTGTTTTACAGAAGTTTAATGAAATTTACTGTGGATACAAAATTGTTGAAAACTATTGAAACTCACCTCAAAATAAAAGATTTTGTTTAAAAAAGTGATGTGTTATCAAAATGTTAAGTACCTTTGAATTATGGAGTTGCATAACAACAGCTGTGCACTCTGAAATTAATCTCACACAGTTGATATTAAAAATATGAACATGAAATATGCTCACCTCAGTGTTAATTGAGTTACTATACCGCAGGCTACGAGTAAGGTTGGGGTATATAGTTTTTTCCCAGTCGCATATAATGAGAGGAAGATCCCTAATAATTTTGAGGTCACCAAGATCAAGGTCGTAGTTACTAAAAATAGACTGAAATTTCTTCAGAAAGAGGTTTTCAGATGCTAAACCAAAAACTACATATTGGATTGCTACTTTACATGGATATATGATAGAGGAAAACCCCTGTAGATTTTTAGCCCACTGCATTGGAGGTCAAGGTCAAAGTTGCTATAAATAGACTGAAGTTGTTCAAAACAGAAGTTTCCAGATGTTTAAACCCACTACATATGGGATTGCAACTTAAATTGGATATATGGCCACATATAATGAGAAGATCCCTATTTACTTTGAGGTCACCACATCAAAGGTCAAGGTCATAGTAGCTAAAAATTTGTAAAGAAAAGTGGTTTCCAGATGTTAAATCAAATACTTCATATTGGATTGCAACCTTACTTGGATATATGGTCACATATAATAGGAAGATCCCTATTGATTTTTAATCACTATGTCTAAGGTCAAGGACAAAATTACTTAAAACAGATTTGTGTTTTATAATATTTCTGATTGAAATCATAACTCAAAAGAAACATATCTTAACATGTACTGTAAAGGTTTATTTTTGCAGAGTTTCTTGTTTGAAAAGTTTTATTTTTCGCATTCTCAATGTGTCTGATTCTAATCTTTCATGAAGATTAAATTTACACATAAAGATATTTTTTGCAATTTTACCTTAATCGTGAAATTACCGGTAGCATAAATAAACCTCTCTTGAAATTTTTCCACTTTAACAGTATACAGGGAATGATTTTATACTATTAGAAAAAGTTGTTTAACCATGACACTTGTGAATTTATTTGTCCCAAGTGAGGAATAATTTCATATAATTAATAATTTTTGTTTGTTTGTAAAAAATAACAACTTTTTCATCCTTTTCTCTTTGACTTATGGGCTAAATTTAACTAAATTTTTAAAAAAAGGTAAAAACATCATGCAAAGGCAAAAAGTCCTGGAAGAAGTTGACTGATGTATTCAACAATGCTGACTTATTTTTATACGACCGCAAAAAAATTTTGTGGTCGTATATTGGTATGACGTTGGCGTCGTCGTCGTCGTCGTCCGGCGTCGTCGTCGTCGTCGTCGTCCGAATACATATTGGTTTTCGCACTCTAACTTTAGTTTAAGTGAATGGATCTTTTTGAAATTTGACCATAAGGTTAAATACCACAAAAGGAAGGTTGGGATTGATTTTGGGGGTTATGGTACCAACAGTTAAGGAATTAGGGGCCAAAAAGGGGCCAAAAATGAGCATTTTCTAGTTTCCAGACAATAACTGTGGAACGGTGTATGGATCTCTCTGAAATTATACTACAAGTTTCCATACCACAAAGGGATGGTAAGGATTTGCTTTGGGGGGTTATGGCTCAAACCGTTTAGGAATTAGGGGCAAAAAAGGGGGAAAAACAAGGTTGTCCTGGTTAATGGACAAATACTTTAGTACAAAACATAATTTAAAGCAGTGTAAGGGAGATAAATCAAATACATCATTGAAATTATCTCCCTTACACTGCTTTTAAATTATGTATAAAGTAATGGTTAATGAACAATAAAGATAATCTAAAACAGTGTAAGGGAGGTAATCCAAATACAACGTTTTGGTTACTTCCCTTACACTGCTTTTAAATTATGTTTAAAGAAATGCATATTTATAAAGGAAGACCAGTAAAAATATCTGCAAATGTTTTCATCTTTTTTTTTTACAAAAAAATCCATATGAAAGATTTGACACTATATTTTTATTAATTCTATTATAAAATAGATTAAGTTAGCACTATGGTAAATTTAAATGGGTAATTATGGTTGCCAACTCCATTGGAAATTTGAATTGAGATTATGACCATATCTTGAGGGAAAGAATTTTTTTGGGGGAAAAAGGGGGGGGGGGATAAAAAGAAATTGTGGGGGGCCAATTTTTTCTCATTTCAGATTTCAGAAATTAAAAAGAATTATTCTTCAAATATTATTTTTTTTTCAAATTTCAAATATTGAAAAATTTCAAGAAGTAATCTTTAATTGCACAGTATGGCGCATTAGATTTGTAAAATCTTTGATCACATTTACTTATTTGTTATGCCAAATCTAACAGTGTATTTAGATTTATAATTTTGGGTCCAGTTTTCAAATTGGTCTACATTAATGTCCAAAGGGTCCAAAATTAAACTTTGTTTGATTTAAGCAAAAATTGAATATATGAGGTTCTTTGATATGCTGAATCTAAACATGTATTTAGATTTTTGATTTTTGGCCCAGTTTTCAAGTTGGTCCAAATTGGGGTCCAAAATTAAACTTTGTTTGATTTCAACAAAAATTGAATATATGGGGTTCTTTGATATGCTGAATCTAACCATGTATTTAGATTTTTTATTTGTGGACCCCGTTATCTAATTGGTTCATATTGAGGTCAAAAGGGTCCAAAATTAAACTTTGTTTGATTTCATCTAAAATTGAATTATTGGGGTTCTTTGATATTCCAAATCTAACCGTGTATTTAGGTTTTTAATTTTGGGTCCTGTTTTTTAAATTGGTCTACATTGAGGTCCAAAGGGTCCAAAATTAAACTTAGTTTGATTTTGACAAAAAATGAATTCTTGGGATTCTTTGATTTGCTGAATCTAAACATGTGTTTAGATTTTTTATTATGGGCCCAGTTTTCAAGTTGGTCCAAGATAGGGTCCAGTATTTAAACTTTGTTTGATTTCAACAAAAATTGAATATATGGGGTTCTTTGATATGCTGAATCTAAACATGTATTTAGATTTTTGATTATGGGCCCAGTTTTCAAGTTGGTCCAAATTGGGGCCAAAATTAAACTTTGTTTGATTTCAACAAAAATTGAATATATGAGGTTCTTTGATATGCTGAATCTAACCATGTATTTAGATTTTTTATTTGTAGGCCCCGCTATCAAATTGGTTCATATTGAGGTCAAAAGGGTCCAAAATTAAACTTTGTTTGATTTCATCGAAAATTGAATTATTGGGGTTCTTTGATATGCCAAATCTAACCGTGTTTTTAGATTTTTAATTTGGGTCCCGTTTTTTAAATTGGTCTTCATTGAGGTCCAAAGGGTCCAAAATTAAACTTAGTTTGATTTTAACAAAAATTGAATTCTTGGGGTTCTTTGATATGCTGAATCTTAACATGTGTTTAGATTTTTGATTATGGGCCCAGTTTTCAAGTTGGTCCAAGTTGGGGTCCAAAATTAAACTTTTTTTGATTTCAACAAAAATTGAATATATGGTGTTCCTTTGATATGCTGAATCTAACCATGAATTTAGATTTTTTATTTGTGGGCCCCGCTATCAAATTGGTTCATATTGAGGTCAAAAGGGTCCAAAATTAAACTTTGTTTGATTTCATCAAAAATTGAATTATTGGGGTTCTTTGATATTCCAAATCTAACCGTGTATTTAGATTTTTAATTTTAAGTCCCGTTTTTTAAATTGGTCTACATTAAGGTCCAAAGGGTCCAAAATTAAACTTAGTTTGATTTTAGCAAAAATTGAATTCTTGGGGTTCTTTGATATGCTGAATCTAAACATGTGTTTAGATTTTTGATTATGGGCCCAGTTTTCAAGTTTGTCCAAGTTGGTCCAAAATTAAACTTTGTTTGATTTTAACAAAAATTGAATATATGGGGTTCTTTGATATGCTGAATCTAACCATGTATTTTGATTTTGGACATTGGACCATAATAGGTAAATTAAAAAAATTCAAGTTCTTAGACCACATTCTTTCTGTGTCAGAAACCTATGCTGTGTCAAATATTTAATAACAATCCAAATTCAGAGCTGTATCAAGCTTGAATGTTGTGTCCATACTTGCCCCAACTGTTCAGGGTTCGACCTCTGCGGTCGTATCAAGCTGCGCCCCAGCGAAGCATTTTATTAGGTATTATTTTGCATATTCATTTTGCTATTTACAGTATTTCAACTGAAGTTTTAAAAAAACCAACATAAAAATGGGTAGAAATTGTTATTTTAGGGCAATGTATATCTCACAATGCTGATAATTTTTGTTTACTATTGACAGTTTTTGTCTATTATAGTTTCTCCAAATATAGGTTTGGTCATGACCAGTTCCTCATAATAAAATTGAAATTGTTAAATATCTCAAAAGTTTCAAATCTCCACCCCTAATCCATATATATAATTTTATTCCTTGTCCTACCCCTTGCATATCAATAATTGTTAAATATATTGAAAACTTATGGTCGTGACATGATCTTTACTGTTAATTTAACACCATACATTTTTTGGAGCCTGGTGAGCTAAAAACTAATGATAGCGCAAACAATATTTTATTCTATGAATTAAATCATGCAATATAAGCTCATACAGTATAAACAAAAAGGATCGAGAAACAATTTAGCCACCTTGCTGCTATTTTTACTAAAAAATAAATGACACAAAATTATGAATACTACTATGTTAAAAAACTAAAACTGAGCATTCATGATTTTGGTTGAAGATCGAACTGGAACAAAACCGAAAATATTTAATTTATTTGTGCTCTCTACAAAACGGGTGAAAATCTAGAAAGGTTTGCTTTCATTCCTATTTCTAAACATGACATTTAAATTTGATATTTTCCAACAATGTACACTAAAGGCGTCATAACAAACATAACAGCATATCAATTAGTGAGCACAGCAGTACGTACAGGTATAGAACCTCTGTCAACGTATATTTATTCTGCCTAACAGAAGTTCCCCTGGAAACTTTGTTATAAACAATGTCATAATATCTGTTCCAGTCCCTTCATTCCGTAAAGAACAAATACTGTAATATGTGTTCCAATGGAAATAATCTTACAGAATATTTCTTCCACTTGGAACTTATATTATGAAGGAACTTCTATTCCGTGATACCACTAATTTGTCGAAAAGAACATAAAAGAAAAGAGTATATATTTTTATCAAAATATAAGAAATTAAATTAGAAGGGCATATTTACCCTGTTGCTCAGACCAGAATTACCGGTTTTTGTACACTACCAAACTTCCGAATCCAGTGCGCTCTAATATGCAATAAAAGCCTACTGTTCCCGGTATCGATAAACCTGAAGATCATAAACGGCACTTTCTGAAAATTAGATATATTAACAGAGGTATTGATTTGATCAACTTATCGAGTATATTTAATGACTCTACAGATCAAAACTGTATACCTCCCTATTTTGATAACACAGAACCACCCATTATTTCGTGAAAATACAAAAAAACCAGCAGAAGTTTAATTTTTAATTATACGTCAGTTACATCAGACGTCAATGTAGAAAATAATACTCCTCTAACTTGAAACTGTGAATCGTCGAAGTTTAGATATGATCCCTATGGGCACGTTATTACGGGGACCTCAATATCGTCCAAGACAGAGAGGTTAAACACTTTTTGAAAAAAGGACCAAAATATCGTCCTCCATCTAAAATAGATTGGAAACAGTGTCGTCAGGTCACAAAAGACGCTCTTTCGTGGTATTGTAAAAAGTGGTGTAAACGGGAAAAATCTGATAAAAAATCTCTTGATTCTTATTTAAATAAATGTATGAATGTTGTGTATATTCGAATATCACATTTTGAAAAGAATTCAGAAATAAATAAAAGAGTACATAATACGCCTATTTCTAGAATAAGAAATAAACTTCAAGAACTTTCAAAGCGGTTTGTGTTTGTACAGGCTGACAAAGCAGCCAACAATGAGGTGGTGGTATGCCGTAAATACTACACGAATGTTCTTAAGAATAAAATTTCAAATTCATCTACATTCAAGTCCGTACGCTCCACAGAGACTCATATAGTAAACAAACATATCATAACCACATCACAGCTTAAGGCCTCTTCTGAACATTTGAAAGTCCCTACTATGTATTGGTTACCTAAAATACACAAAATACCAGTAAAATATCGTTTCATCTCGGCCTCTAGTAACAGTGTTCTACAAATAATCTTTTAGTGCTTTTAACTAGTTCCTTAACTACTATCAAAGAACTTATCATTAACTTTTGTAATAAAATATATGAAAATAGTGGAAATAACTATTTTTGGAGTGTAAAAAAACTCGTTGGATGTTTTTTTAGATAAATTGCGTGCATTTGATGGTCCTTTTGATTCTGTTGACAGTTTTGACTTTTCAACTCTTTACACTACACTTCCACACAATCTTATCAAACAAAAGTTTTCCTATTTAATTACAAAGGTAAATGTGCTAGATATACTTACTGGAGGTGTGATGCGATAATTGAAGCTGTTAATTTTCTCCTTGATACTATTTATGTACGTTTCGGCAACAAAGTTTATCGACAGGTTGTAGGTATTCCTATGGGCACTAATTGCGCCCCTTTAATAGCAGACTTGTTTTTGTACTGTTATGAATCACAGTTTATGACCAAACTCAGTAAAGACCCGTCTAAATTGCATTTAATTAATAAATTCAACAACACTTACCGTTATCTTGATGATTTTTTTTCGTTGAATAATCTAGAATTTTCAAAATATACTGCCGAAATTTACCCAAAGGAACTTACTTTGAATAAATCAAATGTAAACGGTAATAACTGTCCTTTCCTAGATTTAGATATTTCAGTTCTACACGGTAAACTGCACACTAAAATTTACGACAAAAGGGACGATTTTTCGTTCCCTATTGTTATTTTTCCTCTTTTGGATGGTGATGTTCCTTTGGCACCATCTTACGGTGTTTATATATCACAACTCGTTCACTATGCCCGTGTCTGTTGTGACGTTTTGGATTTTAACGAACGTAATCTATGTATTACTGGTAAATTATTAAGTCAGGGATTTCGTTACCACAAATTGCTTAAAACCTTTACTAAATTCTTCCATAGATATAAAGATTTGGTTTTGAAGTTTGGTTGTACTTGTAGAAAACTTATTTCAAACGGGATAGCACATCCTCACTTTTTCGGAGATGTTGTTTACCTTGCCCGGAAATTTAGAAACGATCCTGGTAAACTTATCGATCCTTTTAATAAACTTATTCTAAAAGGTTACCAATTCAACCCTGTAATTAGATCTTTGAATATTGTTTTTATTGGTATTACTATTGATTTTGTTATCAGTAAATTAAAAGCTAACTAAATATTATTGTTATATACATATTCACATTCATGGATCTACAATCTGTCGGTACCTGTATCTTGGCATTGCACAAGGTCATGTTTTTCTCTGACTGTTTATGACGTCTTTACACTAAATTCAATTGGATGTTGGATGTGTAATGATTGATAATTTAGTCTTAGATGCATGCTTTTTTTATTAGTTGTTATTGGCTTTGAACTAGCAGTCAGTAACTGCGAGTACTCTCAGATTTGTACTTAGTGTCTTTTTGTTGTTGGGATGTACAAGTACCCGGCCACGTCCTCTCTGTGTTTTTGTTAGATGTATTTCTATTTGTACCCATCTGATGAGTTAAGCCTTTTTCAACTGATTTTTATAGTTCGTTCTTATGTTGTACCGTTTCACCACTGTCCCAGGTTAGGGGGAGCGTTGGTGCCTTCAAACTAGATTAACCCCGCCACATTCTGTATGTATGTGCCTGTCCCAAGTCAGGAGCCTGTTATTCAGTGGTTGTCGTTTGTTGATGTGTTACATATTTGTTTTTCGTTCATTTTTTTGTACATAAATTAGGCCGTTAGTTTTCTCGTTTGAATTGTTTTACATTTGTCTTTTCGGGGCCTTTTATAGCTGACTATGCGGTATGGACTTTGCTCATTGTTGAAGGCCGTACGGTGACCTATAGTTGTTAATTTCTGTGTCATTTGGTCTCGTGTGAAGAGTTGTCTCATTGGCAATCATACTACATCCTCTTTTTTATAATTAAGGTGTGTTGAAATTTTCAGCAAAAGTTAGGATATGGTATAGATTTAATATGAAATGACTGTCACTTTATTTGAACATGAGACAGGATACCTTTGAATGCTTGGAATTGCAAAATTTAATGTAGAAAGCTTTTGAGCCATGAACTAGTGGTTTTATTGCTATAGTAGATAATATGGAGAATTATTTTTTTAAGTTCATCAGCAAAATTAAGTTGTGATAAACATACTTGCATAATTTCCCTTTGAACATTAACTGAGGTGAAATTGGTACCGTCAAATTTATTACTACCACTGGGTCGACAGATAAGTTTTTGATTTTTTAATAATTTGGCCTCGAGCATCACTGTAAAGACATTTATTGTCGATATGCGCATCTGATGCAGTAAAATTGTTACCGTTAATGTTACATCAAATTATTCTTTGTCCTAGATGCATCAGTCAGGCTTATATTAAACAAATATATATTTATTTATTCTCAAACAGCCAATGTATAAATTCGGGACAGAGATACAATAAATTTAAGCAATTTACGATATGCAAAATACCGATGCTTATAACAAAAAAAAAACAAAGGTAAATATAAAACAAATATAGTCGGAGAAAACGAGTATATATAGGAAATTCCGAATAACAAGCCACCGGGAAGACAAACACGTACAAAAAAAAAATGATTAAACATACTTGAAATATCATTATGTGTGCAGCATTTCCTTACGTTTACTTGACATAAGATCTTGAAATTTAATTGCAATATACCTGGGTTAAGTACGTGCATTGATACATTGTTTATGTTTCTTAGCTTAAAAACTTGCTTTCAAAATAGTATCGTTTTCATAACAGTGTGGACGAGACCATTTTTTGGCGCGCTCAAGTCTCCCATATGCATTGACTGGGTTAAATTAGGTGAACGTTCGTCTGTAACGCCCACTTATCACGTCGAATTTATTATAGACATTTAAACTGTGGGGTCACCAAAGGTTCTCAACGCCGAAATCAAATAATTCGAAAAACAAGTACAGGAATGACCTTTGTGTTTTGATTAATATTGAATACTTAAACGTTCTTTACCTGCGTTTTTGTTATGTTTTTATAAACAATTTGTATGATATCGCACGTTCTTAAAACATAAAAAGTAATTTAACTAGCTTAAAAAGTTACAGGGGGCCTCGGTGGCCGAGTGGTCTAAGTAGTTACTACTGTAATCACTAGCCAGTCAACACTGAGGTTGTGAGTTCGAATCCCGCTCGTGTGGGTGCACTCGACTCCAATCTTAATTGACTAAGATTGTCAGTTTTCCTATCGAAGATCGGTGGTTTTCTTCGGGCAGTCCGGCTTCCTCCACCGATAAAAACTGGCCGCCACGAAATAACCCAAAAGTGGCGTTAAAACACAAAAAATCAAATCAAATCAAATTAAAAAGTTACAATGTATGTGTTTGCTATTATCTTTTTCGGACGTCAAAGCGATTAACCCATTGCGGTTATCTTATTTTCTCATTTAGTATCTTTTAACTTTTATCTTGTGTAAAATTTTATTTTAAAACGAATGCATGATCAACTTTCAATAGTTGTGCAATTACAAAACACAGACAAAATATACTTTCGTACGGCCTTTTTCGTGCTTGCAAGATATTGGACAGTAAAAAGCTGTTTGGACCAAGCCTTATGAATTTTGCATTTACTTCACGAAATACTAGTAGGTAAAATGTATAGTTTGGTGTATTTTGGAAACTCGAACTTTTCTGCTAACTACTATACTTGTAAAAAACCCTTGGTAGCAGAATGATTATGGACCGACTATATTTCCTTTTCTGAGTATGTGTGTGTTGTTTTTGTGAGGGGGATTGTTTTTTTTTTTTCATGCACATACATGAACGTTACTTTTTTAATCTTAGTGTCGTATTTTTTTTCGTCCCTAATTTTGAATGTTAATCAATTAGTTTTTTTCCTCTTTTTTCTGAATAAAGTATTTTTTTTCCTTTCCAATTTTTTTTTTAGAATCAATTCATTTTTTTTTAAAACGGCCCAATTTACACACACACACACAATAACTGACGGCAGTTTATATATCAACTTCGTCCTTTTTAAGATCGCAATAAAAATGTGCATATAATATATGTATCATGCAGGAAATAATTTTTTTAAATGGGGGTCAAAATTTGCTCGAAGCGGAATAAAGCAACAGCTTAATATGGATTGAAATTGAAATATTTTTTTTTTTTATTTACAACATTTTTATCGAAGACCACATTGTAACTTCGAGATTTAGTACAACCCAACCATGAAAGCGCCTTTCCTTTTCTTTCTTCTGCTGTTAGTCTAACTCAGTTATTTTGTGTCATGAATTGGTATTGATGTCATCTCGTATGTTTTTAAATATGAAGAAAAGAGGATCCGGTTATATGCCAATGAGACACAAACAATAAAACAGTAAAATACGTTACAAGAAAATAATTTTTGTAAGTAAAAGACCCAAATTCGTGTGATACTGCAATTTAGTTTATGACTAACTATCGTTAGTCAAAGAAACAAAAAGGATCACACACACGCGTAACAGTTTCCCCTTTACATAAAAGCATTATACGAACAGAAAAGTCTTTTAATTAATTAAATATACATATGGATATATACATAAATAGAGGCAATTGAGTTGTGTAGTACTGGAATATCCAAGGCAAACTAATCATATGAGTTCTCTGTATGACTGAATGATTCAAACGATGATCCATGGGAAATTTATCCAGTTAAAAAAGGATTTTTTGTTTTCATCGTCCGGAACTCTTTTCACAAACAAATCCTGTGCATTGAATAAATGGTATGTTACTCTTAAATGATCACAACGTGGGAGTATTTTTTCTCTTAAGATATTTTGTGAATTAACCCCATCGACTTAAAGTTTTTACAATGAAAATCCAAATGTGTAAATGTATTTTTCGATTATTTAATGATATTAGCTCTGAACATTTATTTTACTCTAAAATGAAACTGTTGTGTGTGCTGATATAAAGAATATTTCAAACAAATTCCTTTAAAGTTTTGTGAAAAGAGTTTCATTTTGTGTATCGAAATGTGTAACAAGTGATTATTTAAATCCCAATTGGAAGGCCTCTGACAGACTGAATGAGCGTAATATCATTGTTATCGATAGCCGATGACAAACAACACGGGTAGTAAGGTAGTCATATCGAGAAGCATTTAGTTCAGTGATTTTGTCATACTTTGGATAAGTTGGTCATGGATTAGTAAGGTTACTTCCGAGAACGATTGCCTTAGTTCGTTTCAAATGAGCAAATAAGAGGCATGTTTGAATCTATATTGTAAGTCAAACGATCTAAATTGAAATTGTTGTTTTTAAGAAATTAACGCAGGATAACCAAAATATCGAAATTGGTATGGTCTGGTTAAGCGATTGACATGGTTCAGTTAAGTGTCTAGAAATTCTTCATGGTTTTGAACAAATTTGTCATGGTTTAGAACCAAATTAATAAATATTTGTTTCGCCTTAATATTGATAGTTTGTTTGAAGGCGCTTGTGAAAAAACGATGTTACACAATTTACTAATTGACTAAGAAGAAAAAAAGCCTTTTTAACCAAATTTTGTGGGCGTAATCGGCAAATCGTACATTTATACATTTTTATTTTTGGTGTGTTCCTAAGATATAATTTACATAGCCACTGCTCTTTTTAACTGGCATTCGATATAATAAATTACAAGGACAGAACCTAGACTCTTTTCTCCATATGTTCATGACGGACTCTGTCAGGGATAATCATCGTGAAACTCGTCAAAGGATTAAAGACGTCTACATAGAGTTGCAAAATGTAGCAGCTAGTAAAACAATAATCTTTGTTTTACATTTTTTCTAGCTCACTATACATCTGTTGCTTTTATTTGAACGAGATTATATCTATGATGAATAAAAGGCAATGGGGTGGGGTGGGGGTGTTATACGCCCATGATACAGTAACCAAACTACAAAACTAACCAAACGATATCGAGAGGGCAACATACAGTCTTCAACCCTCCACTGAACAAAATGTTAACATGGAAAACAGTTTAAAAAGTAATTTTATGATATCTTACATATACTATCATGTTCATTCCATGCAACTTAAACTTTCATCAATGTCAATTCCAAGTAATTCATAAGAGTTAGCATCAAGGCTGTAACTAGGCATACTATTTTATACATATGTATACATAAACACAACTAGCTAAGCAAGCAAATGGGGAAAAATTACCATTGTCATTTTGCTTAGCTTTTTCTCAGTGTTACCTATTCTTAAATCGGACACGTATTTCTCTTAAACTGAGTTTTACTGTGCGTATTGCTGTATGTTTGTTTATTCCACATTGGCTAGAGGTATGGGGAGGGTTGAGATCTCACAAACATGTTTAACCACGCCGCATTTATGCGCCTGTCCCAAGTCAGGAACCAGGCTCTAGCCTGTAATTAGTCTTGTAATTTTTTTTTGGATTTTAGTTCACTTATAAGTTTCTGAGTTTCATGTGGTGTCCATTTAGTATACATTATTATTTAAGGTCCAACGGGATTTTCTCGCTACGTTGATGACCCATTGGTGGCCTTGAGCTGTTTTCTGCTCTTTGGTCGGCGGGTTGTTGTCTCTGACACATTCCCGTATAAATTCTCAATTGTATTCTAGTTGAATTACAGAACATACTTTGTTTATCTGTTGATTTCATGAAAGACCACCATCGATCAAAGTGCCAAGTGATATTTCATATTAACATTTTGTAAAAGAGATGATTTCAGCTTCCCCACTGTGAACTTTCCACTTCTATATGTAGCAATATTCCAGCAGCCCTGCATATGGAGAATATATATCGTAGTTGATACGATATCCCTGAGCTTGCATTTCCTATCATGATTCCCTTGATAATAGGTTGATGATCACAAGGATGCCATAAAGCTTAGAGTTTCAAGTTGTAAAGTTGAAATCATCCCATCGAAAATTTTACAAACGCCATCACGAGTTGGTTGACCAATATGGAATAATTGTTTCACAGATGACGACGGATATATGTTCCAATTGTCGTAACTTCAATTCCGTCCTCTTTTCCTCGAATGTGACTTAACATGTGTACTGTTTGTCTTTTGATCTTTTTTCGTTTTTAGCTCGCCTGGCCCAAAGGGCCAAGTGAGCTTTTCTCATCACTTGGCGTCCGTCGTCCGTCGTCCGGCGTCCTGCGTCCGTCGTCCGTAATCTTTTATAAAAATCTTCTCCTCTGAAACCACTGGGCCAAATTTGACCAAACTTGGCCACAATCATTATTAGGGTATCTAGTTTAAAAAATGTGTCCGGCCATCCCGCCAACTAACCAAGATGGCCACCATGGCTAAAAATAGAACATAGGGTAAAATGTAGATTTTGGCTTATAACTCTAAAACCAAAGCATTTACAGCTAATCTGGCGGGATAAAATTGTTAATCAGGCCAAGATCTATCTGCCCTGAAATTTTCAGATGAATCGGATAACCCGTTGTTAGGTTGCTGCCCTTGAATAGGTAATTTTAAGGAAATTTTGTTGTTTTTGGTTATTATCTTGAATATTATTATAGATAGAGATAAACTGTAAGCAGCAATAATGTTCAGCAAAGTAAGATCTACAAATAAGTTGTCTTGACCAAAATGGTCAGTCGACCCCTTTAGGAGTTATTGCCCTTATAAATAGTCAATTTTTAACAATTTTTCGTAAATTTTTGTAATCTTTTACAAAAATCTTCTCTGAAACTACAGAGACAAATTTAACCATACTTGGCCATAATCATCATTAGGGTATCTAGTTTAAAAAATGTGTCCGGTGACCCCGACAACCAACCAAGATGGCCGCCATGGCTAAAAATAGAACATAGGGGTAAAATGTAGATTTAGGCTTATATCTCTGAAACCAAAGCATTTAGAGTAGATCTGACATAGTGTAAAACTGATTATCAGGTCAAGATCTATCTGCCCTGAAATTTTCAGACAAATCTGACAATCTGTTGTTGGGTTGCTGCCCCTGAATTGGTAATTTTAAGGAAATTTTGCAGTTTTTGGTTATTATCTTGAATATTATTATAGATAGAGATAATTAATGTTCAGCAAAGTAAGATCTACAAATAAGTCGTCATGACCAAAATTGTTAGTTGACCCCTTTAGGGGTTATTGCCCTTTATAGTCAATTTTTTACATTTTTTCGTAAATTTTTGTAATCTTTTACAAAAATCTTCTTCTCTGAAACTACTGAGACAAATTTAACCATACTTGGCCAAAATCATTATTAGCGTATCTTGTTTAAAAAATTTGTCCGATGACCCCGCCTTCCAACCATCATGGCCGACTTGGTTAAAAATAGAACATAGGGGTAAAATGCAGTTTTTGGTTTAAATCTCTGAAACTAAAGCATTTAGAGCAAATCTGAATGGTGGCAAAAATGTTCATCAGACCAATCCGACAACCCGTTGTTGGGTTGCTGCCCCTGAGTTAGTAATTTTACAGAAATTTTGCAGGTTTTTGTTATTATCTTAGATATCGTTATAATAACTAATATCTAATACTATTAATTATGATTTTAACCTTATTTTACATGATTTCCAAAGCATCAGTAAATACAGGTGAGCGACACAGGCTCTTGAGAGCCTCTAGTTTGTCATGACGTTGTTAGTATATTTTCGACTTAATATGAGTTTGACTATCCCATTGATATCTTTCGCCTCTCTTGTAAAACAGTTCCGTGACTGTATTCTACCTTTAATGTTTCTTGTAATTTTTCGATCTTTCTATTTGATCCAAATAACATAGATTTGGATTTTTTTATATCTAAAATCATACCATTATTTTCACACCATATTCTAAAAGGTTGCCATCTTGTCGTTTAGTGTACCACATATATTATTGACTGAATTTGAGGAGTAATTAAGTGTTGTGGCATCAGCATACAAATCAGGCTTTGTATGATTAAGGTGAAATTGGAGATCATTAATATATAGAAGAAACAATAAAGGCCCTATATAATACTGCCATGCACTGAGTACACAAATTTTACTTCTTTACCTGACGATATGTTGTTGTTTATTTCCCTTTTTAAGACCTGGTGGATAAAAATGATTTAATCATTCAATAAGACATGGTACTACATGGGCCTTTTTTTGTGGGATTCAGATGTTTTCATGCTATTATTAGTCAGGCTATTGTTTAGATTGGCCAATCATAGTTTTGGGTGATATTCAATCTTTGCCAGTTGCTTTTTGATATTGACTTCAGTTATTTTGACTTATTTACCTGTTACCTGTCTGGTATTTTCACACTTTCTAAGGGTCACTCCCTTATTCTAAGTCCCTTATGTTGTCACTCTTCAATTTAACTATATGATATTAATTTTTGAGGATGAATCAAGTATAAATTATAGGAATAAGTCCTCTTTTTCTCAAGTCTATCAATTATACTCTCTCTGCAGTTGTTTCTTATGTACCGTTCTATTTTGAGCAGATATTTTTCTCTAATGTCTATAAGTGCAGTACATTCAAATAGGAAGTGCTTTGTGTTGTGACCGGTGAATTTTGATTTGTCATGTTGGTTCGTATATGTTCTTGTCCCTATTTACATCTAAAACTGTGTTTGAGACCATTTTCCAAATTTGATGAGGCTTTCCAAACGGGTTTTGCTTTATGTCCAAAATTTTCATTGTGAATTTTTCTGAAATCCATTTCGTTTCCCAAAATTTTACAATTGCATGTTTCATAACTGTTGTTTTCCATTTCATTTTTGTAGGAGCTGTTTCAATCAATTTCTCAGCTTTAGGTAGCTCATATTTTGCCAAAGCAGTTCGTAATCTACTTATAAATGAGTTTGATTGTTCCTTTGACATGACATATATATATATATATATATATATATTAAATGACTGAATAATAGCCAACGATAAATCTTACGGGGCGATGGATCATATAAATATGATACAGTACACTACAAAATATAATATATAACCAGTCTAAAAGGGTACAACATCACCAAAAAATGACAATAAACGAACAAATGTAACTATAAATATTTCGGATAACAGATATCCTTCATCAATATGAGCACGATGTAAAATGAATCAGATAAATCTATTCTGATTATTAAACTATAGCAATCTTGAATTCTATACAATAAAAAAAGTGAAACAGTTTCACCCGAACATCATATGTAGAGACGCTAATAAATTTTTAAAATTTCCAAAAAACGACTCAAAGACATGCCTGAAATGAAAATAGTAATTATAGATATGAACTGGCACAACTTTAAAATTCCAAAATGACGTCAGTTAAGATGTTATAACAACTACGTGTAAATACATTCTCAAAAGAACAGCACTGATCGATATAAGCTGGTAAAATATGACAAACAGAGGCTGCGTATTTATCATTCCAAATAAATAGCAGTTTTATAATGAAAAGGAAAAATAATAGTAAATTTGGGCTAAGGTTAAAAGTTGGACGTGGATGCGTACTTGTATATCCCTACCAAATGAAAAGAACCCTGGTATTTAAACTAGTAAAATTCCAAAAATTCCAAAAGAATCCTTAAAACTGTAAGAGTCAAGTAAGGAAGCCGGAGTAACTGGAAACTAATGATGTCAGGAAAATGAGTGATGGTAGGGAAAATGAGTGACTCATTCTATGTTTTTTCATTTATGCCCTCTGGGGAAACTGTCCTTAGCTTTCTTATCCAAAACCTTTCCCGAGCAAGTCTTTCGGCCCTTGACCAACCCTCGTTGTGGTCTATGATTGTGATTGTAAGGTTTTTGAGATCAGCTTGGGCGTGCCCAGGTGATCTCAAATGACGACTTACGGGGAGGTCGGGCTTGCAGGTGTAGTCACTTCGATGACCATTCATGCGTTTGTTGAAAGGCTGTTCTGTCTCGCCAATATACTGCATGCCACATCGACACTGAAGAAGGTATACAACATTCTGTGTTTTGCAAGTTACATTACAAAATATAGTGTACACAGACCCAGTGGAGTGGCAAGTAAATGTTTGAGTATTCAGTATTTGTTGGCAAGTCAGACATCGTCTGTTACCACACGACTTGCACCATCCTGCAGTTGAACAGCTTTTATTAGAGGAGACGTCAGCTCTCACAAATAAGTCTTTCAGACTTGCTGGTCTCCGAAAAGCTAAGACAGGAGGATTGGGAAAGATCTTGGATAATTTTGGGTGATTGGCAATAGTTTGCCAATTGGCACGGATCAAACGTGAAAGGTTAGTGAAGGCGGGATTGTATGTTAAAACAAACGGAACTATTTTGTTGCGCCTCTTCTGTTTGTACTGTAATAGGTCATTGCGGCTGTTGTTATTAGCACGCGCAAATCCCTTATCTATGTCCAATTTCTTATAACCTCGTTTGGTCAAAAAACCGCGAAGTTCCTGTAACCTTTTAGTGACAGCCTCCTCAGAGGAGCAAATCCGCTTTACTCTGAGAGCTTGACTGTACGGGATACTTTTTGTACAGTGTTTGGGGTGACAGCTTTGGGGAGAAAGGTACTGATGTTTATCTGTAGGTTTACAGTAGAGATCTGTTGATATGACACCGTCCTGAATAGATGTAGTAGTGTCTAAGAAAGATATTTTGGAGTCGGAAATTTCATATGTAAATTTAATTGACTGGTGTGCGTTGTTTGCATGTCTGATAAAATCATCCAATTTTTGTTGGGATTCAATCCATTTCATGTCAACATCATCGATGAAACGGAACCAGGACAGAGGTTTGGATAAAGATGTTGAAATAATTTGTTTCTCTAATTTTCCCATGAAAATATTGGCGTACGACGGTGCCATTTTCGTCCCCATCGCTGTCCCGTTTATCTGAAGGTAATTTTCACCATTAAAGGTGAAATTGTTGCATTTCAGAACCAGAGTGAGCAGCTGGACTAAACATTCGGTAGGTGGTTCTAAGGTGTTGCGAGAGTCCCATATTTCCTTACACGATTGTATTCCGTCATCATGAGGTATGTTGGTATACAATGAGGTGACATCTAAAGTGACAAGGAGGGTTTCCGGAGGAAGAGGGTTCATGGATTCCATTTTACGAAGATAATCTGTTGTGTCTTGAATGTGAGAAGGAAGATTTTCTACATGAGATCTTAAATGAAAGTCTACGAATTCCGAGATTTTCTCAGTCGGGTGGCCGTTTGCGGATACAATGGGTCTCCCAGGGTTGTTAACCTTGTGTATTTTGGGAAGAAGATACAATCGACCAGGCTTGGCGTTCTCTGGTTTTAAATATCCGATTGTATCCTCATCTATGTGACCGTCATCGTGCATGGTTTGTAACGCAGTAATAATTTTGGAACTAAACTCGGAAGTAGGGTCATAGTCAAGCTTCTTATAAAATCTCTCATCAGAGAGCTGACGCTCTGCTTCCGCGATGTAGTTAGCTTTGTCCATTATCACAACGGCACTTCCCTTGTCTGCTGGTTTTATCACAATATCATCTCGGTTTCTCAGCGATTGTATGGCTTTTTTCTCGTCAGCAGAGGTGTTATAAAATGACGAGTACTTGTTGCTAGCTAGATGAACAACATCCGATTTGATTTTATAGATAACATCTTCCAGTGTAGCAGATTTACTAGGTTTAGGAATCCATGAACTCTTCTTTTTAAAATGCGGAATTCTGATTTCTTCCTCCGAGTCAGACGTGTCTGAGTCTTCCTCATTATCCTTGTTACCAAAATATTCTTTGATTCTGAGGGTTCTGGCAAAGTTATTAAGGTCATCTTCCAGTTTCATATTATCTATGTTACTGGGAGTAGGGCAAAAATTCAATCCCTTAGATAAGACTTTAATTTCGTCCTCAGTTAAAGAGACTGTTGATAAATTGACAACCGTGTTGTTGGAATTGACCGGAATTTGACTTTTTCTTCGAAATCTACGGTTGCGAGGCTTTTTATTTTTATTTGAATTTTTTGAAGGTCTGATTAAAGGGTGATTAATTTGCACACCATCACGTTTAAATTTGTTAATCTGTTTGACGTGGAGCTTATGTGATTCAATACGTTCAATATCACCAAGACGTACTTGAATTTCGTCAAGTTCAAGATCAGTCAATTGTTCACGAGATCGGCAGTGCAAGTTATCACGAAGTTTATATAAATAATTTACTTGATGAATTGCTTCTTGGCGTAAAAGATCCATCAGACTAAAAGAACTGTTGTATAGAATGTTATTCCATCTATGGAAAAATCTGTTTGACTTTTCTCCTGTTGTAAGTGGCGAAGCTTTTAAAACTAACCCTTTCGGAACAATTCTTTGATCAATGTAGATTTCTAAATTTGAAATATGATGTTCTGTTTTGATAATTTTGATAGTAAAAGATCTTAATTTCTTAAAATAAAATTGCAAATGCATGGTGGAATATGCAGTAAGAATATCGGATCGAGTGAACACACTCAATGCAGACTACAAAAAAGGTAAAAATATTAAATGACTGAATAATAGCCAACGATAAATCTTACGGGGCGATGGATCATATAAATATGATACAGTACACTACAAAATATAATATATAACCAGTCTAAAAGGGTACAACATCACCAAAAAATGACAATAAACGAACAAATGTAACTATAAATATTTCGGATAACAGATATCCTTCATCAATATGAGCACGATGTAAAATGAATCAGATAAATCTATTCTGATTATTAAACTATAGCAATCTTGAATTCTATACAATAAAAAAAGTGAAACAGTTTCACCCGAACATCATATGTAGAGACGCTAATAAATTTTTAAAATTTCCAAAAAACGACTCAAAGACATGCCTGAAATGAAAATAGTAATTATAGATATGAACTGGCACAACTTTAAAATTCCAAAATGACGTCAGTTAAGATGTTATAACAACTACGTGTAAATACATTCTCAAAAGAACAGCACTGATCGATATAAGCTGGTAAAATATGACAAACAGAGGCTGCGTATTTATCATTCCAAATAAATAGCAGTTTTATAATGAAAAGGAAAAATAATAGTAAATTTGGGCTAAGGTTAAAAGTTGGACGTGGATGCGTACTTGTATATCCCTACCAAATGAAAAGAACCCTGGTATTTAAACTAGTAAAATTCCAAAAATTCCAAAAGAATCCTTAAAACTGTAAGAGTCAAGTAAGGAAGCCGGAGTAACTGGAAACTAATGATGTCAGGAAAATGAGTGATGGTAGGGAAAATGAGTGACTCATTCTATGTTTTTTCATTTATGCCCTCTGGGGAAACTGTCCTTAGCTTTCTTATCCAAAACCTTTCCCGAGCAAGTCTTTCGGCCCTTGACCAACCCTCGTTGTGGTCTATGATATATATATATATCTATTCACGATAAAAGGCATGAATTTTGACAGACACAATAAATTTAAATGACATACAGATATAGCACTAGATGTGAATAGTTACAGACACTAAAATGATTTACATGTTTACTATTAACAAATTATAATTTAAAAAATAAAATTATGAATGTCATGATATTATTGATGGTAGACTAGATTTTAATAAAGACTAGATTATCACTGCAGTCTAATACCCTAGGATGACCCACAAAAGTTATTGAAACTTATTTCCAGTGGGGTCCTTTTAAGAAGAGACTTCCAGTTCACACCAAAGGTTGACACATATTAATAACAAAAATCATTAAAAATGATCACAGATAAATGGTCAGAGCCCCAGTAAAATTAATAAAAAACAAATTCACTATTAAAGATGGATTTAAATTTACCATCAAAATTTTGTTCACTTGTACTTTAAAATTATATATCTTTGAGCAACTTTTAACTATTTCTGGTAGCGAGTTTCAGTCTTTTATTCCATTATAAAAAAAGTGGTAGATTCACACCCTTTTATTCCTGGTATATAAAAATTCTTATTACTAGATCTTGTGTTGAAAGATGTTTCATTTCTAACAAAATTAGTATACAAATAATTTGGGCATATATTGTTCAAAATGTTGAAAACATGATTGAGTCTTAGTTGTTCGACTCTATTACTAATATTTAAAAAACCCAATTTCTCAAATTCAATATATGTCACACTCTTTCTAGGATGTAATTGCAGAATAAATCTCACAATCTTATTTTGTGCCACTTGAAGTTTATTCTTCGTTTGTTATACCTTCATACCAGCATGCACATGCATAATCAAAATGACATTGAATCAGAGAAGAGAATCAGAGAAGAGTACAATGTTTTCTTAGTATGGTATAGCCAAAACATTATTTCAGACTTGCCTGATGTATATTTTGCTGTCATAAAGCAACGTTTATATGATTGTCTAAAACAAGAACTTGATGCTCAGTTGCATACTTTTCCAAAATGTTCTAATTATAAATATATGTTAGATAATTTTTGTCTGCAATTTTATGTATGCAAACCCATTCCTAAGGCAGGACAAAAGGCAGGATGAGCAACTTGGCAAACAAAGGCAGGATGACAATTTATGTAAAAAAAGTCAAGATGAACTAATAAAATAAAGGCAGGACAGAGATTACAACTAAAATAAATGCAGGACAAATTTTTTTATTTTGACCATGCTGGCTCGGCGGATTTCCTTTTATTTTCATAATTTTTTTCTTATTTGAACATTATTTGGCCCAACTTCCAAGCAAGGATCGAAGCTCATAAACTCGGCAATCAACCATTAAACGCAGGACTTCGGGAAAGTTCGGAGAGCCGACAACCTTGCTTCGTAAGTTGCCTTTGGCCTTGCCGTTACAACATTTATGAAAGTTATTCTGTCTGTATCTGTATCTGTATGTGTACGTTAAAGATGCCAATTCTGGCTTTTATTCAACGGGAGAGAGAGACACCACCTATTGACGGTGTTGGAGAGCAGCCTTGAAACTCTCAAATGTATTTGCGCATACAATACTGTCTTCCAGTTGGTTCCAATGTATTATGCTCTTGACAAAGAAAGAGTTCTTATATGGATTCGTGTTGTGTGGAATAGTGTCTAGTGCCTTCGTATTGTTCTTCACTGAATTTGTCACTATATTGGCACTTTTTAAAATATCAAATCTTTAGGTTTAATTTTCCTCTTATGTTTTCTTTTAACCAGAAAATCGTCGGGATTAATAGCTGGGACACAACCCTCAACCACTTTGTACAGAAATACCAGCCGTTGACTTGTTCTTCTTGATTGAAGATTGTCCAGTTCTAACTCGGCTAGCATTTTAGTGACCGACCCCTCTTCTCTAGACCTGTAATCGCTTGTTATGAATCTGGCTGCTCTTGGTTGTATCCTTTCCAGTTGCTTTATATCGTGTTGTGTATATGGGCCCCGTACTCCATAGTCGATCTTACTAATGATATATATGCGGTCTTTTTGCAATCTTTTGGGCAGAAACGTAGATTTGTTCTTAGAAACAAAGCGTCAAATTGGCTTTCTTGGCTATATTTGAGATGTGTGTAGTCCATTACAGGTCTTCCGATATTTGCAAGCCTAGGTATGGATTATGTTGAACTTGTTGTAGTACATGTCCGTCTAGGCTGTACATGTTCTGGCTTTTGTTCTTGATGCTAAGAATATAGCACTTCTTTGCATTGAAGCGCATGCCCCAGTTTCTGGTCCATATCTCTAGAGGTCTCGCTGTAGGAGTGTATGGTCATGTTGAGTATTTATGTTCCTATACAGAAGGCAGTCATCTGCAAAAAGTCTGACCGATGATTTAACTGCATCTGTAGGTCGTCAATGAGGCAGAGGAAGAGAATGTTTGTTTTTAATGGGTGCTATTCCTATGTTATCTTGTATTCTTGAATTTACATATTCCCAGAAGGGGTTTGAGTTGCTGTTTTCTAGCCCTTCTAGGATGGTGGTGTTTATGTGACCCCATTCAGCTTTCCTGATTTGCCTCTTACATTCTTTTTGAAAATGTCTATAGTTGGTCCAGTTCTTAGTTTTCTTTGCCTGTTGGTATAGTCTTGTTTTCTTTTTAAACATTTTCCTGATTTTGTAATTTATCCAAGGTAAAATTGAGAATGGAAATGGGGAATGTGTCAAAGAGACAACAACCCGACCATAGAGCAGACAACAGCCGAAGGCCACCAATGGGTCTTCAATGCAGCGAGAAACTCCCGCACCCGGAGGCGTCCTTCAGCTGGCCCCTAAACAAATATGTATACTAGTTCAGTGATAATGGACGTCATACTAAGCTCCAAATTATACACAAGAAACTAAAATTAAAAATGATACAAGACTAACAAAGGCCAGAGGCTCCTGACTTGGGACAGGCGCAAAAATGCGGCGGGGTTAAACATGTTTTTTGAGATCTCAACCCTCCCCCTATACCTCTAGCCAATGTAGAAAAAACAAACGTACAACAGTACGCACAGTAAAACTCAGTTTAAGAGAAGTCCGAGTCCGATGTCAGAATAGGAAACAAAAGAAAATAAACAAAATGACTATAATACATAAATAACAACAGACTACTAGCAGTTACTGACATGCCAGCTCCAGACCTCAATTAAACTGATTGAAAGATTATGTCTTCATCATATGAATATCAGGCACAATCCCTCCTGTTAGTGGTTTAGTATTATACCATCTGGTTTTTTGAGCGGATGAGTTTCGATGGTATATGGTTGTCAAGGTTTGAATAGAGGTTTTTCTTGAACTTGTCCCATAATTCCTGTACTGTGGCACCTGTATGATACATGTCAGTGATGTTGGTTGAAAGTATAGTCAGGTCTTTATGTAGATCTTCCCATTTTGCTTTTGAGTATATATATCATTTGCGTGGCTTCTTACTCTGCATGGTAATGTGGTTTTGTGTCACAATCTGTTACAATCATATCGTGGTCAGATATTCCTGGAGCATTTGTAGATGTTTTGATAAGTGACGGGTTTGTAGTCAGCACTATGTCCAGTAGGTTGTTGCCTCTTGTTGGTGTCTCATGTATCTGTATTATTGAGTATGATATGATCACTTCCATTAATGCTCTTTGAATTTCCTTGTCTTGTGCATTTTGGTGTACGGACATGATATTCCAGCTTATGTCTGGGCAGTTGAAATTTCCAGTTAGTATGATGGTTGGGTTTTTGTTTGAAATCTGGTCTAATGATTTATCTAATTCTTTGATGTCTTCCATGTTCCGATGTGACATATATAATGAGCCTATTGTGAGATTTGTTTTATCTTTTAGTTGTATCTTTACCCATTCGATCTCTCATTTTGTTATAAACTCTGGTTTTTCTATTGCGATGATGTCGTTTTGCACTAGAATAAAAATACCGCCGCCCAGTGTACCTCGATCAATTCTGTAGCTGTGTAGTTTTCTGGGAAAACTTCACTAGATTTAATTGCATCTTTAGTGGGGTTTTTTCACGGTTTTCTCCTTTAAGCCAAGACTCTGTGCCACAGATGATGTCTGGTTTGATGTAATTTACTGCAGCTGAAAATTCAGAGGTCCTGTCCTTGATGCTTCTACAGGTTAATGTAAGGATTCTTAAGTTTTGTTTCTTTGATATGTTGAATACATTGCTGCTGTTAGTTCTGTTCTTACTTGTGTTACTTTTAATTGTGTTATTATTCATGGTGTTGTTTCCCTTAGGACTGCTGGCTTTTAGTGGACTGAATGCGTTTGACGTGATGGATTCAAATGTACTGTTGTGGGTTAGAGGATCATATTAGTTTGAAGTGTTCAATTCGTAACTGTGAAAAGTGAAGGTTGAAACGTTGATGCTTTCACATTTACAACATAGCCATTGCACATTAGATCTTTGCAGTAGGTCGTACTCTGCGGAACATAATTCTATACATGTTCTGTGATGCCAGATATTGCAGTCGTCACAGCATACTCCAACACAGTTCCATGTGACTGGGTGTTCACAAAGTACACATGGGTAGATACTTTGTTGTTTTGTTCTTGGTCCAGGGTTTTGCTCTATGTCCCCTGCAAGAAGGAGGATTAGTATAACCATTGAATGATTTTTATTCGTTTTAACAGGAATTGTCATTGGTTTACGGCCTGCTGATGACCATTTGTTGTTTATAAGGTTTGTTAGTAAGTGACGATGGTCCCATGATTTTTCATTAAAGATGGATTTTCCAATGTTATATATCAGGGTCACTGCGATAATTGAAGTAAATATTTTCATCTTGTCGAATTTTTCGTTAGTTTCAAGCTTATTAAATGTTGGGTAACTGTTAAAGTCCTCAGTTTAGCTCGGAAGAGCCCGTGCTGACTGAAACGCAACAACAACAATTACCAACAGTTAAGTTGTGCTTGCTCAGTGATCTTCTTTAGCCAGGTCTTTGCCAATAAGTTGTCTGGGTGGATTCCGTCAGCGTATAGGTTGTAGTTATATTGTGTCCGACTTGTGGCTGTTCTGTGGTCTCCCTTTTTAGCCCACCTGGCCCGAAGGCCAAGTGAGCTTTTCTCATCACTTGGTGTCCGTCGTCCGTCGTCGTCGTCGTTAACTTTTAACATTTTGAACTTCTTCTAGAGAACCACTGAATGGAATGAAACCAAACATGGCATGAATGTTCCTTATAAGGTGCTGACCAAGTGTTGTTACTTTGTAGCTGATCCATCATCCAAGATGGCCGCCAGCGGGAGACTTCGTTTAACATAGGACCCTATGGACAATACATACAAATGTCTTCTTTTAAAGAACCACTGAATGGAATGAAACCAAACAAGGAATGAATGTTCCTTATGAGGTGCTGACCAAGTGTTGTAACTGTGAAGCCGATCCATAATCCAAGATGGCTGCCAGCGGGGGACTTCGTTTAACATAGGACCCTATGGACAATACATACACATGTCTTCTTTTAGAGAACCACTGAATGGAATGACACCAAGCATGGCATGAATGTTCCTAATGAGGTGCTGACCAAGGGTTGTTACTTTGAAACCGATCAATCATCCAAGATGGCCGCCAGAGGGAACTTAGTTTAACATAGGACCCTATGGGAAATACACACAAATGTCTTCTTTTAGAGAACCACTAAATGGAATGAAACCAAACATGGCATGAATGTTCCTTATGAGGTGCTGACTAAGTGTTGTAACTTTGAAGCCGATCCATCATCCAAGATGGCCGCCAGCGGGGGACTTCGTTTAACAGAGGACCCTATGGACAATACATACAAATGTCTTCTTTAAGAGAACCACTGAATGGAATGAAATAAAACATGTCATGAATATCCCTTATGAGGTGCTGACCAAGTGTTGTTACTTTGAAGCCGATCCATAATCCAAGATGGCTGCCAGCGGGGGACTTCTTTTAACATAGTACCCTATAGACAATACATACAAATGTCTTCTTTTAGAGAACCTCTGAATGGAATGAAACCAAACATGGCATGAATGTTCCTTATGATGTGCTGACCAAGTGTTGTTATTTTGAAGCCGATCCATCATCCAAATGGCCGCCATTGGGGGACTTAGTTTATCATAGGACCCTATTGGAAATACACACAAATGTCCTCTTTTAGAGAACCATAAAATGGAATGAAATAAAACATGGCATGAATGTTCCTAATGAGGTGCTGACCAAGTGTTGTAACTTTGTAGGCGATCAATCATCCAAGATGGCCGCCAGTGGGGGACTTTGTTTAACATAGGATCCTATGGACAATACATACAAATGTCTTATTTTAGAGAAAAACTGAATGGAAAGAAATCAAACATGGCATGAATGTTCCTTATGAGGTGCTGCCCATGTTGTTACTTTGAAGCCGATCCATCATCCAAATGGCCGCCATTGGGGGACTTAGTTTATCATAGGACCCTATCGGAAATACATACAAATGTCTTCTTTAAGAGAACCATAAAATGGAATGAAATAAAACATGGCATGAATGTTCCTAATGAGGTACTGACCAAGTGTTGTAACTTTGTAGGCGATCAATCATCAAAGATGGCTGCCAGTTGGGGGGGGGGCTTCGTTTAACATAGGACCCTATGGACAATACATACAAATGTCTTCTTTGAGAGAACCACTGAATGGAATGAAACTAAACATGGCATGAATGTTCCTTATGAGGAGCTGACCATGTGTTGTTACTTTGAAGCCGATCCATAATCCAAGATGGCCGCCAGCGGGGGACTTCGTTTAACAAAGGACCCTATGGACAATATATACAAATGTTTTCTTTTAGAAAACCACTGAATGGAATGAAACCAAACATGGCACGAATATTCCTTATGATGTGCTGACCAAGTGTTGTTACTTTGAAGCAGATCCATCATCCAAGGTGGCCGCCAGCGGGGGACTCCGTTTTAACATAGGACCCTATGGACAATGTATACAAATGTTTTCTTTGAGAGAACCACTGAATGGAATGAAACCAAACATGGCATGAATGTTCCTTATGAGGTGCTGACCATGTGTTGTTACTTTGAAGCCGATCCATCATCCAAGATGGCCGACAGAGGGGGACTTAGTTTAACATAGGACCCTATGGGAAACATATACAAATGTCTTCTTTTAGAGAACCACGAAATGGAATGAAATAAAACATGGCATGAATGTTCCTTATGAGGTGTTGACCAAGTGATGTAACTTTGTAGGCGATCAATCATCCAAGATGTCCGCCTGCAGGGGACTTTGTTTGACATAGGACCCAATGGACAATATATACAAATGTCTTCTTTTAGAGAACCACTGAATGGAATGAAACCAAACATGGCATATATGTTCCTTATGAGGTGCTGATCATGTTGTTACTTTGAGGCCGATCCATCATCCAAATGGCCGCCATTGGGGGACTTAGTTTATCATAGGACCCTATCGGAAATACATACAAATGTCTTCTTTTAGAGAACCATAAAATGGAATGAAATAAAACATGGCATGAATGTTCCTAATGAGGTACTGACCAAGTGTTGTAACTTTGTAGGCTGTCAATCATCAAAGATGGCTGCCAGTTGGGGGCTTCGTTTAACATAGGACCCTATGGACAATACATACAAATGTCTTCTTTGAGAGAACCACTAAATGGAATGAAACTAAACATGGCATGAATGTTCCCTATGAAGTGCTGACCAAGTGTTGTAACTTTGAAGCCGATCCATCATCCAAGATGGCCGCCAGCGGGGGACTTCGTTTAACAAAGGACCCTATGGACAATATATACAAATGTTTTCTTTTAGAAAAGCACTGAATGGAATGAAACCAAACATGGCACGAATATTCCTTATGATGTGCTGACCAAGTGTTGTTACTTTGAAGCCGATCCATCATCCAAGGTAATCGCCAGCGGGGGACTCCGTTTAACATAGGACCCTAAGGACAATGTATACAAATGTTTTCTTTTAGAGAACCACTGAATGGAATGAAACCAAACATGGCATGAATGTTCCTTATGAGGTGCTGACCATGTGTTGTTACTTTGAAGCCGATCCATCATCCAAGATGGCCGACAGAGGGGGACTTAGTTTAACATATGACCCTATTGGAAATACAAACAAATGTATTATTTTAGAGAACCACTGAATGGAATGAAATAAAACATGGCATGAATGTTCCTTATGAGGTGTTGACCAAGTGTTGTTACTTTGTAGGCGATTCATCATCTAAGATGTCTGCCAGCGGGGGACTTCTTTTAACATAGTACCCTATAGACAATACATACAAATGTCTTCTTTTAGAGAACCTCTGAATGGAATGAAACCAAACATGGCATGAATGTTCCTTTTGAGGTGCTGACCATGTGTTGTGACTTTGAAGCCAATCCATCATTCAAGATGGCCGACAGAGGGGGACTTAGTTTAACATAGGACCCTATGGGAAACATATACAAATGTCTTCTTTTAGAGAACCACGAAATGGAATGAAATAAAACATGGCACGAATGTTCCTTATGAGGTGTTGACCAAGTGATGTAACTTTGTAGGCGATCAATCATCCAAGATGTCCGCCAGCAGGGGACTTTGTTTAACATAGGACCTTATGGACAATATATACAAATGTCTTCTTTTAGAGAACCACTGAATGGAATGAAACCAAACATGGCATGAATGTTCCTTATGAGGTGCTGACCATGTGTTGTAACTTTGAAGCCGATCCATCATCCAAATGGCCGCCATTGGGGGACTTATTTTATCATAGGACCCTAACGGAAATACATACAAATGTCTTCTTTTAAAGAACCATAAAATGTAATGAAATAAAATATGGCATGAATGTTCCTAATGAGGTGCTGACCAAGTGTTGTAACTTTTTAGGCGATCAATCATCCAAGATGGCCGCCAGTGGGGGGGCTTCGTTTAACATAGGACCCTATTGACAATACATACAAATGTCTTCTTTGAGAGAACCACTGAATGGAATGAAACCAAACATTGCATGAATGTTCCTTATGAGGTGCTGACCATGTGTTGTTACTTTGAAGCCGATCCATAATCCAAGATGGCCGCCGGAGAGTGACTTAGTTTAACATATGACCCTATTGGAAATACAAACAAATGTCTTATTTTAGAGAACCAGTAAATGGAATGAAATAAAACATGGCATGAATGTTCCTTATGAGGTGCTGACCAAGTGTTGTAACTTTGTAGGCGATTCATCATCTAAGATGTCTGCCAGCGTGGGACTTCGTTTAACATATGACCCTATAGACAATACATACAAATGTCTTCTTTTAGAGAACCACTGAATGGAATGAAACCAAACATGGCATGAATGCTCCTAATGAGGTGCTGGCCAAGAGTTATTACTTTGTAGCCAATCAATCATCCAAGATGGCTGCCAGCGGGGAACTTAGTTTAACAAAGGACCCTATGTGAAATACATACAAAAGTCTTCCTATTTTTAAGAACCACTGAATGGAATGAAACCAAACATGTCTTCTTCCAGAAAACCGCTTAATGGATTGAAACCAAACATGGTATGAATGTTTCTTTTGGGGTGTTGACCAAGTGTTGTTACTTTGTAGCTGATTTGTCATTGTCCTTATACGGTCATTTTCTACAATTTCAATGAATTTATTGGTAATTTCTGTAAACTTTACAAAAGTCTACTGCTTTTGATTAAATTACGGGGCCAATATTAAACCAAATTTGGCCTCAATCATTTTTAGGGTATCTGTTATGATTTTAATCTATTTTTACATGATTTCTAAAACCAAAGTAGAATCAGGTGAGCGACACAGGCTCTTGGGAGCTTCTAGTTATATTTAGATTTTGTCTGTAAATCGTTTGAAAATTTTGTGGAGAGTGGCTATTTATGCTGGTATTTAGTTCTTTGATTTTGAAGTTTAGTCTGATGACGGCTTGGTCTGCAAGTATATTGTCCTGTTCTTTAAATTCTTCAGGCGTTTTGTGTTTACGGTTGCAGTTCCAGCGGTAAATTTGGTCTATACTGGTGTTTCAAGTATTGTTATTTTGCAGTTGTCGTATCGTTGGACTTATTCAATAATTTTATTGTAGTATTCTATCAAGTGATTTATAGTATCATCAGTGTATGTGTTGATTTAAATACTATATATTTCTTGTTATAGGATATAAGGTCGCAAGAGCCTAGCCAGACATATATCTTTATAGCTCCTAATTCTGTAGTTTAGATAGTTAAGGTTGATTGTAGCCATTTAAGTCTGTCAGCTATTTTAGCGCCACTCTTGCACCACCAGATAATTTCTTTTTCTACTGTTATATGGTTTTTGAGCCAATTCGAAAGTTGCTGTTTACAACCTCGTTAGAAACAGCATTATTACAAAAATAAAGACTATCCAACATGGGAAGAGTGTAACTAATATAGTATGTCTTAGATCCACCAGACGGTCCAAATGACGTGGATGGAGAAAACTATAGGTCAAAGTTGTCCGTATTTATCAGTTGGCAAAAGAATATATGGTTTTTGGCTCTACCAGTAAAACTGGTACCTGACAAATCAAAGTTACCAGATATCCCATAGGATTGGTTCGTCTGTAAGTCTCGACATGTAGTCTGGTTAAACTCATCACAAAGACATGGGTATGCATCTATGATCATCTATTATAAACTTTTCATATCATTTTAATGTTTTTTAAACATTCAGTACATTATACATGGACCACACAAGAAATTTGCTGAGTATTGGACCGTTCGACATCACAATAGTCAATACCCATAATTTTCTGGAAATTCCAGTCTGTACCCTCCTATTCAATCATAAGCTGATGCCTCCTATGTAAGATATGCAAAGTCCAGTGGAAAAAAAATTGGAGATTGCAAATATGTCTAGAAATCTTATCTTATTGCCTAAGAATTTTATTATCAAAATAAAAAAAAATATATGAAAATCTATATGTATTATCTTATCTTCTACAGTACACTTTTGGGTATTTAATTGAATTTTGTCTCTGAATTACCCTAGTCTGTCTCAAAATAACCTTCTGACGTTGTGCAACATTGAATCGCTTTTAAAACATGACGTCAAATAATTTGAATTGCGATGCAATGCTTTGCTGGCTCTTGTGTGGTTTTAAGTAATAGCCGGTAAATTTGCATACAAGTGTTAATATGTCTGTTGTCTACATCCATCAGCTTCAATAAATGTATTTGTGTCTTGGAGGGGTTACAGACTAACAAATCATTTCTGGAATAGTCCATTGATCCATCACTAATCCCCAGGAATCAATCCATCATCATTTAGCATCACCGATTTGAATCCTACATTGTTCATGTGTTGGTGACTTGTCTGGAGTTTTTTGTAGGGATTTGTGTCCTGCCCTCTTTCCATTGTATTTGATAACACCTTGACCTTATTTAAGATTGGTAATTAATACAAAAAATGAAAACTACATGTAATAAATTTATTGTGTCCGAAGCGCTTTTCTGGATTTACCTTCATCAGGAATGCTCTAAGCCGAATATTTGAAAGCCAAGGATGTATAAGAACCAAATACAATTCATCTTTGAGGTTGCAGTCATGTAATTGACTGCTCCATAGGCTTACATGTATTGCAAAACAGTTTATCTTTGAAAATTATTAAAAAATAAAATGCTACAAAGAAACATTTTTTCATGTACATAAATGTATGCAGTAATATGAAATTGTGATTTAGTTGAAAAAAAAGTGCCAGGAAGAATAAAAAGTTAAGAAACCCTGAAGTCAAAACTACTGTAGATACATGTAAGGCCCCTAAATATCAACTTAACTACCTGTTAACCTGTAGTAAGAATTTCTGAGTAATCAGTATGGGAAAACTGTATGTTCAATTTGACAACACTTATAAAAATCAATTATTTACAGTCTTACATATATCCAAATTTAGATAAACTTGGCATAGGCATAGGAATAACAATCTGGCGGCAGTGTATACTATTTGTATTAAGCTTAACATTTCATAGGGTAGAAGACCTTATGTTATAAAGTTTACGTCTGTCATATGTCCGTGGTCCTCATTTTCATGGTTCAGCGACTGCTTGAAAAAAGTTTAGTTTTTTTTTCTTGTGTATTTCTCACTCATAATGAGTAATAGGATAACTATATCCATGATATCTGGTATGTGGGTTCCTTGCACATGTAACATATGTAAGGTCTACATGTCCTTTAGTCTTTAGAGAAGTTTCACCTGACCTCAATCTCATTTCATGGATCAGTGATGAAGGTTAAAGTTAAATGATTAGGTTCGTTTCTTAGATACTGTGAGAAGTAGGTCAACTATATTTGGTGAATGGAATGATTGTAAGGTGTACATGTCAGTCTGGCAGTGTTCATCTAACTTTGACCTCATTTTCACGGTTCTTTGGTCAATGCTAAGTTTTTGTGTTTTGTTCTGTTTTTCTACTACTATATACAATAGGTTAACTATATTTGGTGTGTGGCATGATTGTAAGATTTACATGTCAGACTGTCAGGTTTAATTTGACCTTGACCTCATTTTCATGATTCATTGTCAATATTACATTTTTCATGGTTTTGTCTGTTTCTTGTATACTATAAGCAATAATTAACTTAATTTGGTGTAATGAATAATTGTTACAGGTGTACATGTCTGTTTGACTTGGTTAATCTGACCTTGACTTCATTTTCGTGGATCATTGAAAATGTTAAGTTTATGTGATCCTTGTATAAAACTATCTTTACGACTTTCAACATAAAATCAATCATGGTAAGTAAGGCAGGTGAGCCATTCAGTGTGTGCACTCCTGTTTTAAATTATCAATGTGAAATAGGGGAGTATCTTGGCTAAACATGGAAAATTTGTTCCGATTATTGAAAATTAGAAAAAAAAATGGTTGGGAAGAGTATTTATTGGTGTGCCCAGTTATGATTATTTATAATATTGCTGTGATTGTGAGTCATGCTATAATAGTATTTTTTAAAGGAAAAGCCAGTCTAAGTGTCTGAATACCTGAAAGCCACAAAATATGTCAATCAACCAAAAACTTTTAATTGAAACTACATGTACATACCAAATTTGCAGACTTTTCCAATTTTTAGTGGTGAGGACTGATAGGATAGACACTTTTTGAGAGCTAGGGTCTTAATATTTAGCGTGTGTTAAAACTTCAGGACAGACACTTTTTGAGAACTAAGGTCTTAATATTTATCATGTGTTAAAACTTCAATCATTCATTTTCTTTCTCTTGCTGAACCTCTGATCAACCAAGACATTTTTGACATATATACTTTGTAATTGCTGATTGATCCCAACTTTGATAGACTTTGTTTTGTCTACTTACGGAATCATATTTGACACTTTGTTTTGTCTACTTACGGAATCATATTTGACTGCCCTGCAAATCAAATTGGTCTTTGTTCAATTGTCACACTTGTGTCCTTGTTAACAGAAATGAATAAAGTAACTTAAACTAAATATTCTAGAAATACTCCTTGATGTAAGTCATGGTAGGTAGTCCTTTTTCAAGACAAAATTTTTGACACTGTATGCCATTTGTTATGGCTGCTCCTGTAGATTCAGTATAACCCCACATAATACTAAGTGCTATTTCAACACACTATTGACCTCATTGTGCTGATCTGTATACTTTACTACAATATTATGAAAATTGCTGACCAAATTTAGCCTGAATCATCCACCATGTTTTTCCTTTTTCCTTCAACTTTTGACTTAATTACGGCTTTTTTCAATCTTTGTACCTCCTTTTCAGTGACCAGTTGAGCTAAACAGACTCCTTGGAGCCTCTAGTTTCCAAAGTTTTCTGATTACAATGCAGGTATGTATGTGTATTAAAAACTGAGAAATGATTACAATACACCATTGATATTTGGAGTGCTGTTGAAAATTCCTGTTTTTAATTTTGCTTCGAAGCATATTATATTTAATAAAATATCAATCAGACTAAATCTAAATTTAATTTCTAGCACTTTCTTCCTTCACATGATTTTTGGAGATGAAATTTAACTAATCATACTAAGCTAGGTTACATCACTAGACAACGTCATCAAGGGGGACTCCTGTTGTAATGTCCATGTTTTCTTCTCAGTTGTCTCTAGAAAAGAACTAGAAAATATTTAATCAAGATTTTCAACCCAAAGTTAATTTAACATCACAGATTCCAATGTTATATATATTGGTTTTTTGATGGTCATGATAGTATATATATATGTTATTGTTTTTTTGTTGTAGCAAAGAGGTTTTAAAATTTAAAACATACTGTTTAGTTTCAAAAGTTATGTTTTTGGCATTTTTGAAACATGTAGATGCATTTCATAAGCCATTTTCATATTTTATAGTTAAAATTCCTTTTTGAAATGTAAATAATTTCTTTTTCTATGTTTATTTCTGTTTTTGAATTAGGCTGTATTCCTGGTATTGTTTATATGTTTTTTGATAGTTCAATTTCTATTTTAAGACAATTCATCTACCACATATCTATTTGAGGAAATGTTAATTGTATCCCAAACAATAATTTATGATGTTTGTTAGAAAAATGTGCAAGCCCACTCACCTTTAATATGATGAACATCATCTGAAGATGTAACTGAATGTAACTAGCGTCATTAGTGACATTTCTTACTCCTTTGTTTGATGCATTAGCTTTTGGAAGAAACAGTTCTTGATTTGTAAATATTGAAGAAATAAATCATGGATTGACAGTTACATAATATAAATTTATATATACAGTCTAATAACATGAATAAGTAATATCTGTACTTTAAATATACACAAAATGTTGTTTCCTATTTTTACTATAATTTGTTTTCCTTTCTAGCTCACCTGGCCCAAAGGGCCAGTTTGAGCTATTGTCATTGCTTGTGACCTGTTGTCCATTATTGTCATCCATTAACTTTTACAAAATCTACTTGTCTAATGGAACTAAACTTAGACACAATCATCATTGGGGAATCTAGTTTAAAACATGTGTCCAATGATCCAACTAACATGGCCAACATAGCTAAAGATAGAACATGGGGGTAAAATGCATGTTTTGTTTATTGTCTTGAAAACTGTTACAGATAACGAAAATCTGACAGGAGCAGAATTGTTCAGAAGATCTGCCTACTGTCCATTTTGTCAAAAATTGTCAGATGACTCCATCTTGGGGTGATTACCCTAATATTTAAATGAAGATTTAAGCAATTTTTATACGACCGCAAAAATTAAAAAAATTTTGGTCTTATATTGGTATCACGTTGTCGTCGTCGTCGTTGTTGTAGTCAGCGTCGTCCGAAGACAGATGGTTTCCGGATAATAACTTTAGTATAAGTAAATAGAAATCAATAGAATTTTAACACATGGTTTATAACCACTAAAGAAAGGTTGGGATTGATTTTGGGGGTTATGGTCCCAACTGTTAAGGAATTAGGGGCCAAAAAAAGGGGCCCAAATAAGCATTTTTGTAGTTTCCAGACAATAACTTGTGTTAAGGTGTATGAATCTCTCTGAAATTATACCACAAGTTTCCATACTACAAAGGGATGGTTAGGATTGACTTTGGGGGGTTATGACTCAAACCATTTAGGAATTAGGGGCAAAAAAATGGGAAAAACAAGGGTTTTTCTGGTTAAAGGACAATTAAGACAATTTAAAAGCAGTGTAAGGGAGGTAATCCAAATCAAAATCAAAATCAATTTAAATAACAATGTTTAATTACCTCCCTTACACTGCTTGTAAATTATGTATTAAGAAATGATGATTGTCTGAGATACTGACCATAACTTGAGGGAAAGAATTATTTTTTGGAATAAGGGAAAAATGTCTCAAAATTACCAAAAAACAGTGAAAATAAAAAAATGTTTACATATCACAAATTTTGAGAAAAGCATGTATTCAAATAGGATTCCAATTAAATTTGGTATTAATTTATTCCTGTTGTCAAAATTGTTGTACAAACTTCTTTTCTGTTTTAATATAAAAAATATTAAGAAACTTGTTTTTATACGACCGCAAAAAAATTTTGCGGTTGTATATTGGTATGATGTTGGTGTCGTCGTCGTCGTCGTCCTAAGACACATTGGTTTTTCGCACTCTAACTTTAGTTTAAGTGAATGGATCTCTATGAAATTTTACCATAAGGTTCAATATCACAAAAGGAAGGTTGGGATTGATTTTGGGGGTTATGCATATGGTACCAACAGTTAAGGAATTAGGGGCCAAAAATAAGCATTTTTGTAACTTCCAGACATAACTTGTGTGTTAGTGTATGGATCTCTCTGACATTGTACGAGAAGGTTCCATATTATAAAGGGAATGCTGGGATTGATTTTGGGGGTAATTGCCTCAAAATTTTAGGAATTAGGGGCAAAAAAAGGGGCAAAAAACAAGCATTTTTCTAGTTTCATGACAATAACTTGTGTGTTAGTGTATGGATCTCTCCGAAATTGTACTACAAGGTACCATACCACAAATGGAAGGCTGGGATTGATTTTGGGGATAATTGCCTCAAAATTTTAGGAATTAGGGGCAAAAAAGGGGCAAAAAAGAAGCATTTTTCTAGTTTCCGGACAATAACTTGTGTGTAAGTGTATGGATCTTTATGAAATTGTACTACAAGGTTCCATATTAATGGTTGAGACAAACTAAAGTTAGAGAACAGAAATGAAAAATTCAGCAATTTTTATGTTTATAAAGGGACATATCTCAAGAATGGTAAAAGTGTCGCCACCAAATTTCATACTTAATCTGTATTATGTAGTAATAAGCATTGTGTATAAGTTTCATAACATTTGGTTGAGGCAAACTAAAGTTAGAAAGCGGAAACAAAAAATTTGTACTTGATCTTAGTTTTGTGGTAATGAATATTGTGTATAGGTTTCATAATGTTTGGTTGGGGCAAACTTAAGTTACAGAATGGAAACTAAAAAATTTGCAATCTTTCGATTTATAAAGGGGCATAACTCAATAATGGTTTAAGTGACACTACCCAAATTCAACTTGATCTGTGTTTTATCAGTGGAAGTCAAAGTTAAACTGTAATGGACAAAGGAAGATAACTCCAATTTTAAATATTACTTGATATTAAGAAGAAAATAAAAATTTTGCAAGTTTTCCATTTATAAAGGGGCATAACTCTAGAACAGTTAAAGTGACGCCACCAAAATTAAAACTTGATCTGTGTTTTTTGGTAATAAGCATTGTGTATAAGTTTCATACTATTTGGTTGAGGCAAACTTAAGTTAGAGAACGGAAACTAAAAATTTTGCAATTTTTATACGACCGCAAAAAATTTTTTGTGGTCGTATATTGGTATGACGTTGGCGTCGTCGTAGTCGTCGTCTGGCGTCGTCCGAAGACACATTGGTTTTCGCACTCTAACTTTAGTTTAAGTGAATGGATCTCTATGAAATTTTACCACAAGGTTCAATACCACAAAAGGAAGGTTGGGATTGATTTTGGGGGTTATGGTACCAACAGTAAAGGAATTAGGGGCCAAAAAGGGGCCAAAAATAAGCATTTTTGTAACTTCCAGACATAACTTGTGTGTAAGTGTATGGATCTTTCTGAAATTGTACTACAAGGTTCCATATCACAAAGGGAAAGCTGGAATTGAGTTTGGGGGTAATTGCCGAAACGTTTAGGAATTGGGGGCCAAAAAGGGGCCAAAAATAAGCATTTTTCTAGTTTCCAGACAATTACTTGTGTTCAAGTGTATGGATCTCTCTGAAATTGTACTGCAAGGTACCATACTACAAAGGGAAGGCTGGGATTGATGATGGGGGTAATTGCCTCAATATTTTAGGAATTTGGGGCCAAAAAGGGGCCAAAAAACACATTTTTCTAGTTTCCAGACAATAACTTGTGTGTAAGTGTATGGATCTCTCTGAAATTGTACTGCAAGGTACCATACCACAAAGGGAAGGCTGGGATTGAGTTTGGGTGTGATGAATCATAAGGGGGTTCAAAAAATTTGGGGAGGGGGGGATTTTTTTTTTTTTTTTTTTTTTTTTTCTTTTTTTCCTATATTTTCTTTTAAAATTTTCCATTTTAAGTTGGTTATTTCTGATTTTTATTTAAAAGCAAATAATAATGATATGGTAGGAGATACACACCAAACAGGATGTGTAAATTATATAATAAGTATTGTGCAATAGCAAGAAATTTTCAATTGCACAGTATTGCACAATAGCAAGTAATCTTCAATTGCACAGTATTGCGCAATAGCAAGAAATCTTCAATTGCACAGTATTGCGCAATAGCAAGAAATATCCAATAGCACAATATTGCGCAATAGCAAGAAATTGTCAATTGTACAGTATTGCGCAATAGCAAGAAATATTTAATTGCACAGTATTGTGCAAATGAAGATACTTCGTATAAATTGCTTATTTCTTGACCAATTTCAATGGGGTTTTATTCTTGAATTCTTGGGGTTCTTTAATATGCTGATTCTAACCGTGTATTTAGTTTTTGGATTTTGGGCCAAGTTTTTAAATTGGTCCACATTGAGGTCCAAAGGGTCCAAAATTAAACTTTGTTTGATTTCATAAAAAATTGAATTATTGGGGCTCTTTGATATGCTGAATCTAACCGTGTATTTAGATTCTTAATTTTTGGTTCCGTTTTCAAATAAGTCTACATTAAGGTCCAAAGGGTCCAAAATTAAACTTAGTTTGATTTTAACAAAAATTGAATTCTTAGGGTTCTTTGATATACTGAATCTAAACATGTATTTAGATTTTTGATTATGGGCCCAGTTTTCAAGTTGGTCCAAATCGGGGTCCAAAATTAAACTTTGTTTGATTTCAACAAAAATTGAATATATGGGGTTCTTTGATATGCTGAATCTAACCATGTATTAAGATTTTTGATTTTTGGGCCCTGTTATTAACTTTGTCCACATTGAGGTCGAAAGGGTCCAAAATTAAACTTTGTTTGATTTCATCAAAAATTGAATTCTTGGGGTTCTTTGATATGCTGAATCTAACCATGTATTTAGATTTTGGATATTGGACCATAATAGGTGAATGTCCAATTTAAAATTTTTAAGTTCTTAGACCACATTCATTCTGTGTCAGAAACCTATGCTGTGTCAAATATTTAATCACAATCCAAATGCAAAGCTGTATCAAGCTTGAATGTTGTGTCCATACTTGCCCCAACTGTTCAGGGTTCGACCTCTGCGGTCGTATCAAGCTGCGCCCTGCGGAGCATTTTATTCCATTTATAAAGGGGCATAACTCTAGAATGGTTCAAGTGACACCACCAAAATTCAAACTTGATCTGTGTTCTGTGGTAATAAGCATTGTGTATAGGTTGCATAACATTTGGTTGTGGCAAACTCAAGTTAGAGAACGGAAACTAAAAATTTTGCAATTTTTCCATTTATAAAGGGGCATAACTCTTAGAACGGTTAGAGTGACGCCACCAAAATTCAAACTTGATCTGTGTTTCGTGGTAATAAGCATTGTGTATAAGTTTCATAACATTTGGTTGAGGCAAACTCAAGTAAGAGAATGGAAACCAATTTTGGGACGTACGTTTGTACGTACGTGTACAGACGGACAAGGGTAAATACTGCGGGGGCATAAAAAGAGGTGAAAATTTGATAAGTTAACTTCCAGAGATGGTTATTTTCTTATATGCAATGAAATGTTATGTGAAACTTGTCTATAGTACTGGACAGGATAAAGCTTTACTCATGCCAAGTATTTCTTTATTTGAAACAAAGATAAATTCTGCACAATTTTTTGAAAAGTGAAAATTAAACAAAGACTAATAGGGGAAAATCAATGGTGGTATTACACCTTTATAAAATCAAATAATCTGAGTTATTTCCTTGATATAACAGTTAAACAGTTTAAGAAAGTGGACATACAGAAATGTCTTTCCTGTGTAACTGATTATGACTGAACAATATGATAAAAAATTCTATTAGATCAGTGTCAACCTATGTGTAATACTTATATCAGCCTGATTAGGATTATCAGCAAAAGCCTGGATTGCAAATTTTTGTGCAAGGCAATAACATTTGGTTGAGGCAAACTAAAGTTAGAGAACGGAAACCAATTTCAGACGTTTGGACGGACGTTCAGACAAGGACAAGGGTAAAACTTAATGCCCAATCCGCTGCAGCCGTTAAATTTGATATTCTAGGAAGTTTTCACTTTGCTGGCTGTTTGTACATATATTGAAGGTGTGTGCATGTGGTCAGGGTTTTGATTTTTATTGATATTTGCTCTTTTGGGAGACAGTTGAACTTTGTCATTTTTGGAGTATATACTTGCATAAGAGGTGCATAGCGTTTCCGGATAACTCCTCCTACAGTGAACCATAGACCTATGTGCTCCCATGCTCAACTTTGTGTATTTTAAAATAACACTTTGCATCTGAGGGGGCATCATTTGTGTCTCCCAGACACAATCATATATCTACATTGAGAAAGTTCTACATTGACTTTGTTATAATACAGTTACTTCAGAGTGGAGTGCGGGGCATCACTTTGTCTAGTTTATAGCCAGAAACACTGGTTAAAGCTAGGGTCATGGGTTAAGCCATATAACCAGGGCCACAATGTAGCTACAGTCATCTGTTACACTATGTAACCATAGGCGGATCCAGGGGGGGGGGGGGCCCTGGGCCCCCCCTTTTGTGGGAAAAATTTGGTTGATTACTGAAGTATGACTGGAGCGGGCCCCCCCCCCCCCCTTAGGTCAGACAATGCCCCCCCCCTTACAAAAAGTTCTGGATCCGCCACAACTACACTAAAGCTACAGACAAACTTTTAAAGTCAATGCCATAGTATTGCTACCAGCATGAATTATGTTAAACTAGTAAGAGAATAAAAAGATACTGCGATATATTTTATACAGCCTCAATTTATTTTAAAACCGCAATATTTAATTATTTATATAAAAATCAATTTTCTTCTTTAGTTAGATCACCAATGATTTCAGTCAGTTTAATGAAAAGGTCAAAGTTTAGAATTGTCAGTCAATGATGGTTAGAAATCTCACATGACTTATTTTAAATGTTTACCTTCCTTAATTATTCATAAAGGCATCATTGTATTTAAAATGTCAGAACTGTAAAATCAAACATAACATTATCAGCCAACAAAACCATATCTACCGCAAACCATTTATAGAGAAACACAAATTGGTATCAGCCCACACATTTGTATCTCTTGGGGCTTATGCTGGTATTAAATTCTTAAAACAAACTGGGACATGATTCAGTTATAACAATAGATTATCTAAACTATTATGTGATTGTCATTTGCAGCAGTTGTGGTATATTTTGTGAAATAATGGATTTGTTAGCTGCTTTTTTAGTAATATTTTCTCTTTAGTATGTGAGACTTCTGACTTACATGTATAATGATCCTAATTGTATCAGGATTAGACCTGTATTCAAAGTTATATTCTTATCTCAAATGGTCTTTTCTTAAGACAGCAACTTTTTCTACAATGTGAATCTAAGAAGTAAAGTAACTTGGCATTTGATAGTAAACCTGCAGTGCATAGCCAAAAAAATTTATTAAGAGAAATTCATAATGACAGAAGTATATATATGTCATGATATGAAGAACAATAATGGTTATATTTGTTGGGGAAGCTTTTCATCGAAAAACTATACACCTATTCAATGTTCAATATATTAAATATAAAGTAATGATTTTTTTTTTAGATATTTTTTCCTTGATACACATATATACATTTTCATACCAACATCTTGTTAATATCATATTTATCATATGTTTACGATAATCATCTCTTATTAATGTAATAAGTCATTTCACCAAGCTGTTCATGTCCAAATTTAAAATTTCTGAAAGAAAATCTGTTAGATTTTTTCAGCCAGTTAATATAGTATTCTGATTGAAAAATAATATTGACATTCAATTACATTTTATTAGTATTACGTTTATATTTAAGCAAAGAAGTATGTTACATTATTGTCACTAAGCAGAACATAGAAACTGATCATATTCTCTACATACATTCTGAATTAAGGAATCATTGATATTGATTGGTGACCAGTATTCATATTTTTGACATTTTCTCTTGATTCCATTGGGTCTAACCTTACAACATATTTAACTTTTTGGGTTCTTGAATCAATAATCCCTTAGTTTTAAAGAAATTGTTGTTATATCGATGATGTGTGACGTGAGTCTTGATATTTTCTTCAACAATTTATTAGGTTTGATGTTGTAATGAGAATTGTAATTGGGTGGTTGGTGAAACAAAAAATATTACTTTAGGGAAACCCACATGATCAATTTCTTCGGATTATTGACAATGTGACGTCAAATATTTCGTCAAATTTTTCCAGATTGTCGCTCCTTTATCTCTATGTGACGCATGTAAAATGTGATTGTAGAGTTAGAAATGTAATTGAATTCTAGTTCATTTATTTTTTATTGTGGATCAAATATGTTATCATGTCTTTGAAAGGTGATGAAATGTCAATCTCTAAAATTCAGTTCTAATGACATTTTTGTCTGTGATCTTTAACATTTTGGCTTTCATTGACGAACTTCTGTTTCCGTAATCAAACAAGCTGCTTGTTAACTTTATATGGCAACTGTCCGTTACTACATGTATTAAGCATGTTAAGTGATATATACAAATGTTTGACAATACATTTTAAAGTTGAATCTTTCTTGTTAGAATGAAAAATTACTTGCACTAACCTTTCTAATATATCCTAGCTAGCTCATATAAGATCTATACATTTCGATTGATTGAATGTTGCTTGCTTAAGGTCCAGTGGCAAATATTTCATGCATATTCAGGACAAGAAGTAATTAACAGTTAAGATTATATACAATGAGGACATCAGGTAGGTTCTGTAAGGATAGTTTATTGTGATGATGTTCAAGAATTTTGGACTGCCTCTGGAAAATAAGGGTATGTTGAATGATGGCAAACATTTTGCCTTGCAAGCAACCACCTAAACCAAATAAAAAAGACCAACAGTATAGTCAAACCTGTGCAAAGAGTCAGAATTATTCTTGAGGAAGATACATTTCTTAATTTAGATTAGTTCCAAAATTTTATAACAACATTACAAATTTTAATAAAACAATATCCATATCTTCATCCCAGTACAATAGTACTGGTGGTGATACACTTTGGGACTAACAGTCCACTAGCAGAACTGGTACTGACCCAGTGTAGAAGTAACATTAACAATACCAATTTTATGTCTCTCCAGTGATGCAAGTGTAAGTTACAATTAATTAGCCTTTCTCATATTTTATATTTTAACACAACTATTTTCGGTAAAAAAGAAAGGTTGGGATGGATTCAGGATTTTGTTGCTTGTTAAAAATTAAATAAAATTTCGATAAAACAATGTTTTCCTCAGCATGCCCAGTGGAAATTCATTTTGTTACCGATTTCTCTTTTAAAAAATTCCATTTGGTGTCAGATAAAATATAACTCAGAAAACACTGCAACAGATTGAGTGTGGGTCTTACAATTGCTCGAGATAAATTAAGGTCTTGAAGTAGTATTAAACATGTTCAATAGAACTATAAGACCAAAGCTTCTCAAACATAATAGGATTGATGAACAGAAGACTCTTATTGTATGCATATCGGTTGGCATATGCCATGTAGTTCCCATTGTCAGATATGCCATTTCCCCATCACTGTGAATTCGTTATTATTTGTGGAATATCAATTTATTTGTATTTCATGGGTAAAGGCATCAAACACATTTAAACTTTAAAAAAACTACAAATTTTCTATATGCTTGTATGCAGACTTTGGCAAAACCATGAAATTAAATATTCATGAAAAATAAAATCTTTCCTCAATCCCTGAAAATTTGTATCCACAAATAATATACATCACAGTATTTTGAATTTAATTGGTAAAATACTTGCAAGATAAAATTCTTTTCTATGATTCTGTGCAAAATATAGTAGCTAGAGGCAGCGCTTTTAAAAATATTTTGATTTGTTAATTTCATGTTTTTTATGCCCTTTTAAACTTAGCAAAATTTATTCAAACTTGAAAAGAATGATGATTTGGAGAGCTTTTACAAAGAGTGCTTCCTACATTTATATCAGATGGCATGTGGGATATATGATGACAAAGTACCATTTCATCTTATTAATATACAGTTTTCTTATTTTTATCTCAATTTATGATTTTAAATATTATGTAGCAAAACATTGATGCACCTAAATATGTGCATTTGAAAGTTCTGAATTTAGAATGAGTTAATTCCCTTTTGAAACATACCCTGCATAAAAAGAGCATACTTGTCTGAGTATCTGTTCAAAGTGACACCTACTTGGAGGTAAAATTATCGAAATATTCTTTATTAAGCTGAGGACAACCCATGCTTTGCAAATTTTAGGGGGGGGGGGCACGCCCGCCATGCACCCACCTGAATTCGCCCCTGATACATCACAAGATTAAACATGACGTAGATTTAAATTTCCCTCAATACTAGGTTTTAAAGTTAGAGAATAATGGTCAGTAATTTAGAGATTTGTATATCAAAGTATGATTAATTTGATTGCACTTGACAATAAGATAATACTTAAGAACCCTCAAGACGATATAGGAAAGTGCATGTACTTTTATACTTGTTTAATATTTAAAGTTGTGAGTTGATATGTATTTTATAGTATTGCATCATACAAAGAAAGTTCTATTTTCTTGTAAAAATCATTAACAATAGCCTAAGAAATAGTCATTTTCAATAGCTTAAGTGCAACAAATCCATTTGACATAGGAAATATTATGTCAAAACAATTTTCCTGTACCTGATGGTTTGTAAGTTGTAATAGGACTGGAGCATTGATCAGATACAATTGTGTGGGTGTACAAAATAAACTATATTATTAACATATATCCATAAGGCATAGTCCGTATCACTTTATATATATATAAATTCAGTTCATCTTTTACAGATTATTTGTTTAAGGTTTGGATCACTCAGATCTTATTAAAATGAATGCAGCAGATATAATGTGCAGAACTCAGAAAGTACTACATTTATGATGGAGTGGATTTTGCATTAAAATGCATGAAACAGAGAAACAGATATAGTGAATTTCTACAATGGGCAGTATTTGTAAGTATTTATGTTTTTCGAGATGAAATTTAAACAAATTCAAATAATGATGGACTAATGCATGAAAGATATTTTATAAAAAATTCTGTATTTAGTTCTATCATTTGAAAACCTGACTACCAATGGCATGCACTATGCTAAAATGACAAGGTAACTTTACAATATGTACATTATATGTTATTCTGGATCTTCACATGGGATATGGGCTCCTACTCCCTGTCAGTGTTTTATATCACCTGAGCTGTCAGCAGTTAAAAAATGTGGGAAACTGACAAGGAATATGAGCCTGTATCCCTTGTGAAGCCCAATAAAAATTACATTATCCTGCAGTTTGCTGATTTCAATATTAATAACAATTTTGATCTTTGTTTTTTTTTTTTCATATGTTGTATGGGCTTATATCCCCTTTCAAGGTAACCAATCAAATTTGATGATAAGGTGGGATGTTTCACTCCAGTATAATTGAAAATAATAATAATAATAATATAAACTAATACCTGTGAAAAAAGCCAGCACAGAATAATATTTTTACAAAAGCCCAGAAACAGTAATTACTTTTACATTGTAACAAAAATAAGGAAATTTCTGTATTTTTAAAATAGCAAACATAATCAATATTACTGTATTATAACTTTTTTTTTAGAAATGTGCAATGAGGAGCTTAACTTCAAAGTTGTTACTTATATTGCAGACAGCATATGTATAATGACAGTACACTCTTCTAAAAAAGAAATGTACCATATGAATTTCTTTCATTTGAGGCCTTTGGCAACCATCTATTCTATTCAATGTTTTGTTTAACCCACAATAGTTTAGAGTTATATTGGGATGTAGCTTCCTTCTTTTTGTTTTATTATAAGACCCTTAACATCTTTTATCCACAAAGATAGGAATCAAGGAATTAACAAATTTACTTATAAATCTCCAAAATGATGTTTTGAAAACTTCACTGTTTTTGTTCAGTTTTGCTTGCAACTTAACTTTCCTTCTGCAATTCTCAGAAGCTCTTTGTCAGAAATGCTTAATGTTCTACAGTATATGATATAAGGTTTACATATGTCAAGTTGTGACTAAAATGATATTTTGATCTTGTCAGTGTGCCATGCATACTATTTTTTTATGAACAGGTTTTTCTGACAGAAAAATCTAGTTATACATTTGGGGTAGTATGGATGGGTGTGATGGGCTGAAAACCATTTCTATGCAATAACTTAAGAACCATTTAGCCTATCCTTTTCAGATTTTTATACGCCCGTTTACGGGACGTATTATGGTATACCATTGTCCGTCTGTCTGTCCGTCTGTCCATCCGTCCGTCGTCAACATGATGAACATTAACTCAAAAATGCTTTAACCAATTTGCATAAAACTTTGGTGAATTGTTTATATCTATTGACCTGAGCTCCCTTTCGTTTTTTTATAAATTTTAGATTTTACGTTTCCGAGTTATGGGGTTTTATTCATTAAAAAAAGGGGGATTTTCCAGTTTTCGGACAATAACTCAAGAATGCTTTCACCAACTTGCAGGAAATTGTGGTGAATTGTTTATATCTATTGACATGAGCTCCTTTTCGATTTTTATATATTTTAGAATTTACGTTTCCGAGTTACAGGGTTTTATTGTCGAGCCTGCGACTTTTGTAGCAGAAAGCTCGACATAGGGATAATGATGCGGCGGCAGCGGCGGCGTTAGCTAACTTCTTAAAAGCTTTATATTTTAGAAGATGGAAGACCTGGATGCTTCATACTTTGTATATGGATGCCTCATGTTACGAAGTTTCCGTCAGTCACATGTCCAATGTCCTTGACCTCATTTTCATGGTTCAGTGACTACTTGAAAAAAAAGTTCAGATTTTTTGTAATGTTAAATTCTCTCTTATTATAAGTAATAGGATAACTATATTTGGTATGTGCGTACCTTGCAAGGTCCTCATGCCCGTCAGACAGTTTTCACTTGACCTCAACCTCATTTCATGGATCAGTGAACAAGGTTAAGTTTTCGTGGTCAAGTCCATATCTCAGATACTATAAGCAATAGGTCTAGTATATTCGGTGTATGGAAGGACTGTAAGGTGTACATGTCCAACTGGCAGGTGTCATCTGACCTTGACCTCATTTTCATGGTTCAGTGGTTATAGTTAAGTTTTTGTGTTTTGGTCTGTTTTTCTTATACTGTATGCAATAGGTCTACTATATTTGGTGTATGGAATGATTGTAAGGTGTACATGTCTAGCTGGCAGGTGTCATCTGACCTTGACCTCATTTTCATGGTTCAGTGGTTATAGTTAAGTTTTTGTGTTTTGGTCTGTTTTTCTTATTCTGTATGCAATAGGTCTACTATATTTGGTGTATGGAATGATTGTAAGGTGTACATGTCTAGCTGGCAGGTGTCATCTGACCTTGACCTCATTTTCATGGTTCAGTGGTCAAAGTTAAGTTTTTGAGTTTTGGTCTTTTTTTCTAATACTGCATGCAATAGGTCAGCTATATTTGGTGTATGGAATGATTGTAAGGTGTACATGTCTAGCTGGCAGGTGTCATCTTACCTTGACCTCATTTTCATGGTTCAGTGGTCAAAGTTAAGTTTTTGAGTTTTGGTCTTTTTTTCTAATACTATATGCAATAGTTCAACTATATTTGGTGTATGGAAATATTTTATGATCTATATGTCAGTCACGCAGGTTTTATTTGACCTTGACCTCATTTTCAAGGTTCATTGCTCAGTGTTAAGTTTTTGTGTTTTCGTCTGTTTTTCTTAAACTATAAGCAATAGGTCAACTATATTTGTTGTATGGAAGAATTGTTAGCTGTACATGCCTGCCTAGCATGGTTCATCTGACCTTGACCTCATTTTCATGGTTCATTGGTCAATGTTTAGTTTACTTGGTTAATGTTAAGTTTATGTGACAGTTGTAATAAAGCTTTATATTTAGGACTATCAACATAATATCAATGATTAGTAAAGAAGGCGAGACATTTCAGTGTGTGCACTCTTGTTTATAAAAAAAGGGGGATTTTCCAGTTTTTGGACAAAAAATCAAAAATGCTTTCAGCAGTTCATATGAAACTTTGGTGAATTGTTTATATCTATTGATGTAAGCTCCGTTTAGAATTTTATAAATTTTACATTTTACATTTCTGAGTTATGGGGTTTTATTCATTAAAAAAGGGGGGATTTTCCAGTTTTTGGACAATAACTCAAAAATGCTGTCAGCAATTCTCATGAAACTGTGGTGAATTGTTTATATCTATTGATGTAAGCTCCCTTTACATTTTCATAAATTTCTAATAGGACATTGAGAATTAATTGAACTTTATTTGTTTATAGTCTAACAACAGATTTACTAAGTATTTCGCAACAGCACAGTGTATTGCACAACAGCAAGAAATCTTTGATTGAATATAAATTCAATTCATATAACCAATTTCAAGTTCTTTGACTACATTTATTCAGAAACCTATAAAATGTCAAATATTTTATACAATCCAAATTCAGACCTGCATCAAGCTTGAATATTGTGTCCATTTTTGCCCCAACTGTCCAGGGTTGGACCTCTGTGGGCGTATCCAGCTGCGCTCAGCGAAGCAGTTTATTATATGATGTTCCTCATGACAAAATTGATGTCCAATTTCAAATGAAAGATTTTCACTTACGGTATGTCTTTCAGGTCTTATTGTCCTTGATTGATTGAAAATGGCATTTTTAGCTCACCGGTGTGAGCTTATGCCATCACTTGGCGTCCATCGTCGTCTGTCGTCGTAAACTATTTCAAAAATCTTCTCCTCTGAAACTATGGCTAAAAATAGAACATAGGGGTCAAATGCAGTTTTCGGCTTATATCTCCAAAACTAAAGCTTTAAAGTAAATCTGACATAGGATAAAACTGATTATCAGGTCAAGATCTATCTGCCCTGAAATCTTCAGACAAATCAAACAACCCATTGTTGGGTTGCTGCCACTAAATTGGTAGTTTTGAGGAAATTTTGCAGTTTTTTGTTATTATCTTGAATATTATTATAGATAGATATAAACTGTAAACAGCAATAATGTTCAGCAAAGTAAGATCTACAGAAAAGTTAAATGACCAAATTTGTCAATTGACCCCTTAAGGAGTTATTACCCTTTAAAGACAATTTTACGCAATGTGTTCATCAAGTTTGCTAACATTTAAAAATCTTGTCTTCTGAAACTATTGTGCCTAATACTTCTTAACTTTGAATGAATGTTCCTTTAGGAATCTAGTTTATGAATTGTATCCGAAATTTTGATCCATCGACAAACATGGCCTCCATGGCTAAAAATAGAACATAGGGGTGAAATGCAGTTTTTGGCTTATACATGTATCTCAGAAACTAAAGCATTTAGAGCAAATCTGACATTGGTTAAAATGTTTTAAAGGTCAAGATCTATCAGCCCTGAAATTTTCAGACACACCGAACAACCCATTGTTGGGTTGCTGCCACTAATTTGGTTGTTTTAAGGAAATTTTGCAGTTTTTGGTTATTATCTTGGATATTATTGAAGATAAAGATAAACTGTAAACAGCAAAAATGTTCAGCAAAGTAAGATCTTCAAAAAAGTTTCATATGACCAAAATTGTCAATTGACCCCTTCAGGAGTTATTGCCCTTTAAGGACAATTTTACACAAGTTGTTTTATGTTTTTTAACTTTAAAAATCTTCTCAAATGAATCTAGTATAAATTTTGTATTTCATTTCCTTGTACATCAAGAAACATAGACACTATGGCTAAAATGGAACATATGGGTAAAAAGCAAAAATAATCATTGATGAAAGATTTAAGCAAAAAAAATAACAGGTGAGCGATTCAGGCTCTTGAGAGCCTCTTGTTTGTTGTTTCTGTGTGATAGACTGAGAATTGTTAAGCCAGTCCTTTTCAAATTTGAATATATTTTATTTCTCATGACAAAATAGTTGTTGAGTTTAAATTTGGATGATTTTCATGTTTTGCCTTTCAGATGTTATGGTTTGTGATTGATTGAGAAATGGAGTTTTATGTCATTTCTATCAAAGAACTTAAGAGAACTGTTGTATCAACCATTTTAAAAATTTGATATGTTGTTCCTGATGACAAATGGAGGTAGAGTCTGATTTTGACAATTTTCACATGTTATTCTGGAGCTACGGTCCTTGATTGATTGAAAAATGGCACTTTCTGTAATTGCTGTGTCACAACTTGAGAATTGTTCGACCAATCCGTTACAAATTTTGATATTTTTTTCTGATGACAAAATAGAGGTCTGAGGGTTGATTTTGCCAATTTCCACTTATGCTGTTCAGGAGTTATGGCCCATGATTACTATAACAAATGACACTAATAAATGTAAGGAAAACCTGATTTGCTGTCATTTGACAGCCATTGTCGTAAACATTATTTTTGTTAACTGATATTGTTAAAGCTTATCTTGAACCTTCACTTGGCCACCTGATTGTTGTCTTAACCTTTTAAAATTATTTTCTCGTATGAGTCCACATAGAATAAACTTATTGTATTTTAACTTTCTCAGTACTATTTTATTATTAATACAGTATTACCCTGAATTTCCTTTTGTTGTGTTTAAAGATGTTGACACCTGCCTTGAGCTATTGATCTTTATATTAAATCTTGTTTTACTTTAATGTCATTTCTCCATTGGCTTGGTCATTAGTTTTAAATTCAATATCTACATCATGAAAAATTACAAACAACAGATTTAATGCAGCATAGGAAATTTATAAAATTTAGATAAAATTTCTCCTTTTATTGCCCAATTACTAGAAGTATGTTCTGAAATCCATTTTTGAAAGGATTTTGAAAGGAACACCTACACACTTTGTCAATTGATGAAATTATAGCGACCTTTGGGAATCTGGTAGACCAAATATTCTCAGGTGAGATGTTCTGTGGTTGATTTTATAGCTTTTACATTAAAAAGTGTTTAATGATCATGTCAGGCTGATAATATAAATAGTGTGTCAATTTATTCTTAATGGTTGTAAATATGGTAAAATCAAAAACCTTAAAACATGGCTTGCTTCCTAAAAATCTTACCAGACACAAATGATATATTTGAAAAAGAATGGACTCATTTTTGTAGAGCCTGCAATGAAATTATAGCAATCCTACATTGCCTTGGCGTCATCAACATTTAGGTACAGTGTGAGATTCAATTTTTTTAGACATTAATTTCTTTGTCAAATCTTCGTGAAATATTAAGATACTTGGATAGAAGCTTTTACATGATCAAAAGATAATATCCAGAGCAATATTTTGAATTTCTTATCTTCATTTTCTGTATTTAACTGATAAATGGACCTACTTTTTTTGCAGTAAGGAAAGACCGTTAACAATTGTTTTTAAAACAATTGATTTATATTTATTATTATATTTCTTATATTTTCTTGTAAACCACCCAGCCACAACTCCTCTTTTTCCTATGGTACCTGAAAACAATGAACCGGTTTTGTACATTGTAGAGGTCTTTAAAGTGACTTATAACTGCCAACAGCCACATTATTTGGATTCTGGTGGATAGTAATCAGACTGTTATCTCATTGGCAATCATACCACATCTCCTTATTTTAGTATGGGTTAATTATTTGAAATAGATGACTACCAAACATTAAATCATTTGAAGAAAAATAATTTTGCAATAATTTATGTTGTCATTTTAAGATTTCAGTTTATATATATAAGATAAGATAAGATAAGATAAGATATTTTATTTCCAATTATGGGCCCCAAAGGGCATAAACATTACAACATCAATAATTTTTCATAATACAATACAAACAATGAGATAAAAAAAAAAAAAGTATATATATATATCAGCCATAAAATTAAGTTGTATAAATGGTGTGTGTCACTATGTTTGTAATTGTCAAACTAGTATAACAATACTATTGTCTAAGTCTACAGAAATTGATCATGTTTAGGTAACAGAAATAACAATGTCACTAGGTCACCTGTAATTTATCTCTTGAATAAGGACTATGTGGGGTATAAGTGCTTGCTTACTACAGGCTCTTCATAATTATTTTGTTAAATAATTCTTCAAAGAACTTGAGAAGGGAAACAAATTCACATATTACTTTGAATATTGTAGATTGTTCAGGTAGTCTTGAGCTATTTCTTTGTACAGCAGAACAACTAGTAGTTATGTTCACTTCACACATATATATATATATCTTGACAAACAAATAAAAAAGCTACAGATTGTGAAAACAATTCATATCTATTCTATCAGTCACCCTACCTACCATGAACTGAAACGTCTCCTAAGATTCAGTAGGTAAATTATGCGAAAATCAAGACTTGCATAAAAAATATCCCAATATGAGAGACAATGGCTTCATTTTTCCTTAGAGCTTTCAGCTCTTTGATTAAAAATTTCTTGAATTTGTTGTTTCAGAGTACAAGGACTTTATTCATCAGAATTAAAGCAATTTTTCACAAACTTCACACTCACTCCAGTTTGTCCAGTATGCTTGGATTGATTTCCTCAACTTTTTACACTATTGTTGGATTGATCAATGGATTTTCAATTTATCTGGTTTGTCCTTTTAGAGTTATTATTGGACTTTATCTGTCAGATTTAAGTCAGTTTTTCACATGTTGTATCATAAATTAAGTATGCTTGGAATGATTTACTGGAAACTTTACATAATTGTCTGAATTGGTAAAATAAAATCACTTTTGAAAAGTTTATGTTACATCATTCCTGAGTTATGGTACTTTGACCATCAGATTAATAAAAGGCAATTTTTACATGTCATGCATGCATAAAAGTATCTATTTGGTACAAACTTTATAATGTTATTGGGATTGATGAATGAAGACTTGCTTTCTATTTTGAAAGTTAATTTGGTTTGCCATTCCAGAGTTATAGGACTTTTCACAGTCATACTTTATGAAACATTTTTACGCCTAAAAATATCATCATGCATGTTTTCTACAGAGCCATTTACTAACTACTAATTAGATGCCTTCTAAATATTTCATTTTATTATATTTCATTTTAGACCAAAATGATAAAAATATCCTTATAAATTTTACTTCGAAATGATTACATCCTTGTTCCCAAAGGAGTGGAGTATGCTACCACTATTATGCATCTGTTTCTCTAAAGGAGTGGAGTATGCTACCACTATTATTCATCTCATTCTCCAAAGGAGTGGAGTATGCTACCACTATTATTCTTCTCTAACTCCAAAGGAGTGGAGTATGCTACCATTATTATTAATCTCTTTCTCCAAAGGAGTGGAGTATGCTGCTACTATTATTCATCTTGTTTTCCAAAGGAGTGGAGTATGCTACCATTATTATTCATCTCGTTCTCTGAAGAAGTGGAGTATATTACCACTTTTATTCATCTTTTTCTCTAAAGGAGTGGGGTATGCTACCACTATTATTAATTTCTTTCTCTAAAGGAGTGGAGTATGCTACCACTATTATTCATCTCTTTCTCTAAAGGTGTGGAGTATGCTTCAACTATTATTAATCTCCTCCTCTGAAGGAGTGGATGTATGCTACCACTATTATTCATCTGGTTGTCCAAAGGAGTGGAGTATACTACCACTATTATTCATCTTGTTCTCTAAAGAAGTGGAGTATGCTAACTCTATTTATTCATCTCGTTCTCCAAAGGAGTGGAGTGTGCTACCACTATTATTGATCTCCTTCTCCAAAGGAGTGGAGTATGCTACCAATATTATTTATCTTGTTCTCAAAAGGAGTGGAGTATGCTACCAATATTATTCATCTTGTTCTCCAAAGGAGTGGAGTATGCTACCACTATTATTCATCTCTTTCTCTAAAAAAGTGGAGTATACCATCACTATTATCCATCTCTTTCTCTAAAGGATAGCAGTATGCTACCACTATAATTCATCTCTTTCTCCAAAAGAGTGGAAGAGGCTGCAACTATTTTTGATCTCATTCTTCAAAGGAGTGGAGTATGCTACCACTATTATTCAACTCTTTTTCCAATGGAGTGGAATATGCTGCCACTATTGATCATCTCTTTCTCCAAAGGAGTGGAGTATGCTACCACTATTATTCATCTCGTTCTCCAAAGGAGTGGAGTGTGCTACCACTACTATTCTTCTCTTACTCCAAAGGAGTGAAGTATGCTACCACTATTATGCATCTTTTCGCCAAAGGAGTGGAATATGCTTCCACTTTTATATATCTCTTTCTCCAAAGAAGTGAAGTATGCTACCACTATTATGCATCTCTTTCTCCAAAAGAGTGGAGTATGCTGCCACTATTGATCAGCTCTTTCTTAAAGAGTGAAGTATGCTACCACAATTATGCATCTCTTTCTCCAATGGAGTGGAATATGCTGCCACTATTGATCATCTCTTTCTCCAAAGGAGTGGAGTATGCTACCACTATTATTCATCTCTTTCTCCAAAGGAGTGGAGTGTGCTACCACTACTATTCTTCTCTTACTCCAAAGGAGTGAAGTATGCTACCACTATTATGCATCTTTTCTCCAAAGGAGTGGAGTATGCTACCACTATTATTCATCTCGTTCTCCAAAGGAGTGAAGTGTGCTACCACTATTATGCATCTGTTCCTCTAAAGGAGTGGAGTATGCTACCACTATTATGCATCTTTTTCTCCAAAGGAGTGGATGTATGCTGCCACTATTATTCATCTTGTTCTCCAAAAGAGTGGAGTATGCTACCACCATTATGCATCTCATCTTTCGAAAGGAGTGGAATATGCTGCCACTATTGATCATCTCTTTCTCTAAAGGAGTGAAGTATGCTACCACTATTATGCATCTAATTCTCCAAAGGAGTGGAGTATGCTACCACTATTATTCATCTCTTTCTCCAAAGGATAGGAGTATGCTACCACTTTTGTTCATCTCATTCTCAAAAGGAGGGGAGTATGCTACCACTATTATTCATCTTGTTCTCCAAAGAAGTGGAGTATGCTGCCACTATCATTCGTCTAGTTCTCAAGAGGAGTGGAATATGCTACCACTATTATTCAACTCTTTTTCCTAAGGAGTGGAATATGCTACCACTTTTATGTATCTCTTTCTCAAAAGAAGTGGAATATGGTGCCACTATTATTGATCTCTTTCTTGAAAGGAGTGGAGTATGCTACCACTATTATTGATCTCTTTCTCTAAAGAAGTAGAGTATGCTACCTCTATTATGCATCTCTCTCCAAAGGAGTGGAGTATGCTACCACTATTGATCATCTCTTTCTTTAAAGGAGTGGAGTATGCTACCACTATTATGCATCTTTTTCTCCAAAGGAGTGGAGTATGCTGCCACTATTATTCATCTTGTTCTCCAAAAGAGTGGAGTATGCTACCACCATTATGCATCTCGTTTTCGAAAGGAGTGGAATATGCTGCCACTATTGATCATCTCTTTCTCTAAAGGAGTGAAGTATGCTACCACTATTATGCATCTAATTCTCCAAAGGAGTGGAGTATGCTACCACTATCATTCATCCCTTTCTCCAAAGGATAGGAGTATGCTACCACTTTTATTCATCATGTTCTCTAAAGGAGGGGAGTATGCTACCACTATTATTCATCTTGTTCTCCAAAGAAGTGGAGTATGCTGCCACTATCATTCGTCTAGTTCTCCAGAGGAGTGGAATATGCTACCACTATTATTCAACTCTTTTTCCAAAGGAGTGGAATATGCTACCACTTTTATATATCTCTTTCTCCAAAGAAGTGGAATATGGTGCCACTATTATTGATCTCTTTCTTGAAAGGAGTTGAGTATGCTACCACTATTATTGATCTCTTTCTCTAAAGAAGTAGAGTATGCTACCTCTATTATGCATCTCTCTCCAAAGGAGTGGAGTATGCTACCACTATTGATCATCTCTTTCTCCAAAGGAGTGGAGTATGCTACCACTATTATTCATCTCGTTCTCTAAAGGAGTGGAGTGTGCTACCACTACTATTCTTCTCTTACTCCAAAGGAGTGAAGTATGCTACCACTATTATGCATCTTTTCTCCAAAGGAGTGGAGTATGCTACCACTATTATTCATCTCGTTCTCCAAAGGAGTGGAGTATGCTACCACTATTGATCATCTCTTTCTCTAAAGGAGTGAAGTGTGCTACCACTATTATGCATCTGTTTCTCTAAAGGAGTGGAGTATGCTACCACTATTATTTATCTTGTTCTCCAAAGGAGTGGAGTATGCTACCACTATTATGCATCTGTTTCTCTAAAGGAGTGAAGTATGCTACCACTATTATGCATCTAATTCTCCAAAGGAGTGGAGTATGCTACCACTATTATTCATCTCTTTCTCCAAAGGATAGGAGTATGCTACCACTTTTGTTCATCTCATTCTCAAAAGGAGGGGAGTATGCTACCACTATTATTCATCTTGTTCTCCAAAGAAGTGGAGTATGCTGCCACTATCATTCGTCTAGTTCTCAAGAGGAGTGGAATATGCTACCACTTTTATGTATCTCTTTCTCAAAAGAAGTGGAATATAGTGCCACTATTATTGATCTCTTTCTTGAAAGGAGTGGAGTATGCTACCACTATTATTGATCTCTTTCTCTAAAGAAGTAGAGTATGCTACCTCTATTATGCATCTCTCTCCAAAGGAGTGGAGTATGCTACCACTATTGATCATCTCTTTCTCTAAAGGAGTTAAGTGTGCTACCACTATTATGCATCTCTTTCTCTAAAGGAGTGGAGTATGCTGCCACTATCATTCATCTCGTTCTCCAAAGGAGTGCAATTTGAATATATTTGTTCTTGACCTTCAGATACTTCCTATTTAAAAGTTCTAACTTATTCTGTCTCATATATACTAGTACCAGGAATTTTTTTTAAAAGCTTAACAGTGTACAGCAGCACCTGAAATCATATGCTCATTTTAACATGAAAGCTATTATATGTGTTAGTATTTTATACCATTCTGATGCTAGCTATATTGAAGGTACCTAGTTATTGCCTATATAAAAAATCAAAGCATTTCATAAATTGCCATGCAGATAATTTATTTAATTGAATAATTTATTTAATTGGATATCAAAAATTATTTAATTAATTTTGAAAGCTTATAATGTTTAAAACATTAATTTCTATTTCTGACAAAGTTTAGGACATTGTTTGTCTGTAATTACAACACTTATATGTAAGTGTCCTGTAGTTGTGATATATGTAACCTCTGCTTACAGCTGTTTCATATTGTCGCTCGATTTCCGTTGGGAGTCTGAAGTCTGGGTTTTTACTTTTTTCCACCTAATGACCAACAAAAAAGGTAAAGGCTGTTTAATCACATCATGATCCACTTAATTATTGTGTTTTTTGTTTACTATAAAACCGGAAAACAACTTTTAACCAGACAGACTTAGCTGGAAGCCTTTGTTACATTAGAAGGATATGTTAAGAGCCAAGATGGAATTTAATTGAACTTAATTCTGGACCATTGACCTAAAGATATAGATTAATTTATGTTTTGTCTGTTGTAAAGTACTCTTGTTTTTTAAATCTGACATCGGGCCCAAAGGGTACAATGTGAGCTATTCCCATCTCTTAGTGTGTTTTGTCTGTCGTTTATTATAAATTTGTGCTAAACTTTAAAACAAAAATGTCTTCTGAGTCCACTGTTCAGAGTACAACAGTTCTTACAATCTTCCTATTGCTCTTTAGTTATAAAAAATATTTAGTATTCTTTTCAACGAAATGTCATATCACCTATTACTGTACATAGAACATATTGATGACACTCCCATTTTCATAAATTGCCATGCAGATAAGCACCCTTTGATTACCTAATTTGGGTAAATTGGTCCTTTCATGCATAAGGACTCCTACAATGCAACCAATATATGGCCACTATTACTATAAACAGAAATTAACTGAAAGATATCTTTAAAATTTAAAACCGCTGTGTCATATTAAATTAGGCCTGATTCAATCCAACATAGTCCAATGGCGTATTTATATATTGATGATACAACCATCAAGGTCAGTGTAACTATGAAAGGTACCAGTCTTGTATTACAACTCCAGTTTCCGGTGCATGTCAAAACATGGCGTGAAATAAAATAGTCCATTTTTTTCCGAATTTTTTTCAGGACTCAATTTTTTCTGTTTGATTAAAAGTTTATGCTGAGTTGAAACATATATTTAGATTTAAAAAAAATCTTGCATCTTTTTGGGGATATCAAACCAGGAAAGTGGAAGGATATCATGTTTACTGGAAGTGGTGCGGCCTAGTAAAAACAGCAAACAGAAAGTAGAAAAAAGTTGTTTTGACTTCAGGGTTACATAACTTTTTATTCTCCGTGGCATGACCCACTTTTTTTTTGATTAAATCACAATTTCACATTACTACATACATGATATGCACATGAAAAAAAATTTCTATGTAGCATTTTATTTTTAAAAAATTTCAAAGATCAGCTGTTTTGCATGTAAGCCTATGGAGCAGTCAATTACAAGACTGCAACCTGAATAGAACAATGATGAAAATTCCCAAATATTGATTGTCCTATACACATGTACAAATTTACCTGACTCTACTCAAAATGTTTTCTTTTTCATTTAAATCTTATTATTTTCCTGAAAAAAGGATTTCACCACTTTGATATTAAACAATATCAAAGTGGTGAAACCATAATGATTATTATACATCTACAATGAAGAAGGGTTATATAGTTTTTGTCCTGTCTGTCCATCTGTTAGACTTGTCAGTCAATCTGTTAGTCTGACAGTCCATCAGTCATCTTAGTTTATTGAGGATAAATGAAATACTTTGAATTCGATTGCACATTTACTTGGTTATAAGGTGAAATATAACGAGCAGAAGATTCCTATTGATTTTGAGATCACTATGTCTAAGGTTTAGGTAATTTCTAGATCTACCATACATAAACCAAGATGAATGAAGAAAAGGTTTTTCCTAATAAATACTCTAGATCACTATGTCTAAAGTTTAGGTAATTTCTACTATACATAAACCAAGATATGTGAAGAAAAGGTTTTTCCTGGTGAAAACTCTAGATCACTATGTCTAAGATTTAGGTAATTTCTACCATAAATAAACCAAGATAAGCGAAGAAAAGGTTTTTCCTGGTGATTACTCTAGATGACTATGTCTAATGTTTAGGTAATTTAACCATAAATAAACCAAGATAAGCGAAGAAAAGGTTTTTCCTGATGATTACTCTAGATGACTATGTCTAATGTTTAGGTAATTTCTACTATACATAAACCAAGATAAGTGAAGAAAAGGTTTTTCCTGGTGAATACTCTAGATCACTATGTCTAAGGTTTAGGTAATTTCTACCATAAATAAACCAAGATAAGCGAAGAAAAGGTTTTTCCTGGTGATTACTCTAGATGACTATGTCTAATGTTTAGGTAATTTCTACTATACATAAACCAAGATAAGTGAAGAAAAGGTTTTTCCTGGTGAATACTCTAGATCACTATGTCTAGGGTTTAGGTAATTTCTACTATTTTATACATAAACCAAGACAAGTGAAGGAAAGGTTTTTCCTGGTGAATACTCTAGATCACTATGTCTAAGGTTTAGGTAATTTCTACTATACATAAACCAAGATAAGTGAAGAAAAGGTTTTTCCTGGTGAATACTCTAGATCACTATGTCTAAGGTTTAGGTAATTTTTACCATAAATAAACCAAGATAAGCGAAGAAAAGGTTTTTCCTGGTGAATACTCTAGATCACTATGTCTAGGGTTTAGGTAATTTCTACTATTTTATACATAAACCAAGACAAGTGAAGGAAAGGTTTTTCCTGGTGAATACTCTAGATCACTATGTCTAAGGTTTAGGTAATTTCTACTATACATAAACCAAGATAAGTGAAGAAAAGGTTTTTCCTGGTGAATACTCTAGATCACTATGTCTAAAGTTTATGTAATTTCTACCATAAATAAACCAAGATAAGCGAAGAAAAGGTTTTTCCTGGTGAATACTCTAGATCACTATGTCTAAGGTTTAGGTAATTTTTACCATAAATAAACCAAGATAAGCGAAGAAAAGGTTTTTCCTGGTGAATACTCTAGATCACTTTGTCTAAGGTTTAGGTAATTTCTACTATACATAAACCAAGATAAGTGAAGAAAAGGTTTTTCCTGGTGAATACTCTAGATCACTATGTCTAAAGTTTATGTAATTTCTACCATAAATAAACCAAGATAAGCGAAGAAAAGGTTTTTCCTGGTGAATACTCTAGATCAATATGTCTAGGGTTTAGGTAATTTCTACTATTTTATACATAAACCAAGACAAGTGAAGGAAAGGTTTTTCCTGGTGAATACTCTAGATCACTATGTCTAAGGTTTAGGTAATTTCTACCATAAATAAACCAAGATAAACGAAGAAAAGGTTTTTCCCGGTGAATACTCTAGATCACTATGTCTAGGGTTTAGGTAATTTCTACTATTTTATACATAAACCAAGACAAGTGAAGGAAAGGTTTTTCCTGGTGAATACTCTAGATCACTATGTCTAAGGTTTAGGTAATTTCTACTATACATAAACCAAGATAAGTGAAGAAAAGGTTTTTTCCTGGTGAATACTCTAGATCACTATGTCTAAGGTTTATGTAATTTCTACCATAAATAAACCAAGATAAGCGAAGAAAAGGTTTTTCCTGGTGAATACTCTAGATCACTATGTCTAAGGTTTAGGTAATTTTTACCATAAATAAACCAAGATAAGCGAAGAAAAGGTTTTTCCTGGTGAATACTTTAGATCACTATGTCTAAGGTTTAGGTAATTTTTACCATAAATAAACCAAGATATGTGAAGAAAAGGTTTTTCCTGGTGATTACTCTAGATGACTATGTCTAATGTTTAGGTAATTTTTACCATAAATAAACCAAGATAAGCGAAGAAAAGGTTTTTCCTGGTGATTACTCTAGATGACTATGTCTTATGTTTAGGTAATTTTTACCATAAATAATCCAAGATAAGCGAAGAAAAGGTTTTTCCTGGTGATTTCTGTCGAATCTTACAACCTTACACGGGATTGGAATGAACTTGTATAAATGTTAACATTAAAGGGTAGGGAGATCCCTATAGATTTTGTATCTCAATATATATGGCATTGATTGTAAGTTTGCATGCTAAGGTCATTTATTTGAAAAGTTGGTTTGTATATTAAATCAAATTAATTGTGATTTTTATTGTACTTCAGAATTTGTCCTGTGCTTGTTAGAAGAAGATTGTGAGAACTACAAGGCAAGAATCCAAAATGAGGTATTTGAAATATAGGTTTGTTTGCATGACATAAAAGGCCATATAGCTGCCAAATTTATCTCCACCCGAAATTCTCATATTTGATTTATACTATACTAAAATAGATATCACAATTACAAAATTTTAGAACTGTAGCTATCAAGAAAGGGTAAATATTGTAGTCAAAGGGGTAAAGTGGTAGAATCTATTTCTCTAATGATGTAATGGAAACTCCCGGGTGCAATGTTCCAAATGGATATGACACAAAATTACAGGAGACAAATTTAATCAACGTGAATTATCAAAATTTATCAAACTGGTTAGAACCAGTTTAAATGCATACAGAATAAGAAAAAGTGAGATATTTGATTAGCATCAATTTGGGTTATGAACATCTAGATGTCACAGTGTATCAATAAAAGGCAATATGTGGTATACCTCTGTGAGACTCAGCAAAACAATTAAACTCCCAATAAATATCGAAAGGTCAACACAGGGTGTTTTAAAATAGACCTAGAATATATGTCTTAAAAAGCCGGAGTCAAGTCAGTTGTAGCCTAGAGTTCAAACACTTACAAAATAAATGATAAAGACCTCCAAAGATGAAAATTCTAATTATTTATTAGACAAAAAACTTCCAATACCAACACTATTAAGATTGCTGATATGGGACAGACATATGTGGCAGGGTTTAACAGTTTAAACCTACCTCCTTTTCATATCCCCTTGATGGAGTCAAGATTTAAGACTTAGCTGCAATTTGTTAAAGTTTAGATTAGATCAGTTTAAGGGGAACCACTAATGGTAAACCAATGATATTTGGTATGCAGTTGTATAAGCAGTGGCACATTTCATTTCCATGGAGATTATTTGACCATGCCTCCTTAGTCATGGTCTATTGAGTTTGAACCTTTTGCATAGTATATATGTTAAAGTTTGAGATTAGGTCAGTGTTGCTATTTTAATTTCAACACTTGCATTCTGCTGTCAAAATTACATACAGGCAAGTCATATCTCTGTGTCAACAGTTTATTATTGTTATGACTATGTACAAGGATGTTTGTTTCATTCCAACACATTTTGAGTAAAAATGCCTTTAGTCTGTATTATTTTTTTTAGTTTTTCAATTTTTGATGCAGTGGAAGATGAGCACATTTTGTCCTGTTTAATGCTTCCTTTTAATCCCAAGTCCACTTAAAAGTTGATAATACTGAAAATAAGTCAATGTCATTTGCCAGTATTCCTTTTAATATTTCCTTGATCTAAAGAACAAAGAGCATCCTCCAGTTGATCTTATGACTTGTTTAGGTCAGAAAGTGATGAAGGTGATCGTCTACTAATGACATGATGTTAGATGTTGTTTACAATTAACGGAAGTCTCGTGTGATGCCAGATGTGTCTTAACTTGAAGCTATTGTTGTAGTAATGAGGACACAGTAAGAGAAGAGACACACACTTTGATGTTCGACCTGATTTCTAGTACTGTGACCTTTACTTTTCCTTGGATTGCACTGCAGTTCATGTCGTCCCTAGACAAAACATAACTCTGATATTTCCTTTGGTCTTGTTTTTTTTTTGTACTAGTAACCTGAAAAAAGCCTAATGGTAGTAAAGAGAACATTATTGTTTATTTTGTCTTGGTATTAATTTTCATTAGTCTTATATCTGTTATAAAATGTCATATGAAACTTTATGGCATCATTATATTTGACCTGAAATCTTATTGCTTTATGTAAGGTTACTGTAATTAAGTGCTTTTCAACTTTTTTGAGATATAAAATTGATCATGGAAAAAAAAATAATACTTCAAATCTGAAATTTTTGCATGCATTTATCATTGCGATTGATAAACAATGTACAAAAATACTAATAAATTATTGATTATTGAAATTCTGCATGCAAATAATGATATCAAAAATGTGAGCTTTAATTTTGTAACACTTATCCCATCTCAATTTTCGCAACAATAAAATTTCTGATTTGATAGTAATAAAATAGAAAAAAAAGGTTATGGTTAGATGACCATGTATCAAAGGAACAATACCCTTTTTTCTTTCTCTATCTTGACAATTGCTATAAGAAGTTATGGCACATGGCTGGTTTTTTTTTACACAACTCTTAATTGACTAGGATTGTCAGTTTTCCTGCAGAAGGTTGTGATTTCTTGGGTTACTCCATCTTCCTTCACCAATAAAAGTTGACTGCAACAATATAGCCAATAGTGCTGAAAGTGGCATAAAACACCAACCATCAATCATAGAGTAGGATGATTTAAAGGAATAAAATTGTAAATGGAAGGTCCAAAAATGACACATTTAGTTTGCTTTAAAAAGTTGAGGAAGTCCATTTGAATACCATGTCTACAGCAAGCTTTCTGAAGTTAATTCCAGCCATCTTTGAAAAGACTGATCATGTTCCATATACCGGTATATACAGGGTCACTTGACGCATATGTCATGGTTCAGTGACTTTGATATGGTAATCGTGCTTCATTTGTTATATTAAGTATTGTCTTACTAAATGAGTTATAATAACATTACTGTGTTTAAGGATAGATCTAGGGAGAATATATCACAGTCCCAGAAAAATTAAGGTCACTCTTACTTACACTTCATTGAGTTTTATAAAGTTTAACATTCAAGGTCAGATCTCACATACTTGATGACCTTCAATCATGTAACCTTGTTAAAGGCTTCATTTAAGGGAGTAAAGCATCTTATTGATAGGTTACTCTGATATATATATATATGTTGTGTTATGTTACTGTCATGAAAGGATGCATCAAGCAGAATATAACAACCATTTACAAAAATATGTCAATCTAAATTTTCATTGATTTTGATTAAGTTTTATATATAAAAGTTCAGATCTCAGAAACTAAATGATCTACACTCATAAGATGCAATCTGGAAAGGAAGACAACCTTCTGTGAAAAGTAGGTCTGTCTGTTTTAGTTTCTTTTGAAAAGTAGGTCCTTCGTACTTTAAATTTACACTATTCTGATATTTATTAAGTTTATACAATATTTTTTTAGGGACTTGATGACTGTTGTTTTGGTTCTTTTCTTTTTGAAGTTAAATTTCAATTTGATTGCTATGAAATTTCAAAAAGGGTCAGATGTGAGAGACTTGCAAAAATTCATAGAAGGAGCAGATATGGGTCCAAATAGTAACTAGTGTTGCGTGAAAATGAATAAATATTTGTTTTTGTAGAAAAGACTATTTTTATTATTGTTGAGGGCTAAATTTAGCCCATATTCTGCCACTCTTATTAATTTAAGCTGATAAAGTGCCAATTGCTTCTAAGAGCTTCTAGTTTATTTTACTTCAATTAAGTTTTGCATCTGTCAAACGAGAAGTTGTCTTATTATATGTTCAGAAATTTGTCATTAGATAATTGTATGATCTGTAACCTGTCATTGTTCATCTAAGTACTAATGCTGGACACATTCTATATTAATGATTGGCACTTGACAACAGAAGTCATTGTTAATTTGCTTACTAGAAAATGAAATTATACAGAACAGAAATAATAAGTAATTGTTTTAAAAAGATAAACAGAATTGCCTAAAAGTTGGACACCACAGCAGTTTCTGCCAATAACATTTAAACACTATTACTCAGCATGAAAACTCACTATTAGCAGAGAACATTGTTTAAGGCTCACAAACAGCAAAAAACAACTTAAAAGGCTTGCAAACAGTTTCTGTGCAATAAAGTATGAACCTTTCAACTAATGCTCTTAAAATTTAATATGCTGTTACTGATGACAAAATGGTGGTCAAGTTTGATATGAACAAATTTCATTTCTGCCATTCAGGAGTTATGGTCCTTGATAGATTGGAAAATGTGCACTAAATGGCATTATCATGCAATTACATATGAACCGTTCAGCCAATGTTCTTAAAATTTTAATATACTGTTACTGATGACAAAATGTGGTCAAGTATGATATTGATGATTTTCATTTTTGTTGTAATGGTCCTTGATAGATTGAAAAAAGGCATGGGAGGTGGCTTGTCAAAAAAGCCTGAAAGTGCTTTACAAAATACAGAAAATCCAGTTTGCTGTCAATTTGACAGCTCATTCCTTGTTTTCAGATGTAATCAGATAGGTATGTAAGTCATTTCATTGTGGCATCTTGTACTTGGATAAATTTTTTGAAAAGTAATGATTTATAACAAGTTTACTCATTAGAAGTTGACAAGGCACTGAATAAACTCATATTATTCCTGACAGTGAGAAAACTTGCACTGAGCAAACTCAAAAATAATTATCCTTTTTTGAAGAATTTATATCAAACATACTTGATAAAAGTAATATACCGTTATAAAAATGACAAAATAAAAGGAAATCTACTTGATAGAAAGAGTTCTTTGAAATCCTTCAGCTGCAGGTCATTGCTGATTGTCATTTTCATAAGGAAGCCTCATACATCCTTTCTTTTAATGGAAAACAGTCTTATTAATGGACAGTTAACTAAATGTTTGGAATCTTGTTTGAAATGAAGACAGATAATGAATGTCATATAATTTGGTCATTTCGCTAAGGGCAATGGATGAATTTGGTGCATTGTTTGAATGTACTTCAGCTTGAAAAAATGACGATTCCTGTAGATGCTGAGCACTTCAGTTTAGATAAGTAACCTTAACATCAGAATTAATTAATGCAATTCTTGGCATCTGTTGATAATGGAATTTAGAATGATGATGTTTATTTAATGAATATGGCTAGAAAATTAGTACAAGAAATATAAATTTTCCAATGTATGTCCACTTTCTGTCCATTTATCATATTTGATATATTTCTTGAAAAAATTCCTTACCGAATAAACCCATAGAGAAGTATCTGAACTTTATTTTTCACCTTGGACTAGAAAATGGTGCAGAATCCTGGAATTTGAGGTTAAAGGTAAAAAATTTCAAAAGTTTGTATCAATTTCTATTTAAGGATTAAAGAAATAGGAAATTAGATTAAAGATTTTATAGAAATATTCCCTGCAAGTTTCATTCAAAGTGTTTAAACTTTGGTGCTGATTTATATATCAATGAACATGACTCACCTTGAGTTATCTAGTTTCTGATTTCTGGACTTTGAAAACCTTTCATATAACTTTTAAAGCATTTGGAATCTAATTGACACTTGTGTTCTTTTTTAAATGGTTCTTGAAAAGTATTGGAACTTTTGGTGCAATCAGAAATTCAAAATGGACTTAAAATATGTGATATGAAATCTTGTTGCTGAAGTAGTGCCTACTAACATGAATGCCATTGCTGAAAATATAAAATAGGAGTGTAAACTGCAAGTATTGTCTGTTTTCAGTTTCTTAAAATTCATTATAGATTGAGAAAATTTGTTGAGTGCTCTAAAATGTTCAGAATGATCTTCCAACTGTTCATTTGATCAAAACTACATGTGGATCTAAAGATGTGATTTATTGCCCATAATTGATGTATTTTTTTGGTGTTTTTAGCTGTTATATTAAAAAGAGAAAACTATGATAGATAGGGTGTTACTTTCAATTAAAAAATGATCACCAAAAAGAATTCTGGAAATAAGTCAACAATGGTCTTACTGGGCAAATAACTCTATTTAGGAGTTACTACTCTATAATAACAATTTTTGTCTCGCCACTAGTGGTAGGTCAATGATATTTGGTATGCAGTTGTATTAGCATTGGAACATCTCATTACCATGTAGATTATTTGGCCCCGCCCTCCTTAGTCATGGTCTATTGACTTTGAAACTTTTGCTTAGTTTTCATGTATTAGTTTGTGATTAGGTCAGTTTATGGGGAACTACTAGTGGTAGGTCAGTGATATTTGGTATGCAGTTGTATAAGCATTGGCATATCTCATTTCCACGGAGATTATTTGGCTCAGGCCCCCTCAGTCATGGTCTATTTACTTTGAAACTTTTGTTTAGTTTACATGTATTAGTTTGTGATTAGGTCAGTTCAAGGGGAACCATTAGTGGTAGGCCAATGTTAATTGGTATGCAATTGTATAAGCATTAGCACATCTTATTTCCATGGAGAATATTTGGCCCCGTCCCCTCAGTCATGGTCTATTGACTTTGAAACATTTGCTTAGTTTACATGTATTAGTTTGTGATTAGTTTAGTTAAAGATGACCCGCTAATGTTAAGTCAATGATATTTTGTTTGCAAATTTATTGTCATTTGCAAGTCTCGTTTCCATTCAGATTATATAGCCCCACCCCCTCATCATGGTTCATTGACCTTGAAACTTTTACATAGTTTACAAGTTAATGTTTGTGTTTAGGTTTGTTTAAAGGAACGACTTATGATAAGTCAATGGTATTTAATATGCAGTTGTATTAGCATTGGCACATCTCATTTCCATTTCCAATTAAAGTTTTTTTGATTTCATCAAAAAGTAAAAGTTATTGGGGTTCATTGATATATGGAATCTAACCATGTACTTAGATTTTTCATTTTTGACCCTGTTTTCAAATTGGTCCATATTAAGGTCCAAAGGGTCTAAAATTAAACTTTAGTTTGATTTTTTTTCATTTTTGGCCCAGTTTTCAAGTTGGTCCAAATTGGGGTCCAAAATAAAACTTTGTTTGATAACAACAAAAATTGAAAACATGGGGTTCTTTGATATGCTGAATCCAACCGTGTATTTAGATTTTGGATTTTGGGCCCCATTATCAAATTGGTCACATTGAGGTCCAAAGGGTCCAAAATTTAACTTTGTTTGATTTCATCAAAAATTGAAAAAGAGAGGGGAAAGATACCAGAGGGACAATCAAAATCATAAGTCGAAAAATAAACTGACAACGCCATGGCTAGGAAAGAAAAAGACAAACAGACGAACAATAGTACACAAAACACAACTTAGAAAATTAAAGACTGAGCAACAAGAACCCCACCAAAAAAGGGGTGATCTCAGTTGCTCCGAAAGGGTAAGCAGATCCTGCTCCACATGTGGCACCTGTCGTATTGCTCATGTTAGTACAAACCCGGTAATAAGTCTTAATTCGGTAAGTCACATTTGGGAAAAGGGGATGGGATTGTAGTTATGACATTAGGAACATATCTTGGTTTTTTTTTTGATATGCTGAATCTAACCATGTCTTTAGATTTTGGATATTGTACCATAATAGGTAAATGTCCAGTTTCAAATTTTTAAGTTCATAGACCACATTCATTTTGTGTTAAAATTTAATCACTATCCAAATTCAGAGTTGTACCAAGCTTGAAGATTGTGTCCATACTTGCCAGGGTTCAGGGTTCTACCTCTGCGGTTGTATCAAGCTGTGCCCTGCAGAGCATTTTATTTTTTCATTTTTACCCATTATTTTGAAAATGATATTATGAATAGATAAAAAGTCTGTGTAGCCAAAATGTTATTGATGAAAAGTAATAAATGGATTTTTTGTTATCCTCTGAATGTTTATCTTTATGAAATGTATATATTTAGCAATAATACTATGAAACTACTATGTTTCTTTACTTTTTTGTGTAAAAATTAGCTTTTAAAATCATATTGCCCAGTATAACCCATTTCTGGGAGTATTGCCAATCCCACTTGGGTTTTCCCACTCTTGTAATACTTTGCCAACCCTTTAAAAGAACTGTTATTTTAGTTTACTTTGATATACTCAACAAATGAAAAAAATACAATGTTATTGTTTCTTTTGAACTCCATGGTATGAACTTAATGTATTAATTTTTTTCTGTCAGTCAATTTAAAGTACATTGAATCTCTATCTTACTCTTCAATAACTGTCAAATAGCTGACCTAGATTTTCTTTTCTAGTCAGCTGACCTAAAATTTCTGTCCTGATCGGCTGACCTAAATGTTGGTACATTTTATTTTTTTTATTTCAATAAACATAACAACTTTGAATTGAGTCCTAAGTCAGCTGTGATCATTTTACTAATTGGTATCACTAAGAACTTTACAGAAAATAATTAACACTGGTAGTGATTACTGAACTGCCCCATGCAGTGTCCTCAGGGTGACCAGCGTCATGGTAAAAAAAATTATGGTGGAAAACATCTCTTACAACATTGTTTGTAGCCTTTGAAATTCTAAGATAATACAATTGTCTGTGTTGAGCGGATTGTAAACATCTTTGTTGTATTCATTTCTTAACCATCAAACCATGAAAATGCAAGTGACATTACAAAAAGACGTCACTAACAAAATGTCAATTTTGCAATGAAACCTCTTATTAAATGGCATGACAGTATTACGGCTAAGCTTCGATTTTCACATTTTTCTGACTAATCTTTCTTCCTCGTATTAAATCATAATCAAATTTTGTTACAGTGTCATTGATATTTTTATCAATACAGGAGCATGTATGATAAGATGTATGTTATTAATAAAAACAATGGCCAAGGTTACCTTTGTAATAGGAAGAAAACAAATTAGTTTTTTTCCATCTGTATTATTAAATTATTAAAAACAACCTTATTATTTTATTATTCATTTTTCTTAACAGAAAAAAAAGGTATTTCTTTTACTTATGAATACAAGAGAACATGGGGTATACATCAATTTGACAACAACCCTGATTCACAAAATCAAAAAAGACCATTATAGAGTCAACATATGGTCTTCAACAATAGGCAATGCATTTTTTGATAGAAGCAAATGGTAACTAACAATATAACTATTGCGTATTCCAAGATCTTTTTTAACAAACAGGAGTAAAATTTGTCCTGTACTTTCACATTCTAATAAACATCTATCTCTTTATTGCATAAAACTGTCTCCCAATTATTTTCAAACACCATTTCTGGGTTCTGGCAGCATGTGAATAAATGTGCAGAAATAAATCATGGAAGCACAAACATAAAGGAATCTATATATGTGATGATGGTACTGTTTATCGCTGCACTGAAGACCAATGTGCTCAGAGCATTTGTTATCCATCCCTTTAGCTTCTCAAATTTTGGTCTTCTTCTGAACCACTGTACAGAAATATGTTACTTACACGGTCACTTCTAAGTGTTGTTATTTGGTGTCAGTTTGACAACAAACTTTCAACCTTTCTGAATTCTGATTGACTGAACTTTGAAAACATATTCTCAGGAACAGCCAAACCAATTGAAACCAAACAAAACTGATATGTTCCTGTGAAGGTCCTTAACAAATACTGTATTGTTATTTTGATGTCAATCAGAACTTCATAGTGACACCAGCAGAGATTTTAACTTTACATTGAAACCCTATGGAAAATATCATTTTGATTTTCTTTTCATGTATGAATGCATCAACATTAAGGGCCAAAAAAGAGATCTGATAGGTCTGATTTTATAGTTACTCCTCTTTCAAGAACAACTGAATCAAAACAGGCCAGATATGTTCCTGTGACTGTGCTTATAAAGTGTTATTACTTTGATAAAACAGGCCAGATATGTTCCTGTGACTGTGCTTATAAAGTGTTATTACTTTGATAAAACAGGCCAGATATGTTCCTGTGACTGTGCGTATAAAGTGTAATTACTTTGATAAAACAGGCCAGATATGTTCCTGTGACTGTGTGTATAAAGTGTAATTACTTTGATAAAACAGGCCAGATATGTTCCTGTGACTGTGCTTATAAAGTGTAATTACTTTGATAAAATAGGCCAGATATGTTTCTGTGACTGTGCTTATAAAGTGTAATTACTTTGATAAAACAGGCCAGATTATGTTCCTGTGACTGTGCGTATAAAGTGTAATTACTTTGATAAAACAGGCCAGATATGTTCCTGTGACTGTGCTTATAAAGTGTAATTACTTTGATAAAATAGGCCAGATATGTTTCTGTGACTGTGCTTATAAAGTGTAATTACTTTGATAAAACAGGCCAGATATGTTTCTGTGACTGTGTGTATAAAATGTAATTACTTTGATAAAACAGGCCAGATATGTTCCTGTGACTGTGCTTATAAAGTGTAATTACTTTGATAAAACAGGCCAGATTATGTTCCTGTGACTGTGCGTATAAAGTGTAATTACTTTGATAAAACAGGCCAGATATGTTCCTGTGACTGTGCTTATAAAGAGTAATTACTTTGATAAAACAGGCCAGACATGTTCCTGTGACTGTGCTTATAAAGAGTAATTTCTTTGATAAAACAGGCCAGATATGTTCCTGTGACTGTGCTTATAAAGTGTTATTACTTTGATAAAACAGGCCAGATATGTTCCTGAGACTGTGCTTATAAAGTGTAATTACGTTGATGCCAATGGATGTCAGAGTTTATGAAAGAAACACATATTGCTTTTCTTTTCAAGTGAAGTGAAGTGAAAACAAACCTTGAAGTAGTATTCTTTAGAAAAATACTTACCAAAGTTTGTTTGTTTGTTTGTTTGTTTGCTAATTAAAAATCTAATGTTCTTTCAACAGGGCCAAAAAGGTGTCAATTCATCCAGCCTTTAAAATTCTTCTCTTCAAGAAGAAATGAACCAATTGAACAGAACTTGGACATTGATGTTCTATGAGGGTCTGTTATAAGTGTTGTTACTTTCAAAAATTGCTTTCTAGCAGAAGTCAGAGTTTACAATAAGTTTTGTTTTGACTTCTATTTTAGAACAGATGAAAGTGGTTGAATTTGAAATATTTTATTATTTGTCCTTAAAAAATTCTGTATCTATATAAGGGTTGAGATTGAAATTTTGGAGATTTACACTCAACTTGGAGAATGCTTGAATGAAATGACATTTTATCCCCAATGTTATAAAGCACTACCACTTGTCATGTTTTGTCTTGAGAAAAATTTCAAGCTGTAGCAACATTTTTATATTTAATCAACTTCAAAAAGAACATAAGAATAAAATCAGGTAATTTCTGAGTAGTTACCAACCAGAAACTTTTTTTTAACCCTTATCGTTTTTCTAATTAACAAAATTAGCAATCTGGAAAAAAAAGAAAAATTCAGATAAAATTAACATTTCTGTCTAATTTTGCAAGGACAGTTGAATAAAACTAGACATTAAATGTTTTAACCAATTTTCATATTTATCCCATTGCTATCTCTTGATATATGTAAAAAGACCAAGTTTGTGGTTTAAAAAAATGGCTAGAGGAATAAAGAATCTCTCACCAGTAAACATTGACTCTTATAGAAACCATTAATCAATATCTTAACACTGAAGGCTTAAGGTTCTATATTTGTACATCACTAATTTATCATAATGCATTTTACTACCTCATGGTTTTTACTCTGTTCGTGATGTTTTGTCCATAAATTACTAGAAAAATCCTTCAATTGATTTTTTTCTTTGATGTAATTAAAAAGATGATGATAATTTCTCAAATAACACCATAAAGATATTCACAAAAAGTTCATTGACTCCAATGATGGATAATTGTATGTCTATAGAATGGCGTCATTCAAAAATCTAATCGCAGAGTCTGGGGTATAATATATGATGTCAGTTAAATCGTCAGTTTCTGTTGCTGACGACAGTGAATTTTTTCTTTTGAGCGTAAATTATTCTTTTTGTATAATCATTGGATTATAAAACAATTTCAGCTTGTTAATGAGGTCATCAAGATTTGAAGAAAATTTGTCAGAATTTTTCTAGATATTCCTGTGATTTGCAGTGAGTTGTAGGATAAAAAAATTAGTTATTTGTAAAATTTGCTTATACATGGTATTTGAGATAACAAGAAAGATTATTTAAGACCACATTTGATATCCATCAATTTGTCAAATAAAGGTATAGACACTATACATATTTTAAAAGTTTGGTTGATGGAAGTTTAATATAATTGATAGATGGGATCAATGAGTTAAGGGAGTAATGAGGTACATATGTTTTGAATTCAGGGTTGTTGAATTGAATGATGATAGATAATTAATGAATATGTTCTTAAATGAAGAAATTAGACTCCCATGGTCTATTTCTGTGCCATTTGTTCAAATCTGATTTTTTTGTCTTGATCTCCGGGAGAATAACACTTGAAGAAGACAGTAAGGAATCAAACTGTTTGCTTGTGGAAATATCTCTAGCCTACATGAGGTCTGTGCAGGAATCAACTTCTACTCACCCCATATTAATTGATAATGTTGATGTAGTGGTGTTCATGAATATCTTCTCAAAGCGATGGTTCAACCTTAGATAACCTTGTTTTCCAGTGATTTTGAAAGATGGTTCTTTCTAGTAAAAGAATAGACAGAGGATTCATTATTATTTGTGGGATACCAATTTTCGTGGATTTCATGGGTTAAAGTGAATTGAAAATTTAAATATTCAACAAAGTACACATTTTCTATAGACTTGTATCATCCCTTGGCAAAACCTTGAAACAAATTATATCCATAAAAACACATTTTTCCCTCAATCCATGAAAATTGATACCCACAAAAATACATGAATCTACAGTATAGTCAGGTAATGTTCATGTGTTATAGTCTGTCTATGTGTCTATAAGTGAGTTCATGTGTTCACTTTTGATAAATTTTGTTTAGATTAATTTATATGTTTGGCAATTCCAGACAGAATTTGAATTAAAATTATCATTTGATTAGAACTATAATATCAATTTTTACTTATGAATACTGCATTGATTGCAATTGGCCTGTCATGACCCTGTTGATAACTAGCTTAAATCAGATTGTCACTCAAGAGAAATTACCAAACAAGCTAGTAATTATTTAATTTTACATTAACAAATTTCTTCAATATTGCTGATTTTGCAAATTTCATTTTTGACATTTTATTGATTGTTGGCTACAGTTTTATGCTGATATCAGCAAAATAATTATAATTTACACAGTAAACCATATTTTTGGATTATATCATTAATGCACAAGCTTGAAATATTCAAATGCTTTATATCTTTTGAGCTACTAGTGGAAATTACAAAATAGGTATCAAGTGTTATAAATATCATTCTTTATGTTAAGTGAGCTCTTAAGAATAACATTTTAGACATCAGAGATTTTTTTTTCTCAACAAAAGATAGATTTGTCACTTGAATTAGCAAAACATAGTGGCACTTTTTCAGGAGGCAGCTAATTTTATTTTTAAATGGGAAGTAGAAATAACTTTGAATCTATTTATAGTCTAAACATATTCTTATATTAGAATGGATATTTTCTATATATGGAATAGTCATGAAAAGATGTAATAAAGATCTGGTATTAATTGTCTCAGTCCATTGTAAATAGTACAGTATGCATTAACCTAGAACTGTAACAAATAAAGTACTTTAGAAAATTCTGATGAAGTGATTCAGGCAATATAAGGAATATTTTGCATTACACTTTTTTTAGTCTTAATATTCTAGAATTTCCTGCATAAGGCAGAAGTCAACAATAGATAAAATTAAACCTGGCTTTAATTGCCTCAATCCATTGCTAAAAGTACACTGCACATAATTCTAGAACTATGTCACTCATATTAAAGTACAGCAAAAATTCTGGTTAAGTAAGTTTAGCTAGGATATTTAATTTGTAATAAACAATGTTTAGAAAAACTTGTAGCACTTTTTCCAATGCTTTAGAATAGGATTCAATTAAGGAATGCTATATTCACTGTAAATTAAAAATGCTTATTTTGATTACATTTCTGTTGCAATGTTAAACATTACATTGGTAATATAGTTTTACTTGCTTGAACTGTGTGTTGAGAACAACAGAGACAATGTTGTTAATCCAAATCTGTTAATAATGAATTGTACCTGATAAACATTGTTTTTTGTTTTTTGTTGTTGTTGGGTTGATATATCATAATTGAGTAGATGACCCCATATTTCTGTTTGTTTACTTTAGATGTCAGCTCTTTAGCACATCTTACCAAAAGGCTTTGATGGGCTTTTACCATCACTTAGCTGCACTTTTTACTGTAAGGCCTGAATCAGTTGATAGACCAATAAGATATTTCTTATATGGTAATATCTTAAGAAGTTACAGTTTAGTCCTCACCTGTGGCTAGGTGGAAGTGACTGCATATAACACACCTGCTCAAATGCATGACCTTAATTTTTGGTTGTTGCTTACGAAGACTAAGTCATCAATTTAAGGAATAGTCATTTAGGAAATAATATGTGCAAGGGGAACACATAAAAGGTTAGTAAGTTACATATAAGGATATGCTTGCTTCAAAATGTGGAAAAATGAAATGCCAAACATTATAAGGAACAGTTCTAGGGTGTACGTCATTTGTTTACATAGGTATGTAAGAAAATGATATTTTGCAAACATTATAAGATAAGGATATTTGCTATAATTGCAAATGAGACAGCTTTCAGAAGAGTCCAAATTACATGAATTTAAGCAATTAATGGTCACTGTATGACCCTGAACAATGAGCAAAACCTATACCATATAGCCAGTTATAAAAGGCTCTAACATGACATCGGTGAAACAATGAAAAAAAAAAAAAACATCAGCCTGATATATAACAAAATAAAAGAAAAACAGATATAACAGACAGCGACCAATGGCAACCACTTGACTTTGGACAGGCACATACAGAATGTGGCCTGGTTGAACATGTTTGTGAGTGCTCAACCCTCGATCCCCCTAATCTCTGACAATGGTGTAACAGCTCAACATATAAGAACAAACTGTAAAAAATCTTTTCTGTTTTGATATTTCGGTTTTTTATTTGTGAGGTCGGCAGTGTTTTGCAGACAGCTAGCAGTCCCATTGACTATTTATACCCCTCAAGTGTGTGTTTCCTTTATATATATCTAAACCCACTGCTAATATCATGTATTTGATGACATAATTTATTATAAACCAAAATTGAAGTATTAACTAAACTGCAACATTCAAGAATATTTGTAGAATTCAACACAGTTTTTCTGAATTCACTGTCATTTTATGTCTTTATAATCTGTAAAAAAGAATTGTTTTAGACAAAAATAGCAATGTTTCATTGAAGTCAATATTTCTTGAAACATTTACTTTTCATTGGTTAAAAAAAATAAAATTTGATGTGATATTTTATAGTTAATTCTAACATGCATTTGTAATGTAAAAGTCATCTGACAAACTGAAAATAGGATCAGTGTTATACACAGATTTTGTAACTGGATTAAAAATTGTTGAGCTTAAAAACCACCCATAAAATTAACTTGGATTGTAAAATGAAATTGTCCAATCAGTTTGTAATATTACTAGTTCGAAAACGCAAGCCAATTGGTGAAAAAAGACAGTAGTTTTGTTGTTTGAGGTTGTTAATGTGCTTCTATATATATAATTGTTATTGATCTTGCTGCCAATAAACTTAAACACTCTGAAGACTCAGAGTATTCAGGATCATTTCAACATTTGCAGATGATCACCTGATTTGTTAAGGTGATGTAAATTGTTATAGATGGATAATAGTTAATTACACAAGAATTATCATGTGTGATAGATTCCTTTGGTGTGGATATATAAGTTGTGTCAAATGAGGTTCACATGACATCTGATTTAGTTTGACTGCATTTAAAAATGCCTGCATGGTAAGTGATACAATCGACTTTTATATTTATGCTATTTATTTCTAGAATGATTAAATAAAAATAGTTTCTTTAATAAAGTGTTAAAAAAAATGTCATTTCAGTAGATGATTTTGGTTACAACAAATGATTAGTGTTCTATATTTTTTACTTAATATTTTTTTGGTGTTGTGATCTGTTGGATTCTGTTCTAAGATTTTGTTTGTCTTTTGATAAAAGACAAGAAAATACATAAAGCCTGTTTAATCTTTGAAATAGCATAGGTAAAGGGGACAGACATTTTCAGTCACTTTACAGATAAATTAGATGTTTAAACAATCATGAATAATTTTGAATTCTGGAAAATTGACAAGAAATTTATGATGAAAACTAACCCAATGTAGGAGGGTAAGGGTGGTTAGTTAGTTCATACAGAAATATCAGTGAAAGTAAAATTAACCTTAGCCATGCGCACATGGCTAACCCTCTTTAGTTGGGTTAGTTTTCATCACACATTTCTTATCAATTTTCCAGAATTCAAAATTATTCCAGATTCAAATAATTCCTGTTTTTACTTTATTTTCATATCAATAGTCAGCAGTTATTAAGTTTTCCTGAATTTCACATTTTTGACAAGAATTGTATGCAAAATAAAAAAAAAATAGTTAAGGGAAACTACTAAATTAAATATAAATTAGTGGTAAAAATGAATTTTACTGTAATTATATACATTTTAGCTTAATTTTCAGAATTACAAATCTTTTCTCACTTACTGTACGGACCATCTTGAACTATGTTTCTTTCAAGTCATAATTTTTTATCAGATTCTTACTCAAGATATTAAAAATAAAATACTCCCCTGGGCACAGCTTGATACGACCACAGAGGTCGAACCCGGGACAGTTGGGGCAAGAATGGAAACTACATTCAAGCTTGATACAGCTCTAAATTTGGATTGTGATTAAATATTTGACACAGCATAGGTTTCTGACACAGAATGAATTTGGTCAAAGAACTGAAAAATTTGAAATTGTACTTTTACCTATTATGGTCCAATACCTAAAATTTAAATACATGGTTAGATTCAGCCTATCCACGTACACCAAGAATTTAATTTATGTATTTAATAATGGACAATATTAGATAAGTTTTTAAAGGGGTTCCCTTCATAAAAAAAAATTATATATATATAGCATTCTGCAAATTAATTTATACAGAATAACAAACAACCTACATTGTACCGCAACTTCAAAAAATTTACACAAAAAAATGAAAAAACAATTTACAAAATATTATTCCTCATCAATACAATGTCTTTAAAAATCTATAAAACTTACCTGTAATTATTTTTCAAAATATAATAATGAACAGTAAATTTCAAACTATATTTATACATAATTTCTTCTCTAAAATTAGAATTTGATGCTGTATCTATTTTTAACTATGAATCTACTTACCATTTCTATTAATTGTGCAATACATCTCTGAATTTGGATTGTGACTAGATATTTGACATATATAGCATAGATTTCTAACACAGAATAAATATGGTTTAAGGACTTAAAAATTTTAAATTGAGTATATACCTATGGTCCATTATCCAAAAATTAAATACACAGTTAGATTCAGCATATCAAAGAACCCCAATAATTGAATTTTTGTTGAAATCAAACAAAGTTTAATTTGGACTCCTCTGGACCTCAATGTGGACCAATTTGAAAACGGGTCCAAAAATTAAAAATCTAAATACACGGTAAGATTCGGCATATCAAAGAACCTCTATGGTTTGAATTAAACCCCATTGAAAATGGTGAAGAAATAAGCAATGCATACAAAATATTAGAAAAGTATTGTTTTTTGCCCCTTTTTCTTAAATGGTTAGGGCCATAACCTACCTCAAAAATTTTGTGGTCATATAAAAACTGTTGACTGTAGATATTAAAATTTTGGTTGAAATATAAAAAGGTTGAGCTGTTTCATTTGAGCAATTATTATTTTAAAAGAGCTAATAATTTTTACTTATTTTGAACAATCCAAATAGAATTGACCAATTGTTTTTACTTTTAGTTTAAAAGACCTCAATCTATTAATCACAAAATACTTCTCTTCTTCTTCACTGTCAATCTTCCTTTTCTTGGTGATGATGTTTTCTTTTTCCCAATCTTACAGTGTGTTGGTCTTTGACTAATGATGTCCTTCCAACAAATCATTTTAGCCTTAAAAATTCCTATGATTTAGAAGTTAATTTGGCTTTAAATAATGAAGATAAATTGCAAATAAGAGTGTAGGATAGAAATATTTTAAAATAACATCTGATATTCTTACATTTTCTTTTCAAATTATTTTTTTTTTCTCGACTCATGCTGCTTGTGATTTTCAATCAGATATGAACAGCTATTGCAATCTTTGAGATGAAGGGGTTCAATGGACCAAATGGGACATTGACATCCAAAATGATATCTTTTTTAGTTGTCAGATAGATGTGGATGATTTATTTTTTAAATATATACTTTAGAAAAAGTTCTGTTTATGGTTTTGTTTTCAACAGATTTGGTGTAGTTTCTAGATCTGACCTTACAGTCATTAACAATTTGTTATTTTTCTCACTCAGAAATCAACCAATAAAAATACCAGATTTAGCGTTTTAAGCACAAATTGTGTACTTAGAATATTGAGTAACGTTTAGACCTGATCTTTAGTTGATTGAGAACAAACACATCTAGTTTTCATCTTGGGTTCTTCTATCCTGATTTATATGCAAACTGACAATGAAATTTTATTCTCTATGTTTATAGTACCGGTATATAAGTATCCAACTAGACAGAAAGACTTCACATGCATGCAGTTTCCAGCCTATTTTTTTCTTCTTTAATGTCAAACAATATGTCAGTTCACATGAGAAGTACATTTAAGCATATTTTGTATACAATATTATGACAGCATTATCACGATTTTCCAATATATCCACAAAGATTATATAATTGTAAATGACAAAACCATCAGTTTATATCATGCTCTTATTCAATTATACATACTCAAAACATGATCTGGTGAAAACAAAATCAAAGTAGTTGTAGCAGCATTGAGTTCCTAACAAAATATTACTTCCTTCAGTTATAATATGGAGATTTTAATAGACCCCTTCACATTATCAGCACTTCTGGATGGCAATGCAAGTAGATAAATGTGCATCACTTCAAGAATTATGTAAAAAATTATTACTCAATGCAATTATAAGGTAGAGTTTAATAATTAACACTTATTCTGTCCAAAATTGCAGGTTTCCCACTTATATGATAGTCATTTTTGTTCCAATGAATTTTATAGGAAGATAATAGCATGATTTACGGCTGTTAAATGTCCAGTGGCAAACTAAATGCATATTCAGAACCAGATCATGTTAATGAATAAAGGCAACAGTAGTATACCACTGTTCGAAACTCATAAATCGATAGAGATAAAAACAAATCTGGGTTACAAACTAAAACTAAGGGAAACGCATCAAATATAAGAGGAGAACAACGACACAACAAAAACACAACATTAAAATGTAACACACACAGAAACGAACTATAATATAACAATGGCCATTTTCCTGACTTGGTACAGGACATTTTAAGAAAAAAATGGTGGGTTGAACCTGGTTTTGTGGCATGCCAAACCTCCTGCTTTAATGGCAACGTCAAACACAACACCAAAACGACAACATCACATGACAGGACCACAATACAAATAAATGGGAGAACATATAGGACAAAGAAACACACGAATAATAGCTAACAAAAGGTACTAGGCTTAAAATTCAATACGCCAGACGTGCGTCTCGTCCACACAAGACCATCCAGTGACGCTCAGATGAAAAAAGCTTGAAAGCCAAAACAAGTACAAAGCCGAACAGCACCGAGGACCAAAACTTCCAAAAAGTTGCGCCTAACACGGCCAAGAATGAGACATGAGTATGAACACTGCTTTAATTTGCACTAGAACAACATGATAAGTCAGATTTTTTTAACCTGCTAGTTCACAAGGTAGCAGTTAAAGGTTACAAGAGCGCAATTATTCGTAATGCATTTTCCATAGGGTACCAGTGGTGTTCCGTATTTTTTTCTCAAAGACTACACAAACTATGGAAAAACGGGTAGCAGTTCCTGTTACTAGAAATGCCAGTGTTGCATTACAACCAAAAAAATATATATGGTCAGGCGGCAAAAATTGACTTAAAATGCAGTTGAAAAAGACCGTCTATTTTATTCGCTTAATGAGAAAGCCATATTTTTGATGGCTCAGACGTACAGAAATGGAAGATATTTTCTATACTTTGCAAAATGTGAATTTGATTTTCTGGATTTTTAAAACCTAATTGGATAAGCTTTCGATTAAAAGTTATTCCAATTCTGTATCATCCAATCAGAAGCCGTACAGGATTCTATTCTGAGTACCATCTTAGGGTAAAAAACTTGCCGGTAAAATGTAAACAAATAATTGCGCTCTTGTAACCTAATGGGAAAACATGTCACTCTACCTGGACACATTATTCAGACTCCAAGCCCACCTGTCTTTGTTCTGCTTAATGCTGTGTGCTTAACAGAGTAGCAGCAAATGCCAATTTTAGAATTGTACATAAATTTATGGTCTCCTTCTTAGAACAACCTTTTTGAACATTGAACACGTTGCAGGAAATGAAAATGTCTATTAAAATCTCCATACAACTGAAGGAAGTAGTAATATTATCTTAACAATATTTTGTTTAAGAGTAAAAGTTAAGAATTATTGTTTTTCTGTTTATATATAAAATAAAGTTATACAGATTGGATCATTTTCTTTTACAGTCCTTTTTTCCTCATAAATTTATGCAAAAATGTAGATTGATGTTGAAAAACTAACAAAAATCAAAGGTCTGCTGTAATATGGTTTCTTTAAAGTTATTAACTGACGAAAAATTGCCTCCCACTACTGTGATGACACTTACTAAAGGTCAAAATGATGACTCTTAATATAATAGGAAATATCATAGACATTATACAGTTTAACATTTATTTGACTATGGATTGTTGTAATTATATGAGTTATTAAAGATTCTGAGTACAATTATACATACTAATGATGAACTATGGTACCCCATGGTACCCTTAGAATGTAAATTGTTAACCACATAACCCTGGAGGTTGAATATATATATAAAAATACAAAATACATACATAATGTAGAAAATTTCAAATTTATAAGTACATGCTTTTGAAGCAGAAAAAAAAGCAAAGCTTGCAAACGTTTGATTTTTTAACAGTAATTGTAACATTACTATAAAATTGAACAAAATATTATTTATATATTCCTGTTTTTCATACAATGGTTGTCTGATTGTAGGATGAATTTATGTAACCATAACTTGTATCTAAATATGCTATTTGATATCAGAGCATTATAATGGTACAAATAATATAACACAAAGAAAAAGGAAGGGGGGGTAACTCTTAGTTATGTAAATACTTGTTAGTTATTTATTAAGTTTTTTTTTATTTGACCACAGCAGTGTTACTGTAATTCCAGTCTTCAAACAACATGTCCCCATAGAAATATCTATGTAAGCACTTCTGGTTTTGAAATTTTTTTCACAATTTGCAAACTTACAGCTGTCATGTAGATTTGTAAGGTGCAGAAAAAAGGTATATATTATAGAATTTTTATATTATTTTATGTTCCTTATTTAAATAGTTGCCTTGTTACTGGTGGTCAGTTATATAATGGACAATAATCCATTTCTTATTATGCCCCCGCCGCTATGGGGCATTAAGTTTTACCCTTGTCCGTCTATATGTACATAAGTATGTCTGTCCGTACGTCCCAAAATTGGTTTCCATTCTCTAACTTAAGTTTGTCTCAACCAAATGTTATGAAACTTATACACAATGCTTATTACCACAAAACACAGATCAAGTTTGAATTTTGGTGGCGTCACTTTAACCGTTCTAGAGTTATGCCCCTTTATAAATGGAAAAATTGCAAAATTTTTAGTTTCCGTCCTCTAACTTAAGTTTGCCTCAACCAAATGTTATGAAACTTATACACAATGCTTATTACCACAAAACACAGATCAAGTTTGAATTTTGGTGGCATCACAATAACCGTTCTATTGTTATGCCCCTTTATAAATGGAAAAATTGCTAAATTTTTATTTTCTTCTAAATATCAAGTAATTTTAAAAATTGGAGTTATCTTCCTTTGTCCATGATTATAGTTGAATCAACTACAATCAATGCTTTATACAATGCAATGCTTAATTTTGACTTCCACTGATAAAACACAGATCAAGTTGAATTTGGGTAGTGTCACTTTAACCATTATTGAGTTATGCCCCTTTATAAATCAAAATATTGCAAAATTTTTAGTTTCCATTCTGTAACTTAAGTTTGCCCCAACCAAACATTATGAAACCTATACACAATATTCATTACCACAAAACTAAGATCAAGTACAAATTTTTTGTTTCCGTTTTCTAACTTTAGTTTGCCTCAACCAAATGTTATGAAACTTATACACAATGCTTATTACTACATAATACAGATTAAGTATGAAATTTGGTGGCGACACTTTTACCATTCTTGAGTTATGTCCCTTTATAAACATAAAAATTGCTGAATTTTTCGTTTCCGTTCTCTAACTTTAGTTTGTCTCAACCAAATGTTATAAAACTTATACACAACCGTTCTAGAGTTATGTGTGTTTACAAATAGAAAAATTGCTGAATTTTTAGTTTCTGTTCTCTACTTAAGTTAACCTCAACCAAATGTTATGAGACTTACACGCAATGGTTATTACCACAAAACTCAGATCAAGTTCAAATTTGGGTAGCGTCACTTTTACCGTTCTTCAGTTATGTCCCTTGATAACTACATGTATATGATATGCAAGCGGGGCATCATCTGTGGACACATGTGGACACTATCCACATTTTTTTAATATCTATTTTGACATTTTCTGGTTTCATAATTATGCCTTATAAGCGGGGCTTAGAAGTTATTAACCCGTTTGTTAGTCATCTTGGTTTCCAGATGTTAAAAGTGGTTTTCAAATGCTTTATCAAATACTTCAAATTGAATTGCAACCTTCCATAAATATATGGTCACATATAATTAGAGGATGATTTCTATTGAATTTGAGGTCAAGGTCTTATTTACTAAAAATAGTGTATGTGTAGAAATGTGTACAGGAAAGAAGTTTCCTGATGCTAAATAAAGTAAGTTATACATGTATCAGATTGCATCCTTTCTTGGACATATGGTCAGATATAGTAAGAAAGGGTTACCTATTGATTTTTAGGTCCCTATATCAAAGCTAGGTCAAGTCATAGTAGACTGAAATTTATGCAGTTCAGGAGTTTCCGGATTATAATGAGATAACCTTACATTGGATTTCCATATATGGTCACATTGAATAAGAGGAAGATCTCGATTAATTTTGAGATCAATATGTCAAGGTCATAGTAACTAAAATTAAACCAAAATAAGTGTAGAAAATATGTTATACCCTAATGCTAGCTCTGGGAGCTTGCACCGCATTGAACCAAACTTGAATATAAAGAAAAATAAAAGTGGAGGGAGATTGATCCCTTTTGAATTTAGCTCTGTACATTCAAGATAAAGATCACAGTTACTGCAAATTAATGAAATTTTATTTTTTGTCACCAGGATAGGTCTGTCTTTTTTTTGTAAGACAATATTACTGTCTGAAATAATATTTGAAAAGAATCATACCTGAAAGTAAACTGAAAAAACTATGCCAGCAGGTTTTTAAACTCTTTCCCTATATAGGAGAACATGTGAGTTTGCTTGTTACCATTAAGACTAAGAAAGAAATAACAAACCTACAGAACTCCTGAGTTTCGTAAATTTTACGGATGCCATCATGAGTTGGTTGACTGTTATGGAATATCTGTTTCACAGATGACAGAGGATATGTTCCAATTGTCATAACTACTATCCAATCCTCTTTTCCCTGAATGTGACCTACCGAATTAGACTTATTACCTGGTTTGTACTTACATGAGCAACACAACGGGTGCCACATGTGGAGCAGGATCTGCTTACCCTTCCAGAGCACCTAAGATCACCCCCAGTTTTTGGTGGGGTTTGTGTTGCTCAGTGTTTAGTTTTCTATGTTGTGTTTTGTGTACTGTTGTTTGTCTTTTTATTTTTTTTTGCCATGGCATTGTCAGTTTATTTTCTACTTATGAGTTTGAATGTCTCTTTGGTACCTTTTGCTTCTCTTTTAAATATTTCTTTTACATGTATTATCAGCATTCCTGGATGTTTGCTATGTTTAAATCAGCTGTTACTTCCAACTATAACTATGCAATTTCATAAAGACAATTTCCATTTAATATACCGCTATATTAATAGCTAGTGGGGATTGCATGTTATGACTTCAAATACTATTTGTTCTTGTTTTCATTTATTTTTATGTGTATTTTATAGGCACCTCCAGAAAAAGATTACATTAAAGTTTATAAAAATAGCAACCAGAATGAATCTCCAATCAGGACAAAATGATTTATTGGTGTATAATTGGAAGTGATTAAAAGTACTCTTCGGAGAATTAATAAAGGTTCCATTATTTCATTTAGGGCACAAATGAGGTTTTTTTATTGACACAGAAAATGCCAAGTAGATTACTCTGATTTCACCCCCACAAAGGGGCATTTATATACCATAATTGTTTTAAATATGGAAAAAGTAGACATAGTTATATAGGTTTCTGGTACTCCATTTTGTGTTTATTTAATCAATATTTTCTTATTTCTTATAGATTTTCTGTGTTACATTTCATAAGTGAAAGAGTTCTATATTGATTTTGTAAACCTCAAGGTAGTTTTTCTTCTCCGTTATATTTTTGTGGATTTAGTCACTTCCTTGTGTAGAAAATCTTGATTATTAAGGCCAAAAATTGAATTTGTCATGATAATTAAATGCTAAGCTGAATTTCTTTAATACCCATGGTGATGGCTTTGTCTAACCTATATTTTTGCTCTTTTTATAGCTTGGCTAAAGTTTACATCAAAGTAGAGTTAACATCAGATTTGTGTCATAGGATATGAACTTATCTTAATTAGTATCTAGTCAAATTATATAAGTCACTGAATCTGTCTGTCCATATCAGGTTAAATTTTGGGGTTAAGGCCAGTTTGCATGAAGTTGTGGTCACATTAGCTTTAAAGTTATTATATATGTTCATGGTGATGTGAACTTTTAAAATATATGCCAAATTAGGGTTTTGACCCAGATCTTATGACTCACTGAGCAGTTTAAATTAGTGGTTAATTGGTAGTTTACTATTAATTTGTGGTCACATCATCTTGAAACTTGGTACACAAAATATATGCCAAATTACAGTTTTGACAAAGATTTACTGATAATGAAAATGTGATATTGCGAGCAGGGCATGGTGTTATATGGGCACATATTTTTTTGTGTTTTTTTTTTGCCATCAAATATTCTAAATATATTGTACTTACTAATAAATAACTGGGTAAAAATATTCACAGAGAAAACATTTCCTGATATGACTGTGTAGTCCATAACAGCAAACATGGCTTTATCCAATGGTTGTTTACTGTAGCAATACATGATCTGTAATCCTAACTGTACTACATATTGATCTGGTGAACTGTAACTTGCTACTTGGGTCCTGCTTTGAATTCTGTTGTTCAGTGAATGGCCATTGTGTTTCAGTAAAAACCATTTTCTGGTGCATGGGATACATAATGGGAATGAAAATTTCAGCAAAGTCTTAGAAATAATGCTTGCTAGAATGTTGTAACTTATAAATGAATTAATAACATTATAATTTTAAGTTAACTTATGGTTTACTTACAATTTTTTCTTATTTAAACAAAATGGAAAAAAATGTAGACCTCTTACACCACAGAATGAACAAACTTGAAAATATATTTGTCATTTTCAGCTAACAAATAAACCACATTTTCCCAGACTAAAATATCAACTGGTACACATCCAACAAATTTAGTGTCCAGTTTCATCTTTACATCATGGGTTTCTTCAGTAATATAGTCAATCAAGTAACTGCATCTTTACTTTAAAATTAAAAATGTTGATCAAAAGGAGAAATGTTAAAAGCATTATTTTGTTTTAGCTTTGCAAATAACACATAGTTAAGTAAATCTTTGTATATAGCATGTATTGAAGAATTTGAAAGCTATGAAAATAACAAAGTGTAAAAGAATTATCAATGTAATGGACTTCATAATCATTTAAAATATCAAAAAGTACAAAAAAATGTAAAGATACAAAAACCCTGAGGCAAAGAAAGACAACATAACAAAAAGAAAAAAGTTGAAAAGAAAAATAATTTTCTAGAAAACTAGATAAAGCAAGACAAATCCTATGAAGACTATAAATAATCAAATAAAGGTGAAGGATGGTGCATTGTGGGAGATTTTACTCCCCCCCTCCTCATTTGTCTAGTCTTCAAAGGTTATCTCCAAACTTTTGAACAAAATATATTGGAATATATTGACATTGATATCACATAATAATAAAACCAACAATATCACTTAAAGTGGTTGACTGTACTGTTAATTAGCTGAGTTTTGTATCTCAATGTCATTCTGTGGTTAACCACAAATAATGCAATATATAGCCTTAATCTCTTTGGTTATATTGACAACATTATTCTCAAGGTCTCCTTCAATAACACCAATTTCATATCTGCTGTAACAAGTAAACAATAACTATATCATTAGGTATTATTAAAGTTTAAAAAGATTAATATTAATAAAATAATAATAAGTATGATATAAATCACACATATTTGAAAAGGTTATAGAGCAGATTGTTATCCTAAGAAAAAGTCACACTCTGTTCACACTTTGTCATTTTTATCCAGGGTTATGCCCGAATGAAGTAATACAGGTTAAATTTAGGTAGGGAGAACCCATATTAAAATTTAAAAAAATTGTTCCTCACTTAGTCATGTGAAAGAGCAGAATGTCACCCTTGTATTATCCAATGAAAACCCAGCATTTTAATTTGAAGTAGAATAAATTTTATTGTCAAGCAGCATATATCACAACAGAGATTATACACATTTAAAGTTAAAATGCTTTAAACAGTACAGCATATATATGTGAAATACAATAACAACAAAAATGTTTTTCATCTTTAATTTCAGAAGATGATGTAAGCAACTACTGAAACTCATTTCTAAATGTTATTGGAAATTGATTGATTAATATTCTATATTAGAATATTTGTTACTGATATTCTGATATAAGCAAGCAGCCATCAGTATTTTCGATCAAAAAATAAATGGATGATTTTAACAGAAATTTAAAATTTTCTAAAAAGACCTCCATTCATCCTGATTTAAAAATAAATTGTTAAAAGTGTATTAAAATTCTTAATGTCTCATGAGATGCCATCAACTTCGAGACAATTATGGAAAGTCTGAAAGTTCTGCTAATACATTTTGTAATTCTTAATTTTTATCAATCCCATAAACTTGTCATGTCTAACATTCAATGTGTACAGTAGCAATTTGCATAAATTTGATAACAGATTGAATCAAGTTTCTAATTTGTGTTATTAGTAGAAAGTAAAATAACAAAAATACCGAACTCCAAGGGAAATTCAAAACGGAAAGTCCTTTATTAAATTGCAAAATCAAAAGCTCAAACACATCTAGCGAATGGAAAACAACTGTCATATTCCCGACTTGGTACAGGCATATCCTTATGTAGAAAATGGTGGATTAAACCTGGTTTTATAGCTAGCTAAACCTCTCACTTGTATGAAGTAAGCAATGTTTTGCAATATTTCAAACAAAATTAAAAAAAATTCCTTAAATCAATGAATTTTTATGCCCCACCTACGATAATAGTAGGAGCATTGTGTTTTCTAGTCTGTGCATCTGTTCGTTTGTCTATCCGTCCGTCTGTCCCGCTTCAGGTTAAAGTTTTTGGCCAAGGTAGTTTTTGATGAAGTTGAAGTCCAATCAACTTGAAACTTAGTACACATGTTCCATATGATATGATCTTTCTAATTTTAATGCCAAATTAGAGTTTTGACCCCAATTTGACGGTCCACTGAACATAGAAAATGATAGTTCGAATGGGGCATATGTGTACTATGGACACATTCTTGTTGATTAAGAATCAACATGTGACTAATTCATTATATTCTATTTGCCATTTCTGTAATTGACCCTGTGATTTGAGATCCATTTGTACAAGTTATTTTCCCTTTTGAAGGCCATAAATTTTCATTGATATTAACGAACGGCTAGTGGAAATAACGAATTTATCTTTGCATAATTTGTGTAATCTTTTAAGTTTTTGAAATTTTGAATTACATTTATTAAGCTGAAATCTTTTGATATCATAAAAAAATCATTATTTTTCATAAAAAATTGGTTTGAATGCCTATAACACTTTCAACTTATGCTATGCATGGACCAATAATTGCTTATATCAAGTCATTTGAACGCGTCATTTGAACTCAGATGGATAGTAATTTCATTGGCAATCATGCCACATCTCCTTATTTTTATACATGCATTATGATTTAGAGAAGTCTGTTGAAACAGTTTTATTGGTGTGTCTATTTTCATATGTGGATATTTATTTGAAATTTGTTAAGTAAATTACCTGAAAATACTCATGTTTTCATTCATTTTAGGAAGCCAAATAATTGAATGAAAACCAGAACAAACAGCTATTTGCTGTAACATATATATCACTTTGGATGACTTCTATCATAGGAAATATAAGCTGGTTCTTGATTGTGCTATATACTAGTTGATAATATGCTATATGCTAGTTGATAATAAATAACAGGCCATTTAAGGACCATTTTTGGCCCCTAAATTTAAAAATCATGGAATTCATCTATCAAATAATATGTTACAGCCATTCATAATGAATGAATAGGTCTCATGTCAGTAATGATATGATTGAATGCTTTCTCTCATTGCAAAATGCATGCATTTTAAAAAGAAAACTGCTAACACTATTAAAATTGACCCGTTTTAAGATCATCCCAATAATATTATGAGTACCGGTAACAGAATTGCACAGTAAGATATTTCATCTTTGTACAAAGATATCTGTTTTGTATGGCTGCTCCTTGTGATTTATTGTTAAAAAAAAATGTATGTGACCAATTTTTTCCTAATTACGTCAATTATGACATTTTTATTATCATATGTCATATTGACATAAAAATGGACATCATTGTACCTCCTGATCCTTTGCTCCAGAAATTGATTTGACATAATTCTAATTGTAGCTTCATTTTGTAGGCATCTTTTGCACTATTCTCACCATACTGATAATGTTTAATATAGAAATAAGAAGATGTGGTATGATTGCCAATGAGACAACTCTCCACAAGAGACCAAATGACACAATAATTAACAACTATAGGTCACTGTATGGCCTTCAACAATGAGCAAAGCCCATACCGCATAGTCAGCTATTAAAGGCCCCAAAATGACAAATATAAAACAATTCAAACGAGAAAACTAACAGTCTAATTTATGTACAAAATAAGCACATTTTATATTGACTTCAGATAAAGAGACCAGATAGATAGGATATAATTAGTATAGTCCAATACTAAACTAAGTCTTTTAGGCGGGATATATATTGAATAATTTATTAATATATAAAAAGAATGCATACATTTCAGTTTTAAAATTTCCATTTTTGTGATTTGTTGAAAAAATTCCATAAAGAATTAAATTGAAAATTTTCTATTGTTCAAAATTCAATGAAATTTATTAATCCAGTAATATATGTCATGACTATAAAGGAATGGAAGACCGAATTATAACTTTGACTAATGGAATATATCTGCTTTCATCATGACTGCACAGATATTCCATAACAGTGTAACAAATCATGATGGCATCCATAAAACTTTCAAAGAGATGACTTCAATTTTACCACTAATCCTTGGTCCAGTATCATCCTTTTAAGCAGCAACCATCTAAAATAGTCATAAAATGAACTTAGAATATAGTATTTGAACTGGAAGATATATACTCTATAAGTAGGTTTTTTCCCCTAGAATGTTGGTTCATAGAAATGGAAAGTTCACACTTGGAAAATTGACATCATCTAAGTGGTGACAAAGAATAAATTGAGCAATGTCAAGTTTGGCAAGTTTGCACAGAAAAAAAAGTTTATTAGGACAAGTTAAGCAAAGACATTTCAAGAAGTAATAAGTAAAACACAGAAAAATGTAATGGCAAGAAAAAAATATGTAAAAGTTAAATATAGAAAAGTTCATGAAAAGTTTAAACAAAAGAAAATTTTAGTAATAAAAAGTACAGAGGGAGAAATATCAGTTAAAAAACGAAAAAGTATGGTTAATTCAAACACATAAAAAGATCGGGCAGGTTTACTATGGGATATGTTGTATTTGTATATATTTCATCAACCAGACAATAATTTAAGAAAAAAGAATATTGCCTTTAAATATACACTCAATATTTGAAATTCCTGACGCATTGCATATTACTTAGTTTGTATCATTAGTTTAACTGGAATATAAAAACATGCAATTTATATTAGTATTTCTTTTTTGGCCAAATAGTACAGATTGTCTCTCCATTTGTGAAGAAGGGATTGACTAAGTTAGAAAAAAAAATGTGGATTGATAAATACAGAAAAAAAATCGTATTAAAAAGATTACTAATTCCAGTGAATTATAATTGTTTTAAAATTAACAGAATATGGATCATAAAAGGAATCCATTTTTGATAAAAATACAGAAAAAATTGTATTGAAATTTTGTAGCTGTTACGCAGTATTCATTATATTTTTCATGAATTTTTGTACTAAAATTAATAATTAATTCTTAAGTTGAAAAAAGGTTGAAGTTCAATTTTTGAAAGATCTTCTTTTGTTGGGCAATTAAAAGACATCAAAGAGGCTTACACCCATTAAAATCTTATCATGCTTCGACATGCTTTATTTAAATTGTAGATAGCTGGAAAATAATGAGTAAAGAAGAAAGAAATTAACAAGTGATTATTCCTGCTTGTGAATGCATCAGCTGAAATAGACATTTGGTTTATATTTAGAAGCAAGTTACAATTTCCCACTGATAGCATAACAGTCAGCTGTCAATCACTGATCTCAAGTGTTACTAAAAATAGATTTAATGAAAACCAGTCATGCACTGTAAAGTGATTACTAAGAATAGGAAGAATTGAAACAATGTGCTTTCCATCAGCCAGGTCAAAGTGGAGAATGGCAAGGTATTTAACCATGTTTCTTTGAAGAAAAAATCATAAATAAACTTTTGTACAGATAAGCACTAATTGACCATGTATCTTGGAAAGTAAAAATAGCAAGCTAGACTGACTCATAGGTTGTAAACTAAGTTTTTATTACACACAGACACTTTGTAATATGTTTCTTCTTGAAGTTGTGTGGGATGTTTATTTCAATCTTATGATTGACAGCACAAACAGTTTTTGAAATACATTTCTGGAGGGTTGTATGGCTATTTTCAATTAAACTTTGCAAAAAATCTGATTCAGCAGTATTTTTCTGCTTTTATTTTCTGATTTGACTATACCTAAAAAAGTGTTTTTGATTTTAGTCCTTAGCCTTATTTATCGCTGGATATGCTTTTAAAAATGGTAAAATGATATAATGAAAATAAAAGCTCTATGCACTGAAAGAAAATAATATATGTACTGTGAACTTTTGCTGTATCACACAGTATGTTGAGCATACCTGTAGACAGGCCAGGTGTGGGGAGGGGAACAAACATATATTCAATAGAAATTCCTGGCTATGGGCCTGTTACAATACAAAAAGGAAAACTTTTTACCAAGTAGGTATAACATTGTTGCAATATATTTTTTTCGTTTATTGAGAAGATGTGAATGTGTTTATCTATATGGAAACAACCAATACAGCTAATACAGATTTATGCATATTAGTGAATTTGAAGTTTTTTAGTCATTGAAGGAAATGAAATATTTATCCATACTTATTAGTGCCATTACAGAAAATATTTGTTATCAGATTAAATCCGAAAATGGCAATAGGTCAAACAGGCAAAATTAAGGGCGGGGTCAGTCATGATTTAAGTTGTAGGAGTAGAAATTGGTTTATTGTCAGATCAGGTAAAATCTTTTAAAGATTACTAAATATGTATACTAATTTGGTAAATACATTTTACCTACTGTAAATTCAGAAATTATTGCGAGGTTTTAATTATTGCGACAAATGCGACAGAGTTGTTAACGCAATAATTTAAACTCGCATTTTGCAATATTTAATATGAAATAAACAGGATTTTTCTCAAAATCGTAAAAATTAAAATCGCATTTAAGTCTAAAATGACAAAATCGCAATAATAAATGCACGCAATAATTTCTGAATTTACAGTATTACCTTGGCAACATATAAGTTAATTTATTGCTGATGAATGTAAATATATGACAGATATGTAAACAGGTATTGTTGAAGTTGTAGTTGGATATTATGATGTGTGATTTTGTAGTTGTATATACACTGCATTGGCCATGAGGAGTAACTGGGAGGAAAAGAATTTTTACAATGAAATATCCCTTCAAATAAATTTGACCTCTTTAGAGGATCAGTATCAAGGACAAGTTAAACCTAAACATAAGACATTGTAAATTTCTACTTGAAAGCTAGAAATTTTAAATTTAAAAGATGCAATTAGTAATGGTATCTTACAAGGTTTTATTTTCCATGAATTAACCAAAATATACCTTCTCCTTGAACCTCGAAATGGTTAACTTAGTTTGATTGATTGTTTGATTGATTGTTGGTGTTTAACGCTACTTTTCGTACTAATGGTCATATTGTGACAGTCAGTTTTTATTGGTGGAGGAAGCCAAAGTGCTGTGAGAGAATCACCGATCTCCAGCAGGAAAACTGACAATCCTAACCAATAAAGATTGAAGTCAACGCACCTGTTACATGAGGGGTCGGAACTCACAACCTCAGTATTGACAGGCTTGGGATACAGTAGATGCTCTACTTAGACCACTCAGCCACTGAGGCCCTGAAAAACTTATTTGGAAATTTAATTGCATAATTGTGATAGGTATAGGTAATCCTGTAGATACTGTTGGTATTTTGTTAGAAATAGCAGTTATTTAGGATTTTTGTGACACCTCATCTTCCTCCTTAAGGAAAGACAAAAATATGCTTTGTTAGAATCTAAATGTATGCTTCTTTAATATCATTTAATTTATGTTAATCTTTTGTTTAACCTCTTATCCTTACTAAATTTCTTTTCTTTTCAGCTACACAAGAGTGGTAGTTCACTACCCATATATGGTTTTCCTTGTCGTCTTTGTTGTTATAGCCACCTGTTTAGTCTTGTCTTTGACCCTTGTAGAATTCCCTACGTTTGGTAACCCACTGGATGTGAGTATGATTATGTTATATCAGTTTGATACGCATCATGTTCTGTAAGTTTTAGAAGTTTTTGTCATTTAGTAAGAAAAATTAGTAATCTATGCAAATACCAAAAACTAGACTAAACAAAATACATATTCGATTATGTAGGTGACAATACTTTAATGCAATCAATTATCCATTTACTGTACTGTCTTTTGTTTCTATCCTTTTTGAAGAAGAAATTATTGTTTTTCCCTGTCCTTATGTCTGTCCATCACAAAAGTTCTCTCACATTGATCAGTTTATTTAGAACTAGGGTTCTAGCTATGAATGAGATGAATTGGCTATTCTGTTTAGACATTTTAGGTCATATAGCTCCTAACGTTGTGGATTATCCACACATCCCTGGCATTCAAATGTTTAAGTTTGATTAAGGTTATTCCAGAGTATATGAAATAATGAGATGTGGTACAGGCGGATTCAGACAGAGGTACACATGGCACACTCTCCCTAAAATAAGAAAAAAAGTCCTTTATAGGTAAAATTAGTCAAAATATGGTCGGCTAACACCTAAACCTAAGTGTATGATTGCCAATGAAACAACTTTTCACTAGAGACCCAATGCCATAGATCTATAGGTCACTGTATGGCCTTCAGCAATGAGCAAAATCCATATTGCATGGCAAGAATCCCATGCTTTGTTTAGGTTAGAGCATTCCTGATACTGGTAAATCCAGAAAAGTTTTTCATACACACAAGATAAAGCTTTTATTTCAATTGATGCAACAAAACTTACATTGTTATTTTGATATCATGAGACATTTACAAATCTTTAACCAAAAATGTTGGTGATATGATTTCAATATTGTCTCATTGAAGTTAAATAATACGTGTATTAGATATTCTTTTTTCAAAAGGAATAAAACCACTAATTCATAGCCCCATTGCTTTCTATGTTAAATTCTGCAATTTCAAGCATTAATGGCTACTTTGTCTTAAAATCAAATAAAGTAGCAGTCATTTCATGTCAAAACTATACCTTATTCTAAATTGTGCTGAAAAAATCAACATACCTTTAATTGCATATTAGAGCGCACTGGTTCCCGGAAGTTTGGTAGTACAAAAAACAGGTACTTCCGATCTGAACAACTGGGCAAATGTGCCCTCCTATTATAATTTCTTATATTTTTTTTATTATTCAAAATAAACTTTCAACAAGGTTCCTACAGTGATCCCAAATCCTTAAGCTTTCATTTGATACCAAATTTACCTAAATATTTTACCTATTGACAAAGTTACAGCTATGCGTAGGAACTATTTTGTTTAAAATATGTTCTACTTTCTTGTATGTTCTTTCTGACCGGGCCCGAATTAGTGGTTCTATACCAAAAGAAGATTGTCACACTTACTTAATAGGAAAGCCATAAAAAAAGAAATTCTTATTAAATATTTGGTTCATCTCACCCTTTCAGTTAGTTTGGTGGAGTTGTTCTCAATTCTTTCTTTATATTTTAGGTGGCATGAAAGTTTCCCACCTTTGTAAAAGTCTGAAGTGTTAATTATACCTCATACAACAACGTTTTGCCCTAGCTGTCATTAGTTCAGCCCTTCATGTCTATTTGCCCATCAATTTTTTTCTGGGCATTTGATTTACAAAATGATTGTTTAGAAAGATTAAATAGCTAATATGATAAAAGGTAATGATGACATGTTCTTCCAAATAAAAAAGTAGAGATTGACTGTGAGATTACAAGTTGCTTTATGTCAATTGTCCAACATTATGTGCACACTTTAAATTCAGAACTCATTGTATTCATTTATTAATGCGAATGTTTTACTATCTACAATAATACAACATTAATCAATGCTTTGGAATACTATTACTAGCAGAAATATAAATGCTTTGTCTCAATGTCTTGATGCCTATCCTTTAAAATATTAACTTCCACAAAAGCATCACAATGATTTCTAAAGTTCCAGTTAGGAAAAGAAGAAGATAGAAAGGAATAAAATTATTTTGTTCAGGTTTTAATACAGTGCACTATTATCCCTGCTACAACATAATTTATATTTGGAGACAGCTGCAGGGAAATCTAATTTTAGAAGAATTTTTTTGTCAATTTAATCAAAAGAAAATTAGGACAATTACTTTTGGTGAGGTTGTCATTACAATTGGATCTAATTTTCTTCCTAAATGTTCATTCAGAATCAAGTTGAATCAGGCATTAGGTGACCTCATTCCATTTTTAACTGAAATGGCACTTTATTACCAGACTGAAGTACATTTATTTCAATTATAGATGGATAGATCATTAAAATTTAAACCTAAAAACCTGGAAACATACAGTAGTTCAGACAAAGATAATTACTAAGTCTAAAAGCAGAGACATCCAATGTAATACATATTTCTTGGACTACTGGTCAGGGTATTCTAATTTCACGAAAACACAGGGATAACTTTTATGTTTTAATGCACTTTTTTTAACTAAACATAAAGTATTTATGTGCTAAAAAGCTCCATCTATTTTGAACATATGTGTACATAATTGAGCACATGCAATTATGTACACTTCAACATTAGCCTTTACTTTCTAAATACAATAGAACAAACACAAGTTTGGATACTGAATGGCGCAGTGACCACCTTAAATTTTATTCTTTTATACAATATTATCTGCCTTAAAAGTCCAACAAAACAACACAAGATACACTGCCTGGCAGAATCTTGAACAATGTCACATTCTGTAATAAAATAATCTACAAAATAAATATAACATAAGTAAATACTGTACTATATAAAAACTGGAATACAAAAATTTTTTGTAAAAAAAACAAAAAAACTTCTACCTTTATATACTCTTTGTGCCTTTGTGTGGTCACTACCCAGTCCTCGATAACTATAAACGATAAACGATAAATTCATCCCACATACTGCACATAAATTCATTTTCCTCATAAAAAAGAATACACCAATCTTGAGTTGTTTTTTATGAATGAGTAAAAATGTTTGACCCAAGGTCAATCTGTGTAAATGATGTCATTGAACAATCTATTCTTACTATGATGTAATAACATAAGCATTTTGTTATAGGAAATGTACAGGAAAGTGCACAAATTTGAATTTAGTTTACTTTGGAACCCCTACACTTCATACTACAAAATGTTTTTGAGAAGCAGTGGACATTCGATCAATTTAATATAGCTAAAATTGGTCATTTCTTCCATTATAAAGATTTGGAGGCTTGTTAGAAATAAATGTTGTTTCAGTTACACACTACCCTATAATAATGATAATCAATACACATGAATGCAAATATTCTCAGTTGTCTCCCTTTTGCTTTGTATTTTCTCTTCAATCACAGAAAATATGCAGAAGAAAGTATAGAATTATATCACTTAAAACATGTGGAAGACATATTATTTTTGTCATACATGTATTTGCCTGTTAGGCACATACATTTGTTGCCTCAAATTTTCAATCATGTTACATTGAAATGGAATGACACTTCTAATTATATCTTGGTGTGCACCATCAATTGAGTGTTCAACCAGAATGAAATTTATTTGAAGTGGAGGGTATTTCTCTTGGCAAAGTCTATTATATTCCTACCTGGCATAAGGAGAAGGGGCTTGTTATTGCAAAATCTATACTTTACTAAGAAGGAGAAGAAAAATTGACAGAATTTCTTCATACTGTGTGTAATTGTGCACATTATTTTTATCACATGAAGCTTAAAAGACCATGCATTATCAATTGGCTTCTGTTTACCATTTGATAACTTTTCACATTTTAATCTTCTCTGCTGAAACTAACAAGTCAGTGTGGACCATACTTGAAAAGAAAGATGTATATGTTTGTAAGATATTTAAAAAACAAAATGATTTGATTACAGTTAGATTAAAGCTTGTTTGCAAGAAGTAATTATCATACCTCCACTCCATAGAAGTAAATATACAAGGTCCATCTAGGGACCAACCTGCCACAATATGAATGATTAACATAAGCACTATCATGACTATGGACATTTTTAGAATAAAGTTAGGGCCAAGCCCAAAATTTAGTAGCTGAGGCTATTTTGCCCTGCTTATTGTTCACCCTGGTATACTGGTTTACATCTTTTTTTGTCCATCCCTCCCAGGGTATTTTTCAAAACATTTTTCTCAGGAACTGCAAATCAAGGCTCCCTGAAATTTGGAATCAAGTTTCACGTGATCATGTTATATTATCATGTGATTTTACATTATGGCTAGGTTTGAAATTTTGTCCTATTTATGAAGAACTTCAATTCAGCTGTCTGAAATTTGCTGTCAAAAAGAGGCGAAAGATGCCAAAGGAATATTCATACTCACAAGTCGAAACAAACCGACAATATCATGACAAAAAACTAAAAACGACCAAAAGACAAACAACAGTATACAAAACACAACTAAAGACTGAGCAACACAAACCCAACCAAAAACTGGGGGAGATCTCAGGTGCTCTGGAAGGTTAAGATCCTACTCCACATGTGGCACCCAAGCTTCATTTGAGCATCTTATACTCTGTGAAGTTTTCACATCAATCATAATCAACATCCTCTTTATCAAACAGTTGTGAGTTCTATCTCTGCTCATTGTGAGGTGTGGACAATCTTTATTGACACAGAGTGTCATTTTTCCTGCTGAAGGTCAGCTTGAGTTTGTGAGTTTGACTCCCATGTGGGAGTGGCAGGTGCTTTTGACTCTGATCTTAATTGACTAGGATTGTCAGTTTTCCTACTAAAAATCAGTGGTTCTCTCCAGGTACTCCATCTTCCTCCAACAATAAAAAAAGGATGCCATGATATAGCCAAGATAACAGAAAGTGGCGTTAAACACCAATAAAACAGACAAACAAAATTTATGAAATATTTATATATTCTTAGACATAATTTCCATGTATGAAACTTTGTAGCATTTTTCTCAGGAGCATGCTATACCCTGTGTTTTTACATCATTGTATATTTAAAATCTTTTTAGTTATACATTTCCATTTATTTTTTAGGGATTTGAACCAAGAGGGACAAAAATTGGACAAAGACTCAATACATTTGGCAACATTTATGAGAACAAAGGAAATAAGCTTTCATTGCTCCCGTCCAACTTCCACTCTCTTCTTAAAGATATTGATGATTCTGATGCAGCTACCAATGAACAGAACCAAACAGATGTATTGTCTAAAAGAAGTACCAAAAATAATGATTATTTCTGTGAATTTTCTAGTAAGTTTGTTTGGTAAATATGGTCACAAAATCTGGCCATATTTAAGATCCACACAAAACTTCCCTTGTTAACTTACCTGGTAATAAAAGGTCAAGAGCTTTTCTTGTCCTTTTGCATTCATTGTCTAGAAATATATATACATGTACATGTATATGTACTGGGGAGATGTGATATGATTACCAATGAGACACTATACAACAGAGTCAAAATGACGTGGAGTTAAGCAATTAAAGGTGACAGTACTGCCTTCAACATAGTCCATACTGTATAGTCAGCTTAGCTGACTATACAGTATGAATATAAAATAATGTACATGTTTGTTGTCCTTCATCAAATATTTTGAAAATGAATTTAGAATTTAGATACTACTGGGCCATTTTTAGATCTGATTGAAATAGTTACATTTTGTTGTTATGGTACAAATCTTATTTGTTAAAAATGTCCCTGTGAGATAATTAAATCCTTTTAAGCTCAACTGGCCCTGATGGGTGCAGAATTGTTCAGAATGTCAAGATTTACCTACTGTCACTTTATACAAAAACTGTCAAATAATTCCTTGTAGGAATTATTGCCCTTAAAGTGACACAGTAAAGGGAAAAACTTTTATCAGTCGGCCAAGTACCCATCTTTGTGTTTTTATACACCCGTTTATGGGATGTATTATGGTATACCGTTGTCCGTCTGTCTGTCCGTAGTCAACATGTCCGACAATAATTCAAAAACGCTTTAACCATTTTGCATTAAACTTTGGTGAATTGTTTATATCTATTGACATGAGATCCCTTTCATTTTTTATACGACCGCAAAAAATTTTTTGTGGTCGTATATTGGTATGACGTTGGCGTCGTCGTCGTCCAGCGTCGTCGTCCGGCGTCGTCGTCGTCGTCTGGCGTTGTCCGGCGTCGTCCGAAGACACATTGGTTTTCGCACTCTAACTTTAGTTTAAGTGAATGGATCTTTATGAAATTTTACCACAAGGTTCAATACCACAAAAGGAAGGTTGGGATTGATTTTGGGGGTTATGGTAATAACAGTAAAGGAATTAGGGGCCAAAAAGGGGCCAAAAATAAGCATTTTTGTAACTTCCAGACATAACTTGTGTGTTAGTGTATGGATCTCTCTGACATTGTACCACAAGGTTCCATATCACTAAAGGAATGCTGGGATTGATTTTGGGGGTATTTGCCTCCAAATTTTAGGAATTAGGGGCCAAAAAAGGGGCAAAAAACAAGCATTTTTCTAGTTTCATGACAATAACTTGTGTGTAAGTGTATGGATCTTTCTGAAATTGTACTACAAGGTTCCATATCACAAAGGGAAAGCTGGGTTTGAGTTTGGGGGTAATTGCCCTAAACGTTTAGGAATTTGGGGCCAAAAAGGGGCCAAAAAACACATTTTTTTCTAGTTTCCAGACAATAACTTGTGTTCAAGTGTATGGATCTCTCTGAAATTGTACTGCAAGGTACCATACTACAAAGGGAAGGCTGGGATTGAGTTTGGGGGTGATGAATCATAATGGGGGTTCAAAAAATTTTGGGGGGGGATTTATTTTTTTTTCCTTTTTTTTCTTTTTTTCCTTTTTTGTTTCTTTTAAAATTTTCCATTTTAAGTTGGTTATTTCTTATTTATATTTAAAATCAAATAATAATGATATGGTAGGAGATACACACCAAACAGGATGTGTAAATTATTATATAATAAGTATTGTGCAATAGCAAGAAATTTTCAATTGCACAGTATTGCACAATAGCAAGAAATCTTCAATTGCACAGTATTGCGCAATAGCAAGAAATCTTCAATTGCACAGTATTGCGCAATAGCAAGAAATATCCAATAGCACAATATTGCGCAATAGCAAGAAATTGTCAATTGTACAGTATTGCGCAATAGCAAGAAATATTTAATAGCACAGGATTGTGCAAAAGAAGATACTTCCTATAAATTGCTTATTTCTTGACCAATTTCAATGGGGTTTTATTCTTGATTTCATGGGGTTCTTTAATATGCTGAATCTAACTGTGTATTTAGTTTTTGGATTTTGGGCCCCGTTTTTAAATTGGTCCACATTGAGGTCCAAAGGGTCCAAAATTAAACTTTGTTTGATTTCATCAAAAATTGAATTATTGGGGTTCTTTGATATGCCGAATCTAACTGTGTATTTAGATTCTTAAATTTTGGTTCCGTTTTCAAATTGGTCTACATTAAGGTCCAAAGGGTCCAAAATTAAACTTAGTTTGATTTTAACAAAAATTGAATTCTTAGGGTTCTTTGATATGCTGAATCTAAACATGTATTTAGATTTTTGATTATGGGCCCAGTTTTCAAGTTGGTCCAAATCGGGGTCCAAAATTAAACTTTGTTTGATTTCAACAAAAATTGAATATATGGGGTTCTTTGATATGCTGAATCTAACCATGTATTTAGATTTTTGATTTTTGGGCCCCGTTATCAACTTTGTCCACATTGAGGTCAAAAGGGTCCAAAATTAAACTTTGTTTGATTTCATCAAAAATTGAATTATTGGGGTTCTTTGATATGCCGAATCTAACCGTGTATTTAGATTCTTAATTTTTGGTTCCGTTTTCAAATTGGTCTACATTTAGGTCCAAAGGGTCCAAAATTAAACTTAGTTTGATTTTAACAAAAATTGAATTCTTAGGGTTCTTTGATATGCTGAATCTAAACATGTATTTAGATTTTTGATTATGGGCCCAGTTTTCAAGTTGGTCCAAATCGGGGTCCAAAATTAAACTTTGTTTGATTTCAACAAAAATTGAATATATGGGGTTCTTTGATATGCTGAATCTAACCATGAATTTAGATTTTTGATTTTTGGGCTGCGTTATCAACTTTGTCCACATTGAGGTCAAAAGGGTCCAAAATTAAACTTTGTTTGATTTCATCAAAAATTGAATTCTTGGGGTTCTTTGATATGCTGAATCTAACCATGTATTTAGATTTTGGATATTGGACCATAATAGGTGAATGTCCAATTTAAAATTTTTAAGTTCTTATACCACATTTAATCTGTGTTAGAAACCTATGCTGTGTCAAATATTTAATCACAATCCAAATCCAAAGCTGTATCAAGCTTGAATGTTGTGTCCATACTTCCCCCAACTGTTCAGGGTTCAACCTCTGCGGTCGTATCAAGCTGAGCCCTGCGGAGCATTTTATTATAAATTATAGATTTTACATTTCTGAGTTATGGGGTTTTATTCATTAAAAAAAGGGGTATTTTCCAGTTTTTGGACAATAACTAAAAAATGCGTTGAGCAGTTTTCATGAAACTTTGGTGGCCAGGTTATATCTATTAAGATAAACTCCCTTTAGTTTTTGTCTTGCCTTGACGGAGTCAAAAAGCGTGAAATAGGTATGCTGTTTCCAGTGTCGGCGGCGGAGGCTGTGGCGTCAACAATGTATTAAGTTTGTGATTAGGTCTATTTTATGGTGAACCACCAGTGGTAGGTCAGTGATATTTGGTATGCAGTTGTATCAGCATTGGGACATTTCATTTCCATGGAGATTATTTGGCCCTGCCCCCTCAGTCATGGTCTATTGACTTTGAAACTTTTGCTTAGTTTACATGTATTAGTTTGTGATTAGGTCAGTTTATGAGGAACCATTAGTGGTAGGCCAATGTTAATTGGTATGCAGTTGTATAAGCATTAGCACATCTCATTTCCATCAAGATTATTTGACCCCGCCCCCTCAGTCATGGTCTATTAACTTTGAAACTTTTGCTTAGTTTACATGTATTAGTTTGTGATTAAATCAGTTTAAGATGAAGCGCTAATGTTAAGTCAGTGATATTTGGAATGCAAATTTCTTGGCATTTGCAAGACTCGTTTCCATGGAGATTATATAGCCCCACCCTGTCATCATGGTTCATTGACTTTGGAACTTTTACATAGTTTACAAGTTTATGTTTGTGTTTAAAGGGAACGAATAATAATAAGTCAATGGTATTTGGTATGCAGTTGTATTAGCATTGGCACATCTCATTTCCATGGAGATTGTTTAGCCATGTACATTCAGTCATGGTCTATTGACTTTGAATATTTGCATAACTTACATGTTAAAGAATTGCTATTTTAATTTCAACATTTGCATTATCAAAATTACAAAAAGGCGAGACATATCTCTCTGTTAACAGTTTATTCATAAATTTCTGATATGACATTGAGAAGTTATTGAACTTATTCTTTGAAAAAGCGACGGGTGTATCATGCGCTCATGGCACAGCTGTTTATTGTGGTTTGATACTACCAGGGATTGACCTACATGTATTACTCAGTATGAGATCAATGATTTGGCAGCATACTATATGATTTTTTTGGCATTTTTTGTGATTATCTTAAAAACTATAATAGTTGAAGCAAAACTGTACTGAGCAAACATGATCAGCAAGACAAGATTTACAAAATAGTTAATTGAGATAAATCATCAATTGACTCTACATGGGGTTTTTCTCAGAGAATGACAATTTTTTAAAAATGTTCTTGAGGTGGATCTTGATCAAAACTGGTCACAATCATATTTCCTTTTTGAAAGATGACTGCCATTGTTGCTTAAGATTTTGATGGTGCATATTTAAGCCAGGTGAATGATTCCAGCTTCTCTGAGACTCTTGTTTATAATATGTTTCCTGTTTCCTATAATTCAATATATCTGAATACTACCGCACAAAAATAAACGCATTAAAATAAATAATGAAAATCCATTAATGAATTGGTTCTGTTCAGAGATTATATATCTTAAAGTCATATGAAATTTCAAATTTAAAGAAAAGTTGAATATGTTTTATGATCCTAAATGACTAAGTTTTACTATAAAACAAGTGTATGTGAACTTTCTTGTAAAAGAAAAATCCTTTATATTATGAAAATCTTCATAAATGAACTGCTATTGAATTATTGTCTTCTCGTACTCTTATTCACCAGTATTTTCCTGTATTCAGTGATCTTAACTATGAGACCTTTCGTTAGAATTTTGGCCACTGCATAGCACAAGTGTGAGGGGAAAACCGTGATAAAAGAGTGTAAACAAACGTGCGCTGGAATGTAAAAAGTAATTAACTGGTTCTTAAAGAACAAAGCAAATACACCTAATCATTTAACAACTGTTAAGGAAAAGTTTAGATAACAAATGGGAACACATGGAAAATATAAAAAAAAAAATAGCATGGCTTTATCAATTCACTTATTTTTCATGTGCTCCACATTCTCTATGTTGATTGTTTATCAATGTCATGATCCGGTAAACTTCGGCGACAAACTCGAAAGTTAAATAGCTTGTAATCAACAACCACTGAATGAATTATTTTTGTCGATTTAAGTTATAGATTCGTAATGAATGTTAAAAATGTGCATACAGAACTTAGTTTAGTTTATATGCATGTTTTCTTACATATATTTCGATGTGCCCCGTGCTGTCTATCATTTGTTGTTTAGTTTTATATGTATTGTCTATCATTTGTTGTTTCGAAGTTATTGGTCTTTTGTTGGGCAATGTATGACAAATATATGTTGAAAAACCTCACCCGTAATTATAAATTATGTAATTCTTTGACCGCTTCCGACAAGTGTAACTTCAAGGCATATTTTAGCGGCGATCAATGTCTTTCAAAATAACAAATAACTGCACTTTTCTTGTATCCCTGGTGCTTTCGACTGGAGAACCGTTGTACACAAGCATTGCACAAGTTGGCACTCTGAGGCGGGTGGGGTGCAAGAAGGTGAACTGTGGTTTATTTTTATCAATAGTACCGCTTAAGTCGATGCTAGGGGCCGTCTTGACTTTGTTGTAGGGTATGAATGATTCATTCATTGTTGAAGACCCTACGTCAACTGTCTAGATGAAGAATAGGAATAAAAGCCCTGTTCATTGATAATTTTCTATGTTTTCAATGTATTGTGTGCGATTTTGTCCCATGTACATTTACTCCATATCCTTTCATTTTCTATGTATTGGTTCAATAATTTCAATGACATTACAAATACAAGAAACTCGTTTCATATGACTTGAAATATTTTATTCCTTTTTTTATTGCAGGTCAGAAATATAGTCAATTTGCACATATTGCCTTTACTGCAGAGGACAGCTCTAATCTCTTCACTGCTGAAAATATACGACAGATGTGTTACATAGAAGAACAAATTATTCGAACCCATTCCTCCTTTAAAGAATTGTGCTTGACTAAAGCTAGCAATGATTGTTGTCCCAGTTGGTCACTAGGAAACTATATATCTAGGCTGTCACATAAATCAAATTGCTCACAGATTACACAAGAGGATGTAAATAAGGTGTATAAAACTCTTGATAAATGCTCAGCATACTATTTTAATTACACTTTGGAACATGATTGTGAAGCTATGAAGCGAAGTGGAAGAGTTTATTCCCGTTGTAAAGGCATTCCAAGAAAGTGTATACGTTTAAATGGTGTCTTCAATATTTTACATCATATTACCGACATGAATTTTATACCAGAAAGTGCCAAACAACACACAAAACCTTTTTTACGCTATGCTATAACCTTTTTACCAATTTCTTACAGCATTGATACAGTGGAGTTATACAACCACATTGAATCATGGGTAGGATCAAGCAATCAAAATATCAAAATAGCAGGGATAGATTTTGGTATAAAGTACACGCTGTTTAGTGAATACCTTTTAAAAGATACAATTTGGATAATTGGTGCTATCTGTATAATTTTTATACTAGTATGGATCTATACAGCCTCCATCTTTGTTACATTTATGACATTTGTTGTTATTGGATCTTCCTTAGTTATGTCTTATTTTCTCAACCAGATTATTTTCGAAATCAAATTTTTTCCATACATGAATCTTGTTACTGCTGTTATGGTTATAGCTATTGGTGCTGATGATGTTTTTGTATATTGTAAAGTATGGCATTTATCCAAATCTGAGAGAAACAATGGAACTATGGAGAAAATAGTGCATGATACACTCCATCATGCCACCTTATCGATGTTTGTTACCAGTTTAACTACTTCAGCTGCTTTGTTTTCAAATGGTGCTAGCTCAATCACCGCCATTAAATGTTTTAGCATCTATGCGGGGACAACTATATTATGTAATTTTTTAATCATGATTACATTAATTCCTGCCACTCTTATTATCAATGATAAATGGTGCAATTGTGAGAGCTGGTACAATCCAGAATTTTCATCAAATAAAAACGTGAGTTACTTTTTATGCAAAATACCATACAAAGTGTATCATTCTATATCTGATTGGTCAAGGATATTTTTTGAAAAGTTGCTGCCTTTTATCATAGTGAAGTTTAGACATATATGGATATTTGTACTAGGTGCTTTAGGCATTGGAGGAGTGGTTGTGATATTCTTCTATCCTAAGCTCAAACTACCATCATCAGATAAATTTCAAGTTTTTTCATCCAATCATTTAATTGAAAAATATGAATTCCAAATAAGACACAATTTCCGATTTGAAAAATCTAAAGATATTGAAGAATTTACCTTGTTGCCTTTGACATTTGTATGGGGTGCATTTGCAACAGACAAAGGAGACTATTTAAATCCAGCTAGTCGTGGAAGTTTGGAATTCGACAAAACATTCAATGCAATTACTCCAAGTGCTCAAACATGGTTGTTGCAATTTTGTAATAAACTGAAAAATACTGATTTTTATCAGGAGACACCAGGATATCAGCTCACAAATTGTTTTTTTGATAAATTTCGTGATTATTTACAAAAGCCTTGTCTGTTTGTAGATGATTTTCCATGTTGTAATAATACATATCCAAAATCAGAAGAAATTTCGTATTGTTTATATAAATACATTCCAATGCTCATGAATACTCCAGGTGTTCAGTACAGTCAGATTACTCCAGGCATAAGATACAAAGACAATAGTATCAGTCTTATTATTGTGGAATACATGAGCAATGTACAGTTTTCATTTTCTTACTCAAAGACCAAAGATTTTTATACTAAAGTTAACAGCTGGTTTACTCAGGAACTTCAATCAGCACCACCCGAAATGAAAAATGGCTGGTTTGTCAGCAACCTAGCTATGTTTGATCTCCAGAATAGTCTTTCAGAAGAAACACCCATTACCATGGGGATTTCTCTTGGTGTTGTTGCTGCTGTGATTTTTATAACTACATTAAATGTTTTCATCAGTATTTTTGCATTGATTAGTGTTGCATGTATTATGTTTCTCACCATTGGAACATTGGTGCTCCTGAATTGGGAACTGAATATATTAGAAGCTGTGATCCTTACTGTAGCACTTGGCATGTCAGTAGATTATACTCTTCATTATGCTGTAGTTTATCGATTATCTCCAGATATTGACCGTGAGAATAGAATTGTGAGTTGTGTTCATAGTATGGGAAGTGTCATCACTATGGCAGCAATTACCACATTCCTAGCTGGTGCATTAATGATGCCAGCCACAGTTTTAGTGTATAAGAAATTTGGCATCTTTCTAATGCTGGTCATTTCTGTAAGTTGGACTTATTCAACAATCTTTTTCCTTTCATTGTTATGTATTTTTGGTCCAATGGGTAATTTTGGACAATTCAATTGGCCAACTTGTGAAGTCTGTGTTGCAGCTCCAGAGGAACATCAAGATAAAACTCGATATACTATTTCTGAATTATCCTCAACAAGCACATATCCTCACACAACCAGTACAGCCACAACTTCAACAAGTGAGTCAAGAGAACTTGAATCTATATCTGACGATCCAATAGACCCTTTTCCTCTACCTCAACGAAGAAGATCAAGATCAAGAGGTCAGTATCATGAATATATGAAAGCTCGTACAAGGAGTGACAGTCCTGAAGAACTAAGGCCTGGAAGAACTGAAGGTTATCATTCCAGAAGAGGAAGTCGTGTAAGATTTTCTATAGGAAGTATAGAAAAAACAAGTCCCAGTCATGAAATTGATACTGAACCAAAACGATATGGTAAAAGAAGATCGGTGGCAGAGGATTCAGTATTTGAGGTATCAGAGGAATCAATGTCCTCTCCAGTAGAGGGCAGTAAAACAGAAGTTCATTAATCCTACTGTACCATCATAAGAAAAGTTTTCTTTGCTTTAGGTATCAATTTTTCCATCTTATAAATGGGAATCTGATAACTTTTTACATTTGTTTTTTTTTTTTATATTCAAAGGTCTAAAATGTTTATATTCCAAAGGTTGAAAGTGTTACATTTTCTTGTGATGGTAGGAATGTCATTTAATATTTGTTAAAAAAAATTTATAGTGGTCTATTATTTCAACATTTTTATATCTGACTCAGGCTTATTTATTATGAAAAAGTTTTTGCTTATTGATAATTTTATTTTTATCAAAAGTATGAATATTAGTCATCAATGACTTACAGTTAAATAAATTGTTGATTTTTGTGAGAAAAAAATTTGCATAATTTTGTAAGAATTTTTATCTGCTTGTAGCTAAGCATCTCTTTTGAGTGAGTTTGAAAGTTTTAACTGTAAATGGTATAATCATGTATCAATTTAAGGAATACTTAGTGAAGGTATTCTCTGTTTATATTTTTTTTTTAAACTCTATTGACAACTTATGTAGACAACTGTTTAGAATATCTGCATGATATGCTTATTATGCTTTTTGCATTCATTGTTGATCAAAATTATAAAAAAAAAACAAAAAACAGAAACTCATTTAAAAAGTTAATAGTTTTTCCTATAAAATTATATCAAAAATACTGATATCCTTAATAACCATAGATACCAAAACCATCTTTAGTACTGTTAATAATAATTAATTAGATATTAAATAATTAGATGTTATTGTTGAACAATATATAGGTGGAACATCTTTTTGAAAATTTGCTTATAAATCACAGACTGTTTAAACTATTAATCTGATTTTCTTCTTCGAGACATTTTTCTGCAAAAAGAGCAATGCAGTTGAGTTATGATGTCAACATTAACCAGGGGAGGGGGAATGGTATATTGCAGTCTAGTGTATTACAATTTGTATTTGGTATTTGTGTTGTTTGGTTGCCATCTCATTGACACATACCCATATCTCTTTTTATTCATCTGTGTAACATTTTATATAGATCTAAATGTAATTTTATATGACAGCAACAAACTTTTTGCATCGTATAATGCTATGATGTCGTCTTCGTCAGAAGACACATTTGGTTTCCGGACAATAACTTTAGTTTAAGTGAATGGATCTCTATGAATTTTTACCAGAAGGTTCAATACCACAAAAGGAAGGTTGGGATTAATTTTGGGGTGATGGTACCAACAGTTTAGGAATTAAGGGCCAAAAACAAGCATTTTTGTAGTTTCCGGACAATGATTTGTGTGTAAGTGTATGGATCTCTCTGAAATTGTACCACAAGGTTCCATATCACAAAGGGAAGGCTGGGTTTGAGTTTGGGGTTAAATGCCCCAAATGTTCAGGAATTAGGGGCCAAAACCAAGCATTTTTCTAGTTTCCAGACAATAACTTATGTTTAAGTGTATGGATCTCTCTAAAATTGTACTACAAGGTTCCATTCTATAAAGAGAAGGCTGGGATTGAGTTTGGGGGTAATTACTCCAAAAGAGGGGGTGGGATTTTTTTTTCCAATTTTTTTTTTGGGGGGGGGGGGGGGGGGTCATTTTTTTTCTACAAAATTTTTGATATTTCAAATTTTTGAAATCTTCAATTGCACAGTATTGCACAATAGCAAGAAATCTTCAATTGCACAGTATTGCGCAATAGCACAGTATTGTACAATAGCAAGAAATCTTCAACTGCACACTATTGAGCAATAGCAAGAAATCTTCAATTTGCATAGTATTATGCAACAACACAGTATTGTGCATTAGCAAGAAATCTTCAATTGCACAGTAGCAAGAAATCTTCAGTTGCAAAGTATTGCACAATAGCAAGATATCTTCAATTGAAAACAAATACTAATATTTTAACCAATTTCGATGGGATTAATTAAGTCTTTAATTTTTGGGGGTTCTAACCTTGTATAACTTTGGATATTGGGCCCCATTTTTAAATTGGTCTACATTGAGGTCAAAAGAGTCCAAAATTAAACTTTGTTTGATTTCATCAAAAACTGAATTATTGCGGCTGTATGATTTGCTGAATCTTATTGTGCATTTAGATTTTTATTTTGGTCCCTGTTTTCAAATTACAGTCAAACCTGAGTAAACCGGACCCTGAATAAACCGGTTTCCTGTCCATTCCGGCCAAAAATTAAAGTCCCATTTTTTCCCCTTCAAAGTCTTTGTTAAAATACCCTTTGTAAACCGGACCCTGTGTATTCCGAATTCTGGTCTAATGATGCGTTTTGTATTAATGAGTTTATAGCTAACAATCAGACAGAACTTTTACATGCAATATATCGGACGTCACAAGTCATTAACTTCCGATCAAAATGGAAACCTGAATAAACCGACCCACTGTCCAAACCGGCCCTTTTTCATAGTCCTGTAGCCGGCCGGTTTATACAGGTTTTACTGTAGTTCATATTAAGGTTTGAAGGGTCCAATATGAAACTTTGTTTGATTTCAACTAAAATTAGATTATTGGTGTTTTTTTATATGCTGAATCTAACCATGTTGTTCGATTTGACCACATTTATTTTGCGTCAGAAACCTATATTATAAAAATTTGATCACAATCCAAATTCAGACAGTATCAAGCTTGAATATTGTGTCCAAACTTGCCCCAACTGTTCAGGGTTCGACCACTGCGGTCGTATCAGGCTGCGCTCAGAGAAGCATTTTATTGACATTTTGTCTCTTTTTTTTTATTCCTTTAAACATGATTTAACGTGATATCTCCTTATTATTTAGACAACTTAAATCATGTATTCTGAGATGTTTTTCCATTTAAATTTTTATGCCCCTGCCGTAGCGCCATAACTGTGTTATGTGTTATGAAACTTATACACAATGCTTATTACAATAAAATACAGATCAAGTTTGAAATTGGGAGTGCGTCACTTTTACCGTTCTTGAGTTATGCCCCTTTCTAAACATAAAAATTGCTGAATTTTTCGTTTGCGTTCTCTAACTTTAGTTTGCCTCAACCAAATGTTATGAAACTTTTACACAATGCTTATTACAATAAAATACAGATCAAGTTTGAAATTGGGTGGCGTCACTTTTACCGTTCTTGAGTTATGCCCCGTTCTAAACATAAAAATTGCTGAATTTTTTCGTTTGCGTTCTCTAACTTTAGTTTGCCTCAACCAAATGTTATGAAACTTATACACAATACTTATTACCATAAAATACAGATCAAGTTTGAATTTTGGTGGTATCACTTTTACCGTTCTTGAGTTATACCAATTTACAAATGGAAAATTTGCTGAATTTTTCGTTTCTGTTCTCTAACTTAAGTTAGCCACAACCAAATGTTATGAGACTTATACACAATACTTATTACCACAAAACTCAGACCAAGTACAAATTTGGGTAGCATCACTTATAATTTTCTTCAGTAATGTCCCTTTACAACTTCATTATGATATGCAAGTGGGGGCATCATCTGTGTCCCATGGACACATTCCCCATTTATTTAAATAAAGTTTTCATTACAGTGTTACTGATGTCAACTTGAACTCAAAAGTTCAAATATTTCAAATATTTTTTTTCAAACCAAAGTACATGTACAGTAATGCAACAAATACCTATAACTTTTAATACTTGAATTAAGCCTATCACAACTAACCTACAAGAATGAACTGCTGGTTTCATCAAATTTAATCTATTTTTCTAAGGGTCTAAGAAAGCAGCATCCATGATAATGAATTGTATACTACTATACTGCAAATCTTCAATATTATTATTAATATTTCTTTCCTCAACCACTAGCCTTCAATCAGTTTTTTAAAAGCATGTCAATGATTGTTAACAGATTAATTTCCACAGAAATATCAAGGGATTTTTTTTATCTTTAATTTAAGTACAAAATTTACATAAATAATACATGTACCATCATTATAAAGGAAACTGAGAGAGGACATTTATTTTTATTCAAAAAATTTCTTTACATGTAAGAATTTATATTGTATGAAATCCATGTTAGTTCATATAACTGTAAATAACATGTTTGAATAGTCTGTAAGTAATGTTTTTATAATGTAATGGTGAATTATTGTTGTAGATGGTACTTTACTGTTCATCTGTTTAATTCTTCATCTAATAAGATAATGTATACATTGTACTATTATTGTATTAATGGCTCAAAAATGGTATTTATAAAGCTCATCACATGTCATGGTTTATTTGTTAACATTAAGTGGCTGTACATTTTCTGAATGAATATGAATCAAGTAAAATGTATGTAGTCATATATATTGACATTCATGGCTGTGTATTTTTTAAAATAGAAATATGTAATAAGTCATGCTCAAGCTATTCTGATAAGTGCTTGCATGTTGTTTTTTTTTTTTCGAAAAATATGGTTTTTTTTTTGGTTTTTTTTTTAAATATATGAGGTTGATGTATTTATTGAATTAATTATTATGAAAGTTGCAGTTTGTTTTGTGCTGTTATTAGATCACATTGTCAAAAGGCCCTACAGGAGCAATGTACTATCAACCAAACATCCAGGAGATTTTAAAGATATAGACATTGTCTGAGTTAGCCTTTAGGCTTGAGGATTGAATCTGAATTTATTGACACTTGTTTAACTGAGCAACTTTATTATTTATGTAAGCCCCAGCAGAAGCACTATCAGACCTTATACATTATACATATGTGAATGTTTTTTTATATCATTGCTTCAATTGTAAGCCCATTTATATGATTTACTGATTCTAGAATTAACCATTTTCCTCCAGTTTAACTGGTATCTATTTTGGCATACCAGCCTATATTGATGCATCTTTTCTAAATCAACAGATATTGTCTCAGGGTTGATAAATCTGACGTTAGCTGTACATAAATTTTCTTTTCCACCAAAATATTTCATCTATAGCAGATTGAGAATCTGTCATACTGTCTTTGTAATTCTGTTGAGGATCTTAAGCTCTGTCTGACCTTATCCCTATTCAAAAATCTACAAACAAGGGAGCTAATTCTACTGCTTGAAATGAAGAAGAAACTGGAATGAATGTTCTTCCAATTAAACTTTAAATACTTTATGCGAATTTTTAAGCACAGTAATGGTGAAACTGGCATCAGATAAATGTAGAAAAATCAACAGAAATAAAAGTTTGTTTTGTTAAACTGCATTCTTATTCATAAAGTTCTTATTTGAAATGATAATGTTTAATAAAAGAAATCAAAGGAGTTAGTTAGGTTTATTACTTAGCTTTTTTCATTTCTCATTTAAATAGAAAAAATATTTGACATGATTTGATAAGGGTCTGAAAGAGATTTTGATATAGTGCCTTTCCATAGGGTTTGAATCAAACTTATAGTTAACAACAAGTAACTGTTTTAATAACCCAAGGATCTGATCTTATATTTTCTCATTTCTGAGACATAAACTTTCCTGCAACTAAAGAACAGAAACACTTTTTGTGATTATGTTAGTTTTTCAGTTGCTATTTATGATAGGTCAACTATATTATTTATATATCAATATGTCAGCATGATTTTGGACTTTATTTAAAGTTTTAATTGACTTCTTAAAAATATGATTGGTTTATCATAGGGCTGTATGGCTTTCATACATACATTTCATTAATTTAGACAAACACATTTTTTATTGTGATAAATATTTATTATTACTCAAACCATATGTGTGTGTATTTTTAACCATTACTTGAATTGCCTTTTTTTTGAAATGACCACCATTTAGGTATTCCACCAGTAAGGACTCTTTTTTTTAAGATCATATTCACATATTCAATTGTATTTGGACAACCTTATAGACTAAAATGTTTTTCAGTTGTAACTTGTGTTTGGGTCTGCTTGAGACATCAATTAACTCAATACAGTAAAAATGTGCACTCAAAATATGCATCTTATGCTGTCTGTTCATATACAAATAAGGATATGTGGTATGATTACTTTTCACAGTTTTTATATTGATGTTAACCTAAAAACTGTTTAGTTTGAAAATTGTTGAAATTTATTTTTATTATGATATTTTGTAATTCTATTAACATGTATTTTGCAGAGTTCAATACAACAGAGATTGATTCATGTTTGTCTTCTTAGATACCTCATGTTTTTTTATTTGGTAATCAAAGTTTACTTTATAAATATATCACTTGTAACATACAAATATATGTATCTGAAATAAGGCAGAATATATAAACACTTGATATGGGAGGTAAATGTAAAAGGCAACATGCCTCTTCTTTTCAATTATGTCAGTTTTAGATGTAAAGCTGAATACTAAATGTTGAGGACATGTTTTATACATCATTTGGACAATTTTAAAATAAAACCTCAGAAAATAGTCATAAACTACATACAATTTTGAAATTAAAATTGATAAAAAATATTCACAATTTATACCTAAAAAATTAAGTAAACAAGAAAAAGGTATATAAATCATCAATTTTATTTGCTTACAATTCATATTTATTTACACCTTGTTTTATAGTAAAAGTTTTTATGACCAAATCGTTTCGCCCCAATTTAACTGTTCCTGTTCAATTAAATCAGTATAATACTGCACCACCTATTGTTTTGTTATACAAGTACTGTTTTATAGAATTTTTTCCCCTTTCCTTAGTATCATCCATAAAAAAACTAAGGAAATTACAAATCAATAGAATTTCATAATATCCAGGCTCTATCTATATCCATAAATTTAAGGGTTTTTTGTATCCATTTTTTTTATTCAAATTAATTTCCTGCCACAATTGGTAAAATGCATTAATTCAATTTATTTCATAAATACAACTTTTTGATGGACTGTACAAATCCTCTAATGAACACTTCTTAAAATACTCAGAACTGTTAGTACTAGTCAGTGTGAGTCTTATTCATATCAGTAACCTAACATCATAAGTTGTCATATTCATATTAACAACACCTTCAAGCCATAAAATAAATTAAAAAGTAAATAGATGATCTAAACAATCTTTTTGCCAACTACAGATTTGATACTGTTATTACACACTTATAACACAAGTGGTTTCCCTTTGCCAATTGTAGACCGATTCTTTACCGAACAAATTGAGTTGCTGCCCATGCAAACCATGATAAGTTGAAAGTGAAATATAGGTATTTTAACCAATTTGAATAGAAAAATAAGTATTAAAATCAAAAGATTGTATGTGATTAAAAGATTTGAAAATTATACATATTGCATAAATTTCGCACATCTAAATTTTCTTTCTCTGTTTACTCTTTATTGGTAATGAAAATGTATGTCCCTCAGCAGGGAATTAATTCTTACAAATAAATCTCTAATAACAAAGTCAATTGCAGAGTTTGCAAATAGGCTATTGGTAGGTCAGTTTTGATGAAAGAACCTGAAATAACAACAATATATTAATTATCTATTTAAACTGTGCTTAGGAGATAACACATCTTAGATGGAAAAAATGGTAGAAAATTCTAAATTGAATAACACATCAAATGATTATGAATTTTGTATGTGTATAAACATGGCTTGACATTTTTATACTTTCATATTTGTTCAAACAGAAGGCATTTTTCGACATATTGTCCATTTTGTTATATATATTGTTGTGTATTGTATAACCCATATACATTTTATATTTATTTTCAAAAAGATTATTCTTCATATAGAGAGTTAGTTTATAATTCTTTGACTTGAAAAATTTTATGTGATTATTTTGTGAGATGGATAAATTAAATTCATCAGGTATCTAACCAATGTTAAATGAAAACTGTACATTCATACAACCTCTTGTTAGTTTTGTCAGGTGTTAAGTTGGAATTCTCCTTACTAGTAAGCTGATGATATCAATAATTGGAAGATTTTGAGTAAACATGATATATGATGAGGATGCAAATAAGGGAGCATAAATAGCAGCTGTGCAAATTTGAATTTAATAACGGTTTTCATTATGCTTTAATAGGTGGGTATCATGTTTTCCTGTCTGTGTCCCTCTATCAGTCTTACCCTTCGACTCGCTAATATCAGGTTAGTTTCAAGTTCATTACGATGCAAACATTTAAAAATATATGCCAAATTAGGGTTTTACTCTGATATCCTGCTTAACTGAAAATTTAAATGTGATATTTTGGACATATATTCTTGTTTAATCCCACCTGGAAGAGGTATATGTATAGTGATGCACAAGTCAGTCCATTTAAGTTTGGTTTCCAGATGATAATTGAAGAACTGCTGGGCCAAATCTTTTGAAATTTTTCAAATAATGCCATGGACCATAAAATACAGGTCAAGATATATTTTGGTGGTTTTGACATTTACTGTTCAAGAGTTCAGGCCCTTAGATATTTTTAAAATTGGGTTTTCTTTGATTTCTGTATAATAATAGAAAATACCACATGACCAAATCTTTGAAAACCAGAACACAAATTCATGTCATGGACCATAAAATAATGTCTAGTTTTGTTTTAGCGGTTTTGATATTTACCTTTCAAGAGTAATGCCTCTTGATTACCTTAAAAGTTGGTATTTCGAGATGATACTTATTAAAGTACCACCTGCCCAAATCTTGAGAAATTTGAACATAATGCCATGGATCTTAAAATACTGTTAATGAGTTATTTCCCTTTAAATTTAGATTTGTTTTGTGTTCCAAGCTGATAATGAAAGTACAGTTTGACAAATTTGTTACAGATTTAAACACAATGTTTTGAAACATAACATACAGGTCATGTTCAATTTGAGGTTTGCATTTACTGTACATGAGTTTCTGCTAGTAGGGATATCTTTGAACAATAGATCACCTCATTCTAGTTATTCTATTATTTTTATACAGCCAATTTTGGATGGTTCAGCCTTTGATATCTTAAGGAACCAATGTTAAATTTGAATTTAGTGTTTTACTATTTTTAATTTGTAGTCAATTAAACAATCTAGATGCACATTTAACAATAGTACCAGACATTTATTTCAATTATAATTCTATTCTTGACATAAATACTTCAGAAATTATGACAATATAGAAAACTGCTAACTGTTATCGTAGAAATTCTGTATGTCAGGTTATGATGACCTAGAAGGCTGGAAGGAGCAATTAAGTACACATCAAGAAGGTGCAAGTATAATGATTTTCTTTTTATATCATAGCTACTATTCATATATTGGAAATTTATTTTTTTTTAAATTAAGTAAAATTGAAATTTCATGTTTTGTTGATATTTGCAAGGTAAAAATAATTATTAATAGTATGGATAATACCTTACATTTAAATATAGCTATGGTCAATAAAGATTTAAGAATTCAAATTTGTCCGTTTTTATGGACTTCCCCTTTTTGAATTTGCCTTGGAGTTCGGTATTTTTTTTTTTAACTATTTCAAAAATCTTTTCATAATGAGTAAAATACTTCTAAAAAATTTGAACTGAATACAGTTATTCAAATAAAGGGGATCCAGCAGCTCTTTTTGCAGAGATTTTTATTTTCAGCCATTCTTTTCTGTTAATAATAACCACATTCATGGTTGCCAGAACATATGTATAGCTCAGCTGGCTTTTAATACCAATGCAAGCTTTTCTCAACGATTGTCTGTCATCAACCTTTTGTATAAATTTTAGAAACAAAACGATTTTTCTCTGAAAATGCAACTGTAGGTTCTGAAGATAGTTAAATCTTTTGCTATAAAGGATTTAACAACATTCGGATAGGTCATACATATGCCAAATTTTGGAAATATAATACACTGATACTCTCCTTTAATAATTTTGGGTGATGACCCAAAACAACCATACATGGCTTCCACCATTACTTAACCTGGAAACTGGATAAAAATAATTTTTGTTGTTGAGAAATCAAGTTATTAGCTAACTGCTACAAACTTTTGGAATATTGTATAATTTGAATTGTTGATTATCCCAACCACCGTAAAAAAAAAAGAAAACTTGATGAAAATAAACCAATTGAAAAAATTTGAGTTTAAGGTGAATCATGTTAAAGAAAGTCTTATTTGAAATCCCATATAACTAACCTCTTTCTTAATATTTTATGAATTTATATATTGTATTTTAGTATCATCAATATGCTGTTTATTTTTATTTTCCACTCTTATGGTAAATTATCAGGTTTTAATTTTGTTATTTTGATCAAATGATATATTTGTATTGTTATGTTACTGTTAATTATATCCTAATTCTGTTCATTTTAATATACAATCATGATCAAACTCTTCATTAATAAATGAATTAATTTTTCAGATTGATGTATTTATTTACCATGGAAGTATAGTTTTTCATACAGCTTAGATAAGTTTCCACAATGTCTCTTGAACATAAAGCCATTGGTGTATGACTACAGTATAACTGGTTTCAATAATGACATAAATCTAGCAAAAATCAGTTATTTAACACCCAATTACATATCCATATCATCCAAAAGCTTTCTTCTGTTTTTTGTTTTAACACTTGATGAGGGCATACATTTGGCTGTGCAGATGAAAAATTAATCAGTAATTCCTTTTATATTTGGACATTGAATCCATGACACATGTTGGGAATAATTTCGTACTTTTTTTTGTTAAGGTAATGGTCAGGAACTTTTCCTATCGAGGTAACCTTGTGAGAGCATAAATTTTTAAAGCATCCAATATATTTTTACAACATCATTATCTGACACTACTCCAAGGTTATTGAAAAATTGATAAATGTGTATTGTTCCCTTACAAATTGATAAATATGTAATGTCTCGTTATCCCCTTATATGCGTAACATATATCAGCTGCTGTATTTTAAGTATGGAAAAGTCAAACAATCATCGCTTCTACTGATGCCAGTTTTCTTTAGTTTAAATTTTGGGGTGAGCGTTTCTTAGTGAAGATAGATTTTATGGGTATATTTAAAATTGTTGAAAAAACTTATAAGCATATTATTTATTCTCTTTAACATCCAATATTCACTTGGTGAGGTTTCACTAACTTTCTTATGTTGACCCTGTGAAAAAATACATGGAAACTTTGTCAAACCTGTTTGAAGGCCAGCATTTAATCCAGTATACATAAGTTGGTAGTGAAACTGTTATGTGATTTTAAGGACGGTAAAGAATATATAATATTTATCTCATATTTAGCTCACCTGGCATGTAGATCATTTGGTCTTTGGTATTATTATTGTCATCACTTTGCACCCGTTGTCGTCAGTAAACGTTTTACATTTTCATCACTCCTAAAACCACTTTCCCAATTTTAACCAAATTGGGAAGGAATTTATATGGAAGATTCGCTACAAACAATGTCCATTCTGTCACAATCAGACAAAAAATCTGGCTACCAGAAGCAATCTGATTATGATTTGCCAATTTTCGCAAATCTTCTCTGAAACTTCAAGGCGAAGTGTTTAAAAAACAAAAAATAGGATTGATGATTTGGTAAACATGTACAAACTGTCCTCATTTAATGTTGATCCAGTGGCAAACATGGTGTGCGCACATGTCCCATTGACACCCTTTGCAAATCATATTTTTCTTCAAAACCACAAGGTTAATTCTAACACAATTTGTCTGGAATGTGTGAAAGGTTGACTACAAACAATCTGCATTTGGTTCCGATCGGACGTTTTTAGCGGCTGCCAAAGGCAAACTTAGTTTCTTTTTGGGCAAATTGTCGCGAAAATCTTGTTTACTGCAAGTCGATTTTTGTCGCAGAAAGCTCGACATATGGATAGTGATCTGGCGGCGGCAGCGTTGACTAACTTCTTAAAAGCTTAATATTTCAGAAGGTAGAAGACCTGGATGCTTCATTCTTTGTATATATATGTCTTATGATATGAAGTTTCCGTTTGTCATATGTCCATTGTCCTTGACCTCATTTTCATGGTTCAGTGACTACTTGAAAAAAAAGTTTTTTGTAATGTTAATTCCTATCTTATTATGAGTAATAGGATAACTATATTTGGTATGTGCGTACCTTGCAAGTTCCTCATGCCTGTCAGACAGTTTTCACTCGACCTCATTTTATGGATCAGTGAACAAGGTTAAGTTTTCGTGGTCAAGTCCAAATCTCAGATACTATAAGCAATAAGTCTACTATATTTGGTGTATGTAATGATTGTAAGGTGTACATGTCCAACTGGCACGTGTCATCTGACCTTGACCTCATTTTCATGGTTAAGTAGCAAAAGTTAAGTTTTGTCAGTGTTCAGCTTTCCTGGTTAACTTTGTTTCTTAGATACTATAACCATAGGTCAACTATATTTGATGCATGGAATGATTTTAAGGTGTACATGTCTGTCATGCAGGGTTCATCTGACCTTGACCTCATTTTCATGGTTCATTGGTCAAAATATAATTTCCATGGTTTGGTCTGTTTCTTTTATACTATAAGCAATATGTCATCTATATTCAGTGTATGCAATGATTGTATTAAAGGTGTACATGTATTTCCTGCTTGGTTTATCTGACCTTGACCTCGTTCTCCTGGATCATAATTGTTAATGTGATACTCGTAGTAAAACTTTAAATTTAGGACTATCAACATAAAATCAATGGTCATTATAGTAGGCGAGACATTTAAGCGTGTGCACTCTTGTTTAAAAACTTTATAAGATTGGTCATTGGTAGACTTGGTAAATAATTCTTGCGTTAAATGGTGATTGGATGGCAAACATGGTGGCTTAATTTTTCAATTAAAAGCCTTTGGAAAATAGTATTCATAATTTTCTCTAAAACTACATGGCCAATTATCACCAAACATGTTTTTATGGGACAAAAAAAGGTAGCAACACCTGAAATATGTAACAAGATCATGAAAAAGTCCCTAAATGATGACACCACCAACATAATCTCACCAGATTACAACACCAATCGGAAACGCTTCTGGGGCTTTATCAATAGCAAAATACATGGATAACAGTGAAGTAAAATCTTAAAGCGACAAGCGGCCTTACATACATTGTACTCTGAACCAACTGAAAAAGCGAACACCTTTAACAGCCAATTCTCATCTGTGTTCAACTCCAACAAACCACAAGGCAACCTAAAATCAATGGGTACATTTTCATTTCACAATTTGGCTAACATAAACGTCACAGAGGCAGGTGTACTGCTAGGTCCTCGCATATAATAATCAAATGGACCAGTTGTATTGTCAGACAGACTGATGACGTGTCTATGCGCTAAAATAGTGTCAATCTTTCTAGCATCCATTGATCACTGAGGGGCTATCCAAAAGGAATAGAATAAGACAGACGTAAATATATTCAAGAAGGGATCTAAGAAAATTACAAACCAGTCTCACTAAAAACAGTTGGCTGTTAAATGGTTGAACAGATAACAAGCAGCATCATGAGAAGCTTTGAACAACATATTATTTTAACACTACATAGCTTCCGTAGGGGGACGACTTTCTGATTTCAAAGCCCTCGTTAAGATACCACATAGAGGATTTATTTCGGGTTAATATTCATTTTCAAAATTATCCTCTCTTTCCCAAGACAATCAAATGGTCTTCCCCTAAACAGTGAAACATAACTGATTATCACAGTCCAGGAGCTTGCCAAAACGGTCAAAGACAACTAACAGATGTCGCACTTTGGATTATTCCCTCGATAAGGTACCACATAGAAAACCGATGCATAAATAACATACGACGGTGCAACCTATACAGAGCGGGATTAGTGATTTTTTACATGATATTGAGAGAACAACACGTCGTCCTCGAAAACGGAAAACCCACCAATGCAGCAGTCCAGTCTGGAGTTCCTCAGGGCAGCGTTCTAGGTCATACACTACTCCTGCTTTAAATCAACGACTCACCAGGTTTCAAAGTAAAAACAATCATCTGTTCGTCTTTTTGCCGACGAGTGCGTTCGGTACAAGTAAAACCAAACCAACGGACATTAAACTACTCCCAAGAAGACCTAGAGGCTGTACAAACATGGGAAAATAAATGACTGATGGAATTTAATCGAAACAAATGCAAAGTACAATACCTTCTATTGAGATAACAACATGTCGTCCTCGAAAACGGAAAACCCACCAATGCAGCAGTCCAATCTGGAGTTCCTCAGGACAGAGTTCTAGGTCATACACACAAGAGAACACCAATAAGACAACCATATAACAATTATGGACATATCTTTAAGGAAGTAGAATCGGCAATAATTTGGGAGTAAACATTCACCACAATCTAAAATGGAACACGCACAAAGTGGTGAGGAAGCCGACGACACAAGGGCATACTTTTACAGAAACATTTACTTGTGTCTATGCAAGACTGTGTCGCAATCCTTCTACAACAGCTACAATGGTCAATCCTACAAAACTTCGAGCTTTGAACAAGGTCATAATTATGTATTGCATTCTCATCCACCTGGTTGCAATACACATAACCTGCTTATTTCAATAGTACAATCATAAGAGGACACAACCAAACATATCATGTTCCATTTGCAAGAACGCAGCTATACAAATACTCGCTCTTTCCAGACACCAAACGATTATGGGATACTAGTAGCCTGTTATCATCTACTGTAGCCTGCAACTCAATCGACAACTTCAAGTTTGTGTTTCAGAACACTAAGCTGTGTTAAGAATGTGTTTGCGATTTTAAATTGTACTTATTGGTTTCAACTGCACTGTTAATATCTGTTTGTATTCATCACACGTCTGTTAGATAATACGCCAGACGGCGCACTGAACTGCATTTTGAAGAAGAATAAGGTTCTCTTTAAACTTTTTTTATTTAGTTCCGATCGGACGAAAACCATATACGCCAGAGGTAATCTTTGATTCTGACTGACAAATTTTCCAAAATCTCTGAAACTGCAAGGCGAAATGTGTTGAGACTTTACAGCTTTGGTGATATGTAGCCAGAATTGTGATTTTTGTTTGGGGAGTCTTGGCACTAGGGATAAGAAAAGAGGGATAAGAATCGCAGTACAAGATAAGGTTGAGAAGAAGGAATTATAACTAATCTCTCACAGGAATTTTTTCAGTAGTATATCTTGATTTTATAGAAAAATGCTTCCCCTTTTATCATACCTTTCATGTTTCGGAAGTAAATCATATATAGGTACATGTTGGTTAAGACGGGTTTCCTTTTCCATTTTTTTTCTTGATCAAGGATGTCGATAAAAAGAAGGAAGCATATTAACTTTTTTTAGGACATGTGTCCTTTTATAAGACTTCTGGTGTCAAATGTTATACAGTAATCCGGATATCATTACTTTAAAGGAAGTCTTACTAGTCTATAGAAGTACTGTTACCGCTTATGTCAGCTTTAGCAGTACAAATCCAATACACTTTGTATATATCAGCATGCATCTTTCGAAAACACTTCACAAGTTCAGTAAACATATCAAATGAACAAATAAATAAGTTAATTAAACCATGGACAAACTTGCCATTGCGGCATGCAACATTTTATAACTAGAAATGAATAATATATCTGGCGTCCTAAAATCTTCAGAAAAAAATTTCAACGTGGACTATCAACTATAATCATGCTCATGTCATGTCATTCGTCGTTTTTCTGTTGTGTTTGCAGTAATGGAAATGTGTAAACTTACACCCTTTCGTTAGTGTACTACCAATATAAAATAATCTGCACTGAAAAAATTCTAGAATGTCGATATGACTTTTCCAGGACATGACTATAGGTATGGGAAGGATAGTATGTTCTCTACTTCTTCCATTAAGTTCATCGCTCAGGTATCGGAGAAATCGAACTTACTACCGGTATATACAGATATGACGACAAGGGTAACGACTGTAAACTTAACAGAATCTGTATTTACAATTAAACTCAAAGCCGTCTGAATCTTCTCCATGTTCTAGATCCCAACCTTAAATGACTACTCGGGTGTTGGAAAAACAGCTGATTTATCTGATAGATATTTCAAATTCGTGAAGGTGAGCCTGTGGAAGAAGGAGAACTTGTGTGATTTGAACCTTGGCTGAGGAGTGATCACTGTTTGTGGTGTTTCCAACTGGGATTAAGTATTGTTTACTAGTACATAGACTGGATAATAAATGGTACATAATCCTGTACATTATACTAGCTTTCATAGTGACTCGATTTTGTTGTAGTGTCGGTCATTTGTGGTCTGTGATCATTTTGGAAACGCTGCTGATGTTGATATTGTCAAGTGTTTGTTCCATCATAGGTTGATGTTAAAGGTTATTTTTCATGTTGTATGTTAGTGTCTCATCATGGATGCTGTAGTCAAAATGCATATACATGTATGTGATTTCTCGTGTGTTATCGCATTTATCAGGGTTGAATTTCATAAGCTAGATGTCCTCCGATCTTTGAAGAGTATCAAAAGTCTTCTTGTAGTTGTTTAGCATCCTCTATACTGTTGATGCGCAATCGTCAGCAAAATGTCTGGCAGTTGAAGATATTTTCTGTGGTATGTCATTAATGAAAACAAGAAACAAGAGAGGATCCAGAACTGTTCCTTATGGGACACCTGATGGTAACGTAGAGGTGATTGGTGTTAGATTTCCAATATTAATTCCTGTTTTCTAGCACATAAGAAGTCGTTTATCCAGACATTTAGGTTAACTTTTATGCCGTACTTTTTCAATTTAATCAGTATTGTATGATGAGGTAGATTATCAAAGGCTTTGCTGAAGTCTAGAGGTATCGTATCAACTTGTTTTTTTTTTGGTTGTTGTTGCGGCTATCAGCAAGATCTTGAACAGTCAATATCAGTTATAATTCGTAAAAGTGTAATTTTCTGAATCCATACTGAGCGTCTGTTAAGATGTTATGTGCATGTTTCGTGACAATAATAAATATTATGTGCACCTGTGCCTTACAGCAGATTAGAGTTAATGAGACCGGTCTATAGTTTGACGGTTAAGTACATTTTGTTACGCACTTGTCGAGTCTGATAATATTCTAAATTTGTGAAATGAGGCTTCAAGGGTTAACGCTGGTGTTATTTTTCTTGGCAAGTTCCTTTAATAGCCGACCAGCTATTTCGTAGCTTTGTGTTGATTCAAGCGATAATGTAGTTTGAGTACACTTTGTTGATGTTTTTTTTAAATTTAGGTAATTATTGATATTTTGTTGTGTCGAGCTCCGGGATGTTAGTTGTATCCTCGTGTGTGAAAACTGAAATTGATTTATCGTTAAGGATGTTTGGTTTTTCAGGCTGTCACTGTGTGTTATTCCATCCGTAGTAAGTGGTGCTACACCTGAAGCATTGCTTTTGTCTACTTTTCTGCAAACAGATTGACATTGGCTTTGGTCGCTTTGTAATTTTCACAATCATGTGGTGTACGTTTGGCTTTTTTGTAAGCTTTTAGATTTTACTTGATTGACCCTTTATGTCAGCACTGATCTCTGGTTAACTATATTTTGATGTGATTCTAGATAGTACATTCTTATTCAAAAGTTTCTGACAAGTTTCCATGGTATGGCTGAAGATGTATTTTTGTTGTATTCCCAAGTTAGTTTTGTTAGCTTTCTTCCATAGATGGATTTTATTACTTGTAGGCCTCTGATATTTGGTATATACCTGTGATTTTACTCTGACACTCTCATGGTCGCTAACCTAACACAATGGTTTACATGTATTGATAAGTATGGTTTATTTGTTGCAAAGATGTCCAATGTCTTATGACCTCTTGTTGGGAGATCAGCTATTTGTTCGAGTGCTCACATGATACTCTCATGTAACGCTTTCTAATACACGTTACCTTTGATTGTATTGTTCTCCACGTCCACGTCAGGTAAGTCTATATTTCTTCATAACCAAATGATCTCCTTTGGATAATTTAGATTGATATCACTCCTAGTGAATGTGCATAGTCTACATCATTGTTTGTTTGGCGATATACAGATATTAATATAAGTGAACTATTGTTGCTAAAGTCTGTACGTGTTGCAAATACTTCACCCTGTCTGTTGACTAATGAAGGTGTTCTTGACTGCAACATTGACTTCTCCATATCTTATATTTCTATAACATTCATGGTAAAATGGCTGAATTTAAGTAGAGTTTCAATTTGGAAAGTGACATTTTTCAAAAAGACGCTTAGTTAACAACTTTAATGCACCCACCTAACATACGTCTATATTATATATCATTCTAAAACGTATTATACGTACTTTCTGTTTTGCCCGGAAGTCAATAATTCGTACGGTGCAATATTTGTCGAACCTGCGACTTCTGTCGCAGAAAGCTTGACATAAGGATAGTGATCCGGCGGCGGCAATGGCGGCGATAACTAACTTCTTAAAAGCTTAATATTTCAGAAGGTAGAAGACCTGGATGCTTCATACTTTGTATATAGAATTAATCTCGTTCTTCTCTAGTACGAAAATAAAGTGTAAAAATCGCCAAAAAAATCGCTGCCAGGTCAACAACAGAGGGCTGAACGCAGCAAAATGAAAAGTTTTATGTGTTGTCAGAGGTTGCCTTCTTTTTCAAAACATTCTTGTTGATGATTGGTTGAATTGTTGGTGTGACACTTTCACAGTAATTTTTTCTTTATAGCTTTTTATTCTACATGTAATAATTTGACTATTTCGGAAGTCTAATTATAACTATGATTCTTTCGAATTTCTAGAATTTTCAAATCAAAAGATATAGACTGTAAGTTGATCTCCTCATAGATACCAGGCACCTGAGATCACCCCCAGTTTTGGTGGGGTTCGTGTTGCTTAGTCTTTAGTTTTCTATGTTGTGTCATCTGTACTATTATTTGTCTGTTTGTCTTTTTATTTTTGGCCATGTCGTTGTCAGTTTGTTTTCGATCTATGAGTTTGACTGTCCCTCTGGTATCTTTCGTCCCTCTTTTAAAGGAAACCCCCACTAGCAGCAACATTGACCAAATGGTTGTAAAAAAACTCACCATAGATACCAGGCTTCAGTTGTGTACCCCAAACGCGCTTTTTGTCTATAAAAGACTCATCAGTGACGCTCGAATCAAAAAAGGTTTAAAAGGCAAAATAAAGTACGAAGTTGAAGAGAATTGTTACCCAAAACTCCATAAGTTTTCCCAAAAATAGCTAAGGTTATCTATTCCTGGGGTAGAAAATCCGTAGTGTTTCGAAAAAATGCAATGTTTTGTAAAAAGTTAATTTGTAATTATGACCATATCAGTGCTAATTCCTGTCAACGCAGAAGTGCTGACTTCTGGGCTGTTGATACCCTCGGGGGGAAGGAAACCCCCAATAGCAGTGTCATCGACCCAATGGTTGTAAATAAACTCATCATTGATACCAGGCTTAAATTGTGTACCCCAGACGCGCTTTTTGTCTACAAAAGACACACTAGTGACGCTCGAATCAAAAAAGTTAAAAAGACAGAATAAAGTACGAATTTGAAGACCATTGAGGATCTAAAATTCCGAAAGGTTTTGCAAAATACAACATGCAACTGCATGTAATTGCAACATGTCAATTTTTGCAAGACAATTACGTAGTTTGATAGGGTTTCTTATTTGAGTCTTCGGACAGACACAAAGAACAAATTCAGTGTCTAGAATATGATAGTTTTTATTTTTTTCGAAAATGCACGATGCAGTTGAAGCAACAAAGAAAACAAATTTTCTAATTCGTATAAGAGAAATATTTGAAACTCGACTTTTCATTTATCAACTTACTAACTATTTTATTTAATTTATACATTTAATTATTTAGTTTTTTGGGGGGTCAGCTTAATATTTACATATGAAGTCCTTTATTTCTTTTAATGATAATCATGAAATTACAAACAAAATAACAAGAAAATACAGAAGAGATTTTAACAGGCTGGTAATTAAACTACATATTTGAATATCCAAGTTTGGCTCCATAAATTCCCCTTTAAAGCATGAATCCCGAGTGTATTATTTCCTTCAAATGTGTTTCTTCAATCTTATATTGACTACAAACAATGTTTTATAGTATAACAGCTAAAAAGCTATCTTTTTGCAGATGGCGGTATTTTGGGCTACTGTATGGGTTGTTATGATTGGCTGTGTAATTAGCAAGAAACGTGATTGCAGTAATTTGGTGATGTCAAAAACATCCTTATCACTAAATGAAATATATTATTTGGTTTTATTGTGATTAACAATTGAATCACAGACAAATATTTTGATGTTCACTCATTTTTATAATTTTTACTGGAATTTCTGGGAAAAGGCGGTACTTAATAAAAATACATATATATATTTAAAAGTGCGTATGATAATTGACTAACAGTCTCGGTTCGAAAAGTTTTTCATTGTTCCATACATAATTTTATTATCTAGAAGACAGAATATGCAAAAATGCTGACGCCTTGTAAAATAAGAAATCGTCCGTCCTTGAGCTTTCGCCGCGATATGACAGAAATTGCACCGTACGAATAGTTGACGACCGGGCTGAAAAGATAGTACAGATGATATGTTTTCGAATGGTATATGAGTTAGCCGTATGTTAGGTGGGTGTATTAAAAATAAACTTTCATGGTTAATGTCACTCGACTACATAGGTACTTTTGTAGAAAGCGGTTTCTAGAACATATGCTAATCTTTTTTTCAAACAAACAAAACCAAAATCCAAAAACACGAAACGAAAACCATTTCCGCTTCTCAAAAAGCTCTAAAGTGACATTATGATATACATGATACATTTACTCAGTTAGAATTTACAAAATAGTTCAGAATTGACTTTCGAATCAACTTATACTTAAGACAAAGTATACATAATTGGATGGTATTTCGAATTTGGATGAAATTCGAGAAATCAATATTTAAAACGAAAAACGCATATTTGTTGCCGCTCTTTACGTACATTATATACATGTTATATACCTATGTTTAATTGACTGTTTCTCTATATTCTAAATAATTTTTTTATTTCAATATTCAGATGTTATTTAGTTACCGTCTAGTGGCAAATATCTCAAGCATAATCAGAACCAAACTGTTCTTTTCTTATTTAATTGAAGGGCCCTTTGAAAATTGAGTGCAGATGTATTTGCTGCATCTCATATAAAGCCTTCTTCAATAAGGAAAAGTAAATATGCTAGATATACATACAGGAACTGAGACGAGATGATTAAAGCCATGAATTTTCTTTCTTAAAAACATATATGTATGTTTCGGCAATAAAGTTTATCGACAGGCTATATGTATTCCAATAGGCACCAATTGTGCCCCTTTAACTGCAGACTTGTTCTCGTGTTGTTATAAGTCACAGTTTATGATAACCAGGTTAAGATCCGTCTAAATTATATTTAATTGTTTCAAGGGATCATACTTAAAACGAATGTAATACATCTATTAACAGCAATGATTGTCCTTTTCTAGATTTGGAGATTCCAGTTTTATTCGCATGCGAAACGCAAAACAAAACTTTAGGACAAAACAGACGATTTTTCCTTCCTTATTGTTAATTTTCCATTTTGGCCGTTGATGTTTCTTTTGTCACTTCTCATGGTGTGTATATTTTCCAACTGGTTCGTGTCTGTACTGAAGTGTTAGATTCTAATAATCGAAATCTATGACTAACTTGTAAATTATTAAGTCAAGGAATTCGATATAAAAAGTTATTTCAAACGTTTATTAGGTCTTTCCACCTTTCCGTGGAAAGACCTATTGGTTTTCTTCTGATTATTTTTTTTTTTCTTCCGCCTAATTTTTTTCTTGCGGTGTATTTTTGTTTCAAAAGATGTCGCTTAGTTTTTTGGTATATGATATCATACAGTCTATACGCTTTTGAAACTGACCCTGTTTAACCGAACACTTTTCTTTGTAAGAGTTATCTCCCCAAACACTGTTTTTCTTGTTATGAGATCTCCTCCGCAACCGTAAAAGAAAGCGACAAATTTATTTTTCCAAATTGCTCGTTATATCCTCAGGATGTTAGGTTTTTTTTTAGACCGAAGCTTTACGAAGACTCCATATGAGAGTTATTCCTCCTTTTGTATTTGATATATGACATATATGTGAAATGTATTTGTAACTTGAAAACCATAAGTGATAGAAGCCTAGGGTCTTTTGATTTGAGGTCCTTGGTCCATAAAAATGAAAATGAGGTCAAGGTCAAAGGTCAAGGTCATGTTAAAAATTTTGATTTTGGCTTGTTATCACTGATTTTCAGAAATCTTATAAGATATCGACAAATTTTTTTACAGAATTGTTAGTTTCGACATGTCGTAACACGTAAATTTGAGTTGAAAGGGAACGGAGACATTTAATGGGAGTTTTCGCCCCTTTTATATCTAATATTAGCTGTATGGTAATATAACTCATTAACAATATATAGTAGAGACCTAGAGTGTTTTGATTTGAGGCCCTTGTTTCATGACCTTGAAATTAGGGTCAAGGTCAAAGTTTGATTTGACATTCTAGATTTTGACCTTTGCTTTAACTTTTCATGTATGCCTGATAAAGCTATGGTACTTTGTGCATTAAGTTGCAAGCCATATGACCTTGAAAAAATCAACTGGAAATGACCTTTTGTAAACCGGAAGTAGCTATTTCTTGTCCATATTTAATGTAAAAGTACATAGAACCATATATTTTTGGAATCAGTGTCAAGTAAACTATCAAATGATACCGGAAGTGACCTTTTTCAAACCGGAAGTAACAAATTATCTCCCTTATTTCAAACAAAAATGTATAGAAACCATATATTTTTAAATTCAGCGTATAATAAGCTATCATTTGGCGCTGAAAATTACATTTCTAACCGAGTTTTAATATTTTTTCACATTAAAATATATTGTTTCGGGTGGAAAGACCTTCAATTGTTCTCTGAACAATTGATTTTTAATATTGTTCTTACATCTGTTCTGAAAAAAAAAATCCACATGCTTGTTATCAGATGTTCTCTGAAACTACAAGTCCAATTGACCCCAACATTTGCAGTCAGCAGGGTATACATGTATTACATCTTCATAAAACAACGTGGTGCAGATATCTTTCAAGAATTTTCCTAGAGAAAAGAAATTGCAATGCCGTAAAAATCGCTTGTTAGTTCCGTAAATCTCAGTGAAATCCTACAATAAAATGTCCGCTCCTAGATTGAAATACAAATCTGTGTTACAAACTGCTACTGAAAAATATACATTATATGAAAATAATCAACAAACGTGTTTTAAAATTACACAGGATCAATTAAATCCAAAGCATGCACTGCTCGTGAACTGTGATCGAAACGTCAATTACCTACAATGACAAAAGAAATACATTGTGTGTATTCCGTCGCTATACATGTTGTCTGTCCAACGTCCCCACCTAAAAAGTTTTCGCTATTATAAAGCGTCGTCACGTGACGCCACAATCTGGCGCGAGACAAAGACGCGCGCGGGACCTAAAATAGAATAAAAACTTTCCAAACTAAATATAGAAACTTAACCAACACACTAATATGGACCTTTCAAAGGAGGAAAGAAAGAAAGAAACAAACAAACAAACAAACAAACAAACAAACAAACAAACAAACAAACAAACAAACAAACAATCATGTTTCAGAAGGGGGAAAGACCGTTTACAATTGCTTTTTAAAGCAATTGATTTATATTTTTTATAAGATTTGGTTTGAGAGTTTGGCTTTGCTTGTACAATTCTAATAACAAACGGAATATCACATCCTCGTTTGCAAAGTAATGTTATATATAAAGCCCATATTATTTATTAGTTGCTGTTGGCTTTCAATTACTGCGAGTACTCTTAAGATCTTTTTGTCTTTTGTCTTTAGTTTAGTTATTTTTGTGCTTCGTGCCAAGCCTATGCGATAACCCATTTCCAACTGATTTTAACTGTGTATTTTTATGTTATACTGTATCATCACTGGCCGAGGTTAGGGGAGGGTTGAGCGTTTACACACATGTTTGTGCTCGCCACATACTTTCTGTGCCTGTCGCAAGCCAGGAGTCTGTAATTCAGTGGTTTTTTGTTGGTTGCTGGTTGTTTTGTCATAAACCCGGACGTTGACTTTTTCGTATGAATTGTTTCACAGGTTGTCATGTCTTTTACAGCTAACTTTACGGTATATATTTTGCGCATTTTTGAAGATCATACGGTAAATGGTTAACTATAATTGCTTATATCCTCTTCATTTGAACTTTGGTGGATAGTTGTCTTATTGGCAATCATACCACATCTCCTTATATCATATAGTTGCTTAAATTTTCGTCTTTTGGAATATGGGGATATATATAGTTTTTTTCATTGGCAATAATACCGTATCTCCTTATTTTTTCCTATTTTCTTCTTCCGAGTTACAATTCGGACTTTGCAATTGAGTGTAAATGACTGGGGCGCATCTCAAACAGACAGGAAGCCACTCATCTACCCAAAAGTAAAAGTCCTAGAAAATTGGATGGTATTTACAATACAATCAGTTAATGCGTATTTGCAACTATGTACACTGATTATCCTAATGTCTAGTTGAGATGTGGCTGGGTCTAGGAGATGGTGTTCACTCTGGCCTTGAAGTCTTCCAATGATCCGGATTCCACTACAGATTCTGGTAATTTGTTCCATTCTCTTGTTGTTCTCGGGTAGAATGAATGATAGTAGACGTCTCTCTTCACTATAGCTTGTCTAAATTTGTAGTTGCCTCTGGTCCTACTGTCACCTGATGAGTAGTATTTGGCTGGATCAATGGCAATCAACTTGTGTTGGGTCGTTTAACATAGTCAAGACTCTGTTTTCAACGTCTGTGTGTGTGAGCGATTCTCAGTGAAGTTGGTCCATTTACTTTGTTACGCATCCTGGAGAGTTGTCCTGATAGCAACTATAGACAAAGCGAGCTGTCCGTCTCTGTACTTGCTCGATGTCTCGTATTATGGTGATTTGGTGCGGATCCCATACTGAAGGAGCATATCGAGAATTCTAGATTATATCTTACTAGGGTGGAGTATGCTGTGGCTATTGTTGCAGGAGTACACCTATACAGATTTCTCCGTTAGAAGCCGAGTGTCTTGGAAGCTTTACCCATGGTCTGGTTGATGTGATTTGTCCAGGGGAGATCTTTGCTGATGGTGAGCCCAAAGTATTACCCACTGTCTACTGTTTCTAGTGTATGTCCATGAAGTGAGTAGGACGTCTGGTGGTGTTGACGTCGTACTGAAACACGAATGAATGTACATTTTTCTGGATTGAAACACATTTGCCACTTCCTTTCCCATTCTTTCAACGAAGCAATATCTTTCTGCAGGAAATCTGCATCTTCTGTGTTCTTGTTTTCTTCGGAAAAGGAGGCAGACTTGTGATTTTCTAGGATCACAGACTGTGTTCTATTGGACAAGAAATGTCTTATTCATTCGAGTTTGATATCTATCACCCCGTATTAGTCCATTTTGTGAAGCAGTCTGGCATCAAAGGCCTTGGCGAAGCGAAGTCTAACAGGATGCTATCATCTGTCTGGCCGACGTTCTCTATGTTCTTGGCTATGTCATGTATTGCTATAGACAGCTGGGACTCACATGATCGTTTGGTTCTGAATCCATGTTCCTCATTGCATAGTATGGTGTTATTGGTCCAATTGTTCCATGATAGTACTATGGAATATGTGCTCTAGTAGCTTACATGTAGTTGATTTCAGGGATACTGGACGATATTTTGCTACCGAGTGTTTTTTTTTCACAATCCGTGACTGCGACGATGTTGGCTGTTCCTAATCTTCTGGTACCGATCCCTGATTTTACATAAACAATAAGCAAATAAGTATGTACTGCATCGGTGGACCAATATAAGGGTGACAAATTTGGACTACCACTTGAAATTAAAAACAAAATGGTTGAAAACCAGAACCAAGAAGTAATCAAAAATGACTCATGCGAAGTGTTGATGTTGTGAATGTTATTTGAGAATGAAAATGAAGAATTTACAACAGTATGGTGGCATAGAATTGTCTATTTGAATGTCTTAGTTCCTTGTAATGGTCTGTGGGAATTTTTATCTTAGTAGTGAATCGATCTTAACCAAAATTTAGCTTTCACATGGTTTGTATCAATTTTTTTCAGAGATAACGCAAATCGACCGTTTTATAGTGACTGACATTTTCAGGTTTAAAAAAAAATAGCCGACCATGTTTTTGTCACCTGCCTGTAGAAAATTGAATTCTAATGAAGTTATGTAATCGGTTTGTAAAACTCATTTTCCATCTATCTTTTTACTGGCGGTCACCGAAGTGAAAATATTTTGCTGTTCGTTGTACATTCGTGCAATTTCATGTATCAACATACATCTGCTACTAAAACTCAAATAATCTTGAAGGTTACATCCCGTTTTTTGTGTACCAAATTATAAGACTTGTATCTTAATTGAGTTTTAACAACCACTGTTGGTTGACGCTTCGTTCTCGAGGTTATCAATTACCTAGTTGTCAGCACTTTTGCTTGACATGAAATATCATTGATATGTTCATTTTCTGTAAATTTACTGTTTATAAAATATTGAATTTTTTAAACACTAAGGTTTTTCTACTGACAGGGATAGATTGCTTTATTCGTATATGGCACAACTTTTTTGAATTTTCGGTTTTAAAGGCTCTTCAATTTTGTTTTTCTATTGGCTTTCTTATTGTTTTTATATGAGCGCAATTGATGAAGAATAAACGCGCGTCTTGTGTACCAAATTACCGGTATAAGCCTGGTATATTTGATGAATTTTAACAACCACAAGGCCGATGTCACTGCTGGTAGACGTTTCGTCCTCGCTGATATCACCAGCCCAGTAGTCAGCACTTTTGTGTTGACATGATATACCATTGATATGTTAATTTTATGTTGAATAAACTTTTCAAACCACTTATGCTTTTCTAAACCCAGGAACAGATTGCCTTATTCGTATTTGGCACAACTTTTTGGATTTTTTGGTTTTAACTGCTCTCCAACTTCTTTTTTTTTATTTGACCATCCATTCTGTTTTGATTCGAGCAACTGACGAGTCTTCTAAAAATGAAACGCTCGTTTGCCGTACCAAATTATTGGCCTGGTATCTTTGATAAGTTTTGTACAATATTTTCATATTTGATGCAGATTTCGTCATATGCTTCTAAAGTTTTATGTGTGCGTTAAGGGCGTGTTGTTGTTCAATCATTACGTTTGTTATTTTTGAGAATAAAAAGAAATTCACTTATTTATAGTTTAAATCAAGACTAGACATGTTCCTTTTGTTTTTCTGTTTTTAACTCTGTACAAGATCGTTTGTTTTTCCTTTATTGTTTGTGGCGTTTGTGTATCATATCTACTGTGTAGTACAGCCATCGATAATAGAGTGTAGAACAACATGAGTTCTTAATATATCTTAAATAAGATACTTTGCTAGCATTTTTGATACGATATTTTATTTGTCTTGTTTGTACATGTGTCTTGTTTGTACTTGTGTCTTATTTGTACTTGTGTCTTGTTTGTACTTGTGTCAAACCGTGGAGTGTTGTTCCTGTACTGATTTAAAAAAAATTATAATAGAAAAAGGAAGGATTTGGGATATTCATTTTGATGACACAAAATCAGTATATGCACAGCAAAAAAGCAAAGGAACAGCGCTTTTATTGCTGTTCTTCATCTAAGAGTCATAATAAGGCCTTCAACTGGGAGCAAAAAAACCTCTCACCTCACCGCAAGTTCTTTTATGTATCTTTATTAATACACAGACGAGATTATTAACGGGAACAGTTGAGATCTCACAAAAATTAATTTTCACTCACCACATGGTTAAGTGCCTGACACACTGTGTAAACACCTGTCTATTTTTGAGGACTGTAAGTTGCTCTCTATGTGTCGTTTAGTAATTTTTTGTCGTTGGGTTGATGCCTCATTGTACCACACACCTCCCTTAATGCATATGTGTTTAAAATTTACTTTAGATTTTGTCCGGTGGTCAGAATAAAGCATAATAGTTATCCATCTCCAAACTACGTAAGATTAATCCAAATACAACTTTAAAATGTGTGACATATTTTTTTAGTTTGAAACGTTATTTGACATAATTTTCGAAAAATAACTATTCAATCGGGAAAACTAGTTGTGATTTTATATGAGTCGCTTCCAATGTCAAATGAAATATGATTATTTACAGCTGTAGTGTATAGAATTAAATCCCACGTGAACTACCGTGACAATGACATACTTATGATGTCAGTTGAATTATATCCTTCAGTTCTAGGCTTGTCTACATGTATGTCATGATGCTGTTTTAGAAAAAAGCGGAAGCTTTGCTTGTATCTTTTCTAGGATGTTTTAAAATCGATTTTTTTTCTGTTTTCTTCGTGAAATTATAATTTTTTTCTTATATGTTTTACAATTGTAGTATTTGATATCCATCAATATTTTAAGTTTGCTATCTAAGTTTAATCTTATCTTAGGAATGATAACTAAATACTTTGACATTATTTATCCTAGGGAAATAACTCTTTTTTTCGTTCTGATCCTTTCAAATAACAAGGGGTGGTTGTTTTCAATGTGTGTTTTTCATTTACAATCATGTATTGACTTGAGATAAATTGTAATAACTAACCTGATTTCATAGACTTCCAAACTGAAAAAAAAAAATTTCGCATTCCATGATTCGAAATCGGGATTCGGATTTCAATATTTGATATTGGCTATGACCTAGCATCAGAAAACGAAAGTACAGATAATAATAATGATAATGATAGTCACACCCACCAACAAGAACAAGAAAAAGCACCAAGAAAATAAAGAATTAAACAAAGTAGGCAACAACGAAGAAAAGACAAAACAGATTTTTATTCACTTCATTTGAACTCATTCGCAATAATACCACATCTCCTTATTTTCATATTTGTTTATGGAAAAAATACACAGGCACTTGTCTCTGATTTCTGTGGTCGGAATCATTCGTAGCAAATTTTCCAAATAGGTCAACCGTTAATTATCTTGTCATGGCTTGGAACTAGCTTTCAATAACTGCGAGTATTCTCAGATCGGTATTTTGTGTCTTTTGTGATTTTGTTATTTGATTCATTTGTTTTGTATCGATCTGACGAGTCAAACCCTTTTCAACGGATGTTAAAATTTGTTCTTATGTTGTGCTGATACACCACAGTGGCACTGTCACAGGTTAGGATAGGGTTAGGTGCCCGCAAACAATTTTTTCTTCTTTAAATAATCACGGGTTTTTAACTTGAATTTTACTGCGGAAATGTACCCGAGGGAACTTACTTTAAACAAATTTAATACTGACAGCAATAATTGTCCTTTTCTAGATTTGGATATTTCAGGTTCCACGGGAAACTGTACACAAGAAATAACGATAAAATAGACGATTTTTCGCTGGTATCTTTCATTGTCTATTTTACATATTTTATTGAAGTATAATTAGTCGGTATATGTGTGGTCTTAGACCACATATCTTAAAAAGAACAATTGATGTCGTGAAATATAATTTTAAAAATCCATAAACTGCATATTAAAAAGGTGCGTAAATGGGTGAATACTAAATTGGTAACTGAAAACAGTACAAAATAAATTGCTGTAATTCTTAAGATTATTCACCCTATGAACACTGTAACATCAGTATTCCTGCCTGTTATTAACTTTTAATGATAGATTGCATTGCATGATCTATGAATAACTTGGAATAAAACTTCAGAATGATTTGAAGAATTTGCTTTCAATATGGAAGTACACGAACCTGAAGATTTATATAAAGCTTTCAAAATTTGATATGCTAAAAATAAGTATGGTTCCAATAATTGATTTTTACAAATATATAAAGCGTAAAATCCAAATATTAATTCTAGCTAACATTTTCACACTAATTTCGAATGATTTTTTTTGTAAAGCATTTTAAAAGCCAGCTCCCCGACAGGATATTCATCATTTTGATTTATGTATGCCTTATTGTTGTTATTTTTTATTGAAAAATGCATATCCTTAATATAAGAACGCATGCCAAACGCTGGTTTAAATTAGAGATAATATTTAATAATCGTTTACTTACTATCACATTTTAAACACTGTAAAGGGAATAACAATTTCAATACCTTAGAGACACTTAAGGTATTCCAGTATCATAACCTTTTTCCATTGAATAATTTGTTTTCCTTCTATTAATGTCACAATTGAAACGATTTTATCAACGTTGTTTGTTTTACTTAAAGGTTAGCTTTCGGAGTATGGGTAATATGTTTGTATACAACACAATCATATACCACATTCAACATATCTACGCGACTTCGCCATTTAAAGCAATGTTCCCTTAGAACTCCTTTTGAGTTAAGGTATTATATTTGTCTGTTATCCCTAATGCAACATAACTGCGCAACCTCATTATTTGTCGGATGATACCATTCTTTATGTTTGGTCTAAATTCCTTATTTGTATATATTTTGGTTGTCAAAATGAATTGTTAATACCTTCTTTCTTTATCAAGCATTGATACCATAGGGTTTATACACGAGAAACAACAATGTTAGGTGCTTTCTCTGTAGGAACAAATAGATATTCTTCATGAATATCAAAACTCATCCAATAGATATTCTTCATGAATATTAAAACTCATCCAAGATATCAGGCTTATAATTAGGTACGCCAGACGAGGGTTTAGTCTACCAAGAAATACGAAGCTGCAGAGCAATAAAAACCGAGAGTTCCGAAATGTTGAGCAATTACTGCTAAGGCAATCTATGACTTGGGGTAGACAAATCTAATTTTTCGATTAATCTAAAATTTTATAAACAGTACAGACAATGAACATATCAATGATATTCCATGTCAAAGCAAAAGTGCAGACAACTGGGCCGGTTATACAACGGGGACCCAGTTGTTGCAAAAACTCATCAATAATACTTGGCTTATAATTTTGTACACCAGGCGCGCGTTTCGTCTGATAGATTCATTATTAGCTCTAAAATATAAGAGTTGGAAAGCCAAATAAAAGACGAGGTTGAGTAGCAATAAAACAGATAATTCCGAAAAACTGTACCAAAATAGCACAGGAAATCTACGCCTGTGTTTCGAATAATCATCTTATATAGCATTTTATAAAAGTTATGTTAGACAGTTTTACTCATTTGGAAAGAATACGACTTCTCTCGTCTTGTACATTGTCTGGAATAAACCTCGGCACGATTCATTACAGTTGTAAAATTATGATTTCAATTTATGGATTGAAGCTCATGGTACTTTGACCATTTGAAATGAACATTTCATAGTTTTTTGACAATGTTCGTCACAAAATAATAAAATAGATAGTCGGATTGATGTAAAGTTCTGGGGGAGCATGCAGTTTCTACTGTGATTCCGCAAATCCCGTGGTTATGTTGACTCACTGGAATTTTATTTCGTGTATTGTATATTTAACATGAACTATTAGGCATGTGAATCAAATACTAATTGTGTGAGTATTTAAAGTGTTGTTGTCAAGGCAAAAAGGGCGTTGTCAACTTTTGTCTAAAATTGCACTTTTTAGTATGTTTGCACTGAGCTTTTCAGCATGCCAGTATGTCAAATTGATATTTATCATGTCTAACAGCAGACCTAGTAGCTGAAACCTTTTATATCACACGTTAACAGAATCAGGTTAATAAGATATGTCATTTCGTCTGCTGTCTGCTGTCTTCTGTCTGAAGACTAGAAATACAAAATATTGTAGAACTGGTCATGGAACACATATCATTTTTATAATATCTTATATACCAAAAACAAACCTTGATAGATAGCTGATGTAACTTTTTTGTTGTTGTCAGAATTGAATTGAAGTTGTAAACAATGTATAAATAACATTTTCAATTTTGTAATTGAAATATAATCTACCTTGATAGTTAAAACCGATTTATAAGAGGTGTAGAAAGGTTTTTTTTCTATATAGCATGTCTTCCTCGTAATGTCAGCGACAGGACAGACATAACTTCCACCAGAAATGCTATCTTTCCAATGATGTTTATATAACTGTACGACTTTTAAAAACTGTATTAACCGAACATATAGATATTCATCATGAATATAAAAACTCATCCAATGTATCAGGCTTATTATTATATACGCCAGACGATGGTTTAGTCTACCAAGCAACATGAAATACGAAGCTGAAGAGCATTAAAAACCGAGAGTTCCGAAATGTTGAGCAATAACTGCTAAGGCAATCTATGACTTGGGGTAGACAAATCTAGTTTTTTGATTAATTTGAAATTTTATAAACAGTACAGACAATGAACATGTCAATGATATTCCATGTCAAAGCAAAAGTGCTGACAACTGGGCCGGTTATACCTCGGGGACCCAATTGTTGTAAAAACTCATTAATGATACTAGGCTTATAATTTTGTACACCAGACTCGCGTTTCGTCTGGTAGATTCATTATTAGCTCTCGATTTATAAGAGTTGGAAAGCCAAATAAAAGACGAAGCTGAGTAGCAATAAAACAGTTAATTTCGAAAAACTGTACCAAAATGGCATAGGAAATCTATGTCTGTTGGTAAAAAAACCTGGTGGTTCGAATTATCATTTTATTACATTTTATAAAATAAAAGTTAAGTTAGATAGTTTTACTAATTTGGAAAGAATACCTTTGATTTCTCTTGTCTTGTACATTGTCTGGAATAAACGTCACCACAATTCATTAGAGTTGTAAAATTATGTTTTCAATTTATGGATTGAAGCTCATGGTACTTTGGCCATTTGGAATAAACATTTCATAATTTTTTGACAATGTTAGTCACAAATAATAAAGTAGATAGTCGGATTGATGTGATGTTCTGGGGAGCATGCAGTTTCTACTGTGATTCCGCAAATCCCGTGTTTATGTTGACTCACTTAAATTTTATTTCGTGTATTGTATATTTAACATGAACTATTAGGCATGTGAATCAAATACTTATTGTGTGAGTATTTAAAGTGTTTTTGTCAAGGCAAAGAGGGCGTTGTCAACTTTTGTTTAGAATAATTGCACTTTTTAGTATGTTTGCACAGAGCTTTTCAGCATGCCAGTATGTCAAATTGATATTTATCATGTCTAACAGCAGACCTAGTAGCTGAAACCTTTTATATCACACGTTAACAGAATCAGGTTAATAAGATATGTCATTTTGTCTGCTGTCTGCTGTCTGAAGACTAGAAATACAAAATATTGTAGAAGTGGTCATGGAACACATATCATTTTTATAATATCTTATATACCAAAAACAAACCTTGATAGATAGCTGATGTAACTTTTTTGTTGTTGTCAGAATTGAATTGAAGTTGTAAACAATGTATAAATAACATTTTCAATTTTGTAATTTGAAATTTAATCTACCTTGATAGTTGAAACCGATTTATAAGAGGTGTAGAAAGATTTTTTTTCTATATAGTATGTCAGCGACAGGACAGACATAAATTCCAGTAGCAATGCTGTCTATCCAAGGATATTTATAAAACTGTACGACTTTTAAAATCTGTATTAACCGAACTCCAAGGTAAAATTAAAAAAATGTGAAACCTGAAAAAAGCAAATGCTCGACTATATCAACCAACAGAACGAATGGAAAACAACCGTCATATTCCTGACTTAGTACTGGCATTTTCCCAAATAAACTACATGTATATATAAAACAAAGAGAACGAATAAAAAACCCAAATTGGTAAAAAAAATGATCAGTTCAAAATCTATAACTGATCACTTTTTTAAAAATGATCACTTTTTACCAATTGATCAGTTAAAAATCTATAAATTCTAAATTGAAACCGGAATTACAAGTATCATTATGATCATATAGAGGTTGCATATTTCACAATTTTCCGCCAACCTAGTGCTCGGTAATTGTCCGGTATGACCTGAATTTTAGAACAGCGTCAAAGGCCGAATTTAATTTATATGCTAACGTAGATGTCTTTCATGAAGTTTCCTGTGGATAAACGGTTGATTATTAACTTTGAATTGTTCATTAACATTCATATGACTTTTGCAGGGGGAAGCACTGAACTACTGGCAGCAGTCCTTTTGCGCCAATTGTTAATTTTGAGATGTATCCTTGCGCTAAAAAAATATCTAAAGGTATCAATTGCGCCAATATAGGAATTCATTTGCACCAATTTACCTGTACACATATTTATCATACATTTTAAATAATCATAAATAAAGACGTTATTTTCATTTAATGTCTACGAAAGTTAACAACCCTCAAGAGAATAAAAATTTTAATAAAGCAACATTACTATCTGGAAGCCTGCATCAGGTATGATTAGACAGACCATTTGAAAACCAAATCCATAAAATGTTGTGGAGCATCAGAGCCAAAATTGGCCGAAAATAACTTTGCCAGCCCTAGTTGCTTCTCTTAGTTTAAGTTCAGTTACAAAGGCAATGTACAATGAAATTAACACAATTTATTGCTTTAAACTGTAACAGAATCAAGTTTTTCATATAACACAAACAATTTTAATAGAGCAACATTACTATCTGGAAGCCTGCATCAGGTATGATTAGACAGACCGTTTGAAAACCAAACCCATAAAATGTTGTGGAGCATCAGAGCCAAAATTGGCCGAAAATAACTTTTCCAGCCCTATAGTTGCTTCCCTTAGTTTAAGATCAGTAACAAAGGCAATATAAAATGAAATTTACACAATTTATTGCTTTAAACTGTAACAGAATCAAGTTTTTCATATAACACAAACAATCACTGTAAAATGTCTTAGCTAGTAGACATGTTTTTATTTTCTAGTAGTCTAGCACCTTTTATACTGTCCACACTATCAATAAATGTTTCTCAAATTGGCTACTGTACAATTTAACGAGCTGCCAGGAACTTTTGACCTGGAAATACAAAATAATGAAGTATATAAATTAAGGCGACAGTAGTTTACCGATGTGATATAAGGTAAACGTATTGAGCTTTACTGATTAACGGCATTTGATGAATTTTAAAAGTATAGGTCTGGAATGTTGCAGTGCAATAAACCATAGATAAGGCATCAACCGACGAAAGACAGCTACATATGTATAGCCTTTAGAACTATTCCAATGGTATAGGATGATGAACAGAATGCAGCAGAACTTTGTCGTTGGTGTATCAAAAGCTTGACTTTGAATCCTGTTGAGGGAACAATACATATTGCAACAAAAAAATGCTGATTTAACATTGTTTGGCTGAGTTTTTAAAAAAGTAAACATGAACAGAGTAATCCATGTTTAGCGAAAATAGTGAATTAAGTTAATTAATGTGTTCGAAAAGTTTTTTTAATGTAAATAAAATGTACATTTCCTTGAAAGCAAACGAGGAGTTTCTGACAGTTTCAATAGTTACTTCCTAATTAATATACGAAATTGGAACATCGGTAAATTTCTGTCGCCTTAATTTTACATATACATGTGCATGGTAAAGTCGGTTATTTTGGTGGGGTTTGTCTTAAGCTTCAGTGTAATATTTTATGGACTGATGTCTTTTTTAAATCAGAGGGAATGCGGGTAAATTGATACAGATACATAAACAGTGTAAATTTTGTAATTTTGATTTTAGCAGTTTTTTTAATGAAATGCTTTTGTAACAAATTTGAAATGAACTTTTTTCCTTTTTTGCCCTGGTGTTTCTTTGACTAATGGTTGCCCTCTTAATATCTAAGTACAATTTTTTCAATCTGATTAAAATACAGATCATGTTTCCACAAAATGCTTACAAGCCGATAGCGTGGACACAGAGTCTGTATTTTAAACAGACTGAGCTTTGCTGTCCTTGTCCAAAATATATCATGTGCTATTTAATTAAAAAGAACATAACAACAGCCTCTAAAACTAACATTCAGTATTTAGCGAATGATACCCTCAATCCAGCATAAGTGCAATACATTCAAATAAAACCAAAATTTGCTACACCTTTCAGTGTGTATTTTTTTTTATAGGAAATGCATACAGCCAATTTACTAAAGATTGTCAAAACTGATTAATGTTAGTGATTTTACGGCACGATAAGACATACGGGCTATGTTATACAAAGGGTCAATGTATTATAAGTAAAGAAAACAACACGTTATAAATTGCATGCGTCCGAATAGCTTTTCTAGATTTACCTTTATCAGGAACGCTCAAAGCCGAATATTTGAAAGTCAAGGATGTATAAGATTTATAAAAAATACTTTGTTAATTCTTTTATGAATTACTTATAAATCAGGTAAACGGACACATTTTCCATTTCCCGTTTGCTTGAGGAAATATTGAACTTAACACGTAAAAGCGTAATGGAACGGATAGGTTTATTTTATGTTCTTTTATATATGTTTTGTTTATCTTCTGAACCAGATTCAAAAGGAGATGGTTGAAACTAGTTTAACACCGCCACATTCCAATGTGCATGTCGCAATTCAGGAACCTCGTCATTAGTTATCGTATAACACACCTTAATGATTTTCGTAATTTAGTCAATTTGATGTTAATGGCAGAACTCGGGAAATAGTCTCGTGATGTTTTTTTGCTTGACATATTGTCACCTGTATATTGTAGAAGGTTGTTTGTTGTCTTAAAGATGTCTTTTAGTTAATTTGCCGTTGGATTGCTGTGTCATTGTCGTATACAGCATGTCTCCTTTATACTTATGCATTGTATAATTGGATAACCTTCCCCTCTAAGTAATACACATAGCCACCAAGTGAATTAAAGTATATACAATTTCCAGCACCATATAATTCTATGTAATCTAACTACAGTTTAACTTTGTTTCTTATTTATTTCTAGTTCTACTATGTTCTCGATACCTTACCTGCAATTCTTCTAGATTCTAAATATTCATCATTAACTTTATTACAAATAATTGGCAATTTAAATCACATCTGAACATCAATAACAATGAAAGTATTGGTCAATGTCTCAAAACTAATTTGAAATGTCTTTCTTGGACTTGAACACGCAGTTCCTGTTTTGCAAATAAAAAAAATATGGTGTGATAAGACTACTGTGTTAGCTCCTTAAATTCGAAAATCAAAAAGTTTTATAAATCTATCAAATAACATCTGTCATATGTTCATAAGACATAAGTCTATCAGATATAAGCATTTATATATATTTGAATTTCGTCTTGCATATTTTATTTCGGCTTAAAACTTGTTGCATTGAATGTAAAACTGCAAAGATATCTGTCACAATAAACACACTTTGAGATCTTGTCATGAATATTCAGTTTTGAGAAAGTACTTACAAAATATATATATAGGATGTCAATGTAAGTGAAATATCTTTAGTCTAAAATCGTGGCGTGTTTTATTTTGTCCAAAAGAGTGTGTAAAATGGCAAGTCAGGTAAAACATATCAATTTCGATAGCCTAATGGCATCATAGAAGCAACACAAGTAACATTTCTGCACTAAAATGTCCAGATGATATCAACAATCCACCGTGTACCTCAATATGTGGATGTAAATGGATGAAAACAACTATAGGTCTGTGACGGTCTTAAACAATGAGAAAACCTCATACTGTATAGTAAGCTATAAAATCGTCCCTGGAATGTCAAAATGTGAAAATAATAAAGAGAAAAACTAACGGACTGATTTATGCTAAACACAATAAACGAAAAACAAATATGACAGACCGCAACCAATGACAACCACTGAATCACAGACTGCTGACTTGGGCTAGCAAATAAATTATATTGCGGGTTAAACATGTTTGCGGGCACTCAGCCTTCGTAAGAATTTGGACAACGGTGTAACAGCATAACAAAAAATCAGTTGGAAAGGGCTTGACTCGTCATATCGGCACGAAGCACTACAAAAAACTTAACAAAATTATCAATCTAAAAGGACTTGCAGCTACTGAAAGCTAGTTCAAAGCCAATTTCAAATTATAATCCCGGACTTAAATATCAATCAATTAACATACAACGGATTGAGTGTAAAGACGTTATAAACAGTTTTGAGAAAATCATGACCTTGTGTAATGCTTAAATATAAGTATCGACCGATATCTCTTAGCATACCTTCTCGTGTGTATTTATTATATTTATCACATTTTCCACATGCTATAGTGATTTTTTCGATTATTCTTTTTATCGTTTGGACTTTTTCTTCATTTGTTCACGGAATATGTTTCAAGCAAAAAATATCCATCAGACAATCTGTCTCAAGAAAATAATTTCTTACTTTGCTAAAGCCAACGAGCTTAATGAACTGGGATTGGCTAATTTAAATAACGGAGAGTGTATGCATGGTTTTATGGGTTAGCTCAACGAGGCCTCTGAAAGTTTTTTTTTTTTTTGCTATATTATTTGATCTTATTTAAGAAAGAACAAAATGACAATAAATGAATATCTCTGTACGTTCATAATGACAATAAAATCTTACCTGTCATGGATTCTGGTTTAATGAAGTCAGCCATGGCAGTAGTCGCAAAATTATTTCCTAAAGTTAAAAGTACACAATATACAAATCAGTTGCATACGCTTTGTTTTCATATATATTTACCTTTTAACAGTTTACTATGTACTTTTTAACACTGGTATGTATCTCTTTGGGTTTAAAATTAGATAATATTTTTAAATTAGATTTTGTTAGAAGTTAACGAAATTAACATTGAAACACGCCCAATACAAATAAAAGATATGATTTTAATTTCCATATAACACCGTTATGATTAGTTTCTGAAAGTGTTGATGGTCTTCGGATGGCTTCAAACAACGACATTATATAAATGTATATAGAATTTTAAAGAATATGAAATCATTGAGATTGTGAAACCATGCTAAATTTTGCAAAAATGCCATACATCGAAATGCACAAATCCCTAAGTAGATGAACATATGCATTAAAAGGTACGTACGTCCAGAATTGTCTGTGTGGAACAAATGACTTGAAGATATTGGTTTCTCAAATTTTTTATCGCAGTCTATCATAGTCCGTAGTTCTATATTTGAAACACTGAAAAGAAAATTAAAGAATATCAATATAGCGATTGTTATTTGAATGTGGTTCAGAATATCATAATGTTTAACACATTGACATTGTACTTCAGAAGTGTCTTTGCTAAAATGCTAAATTTTCAATTAGCAGATAATCTTTTCAAACCTTGATGCTTATAGTAGACAGATTGAACATTCAAAGTGTAAAAATTAAGAAAAATAACAAATGTGCGTTCCACGAGGTCATTAGGAATGTTCCCCTGGCCCTTCCTTTCAATCAAACTATGATTTCTCATTCCCAAACTCTCCTTTTTGCTGAGAGTTTTGCATTTTCTTCTAAGTTTTATAGACACTTTGTCATTGGTATTTTGATGTGTGATTTTAGCACAAACAAAGAGAATATACACGACATTCCACCCCTTAAAATTATGCCTTTCAACGATTTAAAGAATTTTAGCGAGTAAAGTTCAATATATAAATATATACTAGTAATGTGCATGCAAGGCGCAGGTGACTGTTTTATGCCCCCCCTTGATTACCTCAGTAAACAGAAGCATCTGAATGCTTGGATTGCAACCTTACATGTTTGAGCATATTTCAGCTAGTTGCAACATTGAATTTACTACTGTATAATTTGTTACATTTGATTGTGTTGGCAAGATTTACCTGTTCTGACATTAGCAAAATAATAAAGTTAAGATTGAACTAGAGGCTCTCAAGAGCCTGTGTCGCTCTCCTGACTCTACTTTGGTTTTGGAAATCATGTAAAAATAGATAAAAATCAAAACAGATACCCAAATAATGATTGAGGCAGAATTTGGTTTAATATTGGCTGCGTAATTTAATAAAAAAAAAATACTGGTCGCCATTTTGAACAGTAAATCGGCAAAAAAAGTAGCAACACTTCATCAGCACCTCATAAGGAACATTTATGCCATGTTTGGTTTCATTCCATTCAGTGGTTCTCTACAAGAAGACATTTGAATGTATTGTCAATAGGGTCCTATTTTAAACGAAATCCCCTGCTGACGGCCATCTTGGATGATGGATCGGCTTCAAAGTAACAACATTTGGTAAGCACCTCATAAGGACCATTCATGCCATGTTTGGTTCCATTCCAATTAGTGGTTCTCTAAAAGAAGACATTTGTATGTATTTCCCTTAGGGTCCTATGTTAAATAAGTCCCCTGCTGGCGGCCATCTTGGATGATGGATCGACTTCAAAGTAATAAAACTTGGTCAACACCTCATAAGAAACATTCTTGCCATGTTTGGATTCATTCCATTCAGTGGTTCTCTAAAAGAAGACATATGTATGTATTTCCTATAGGGTCCTATGTTAAACTAAGTTCCCCGCTGGCGACCATCTTGGATGATGGATCAGCTTCAAAGTAACAACACTTGGTCAGCACCTCATAAGGAACATTCATGCCATGTTTGGTTTCATTCCATTTAGTCAGCACCTCATAAGGAACAGTCTTGCCATGTTTGGTTCCATTCCAATCAGTGGTTCTCTAAAAGAAGACATTTGTATGTATTTCCCTCAGGGTCCTATGTTAACTAATTCCCCGCTGGCTGCCATCTTGGATGATGGATCGGATTCGAAGTAACAACACTTGGTTAGCGCCTCATAAGGAGCATTCATGCCATGTTTGGTTTAATTTCATTTAGTGGTTCTCTAAAAGAAGACATTTGTATGTATTTCCCATAGAGTCCTATGTTAAACTAAGTCCCCCGCTGGCGGCCATTTTGGATGATAGATCGGCTTCAAAGTAACAACAGTTGGTCAGCACCTCATATGGAACATTTATGCCATGTTTGGTTTCGTTCCATTTAGTGGTTCTCTAAAAGAAGACATTTGTTTGTATTTCCCATAGGGTCCTATTTTAAACTAAGTCCCCCGCTGGCGGCCATCTTGGATGATGGATCGGCTTCAAAGTCACAAAACTTGGTCAGCACCTCATAAGGAACATTCTTGCCATGTTAAGTTCCATTCTATTCAGTGGTTCCCTAGGAGAAGTTCAAAACGTATAAAGTTAACGACGACGACGGACGACGACAGACGACGACGACGACGGACGACGGACGCCAAGTGATGAGAATAGCTCACTTGGCCTTTCGGGCCAGGTGAGCTAAAAAGGCATTACATCAACATAATATTTTCTTGTGACCGTCAAGTCTATATATATATTTATTTTCTCAGTCCTTTACATATCCATAATAAAGTTTACGGACAAGATAAGTATAAAAGAATGTTATTACAAATCTTATTACTTCCAGATAATTATTGACATGATTTAGAACAATGATTTATTACCTACACACTTAAATCTAGACAGATGTGCAAATCTTTCTATTTTAATGGCATCACCAGTTACTTACGTTCTTGCTTCAAGGGGTGTAAAATCTGACTTCATTACAGAGTTCCTCATAGCATGTTCCACTGGCAGACGACAGTGGTTATCGCGTGCTCTTAAACTTTCATTAGTATTTACTGTATATGGATCATTTGCTTTCAAATCTTGAGTGTTTTGGCTGACAAAGAAATGCAAGAAAGGTTTTCCTTCTTGTTTTTTCTCAGTCTTTCCAGCGGGTGGAATGTGACTATCATTTTTCTGGTCTCCTTGATATTGAAGTTGTGATTCGGAGGCGAAGTCAAATGGCTGGTAGCCAATAGTGAAGTGAGTTTCTTTTCCTTCATTCAATCTTTGTTTGCATACATTTTCCTGTTGCCTGCGTCTACCAACAGCATGTTGCCCAGCCATCAGACTACCACTAAAGTTTGTCTGAAATGAGAAAAAATGGCGATCTTAACAGTTTATAGTAATACTATACTACTTTGAATTGTAACGTTTGGAATAATGGGGTTCAGAAAAAAACCTTTATATGTTTATTCATATAAATTTTCATCACATAACAGACTTAATTCTAATTTAAATATGATTGTAGAATGAATTTCTAAACAGTGCAATAAGGCACAGTAACCATTTGGCTATTTATCCAAAAATGGAATAGAAGACCCACACAAATTCCCACAAAACTTAAAACACCTACTGCTTTGTATGAGTTACCCATATTATCATATTATACTGTTCCATCACACGTTGGGCAAATAGGACTGTTGATGGTTTCGTTGGTGAGTTGAAGAATATGTGTATCATGGATTAAGCAAATTGGATATACCACCTGTCGTAAGGTCACGAAAATCTTAAAAAAGGTAAAGCCAAATATAGCTTTCTTTGTAAGAGCAGTATGAGTTTTGAAGAAAATCTTCATAATTTTGACTCGTCATCATTATGAAGTAATTTGACGTAAATGCTGACTGGCAACTTGGATATAACGAATTTGGAAGACTTACAACACTTTTATGTCAGTATTACATGTGTTATATACAGGCCATTGGGTTGATAATATCTAATGTGACTAACTAAATAATGTGATGGTGTAATTAGTCTGGACTAGCAGACTGTTGACTAGTGGTATGAATGTGAACTACACAAATATAAATAAATTGGTTAATTGAATCAGATAGGAGAACCCGCAAAAGATGAAATCATATCTTATTTATTTCTTATCGGTATCGTTGCAAATATCTGAAGACTTTTGTTTTTCAGTTTATTCTAGGCGATGAAATACAAATTATGCTTTCTGGTCGGTTGTTTTTTAGACTCCTTAATATATGTATATATATATACATATAAACAAGTCTAAATTGAAAACAACGTTCAAACCTATGATTGCGTTGGATAAAAACCGCAATTTTTATACGTGTGCATGCAAAAAAAAAATTCTTGGTAGAGGGGTCTAAATACAGAACAAACAACATTTTCCAAAAGACCAAAAAAGTGAAAAAGTATATTTTAACAAAACGCATTTGACTAGCAGGTCGAACAACAGATGTTCTTAAACACTGCTGACTGCCATTGGCGATTGCCAAATAAACGGATCACCAGATGTAACAAAATGGATCTTAACTATTAATTTAATACCAAACAGAAAACAGTAAACTTGCGGAAAAGATGGTATACCTCAACCAAAGGTGCAAAAATTAGTACACCATATCCGGATTTCGACAATTAATGTCTCTTCAGTGATTTTAGGAATCGAAACGATATTTGGAAGGCCATATAATTTACCTCAATTTAGGATAGACTCTTAAATTTTGAAGAGTCGAAATAGGATGAACGGATCATATAAACCCGAAGGCAAATATAATACAAGCCCAAACGAAAAAATATAAACAAGTCTAAATTGAAAACAACGTTCAAACCTATGATTGCGTTGGATAAAAACCGCAATTTTTATACGTGTGCATGCAAAAAAAAAAAATTCTTGGTAGAGGGGTCTAAATACAGCACAAATAACATTTTCCAAAAGACCAAAAAAGTGAAAAAGTATATTTTAACAAAACGCATTTGACTAGCAGGTCGAACAACGGATGTTCTTAAACCCTGCTGACTGCCATTGGCGATTGCTGAATAAACGTATCACCAGATGTAACAAAATGGATCTTAACTATTAATTTAATACCAAACAGAAAACAATAAACTTGCGGAAAAGATGGTATACCGCAACCAAAGGTGCAAAAATTAGTACACCATATCCGGATTTCGACAATTAATGTCTCTTCAGTGATGTTAGGAATCGAAACGATATTTGGAAGATATACATACATATCAACTGTCCAATCGGTTTCACTGCTTCACACGTATAATTATGATTAAAACTTTATACTAAAGTTAGAATATGTTATTTTGAGTGTTTCTCGTCTAAGTGTCAGTGGTTTTTGTTTTATAAATTGATACTAGTGAGAAAATTAGAAAACATATATATCAAAGTATAAAGATATTTAGATATATATATCAATTAAGTCTTATGAACAATTATAAAGGACTCAAACTAAAAATGTATTGACTATTGTTTAACCGAAAATAAGATGTAACTAAAGTACACGTCAAACTGTCATATCTTAGACATAGAACAGATAAATACCCAGTCTTGAAGTGTATCATACCGGAAATTAACCGAGTTCTATTGATTCCATTAAATTTTCCATTCTACGGATTTTCATGATACAGCTCTCATATATATGGAAAAACTTTTCCACCTTAAAATCGGTCACTCAAAATTGATTAAAAAACCTATGACTACATTAAGGATATTATAAGTTATAAGTGAACGTAGGTCAACAGTTACTACTGTGATACTCGGAAGATTGCTGGGTTTACGAGAAGAGTAAAAAGTCATAATAATTAGACAAAACACATCTCATACATGGACTTTAGGTATTTTTGTGTCAATACAGGTTAAGATTTGTATTTTGTATTTGATTTGATATCATTTGTATATCATAGCAATGGTTATGTAAAGTTTTATCACACTCCATATCAACCATGATTTTATAAAGGATATTTGTCAGCAGTGAACCAAGTTTAATAAACAAAAGCATGATTGTTTATTTTTGACTCCTTCAAGTATAAGAGAGGCGAAAGATATCAATGGGACATTCAAACTCATGAGTTGAAAATAAACTGACAACGCCATGGCAAAAACAGAAAAGACCAAAAGACAAACAACAGTACACGAAAAACAACATAGAAAATTGAAGACTGAGCAACACAAACCCAACCTAAAACCGGGGGTGATCGCAGGAAGGGTAAGCAGATCCTGCTACACATGTGGCACACGTTATATAAAGGGTTTTAGTCAGCAGTAAACCAATTTTAATAAGCAAAAGCATGACTGCATGCTGAAACGGGTTGCATTGCTCTTCCATTTCGTACACACACTTTTACCATGGCTTTGAGGGTGTTTGATAATTTCTGTGAAATAACTTGATGATGGATAGCTAGTTAATTGATTTAATATTTGATTTTTTATATTTTCTAAAATAGGCTGTGACTTTCTTTTTCGTAAATTTCACGCGCCTTAAAGTAATTTTAAGAGTTATTGCTCTTTTAAGAATTATTTCTTATACTCTTTATTATAAGCCATTTGAGAATTTTATGTACCTTAGCTTCTGACGTTCTGTTCACAAGTCCAGGATAAGGTAAAGCATCATTAGGTGTTAAGTAGTCAAAAACTACTCGTGGCTTTTTCATTGCTTCCATCGGTTTGTATCCCTTGGGCGGACCTTTGTAATCTGCATGGGCCACTGAAGAATAATGAAAAATCATAATAACAAAATTGATTTCAAAATGACTGAAAAAAATCAGTATTTTGCACATGTGTTATTTTTTTTTCTTGTTCGTTCCAACATATTGATTACAGGTAATTTCTAAGGTGAGTGTATTTGTGTGCATTTGAGGTTTGAATAAAATACGGTTACTAATATATTTGTCTCTGCCTTCATGTTTATTACATATACCTATAAAAGAAATACGATTGCTTGTTACTTGTTTCATTTTGATGTTTAAATTCAAGGCCATATTTTTCTCAACTGTATATATATGATCGTTTTTCTTTCCAAAACTGATTATTTTTATTTATGTTATATCAATTCTAGAAAATATTCATATTTTATGCAACATTATTCTTATTATTGAAATGTATTTTACGCTTGGTAAGCAATGTATATTAAACGAAAGGAAACAAACTGGAGCAAGACCCGTTACCGTTTGGGCCACTGTTAACTTATGACAATTATGTTTTTTTTTGTAAAATAACAGTTTTGGTTGAATCGATGTTGTCAACAGATTGACGAGTTTAATTTTCTTTTCTTTGATCGCGTCAAATAAAGTTATGTTAGAGAGGACGTGGCTTCATTTTTGGTTCTCGTGTCTATGAAATATCGTGTCAAAATCGACACACTAATGATCATATTCTCATTGTTAAATAAGAGGAATAAAAACCCGATCATGGTTCTAAAATGAACTTATTGGGAAACCCATTTCATGTAAAAAGTGCATTTCCTAAGAGAATTCAAGAAAACCGATAAATTTCAGACGGTAACTGGTCATGCCAGAAACTAAACGAAATGGGAATACATTCAAAAATCCTTTTCTAAATTAAGTTTAATGAACATTTATAATAGAAAGCTTACAAGATTGTCATGACTTTGAAAATATGTAAAAAGACATCAAACTGATAGATCAAACACAAACTACAACAGCCTTGCACTTAAAATGTACCTTTATTGTAATTTTCAGTATATCTAAAACCAAAGATATATGTATTGATTAAAACTGTTGATTCCTAGGGCAATGTTCGGAATCTTTGTCCTACAACAGATCTCTTGAAAATTATAGAACTTCACTTTTTATAAAAATTCAATTAACAACACAGTAGAAAGATACAGGAGCCTTAGAAATTCTCCAGTGCTTAGTACTGTCATGTTTTTGTTGCCTCAGAGGACATAAAGATATATAGGTCAAAAGCGAGGATGACATGATTCTTGTCTCGTGTTTAACTTTTAATGTAACTCACAAGAGATCTGTCTGTCAAATGTATGACGATTTGGGTCGAAGCTCATTATAACGTTGTCTGTATCACGTTTTTCTAAGTTCATTTCCATTGCAGTTTGTCCTTTGGAGTTCTGAAGAAAAAAAAACACAAGTTAGACAGATTTATGAAGGTGCTAGTTGTAAAATATCGTAGGTTTATAAGTTTAAGACGTTGCTGTCTCATTAAATTTTTAAGAAATAACATTACATGTTCATCACGAACTAAATATAGATTCTACCACTGCATCGAGTGTGATACGATATTTATCCACTCGAGACAGTTAAATTTTCAAATTTAAAACGCGAGGCTCGCCGAGCGTTTTAAATATTTAAAATTTAACTGCCGAGAGTGGATAAATATCGTATTACACGAGATTTGGTGGTGGAATCTGTTTCGCTAATGATTTTCAAACAATACGCAGGCAAATTTATTCCTTCTTTTCGAATGATCTGCAAAAAGATGTGTTCTTTCTATGTGACGTCATCAGGCATGATCGCCTTTTTTCATGCCGTCACAATAGGAAATTCAGAGGAAATCAAGAAAATTCGACGTCATAATCGGATTTAAACCAATGAAGAACTGAGATCAAACGAACCACTCGTTGATTAATTTTTTTTTATACAATGGGTGCAGAAAGGGATAAATTAACGAAGAATTAGAGAAATATATTTATATAACAAGTGGAGCCTGAACTGTTTTCCCTTCCGGAAAGCCAGAATTTATCCCTAGGTTTTTAGGGGGTTCGTGTTAATTTGCTTTAGTTTTCCAAATTGAATTTTACGAACTCTTTTCCACTGTCTGTGTTGGTTATCTTGATTAGTTTATCCTTTGCAATGAAAAAAAAATCTTTTTTATATCAAACATTGAGTAGCATGGCAGATGTCATAAGTGGTCCAGAATTTATTTGTGGGGTTTCTGTTTTTTAATCTTTAGTTTACTGTGTAGTGTTTTGTGTTTATGTGTTCTTATAGTTTCTTTATTAAATGGTGATAACCGCATTAATTTTTCAAGAGAGATAATGTATCGTCATTGATATGTGAGTTTATCTTAATCCTTAGTTTTTTGTCAAGTGTTTTGTGTTTGTGTCTTCATCTTTTTCTTTTGGTAGGAGATACAAAGTATCGTTTAAACCTGTTTGATTCGAGCGTCATTGAAACATGCGTCTGGCGTATCAAATTTTAATCATGGTATTTATAATGGGTTTATTTTAAACACACTGATCAGTTGGAAAAATTGGATTGAACTCGTACATGCAGCTACATCAGAAAAAAATGGTTATAACTCATAGAGGGGAACTTTACCAAATGAACGAAAGCTTAATCATGAGACTAATATCACCGAGGGTATCATCAGCCTAGTAGTCAGCACTTTTGTGTAAAAATGATATATCATTCATATGTTCGTTTTGTGTAAATTTACTGTTTATAAAATGGTGAATTATTCGAAGCAATAAGGTTTTATATCCCCAGGAAAAGATTGGCTTAGTCGTATTTTTCACAACTTTTTCAAAATTTTCAAATGCGTCTGGCGTACCTACATATGGCATTGAAAGGCCAACCAAACATTTGAAGTGTTAACTTTTACTCGGTGAGTTGTATATATTCATTGTATTGATAATTGTACTTACCTTCCACGGCATAGCAGGAGTGTAACTAAAATCTGTTTTGTTTGATGTAGCTGGTTCTCTTAAGTATGAAGGGTCATTGTGGAATAACTGAAAATGATAGGAAACAATGCTAATTTGGAAAATAAACTCGCCTGAAATAAAAGTCATTTATTGCTTTCTAATCCAGCAATAAGTAAACTCTTAAATAAAGCAAGAAAGCTTCAATATTATAACTCACAAGAGAATGGGTCAATACAATGAATTACGCGTTTAAGTCGGTTAATAAGAAACAATGAAATATTCTGAAGTTAATCTAAAATGTATCATATTTAAAAAAAAACTTACGCTGCCAGCATCAGCTGTTATCATTTTACTCGGAGGACCACGTGTTGTCACTGATCTGGAGATAAAGTCCTTGTTGTATATAGAATGTGATGTATCAGGATCACTTCCAAACTAACAAAACAAAAGTCAATTTTAAACAGTAGTGCATTAACAATGATATATAAAGTAAGTTAAGTTATCATTAGTTACAATTACAAAAAGCGCAAATGAACTGTACAGTTAATCTTAATCTCAAGACAGAAGGCAATCATTGTCCTGATTGAGAAGAGAAGGAATAGTCTGGTGTTTCCTCTATACATAACATCATACTAGCCATTTGTTTTGGGTTCAAAATTTCATAAATGGACATTTTGTGAAATATTGATAATGACAATGTGATTTCACATAAACTGTTCATGTGTGAAAAGTAAACATCTGTTATTTGTGTTGTTGTCTTTTTCTTTATTCTGTACCCTTCAAAACATTTTACACATTAAAGGGTATTTTTCAAGATAGATAGATGTTCTTTATATTTGTGTTCTGTGAACAAGATATGATATATATAAAAATGAGGCGATGTGGCATGATTGTCAATGAGACAACTATCAAACAAAGTGGTAGTAAAAAATTGTAGGTCATCGTACAGTCTTCGACAATGAGAACCCCATACCGTATAGTCAGCTGTAAAAGACACGAAAATAGTGAAAAAATTCAAACGAGAAAACTAACGACCTTATTCATAACAAAACAATTTACGAAAAACAAAGATGATAGACATGACAAATATATATTGAAAAAACATATACGTTTGATTTAGAAAACAAAATAGCTTTGTATATTTTATTTTTCCATGTCTATGGTATTCCCCCCAGTAATGGTCTTGTTAATACTTTATAATTTGTTCTAAAAAATTACTGTATTCATTCCAAATTTTCTTATTCGGTCATATATTAATGTAAGATAAATGTACTGATGGTTTATAAACTTGGTGATGTCTTAGTTTACAAATGCAAATCTGTCTGATTCTTTTTCAGTAGTTTTGTATTATACATAGGTTTTTTGCAGAAGTAACACAACAGATATTACGTCGTGTACCATTACACCTGATTGACCCTTTGATTCTAGATGGAATTCTTTTGGCCAAATCTTAAGGTTTTTTTTTATGCGGATTATTGTGTAGTCATAAAATTGGTTTTTGAATGTCTTATTGGTATGTTTTTACTATTTTAAAACTATTTCTTCGTGGATTGTAAACATGTCTTCATATTTCTTATCTGATTGACAAAGTTTGAACAAAATAAAATAAAGAGAAGATATTAACTTTTTTCTAGATAAAGAATAGAATAAAATAATTATCAAAATTGTTTAAACTTGAATTTCTTAATGATTTTGGCTTGCCATATTTTTGACAATGATATTATAGACGAATTACTACTATACATTGTATTACTTACATGGAAGTGGGCTGATGTTTGGTATGTTTTACCTTCGCCCGCATCTGCAAATAGACATATTCATTTTTAACTAAAATCATAAAAAGTGCTCACTCACAGAACACGCCCTTTTTATTTTATAGAATGTATATAAGCAATGGGAATAGTGTCTGAAAAACAGAGACTATATGAGGTTTTAAGAAAAAAAAAAATGATATCTTTCATGTTCATTCACGACCAAAAATATATCAAGAGAATCAAGTGGAAAAGGACAGAGATTACGAGATGTCTGGACAGAACGGTTCACTTATAAAGAATGATTGACAAGACTATCCGCGTTTCATACAGATCTCGAGTGATATACTCGTATTTATAAGTATTTGAAAACAAACCTTTGAAAACATTAGGAACAATAACTTGTCTGGCATATTCTGCTAACTGGTTACTGTCCTCCTCTGTCTCATTCTTTTCCGGGTCCTCGTTAATTCTGATTTGTATAAAAGTTAGAGAAGTGAATGAAATATTAGGAATAACACATGATAGGCTTGTTATATGAAAAAAGTTCAGTGACTTTTTAGAACTATTCAAATATTGGAGCAATCGTTTAATTTTAATGTATTAATTACTTTTTGTTGTTTTTATTTTGATGATGTTTTTAATGGAAGCAAAGAGTCAACAATTACACCATTGTTTTTTTTTCAAACGTCAAATAGAGCTCTTTGCAATCATCTTGGAAAAATTCCAATTCCAAAACTGTGTAGATTTTCTTCCTGTCAATATGACAGCTGCGTTAAGGAAGTCCATTTCATTACTTCTACAGTTATCTTGTTGATTTGAGCTAAGAGTGCACTGCGCTAGATTTGAAAAAAAAAATACTTAAATGACCTTAATAAGACAGAAATGAATCATTACTATACATGTTAAGGAATATCTTAAAATATAAAATTTCGAGTAGTATTAAGTATTCTGGAAGTTTGTTTTTATTATTCTATATTTCATGGACCAGTTGTCTGTTGAGGAGAGGGTATTTTCATCTTGTTAATAGCATTCCTACGAAAAGTACGAAAGCGAAGAGCATTGAGAACCATAATTTCGAATTGTTTTGCCAAATACAGCGAAAGTAATCTATTCCTTGGATGGAAAATCCTTAGTATTTTGAAAAATTCATTGTTATGTAAACCAGTTAATTCAAAATTATGACCATATCAATGATAATTCGTGTCAACACAGAAGTGCTGACTAATGTTTGTGAGATTTACGGTTGATAACTTTATGCAAAAATTCAATTGTACAAAATTTTTTCTGACACTTAAATATATCGGGTGTTGTTTTTTTTGTGATTAAATGTCAATTGTTATGGTTACAAGTATACTTCAAAAGATAAATGCCTGACTTTGGCTTTATTTTTTTGTCCCTTTTGGTTCATAAGCTCTTCATTTTTTTAATAATCTTTTGATTTTCAAATATTTTGGCCTAGAGTATCGAAATGCGCTTCTGGTGCAGAAAAAATTGTACCTTTAGTGTTATAACCAATAATTGTTCTAATAACATTAAACGGTACCAATTTTTAGACTTTTTTTATTCGAGCGTCACTGATGAGTCTTTTGTAGACGAAACGAACGTCTGGCGTACACAGTTTTAGTCCTGGTATCTACGATGAGTTTATTTAATGCATACGATTCATATTTCGACAAATAATGTTTCTTCAGTAATGTTGGAGGCCAATACAATTGTTCATCCAAAACATAGCACAACCCGGAGCACCTGAGGTAATCCCCGGTTTTTTGGGAGGAATTAATGTTGCTCAGTTTTTAGTTTTATATGAAGTGTGTTCTGAACTTGTTTGTATTTTTCGCTTTTCGCCATGGGGTATCCACCGGTTTCCATTCGACTTATGAATTTTGAATCTCCTTGGAATCTTCCGCTTTTCCTTTGAAGAACTAAATCGGAAGAAGGTCTTAATGTAAGCTAATGAAGAACAGCAATAAAAGCACTGTTCCTTTGCTTTTTGTGTGTTTTTTTACTGTGCATGTACTGATTTTGTGTCATGGATGGATACCCCATATCCTTTGTTTTTCTATTAATGCACATGAAGCAAAATCAACAACTTCTTTTTTAAATCTATGAAATGGGCTTAAACACTGACAATAAGAGGAGTTATGATAAGAGCCATATTTGTGTTCCTGAATCTGCGAAATGTTAAAATTCTTCAATCCTTTGAAAGTTTTAAAAGATGCTGTAGTCTGGTATTTGTGTGCAGAAATGTAACAGATATTTTAATCATACCTTTGTAAACTAAATTTTGAGGCATTTTTCTTTTAAAAAAGGGTGTTGCTCATATTTAAATTGATAACAAGATTTCAAGATGAGTCTATTTTGGAAGTTTTTGCAGTTTTACACAAATGCAAGAAGTCTGAAGATCTAAAACCAATATGTGACACAGTTCAAATATATTAATGGAGATATCTGACAAACGAATGTTATATTGTATGTTTTGTTTGAAAGAAAGGAAATGCATTACTTCAAATCTTGAACTTAATTTTATCAGTTCATTGCATAACAGGGTGTTATTTGTGCATATAATAGATTTTTCACAGGTCAATTCCTCCATCCTAAAACGTATATGTTGTTATAATAATAAAGTGTTCTTGCGTGTTGTATATTTTTTTTCACTCACTCTGAAAGTTTTGCTTTTCGAATTGCTGCTTCTCCGGGTGGAAGAGTTCTTGGTCCGTAATCGTCGTTAACAGTTGATTTCATTTTGCCAACTTTAAAAGAAGAGATAGAAACCAAATGAAGATATTTTCAAAACAAGTTATTATTTCTTATACACATGATTATATCTATTTGGCTTTTTAACAACTGAACATACATTTTAACATCATTACTTTTTACTACTTTCTCTAGCATATAAATTCCTCATTCCGCGCGTAACATTTGTATTTCTATCAGTTTTTTTCTGCGTATTCCTTCCCATGAATCAAATGACCAAACTAAGAAAATTGCTGTCATGTTTTGAAATAAAACCTATGAAGTCGCTGGCTGTCTTATTATCGTTTTATGGTGCTGAATTGGTTAAACACCTAAAACAATTGTACACTGTAATTGTCGTATTTCTTTATTTTGTCATTACTTGTAAGCCTTTTTCATTATATTCAAATTGCGTTGAGCTTTCCTAAGTAGTTTAGAAATGTTACCAAATTCCCTTGGGCTTTCATATGTATGTAGATTATACAACCAACTAAAGACCAGTAATTGTGTTTAAACAATATCATTTACTTTTATTGGCAAGATCTCCCCTGCATAAGAGTTATTCAAATGTTCGAGTAGTCCCTATAAATCGTTTGATTGGGTACGTAGTAACTTGCCACGATCCCCTATCTAGATCATGAGTAGTAAATTACAAGTAAGTATAATTTCATGGCTGTACTTATATATGTGCTTAATTATTGGTTTGTCTACGATTTAAAACGATTTTTTTTACCTATAATATTTCAAAGATAACTTTATGTAATTTATCAAATATCATAAAATTATTTTGTCTTGCTATTTATCCAACTATACAATGAAGTTAATCATAAGAACTTATCTTACTATATTTCATGTGTCTAGTATATTCTTATATCTACTTCATCACATACATTGTCGTTTAAGCATTTTCCACAACCCTTGGTCATCATAATTGTATATATTCATCGGTGATTAATCTACATAATCATAATCACCAATCATTATCGGTACAGTGATGCATCTATATCATCATCATGACACATTGTCTTAATCGTATATGCTATTACCAATGCTTTCCCTAAGGTAACATACTACTCTCCTGGTCATATACGAGTTTTACCAGGGGCTTACGTTTTTGTCGTCAAGTTGTGTTGAGAACTGATCAACTGGTGACTAATATACGTTTCCATAGCTTACCTATATTGTCATAATCTCCTGTTCTGAATACATGTGATTCTTTCTCCATCAGCTTCATGTTAGTGATAACGGAGTTTTTCCCATCGTTTAATCCTTCCATTTTACTTGTAGGTTCATCACCAACACCATAAGCTCTTTGAAATTCGCTAAATACTCTGCACAAATATACAAACATAAATTATTGCCGACATTTGTTTTGATGTTATTTGGAGAATATCTTTCGTTTTACTGTATGCCTATATGCATAAGATTATTTTAATTTTGTAAAATATAGCACTTTTTGTAATAGCAATTTATTTGCTTTCTGTCTATAATTGAAATTCATTCACTTGGAGTATATCTTATATGTTACACTTTTTCATATTTCCTCTTTTTTATTTCTTTTTATTTTCAAACTTACTCTGGCTCGTCACTTCCAAATGCTATACTAGTTCCTCGTTGTGGGTGAACAAATTTGGCTGAAAGTGGTAGTTTCATAATGGAAGTATTTAGTCTAGGATGGTTTGGTGGCAAGGAATTAGTCCTAAAAAACTGAAGATAAAAGAAAACAACTCATTAAAGATCCTTCTTTTGATTTTTTTTCTGCGAAATTCATATTGAAAAATAGTTATTTTATACTGAAATTGCATTAGTTAACCAATATTTTCCAATATCAAATTGATCATTCGTTTCTAAATTTTTCGATTTTATTTTTTACTTAACTTTTCGTTCTTTTATTTTACTGTAAAACTGTAAAAGCGATATTATCGGATTATAATTCATAAAATTTGGTGCATCATATGTAATGTCTGAACCTTAGTCAAATATGAAAATCTTATTATATTTGACAAATATTTTGAAATCAAGTTAATTGGCCAATGATATAAAATTGCTTGAGTTTATAAAGTAATAGAGCACAATAACTAATTGATTTTGACCTCAGTGACTGATATTTGAAGTGCTTTTTATTCTTTGACAACACATACCTCTGGGATATAAGCATTTGAGTACTCAGAAGTTCCAATCTTTCTAGAGGTCATATATCTTGGAGCCATATCCTGGAATTAAAAAATATAATAAAATATAGTTCAAATGATAACAGTTGTATGTTAAAAGTTCAGATATCTTACTAAAGAAACTTTTATTGTTATTGTAGTAGCAGGAACTAGCATATGACATCAATTATTAAATACATTGCCTACAGGTGTATCTTTAATATCTGAAGTATAAACTGTTGTGGGATAAATAAGACCTGATAATTACACTTAGTGCCAGAAGGTCATAGACATATTGATAACATGTAAATTGAAAAGATGACGTTAAAATTGGAATATTGTATTTCATTTCTTTAAAGTACTTTTTCTGAAACGATTTAGAAAGTTATTGGTTTAAGAATGATAAAGCGTGGTATTAATAAAATCGGTAATCATGTACGAGCTTCTATTGATTGTTGAACTTTGGGTGAGAAAAACTATTTTATTAGGTCTTTCCATTTTTTCGTGGAAACACCTTTTGAATTTTTTTCTTCCGCCATTATTTTTTTTCTAGCGCAGTGTTTTTGTTTCGCAACATATCCGTTAGATATTTGGTATATAATATCGAACGGTTATTGGGCTTTATCATCTAACCCTGTTTAACCGAACCGTGACTTATTTTTTTTAAGAGTCTTCTCCTCGGACACTGTTTGTTCTTTGTATCACTTCACTTTCGCAACCGTATAAAAAGAAATCGACAAATTCATTTTTCCAAATTACTAGTGTTGTGTTCAAATTTGACCGAAGCGATACGGAGACTCCATGTGCGAGATATTTCCCCTTCCCTTCTGTATTTGACATTAGTGATCTCACTAGTGATATATAGATTTAACTCAGGAACCGTAAGTGATAGAAACCTAGGGTATTTTGATTTGAGGTCCTTGGTACACCTAAAGGAATTTGAGGTCACGGTCATAATATATAGATAATTATTCTACAATGTGGATAAATCTACAGTGTCTGTGAATGTTTATTTTTCAAATTCAATATAATCTTGAGTTAGAGTCCACCTATATAATTTAAATGTAACCCAGAATATTAAAACATGTTCTTCTTTTCTTTTGCATTTGTTCCTTGAATGCTTTGTGCTCTTTCACTCCATATTCACTTTTCTCAAAATTATAAAAAAAAATGTTACAACTGTATAGTCCAAAAACTTATTTAAATAACAATAATGTAGTATTTAATATATACTTACAGGCCAATTTATTATCTTACTATCCAGTATCATCTCAGGCTGAAAATAAAATCATCATTTCTTAAATTAGTATAAATGAGACAAAACTGCGTTTTGGAAATTTTTTTGAGACTTAGATCATGGATGCATGGACATTTTACCCTTTGAGTATCCCCGGTCAATGGTGGAGTTCGTGTAGATCAATCTAAAACTTTCTACGTTATTTTGTTTTAAATGTTGTTTGCATTTTCATTTTCATTTCCATTTTTTTAATAACTTTTTCGCCTCTCAGTTTGTGGAATGAGTGCTTATAAAACAATGATACGCATTGAAGGCTGTGTAAGCTTATTTTATAAGCATTCGTTCCACAAATTGAGATGCGAAACAGATATGCAAGGAGTGCCCGGACGAATCTTAAAAGAAACAATTATAGCTTTGAAGGCTGCGTAAGCTTGTTTTTTTTTAAGATTCGTCCGGGCAATCCGGCTTCTTCCAACAATAAAAACTGGCCGCCACGATATAACCAATAGTGAAAGTGGTCTTGAACACTAACAATCAATCAATAATCTATTCTATATTTCTTCATTTTAAGAATTTAGAGTCGATGAATAAATTTACAACTTTTCAAGATTTTTGCCGAATTGGTTTGCCAAATTGTCATCTGTGACAAAGATATTCAATAGCAGTCAAGCAAATCATGATGGCGTCCGTTAAACTTTCGTAGGGACGACTTCAACTTTACCATTAGGAACCCTTAGTTCAATAGCTTCCTTGTAAGCAGCAAGCAGCCCTCTATCAAGAAATTCATGATAGGAAACGCAGGCGCTGGAATATAGTAAGAGTTGAGAGATATAAACTCCATATGCAGGGGCTACTGTAATGTTGTCACATAGAAATGAAAAGTTCGTAATATGAATACTGAGATCATTTTCATTTTTAGTTCCTCAACCATTCCTCATTGTAAATTTCTAGATGTAAGTCAAGATATGAGACAGACTTTACTGTATTTGTTGTATCCTTTATTTCAAGTTCGTTTGGATAGATGCGTTGAACAAAATTGGAATAATCTAGTGAGAGGACATCTTCAATCTAGCGCAACGTGAAGTTAAAAAGGAGTTAAAAAAGGATGATGTTAGCTTCTTTTCGTTCTTCATGAGAAGCTCGCGAATAATGTCTGCTGTAAAACAAATATGAATAAAGGATCAAGTCGGTAAGAAGAGCACATCTGGTTCCCATATGATTGTCTGTTGAAAACACGTCCTTTAAAAGTAACAAATATGTTGTCAATAAGAAAATCAAGCATCTATAAATATTCTTGTAAAAGGGGTATACAATAAAGGCAACCCTATTAAAGCTCTTATCATAATATAAACCCCTGCAAACCTCAAGCCTGCAAAATGATCATTCATTTTGGCTGGCTGCTGTGTTTTGAAAATTTTACTTGATGAAGAACAAATCAAAATTGCATTTGAAAACGAACAAGATCCAGGAAGAGCCATATTGCTTATAGGGTAATCGTGACAGTTTTCAGCTTGAAGGACAGTTTTAACTGTATCTCTTTAACCTTTAGTCTCCTCGCTTCTATTATTTACTATTGAAAACACGTTTTCATACTAACCTTACTTGGTGGTTTAGTCAGGAAATCAGCTTTAGTCGTACTGTCTCTGTATGTTTCTTTTGGAACGTCTTTTCCACTGTCGTTTCCAATTTCAAAATGGTGAGAAAGCTGAAAATATGAAAATTCAAATATAATTTTTGCTTTCCAGCAAGTTTACACCTTTTCAAAGTAACCGTATTTATATAAATACGAAAACGGTAACAAGATAAAGAAGAAAATACTAAAGGTAAAAAATATTAGAATTGATAATTGTTTTAGGGGTGATTCATGTCACATTATACGGCCGATATACACTGTGACAACATGTAGATAACATACTATACCTTATATCATATATACAGCTATTAACCATTAACATACCTGTTCTTTTGTTTCTGGGAATGAACTTGGGTCCAAAGACTGTCCCTGCAAAAATACATACATGAAAGTGTTTACTTCAAGATATTGTAACATATGTCTTGCATGCAAAGCTTGCTCCTCTTTTGAATATTTTGAATGTTTGTTTTTTTTTATAATTCAAGGTGAAGAAGATAGTATACATGTTATGAATAAAGGGAATGTAGGTATACGTCAATGAGAAAGCAACACATCGACAAGAAAATAAAAAGTTGTATACGAGTCAACGTAAAGTTTTTAACAAAAGACAAGTGTCTTTACAATATGTCATGCTCTAAATCGGCCTGTGTCTAGAAAAATTGAGAATGAATATAACTGATACTATTAAAGATTTATAAAATTTTGTTTGAATTACTTTTGCATTTTAACAAGATCCAAAAAAATGGTTTTGTTTGTCAGTTATCTTTGTGCATTCGTCAGTGTTGAACTGTTCCATTAAATGCTTTTAAGTCCAAAAACATACTAGCGTTTTAAGGTATACCACTTCCTTTTGACTTATATTAACCTGAAAATTAGGGGCAAAAACATAGTGCCGCTGCTTTATGTGTCTGTATTTAATTAAATGTTTCACTTCAGGTGACAAAATGTATACATAAGTTTCTATTGTTTATGGCTTTGTGTTGGAAAGATATTCTTATGTTATAAAAAACTATGTAATCTTCTTTTTAGTACTTTTAATTTAGGATATATTTTTAAATCTCCTTGAATCAAATACAATCAGTTTTGTCATGGACACCTGATCAGATATGCCATTTAATGAAACAAGTTTATTAACGTTTAACAAGAGATGATCTCAAATTATGTAATACAGCCTACATGAAAATACGTGATAAGAACAAATATGGCATAAGATCACATAATGAATATATCATATAAAAAATAATGAATCGCCAATGAATTTACTCAACGAATAAAAATATGTTGGATTATTCCATTATACTTTTTCCAAACTGTGTAACCATAAACAGACAAACTGTGCAATTGATTATGCCAACGTAGGTGCGCTTTCACCATTGCAACGTGAAGCTAAAGTTTCAAATCCAGAAAACCTCCCAATGAACTTATGATGTTTATTACCCTGACATTCTCATCAGTTCGTTTCCACTGAAATATACATACATTGATTAGACTATGTTGAGTATTCAAGGGTCAGATCCCAATTAAAAAATAACATTAGGGGAGGGGTAATTATATTTTTTACGTCAATTATTCATATACTTTACACTAGAAGTCAAAGATACAATGTTTTTTTCAAACGTTTTCAATGTTGCCTTTAGATTAAACAATTGCAGTGGCGTAGCTTGCATTCTGTTATTACCGAGGCAGGGGTCTGGGGTTGCAGCCCCCAGAAGCTGTTGAGGTTTTGCAATTTGAACCAGAAGAATCTATTAAAAATTATAACAGTTCTTTTATTTAATTTCATCATAATAATGTTAATATGCCTTACACTAAGTTATACTACAGATTTATTAGTTGATTACTGGTACAGTACCTACATCATTTTCAATCAACGGTTCAGATGAATACATAAATGTTCTCAAATACATATACCACTATTTCAAATTGAATCCTTTCAGTGAACTCAGATTTTAAATTCGTTGAGAATAAAAGGAGATGGATATGGGGGTATACTTAAATGACACAGTATGTCAAACAATACAGCTAAGAAACCATGTCAACTTACGTACAGAATTTTTAAAAAAATTTAAAAAAATATTTCTTGGAATGTCTTCAAATTCTTACATGGTTTTCCCATTGTGAAAGTGACAACCGTTGAAGTACTAACGGAAACATTTTCGTTTTTCTGAAGTCTTCATAATAAATGAAAACATTTTTATAAAGTTTTTATATAGAAACAGACATTTACTATATATGTCGCTGGAATAAATGACTCCTTCAAGTATTTCAAGTTCCCTGCTATTGAAAAACTATAAAATTTAAAAAAGCGAGAATAACACTTTAGAACAACATACAAATCATTATTCTGTGCATATTGATTAACGTATATTTTATTCTAATTTATATCAAAGTCAATGAAACTCTGTACTAATTGGAGTACTACACGTATTAGGGAAAATGTCAACACACAACGATGTTTCAATTTTAGACGTAACCGGTTAAATATGAAGGTTTGAATGGGGGACTTCAAATATTTATTTTAATCCTTTTTGTCCATAATTTGATTTCCTTTCTTTTATATTTAAGCACCATTTTAAATCTCTATTCTTTTAAGTTTAAAATAATTTCAGGGCATGTTTCTGTATTCTGTAAACCTCACTCAGACCCTCATATTCTAGGAATTATTCTCACACAAAATATATAATTTACCGGCTCGTAAAATGGATCATCATCTATTCTACTGATTTTGCTTGGGGAAGGATTAAAAATTTTCAGCTTCAATTGTGTCGATTTCTTTTGACTCTGACATATTTAGAAAACTACCGCAAAGGGGTCGGGATTTCCAGAGGGAAATGTTTCCACAAGTCTTGCATCACTCCCAAACGGTATGAATCAATGACGGCAAAAAGACGATATACAAGTTGGTTAAGTAGCGAGTCTGCTGCATTTTGTGAAAAAAAAAAACAGTTTTTTATTTTTTTTTTAATTATTTTTTACCGAGGCTGCCTCAACGTAAGCTACGCCAATGAATTGGGTTTGAATTATATTCAATTTAGAAAAGGCAATATTTGGTGGAAATTGTAGTCTTTTTTCGGCTGAAATAGGAAATTATTTAGATTACACTTTGGTGTATGTTTACAGTAGTAATTATGCATCTTCACGTGTAATATATCTGTCGATCTTAACTGTATACTGGTGGTTGACAGGATCTATGATATATATAGCTAGATGCATATCGATATGGCAAAAATAGTACTTAGTGTCTTTCTTGCGAATCAGCCGTTATATCTTAATTGGATATGTGCCGCTTTTGCATGACCAAATGGTCATTCTTGTCAAAGTTCAAAATATATCGTTTGATTGCCAAAATGAGACAACTATCTATCAAAAGACCAAATGACAATATTGGTAACAACTACATGATCACCATACGGCCTTTGACAGTGAGCAAATTCATTCGGTATAGTAAACTATAAAAGGACCATTTGCTACACGCTCTTGGTCTACCGTTTTTAAGTTTGGTCATGGTGCTGTCTGTTTTTATTGGACATGAAATTTCAGATAGCCTCCTAACATTGATATCTTCTTTCTCTTTTTTACCATATGCTTAGTTAAATAAATTTGTTAATTTTCACAGACAAAAAAGTTAGGCTTTTACCCCCTCGGGGTCATGGGTCTTGCAAGGATACTTAATATTTTTTGGGGGTCTCGATACTTCGACAACCAAGCTTTCCGCGATGACAAGATTATTTAAACTCGTCAACATGAACTATATATTAAACTTTTAAGATAGGAACGAAGAAAATAAGCAGCTAAATTGGTTACCAAAATATAAAAGTAAGTTGACGATTCCATATAAAAACAATGTAGGACTGATCTATGCCAACAAAATATCTACATAAATAATGAATGCACATAAATTATAAACTTACAGGAAAATCTGTTTCATAACTGGTACCGAATACACTTTTTGACAGTCCTTTTGGTGTAAAATTATATTCTCCCTCCTTCAAAACACAACTTTTAGATAAATTTCGCCTGATTTCTTCCACTCGTAAATTCCTTTCTGGACCATATAAGCGATTTCTCCTTGCATCTATGGATTCCATTTTGATATTTTCCTAATTCTTTACTATCCCAACTGTAGATTGCAATATCCTAATCAGACAACATCATCGGTAATGTTGGTTTGTTTTTCTTTACTTTAGTGGGATTATATTTTCACCTGTTACATACTTAATAATTTAATAACAAAGACATAATGATCCAATTTCGAATTAATTCTATTGTCTTCGGTCGCCTAGGAGATGACCCGCTAATCCACCCGAATAATGCAATTAATACGATACTTTTGATTGAATTAAGTAGACGTGTATGTAGACGTGTGATCCCTTCGGTTTTCTTTATGCTCTGACGGTGCACTTCAAAAAATTAAAGAAAATATTTTGTTAAGTCTGTTAACATTTAGTTACTGATTTTTAATTTTATATATTAGTATAAAATTTAAAAGTCCGATACGGCTCTACCAGACAAAGTCAATAGCTAATACAAAACAAGTTTGATAACAGTTGGGATTTTTGACAATTGAGTACAAAAACATATGATATTTGATAATAAGGTTAAATAATTTAACCCTTTACTTTATTAGCATGTTTATCATACTCATAGATTGAGAAAAACTTTAATTCAATTGCTAATCTGGTTTGTGCTTCATCTAGGTTTAAAGCTGTCAAAATTACAATGAATTGAGATTAAAGTTAAATTCCATTTTAGAAAATATGATTGTTGAAATAAAGTTAATACGGTTTAGATTAAAGAAATGTATTTTAATGTATGCGTCTGTGTTGGAGAGAATATATTTATGGCTAATTATTTTACAAAATTACACATTGAAATGTGTGTCATATCATTGAGTAGACATCATAAATGTTTAACTGTTATATAATTGTATTTTCGTCACACAATTTATACATTATTTATGATTGGCATATATTCATATTAGATAACGTAAAGTTTTTAGCTCAGAGGAGGTAATTATAACACTAGGTATGTTATATCATTCTACACGTTGTTGATGGTACAATGTACTTTACAAATATGGTTATTACTTACTCTGATTTATTGTACATTGTCATTCTATACAATGGTCGATGACATTTAAATATAATAAATATAGATAGTTTTCGTTCCTGTTCCAATATCAACCAAAGACTCCAATAATTTTTCAATAACTTGGATACATTGATCGATGATTATACATAACGCCGTCGCGTGAGCGTAAAAACGCTATATTTCGACGACCCGAAATGGAATTAGATTATATGGAAATAAATTATATGCAAAGTGATTTCCATTTTTTTATTATATATTTCCAACATTGTAATTGAAGCAGAATGAAAAATAAAAATTTGAACAACAAAATTAAAAAAAAACTAGATATACGTCCAATGAAATTACAAATATAGATTTATTTCGTCTTCCAGCCATTGTTCCACTACTAAACTGTCTATTCTACTTACTAGTACACTTGGTACAATCAATACCTGGTAATAAATTGTTCATATAGGGCCTTTGAAAATAGTGGAATTAATTACTTTTGGAGTGTCAAAAATTCGTTGGAAGTACTTGATTAATTGCATGCTTATGCTTATATTCGTGATTTCGAATCTGTTCAAAGTTTTGATTTTTTCTACCCTGTATACCACTTTGCCTCATAATCTCATTAAGAAAAAATTCACACATCTAATTAAATGGGCATTTAAAAGTCTGAATGCGAATATATATGTTCAAACTCTTTTAGGTCATTTTTTAGTAACAACAAACAAAAGAACTATGCCAATTGGACCTGCTTTGGTACGATAACTGCACTTGAATTTTTATACTAGAAAACATTTTTGTTCGCTATGGAGATTCCGTCAAGTTATCCGAATTCCAATGGGGACTAACTGTGCACCACTTATTGCTGACCTGTTTCTGTATTGTTATGAGTTACAATTTATGACTAAAATCAGCTAAGACCCATCGAAACAACATCTGATACAAAAATTTAATAACACTTTTAGATATTTGGATGATATATTGGCTCTCAATAATGTCGACTTCAGTATGTACACTAAAGAGATTTATCCTGCTGAAGTGACTTTAAATAAAGCTAATACTAACAATGAACACTGCCCTTTCCTGGATCTTGATATCTCATTTTTTCATTTTTCATTTCCTATTGTTAATTATCCATTTTAGATGGTGACGTTCCCTTGTCACCATCTTATGGTGTTTATATATCTCAACTTGTTCGATTCGCTCGTGTATGTAACAACGTATTTGATTTTAACGAGAGAAGTCTACTGAAAAATTATTACACCAGGGTTTTCGATATCACAAACTAGTCAAAACATTTACTAAATTTTATTATCGGTACAAGGACATCATTCGTAAATATAAATCAACATGAAGACATCTTATACGTTCAGGTATTCCACATCCAATCTTTTATGGTAGTATTCTGTACAAAGAACAAAAATGTCGTCATTCACCTCAAAAGCTAACCAAACCTTTAAACAGACTTATTCAGAAGGGATAAAGTTACGATACTGTTGTCATTAAAGATGGCATATTTTGGAATTAATATTGATTCACTCATATGGTCTTTGCATCGGAAATAAACACATTTATTCTAAAACCATTTGTTGGCATGATACGGGTTATGTTCTTCTCATATATTTTATGATGGTATGATACTAAACCCCTAACGGGATGGATTGTGCTTGATTTTCATATGATGAAGACATAATCTTTCAATCAGTTTATTTGAGGTCTGGAGCTGGTATCTCAGTAACTGCTAGTAGTCCTTTGTTAATATATGTATAATTGTCATTTTGCTTAGTTTCTTCTATTACCTATTCTGACATCGGACTCGGACTTCTTTTAAACTGAGTTTTACTGTGCGTATATTAGTTGTGTTTTTGTGTATTCTACATTGGCTATAGGTATAGGGGGAGGGATGAGATCGAACAAAACATGTTTTACCCCGCCGCATTTTTGCGCCTGTCCCAAGTCAGGAGCCTCTGGCCTTTGTTAGTCTTGTATGTTTTTTTAATTATAGTTCATTCATATGTTTTGGAGTTTAGTGCGACGTCCATTTTCACTGAACTAGTACACATTTTTGTTTAGGGGCCAGCTGAAGTCCGCCTCCGGCTGCGTGATTTTCTCGCTGTGTTGAAGACCCATTGTGGCCTTGGGCTGTTTTCTGCTCTTTGGTCGGGTTGTTGTCTCTTTTGACACATTCCCCATTTCTATTCTCAATTTTATAGTGTATTGCTTAAGTGTTATAGGGGATAAGAATAAAAAAAAAGATGTGGATCTAAGTAACTGAGACTCAACACTAAAACAAACGATGAAAAGGCAAAATTTGGTCTTCGATCGACAATTGAGAAGTGTCTATGCAACTAAGTGAATCTTAATGTTACGGTAATTTTAGGAACTTTGATGCTGCTTAGGATTTATTCAGGAGCTTGACATAGTCACCTGACTCCTGTTGAAGTCAACGAAGATGGCTTCTGCATTTATGAGTTGTTGTGTTGCTGTCTCATTAACGTTACACAACAATCTCGCCTTAATCAATATTTAATTAGAAGCAAAGATTGAACAAGCAACAGATTTTTCTATAAAATAATACATCGTATACATTTTTATTATTTGAGTAATCATGATATTTCCATGATATGCTATCTGAGGCTGTTGTTTTGTTGACATTTATCCCATATTTGTTATATTCATATTTGATCTTGTATATTTTTCTTCATTTATCACAAACATCCGAATTCTGTTGGGATTATTATTCCCTCTGATTGCGGTTTAAAACTACAAACACGTTTAACTTATGGTACTTTTTAACGAAATGATTAATAAACTCTTGTGAAAAGTACATACGTTCGTACATTGTCAAGACATATATATACCGCTTAAATCTTTACGTCAAATGTAAATCGTCCCGAATGAATATCTAGACCTCATATGTGATACTGGATATACCATGAAACACTCGAGGGAAATTCCCATGTTCTACCCGATGATAAGCCCATTCCAACATTTTGTCAATGTGTAATTGTGGCTGTTATACTATTATGGGACCAATAAATTAATTTATAAGCCACAGCTGACTGTATTGTTAATTTAAACTTTATCTACAATGTACACTTATATTATTGATCATACATGTTATCATACTTAAATAAGAACAAAAATGTTCATGACATTTAAAACAAATGTACCAAACATGTGCACACTTTATATGAAACAATTAGAAGATTACATATGCACATATTATTCAGGAAGGAAACAATGAGGAGATTAAATATGCCCCAGGACAACTATTGATTGCTAGCGTCCAATGCTTATTATGGAAAGCGCAACTAAAGTGTTAAACACAGGAATAGTGAATGTTCTTGCTTCAAATGTATCAAACAACACAGGTTTATTATTCCCACATTTTAAATTGAAGGTAAACTATTTATATTTATGACACAGTTGGACATTTTCCGGAGACAAACCGACGTCGATTTAAAATTACTTTTTTGTTAACCTTGGTTTTCTCCCTTAGATAAACACATTCCATGACAGCAGTAATTTGCAAATTGATTCAGTCGATCGCTTAAATTACCATTCATAGAAATGGCAGATGATTTTGATTTCGGCGAATCAAAGAATGCTAAAGTAAGTTTAGGTTCATACCTATCTTGGAAGACTCTTTCCGGCACGTAAAAATTATAACATGATCACGAATTTAAAATATCTGTACTTTGCCTTTGGCCTTTGCTACTGTCACATACCTACCTGTAGAATACCTGTAGAATCTTTTAAGGGCTCATGTGTAAGGAATTCAATCCTTTTTTAAGCCCAACCAAATTCGTACTTGTACTAAAAACTAAACTTATAACAATCCTGCATTTTATGGGTCCCTCTTGATCGATGAATAATTCAAATTCTAAATGGTTAATATTTAAAAAAGTCCAAATTCATCACTAGAACTGGTATTTAATTTATTCCTAATGCCAATCGACTTATATTAAGAAACAATAAAAACTTGTAGTAAAAATAATTGTCTAATTTATCACTAGAACTGGTACATAACATCTTCCCCAATGATGATCGAGTTGTATTTTGAAGTTATCAAAGGTCTTTGCAGACACAACATTTTCAGGTAAACTGTCCCAATCGTTTATAATTTGTTGGAAAAAATGTCTTAAACGAAATGATGAATTACATTCATATGGTATATCTTCAAATCCTTTCAAAATCTTAAATGTTTGTATCATGTCGCCACAACGTCTTCTATGTGCTTATGTAGGTAACTTTAAAGTTTTTAATCTGTATTCATAATTCAAGTGTCTAGTTTCAGGGAGAAGCTTGGTTGCTCTCATCTGTACCTTTTCAACTGATTCTATATCTTTACGGAGATGTGGAAACCAGATAGTATTTCCATATTCCAAGTTGGGAAGGACAAGTGCAGTACACATTTGTATATTCTCATAAAAGAGAAGTGATCCAAATAACTAAAAGTGCGGTTTATCAAGCCCAAAATACTATTGGCTTTGTTGACTTTTATGCTGGCTAAATTTTAAGTTATTTTGGAACAATAGTCCAAGGTCTTTTTCTTCATTTAATTCCTGCAACTCCGTGTCATTCATGGTATAAATATGATTTGGATTGTCTCTTCCATAATGCATCATTTTAAATTTATCAACATTAAATACCTACAGGCACTTGTTTTTTGTCGAGCCTGCGACTTTTGTTGCAAAAGCGAGACATAGCGATCCTACATTCCGGCGTCGTCAGCGGCGTCCACAAATATTCACTCTGTGGTTAAAGTTTTTGAAATTTTAATAACTTTCTTAAACTATCCTGGATTTCTACCAAACTTGGACAGAAGCTTGTTTATGATCATAAGATAGTATCCAGAAGTAAATTTTGTAAAAAAAAAAAATTCCAGTTTATCCGTATTTTACTTATAAATGGACTTAGTTTTTCTGCCAGTTAACGTTACATTCACTCTGCGGTTAAAGTTTTTAAAATTTTGATAACTTTCTTAAACTATCCTGGATTTCTACCAAACTTGGAAAGAAGCTTGTTTATGATCAAAAGCTAGTATCTAGAAGGAAATTTTGTAAAAATTTATTTCCTGTTTTTCTGTATATTATTTATAAATGGACTTAGTTTTTCTTCCAGTTAACATTACATACAGTCTGCAGTTAAAGTTTTTAAAACATTTATTAGATTCATAAATAATCCTGGATTTTTACCAAACTTGGATAGAAGCTTCTTATAATCAAAAGATAGTATCTAGAGGAAAATTTTTAATAATTTTTTCCCCATTTTTGTTGAGCCTGCGACTAACCGCAAAAGTGGGCGAGACACTGGGTTCCGCGGAACCCTTACAAATTTTTTGTCATAGTAAGCCATGTGCATATTTCTGGAAGAAAAGCAGAACTGACAATTACATTAAGAGCCAATCTGCTCGAAAACCATTCAATAGGCTCCGAACAGCTAATGCAATGTTGTCATATTGACCTGATATTTGGCATACATGATACCTTTAGATAACTACTCTCTGTGCGAAATATTTTAAACAAAATATTCAATGATTATGGAGCTTCAACTTTGTATAGCCATTTAAGGTAAAAATAAGGCTGAAAATAATGCAATTTTACCTCCCAAAGAATGCTGATGGTCATATGACCCTATATAACTGCAGGGAACTCAGATATTCCCTGACCACCCCATCTATTATGTGTCAAATAATTTTTTGTTAATTATAGGGTACTGCTAAAACAGGGAGAAGAGCCCAGCAGAAATCAGCAAATCCACCAGATGCTCCTGATTTTGAAGCTAGTGTAGAAAATTCACCAAAGGTACCAAAGTCCAGACAGCCTGCTGGAAGACAAGAACCTGTAGGTTATATTTATAGTCAGACTACATAGATAGACTATATAAAAACAATGAAACATGTTATACTCATATTACACTAAAACCAGAAAATGAATTTACATATAATTTTGTCAAATTAAGATTTATGTGGCTATCGGTCATATTGAAATGCAGATCCTGTGTCCATGCTTAGCTAACAATAATATGACAAAGCTCTGTTTAAACTTGATGTCCAGAAAAAATAGTGATCTTTGGGATTTACAGTAATGTTACACAGGGCCTAATCTAGGATTTTGAAGAGGGAGAAGTGACTTCCCCTTCCATGAGAGAGAAGGGAGAAGTGGTCCCAGTTACTGTTACATATTTAAACACATTTAATCGTGAATGTCATTGGTAGATGTATTGATTAGAAAAACAGAAAGTAAAATCAATTATTAACAAATTCTTATAAGTGAAGTATTGACACAGAATATGTATTTCAATCAAATTGTGTTGCCATTACTATCAATAATTGAAATTGATGTTGACATGTCACACCTTAAGTTAAAAAAAGTTTGTACCTGATATTGCCAGCTGGGCATGGTGTCCTATGGACTCATGTTCTTGTTCTGGCATGCACTAAGCAACATGGATTTGGTAAGTACATGTATATATAATTGATTAAATATCATCATTGTTTTACAAGTCAAAGATACTTTCTATCTTAAATGGTTGTATATAAAGAACAATGTAGATTTCTAAGTTTTAAGATTTAACACAAATCAGAAATAATTAAATCTTATATATATACTACCAAGAAAAGAATTGTCCTATCCATTTTAAATATCTGTTAATATTTCAGGATGAGCCACCAAAGCCCTCAAGAGTGTCTGGATGGGGTGAAGATAATCCTCGTAAAAGGTAAACAATATAAAGCGTTGATGCCTTAAATTGAATGTAATCAGCTACAATGATTGAATATGCAATATTAATGCAAATATAAAATTGCTTGAACTTTAGAGACAGGAGGAAAAGCAAGGGATCCCTGAACTTTTCTCCTGTTTCTAGTGAGTACAAAGGAGTAATTTTTTTATACGACCGCAAAAATTAAAAAATTTTTGGTCGTATATTGGTATCACGTTGTCGTCGTCGTCAGCGTCGTCTGAAGACAAATGGTTTCTGGATAATAACTTTAGTATAAGTAAATAGAAATCAATAAAATTTTAACACAAGGTTTATAACCACTAAAGGTAGGTCGGGATTGATTTTGGGGGTTATGGTCCCAACTGTTTAGGAATTAGGGGCTAAAAAGGGGCCCAAATAAGCATTTTTGTAGTTTCCAGACAATAACTTGTGTTAAAGTGTATGAATCTCTCTGAAATTATACCACAAGTTTCCATACTACAAAGGGATGGTTAGGATTGACTTTGGGGGGTTATGGCTCAAACTAATTAGTAATTAGGGGCAAAAAAAGGGGAAAAACAAGGGTTTTTATTTAAAAGCAGTGTAAGGGAGGTAATCCAAATCAATTAAAAGAACACTGTTTGATTACCTCCCTTACACTGCTTGTAAATTATGTAATAAGAAATGGTGATTGTCTTGAGGTGATTAGCTGTCAATTTATTTTTAGCAGTTACTATTAATTAATATTAATTTTAGCCATGACTATGTATGTCATTTTATATTTTAAAACTTTTATGATGTATTTAAATGGGTAATTATGGTTGCAAACTCCATTAGAAATTTGAATTGAGATACTGACCATATCTTGAGGGAAAGATTCTTTTTTTGGGAATAAGGGAAAGGGGGGGAGGTGAAAAAAATTGGAGGGGGGGACAATTTTTCTCATTTCAGATTTCAGAAATTAAAAGAAAATTTCTTCAAATATTTTTTTTTGGGGGGGGGGGTTAATATTAAACAGCATAGTGTATTGCACAAAAGCAAAAAACCGGGGTAAAATTTTTTTTTTTGGGGGGGGGGGTGGGTCAATTCGCAACAGCATAGTGTATTGCACGAAAGCAAAAAATTGAATATGAATTCAAATCATATAACCAATTTGAAGTTCTTTGACTACAGTTATTCTGTGTCAGAAACCTATTATGTGTCAAAAATTTAGTTACAATCCAAATTCAGACCTGTATCAAGCGTGAATATTGTGTCCATTTTGGCCCCAACTTTTCAGGGTTGGACATCTGCGGTCGTATCCAGCTGCGCTCAGCGAAGCAATTTTTTTGACATTGTACTGATAATTTTTGTTATTCTGCTGTTTTATATCTACTTAAATTTATATTTCTTGAATGTAGACCCCAATGAGGTCACTAAAAGTGAAATGTGAAGTAAACTGGATATGATTATACCCATTTGTTGATAATAGAAACAGCATTAGAAAAGTTTACAAATAATGCATCAATTATTTATGCACTTGTATTTGTGTAGTAAAATTGTTGATTGTAGGATAAGAAGAAAATTTAACAAAAGTCTTTGAGGCAGCAAACTTACAAAAAAGACTTAAAAATGAACATCATAAGGCCAGCTTATACATTTACTCACCAGATTCATATGCATAAACATTGCTTGTATGTTTAAGGTGGAAAACAAGATCACTTCATGATCAGGATAGGATTGAATCATCCTTAATTATGCTATTAACTCAAAACAAGGCCCATTTGCATCAAATGATTTTAATTCACAGTGAATGCTTCCATCCCCTTCCTTCACTAAAATTTAAGTAATGTATGAAAGCACATTGACTTGTAGCAGGTATACACATTTATTCAGTTTAATGAGCAATATAAATAAAAGGAGATATGGGATATAAATCAATGAGACAGCAACCCAACAACAACAAAAACCAACAAAAGTCCAACACACAATCAAGCACATTTGTTAATTATTTAGGTAGCTTATTGCTATAACTGTACATTCATTTACTTTTGTGGGTACCAAATTTTGTGGTTTGAGGAAAAAATGAATTTTCATAGATATTTGATTTCAATGTTTTGCCAAAGTCTTAATACCAGCCTATAGAAAATTTGTACTTCGTTCAATATTTAAATTCATGGTTCATGTTTTTGATTTGCTATTGTCTTATAAAGTTTATAAACAATATTTGGGTCTACACTAAGGAAAGACACATATACAGTTATCACATACATTTTGTACATGTACAATGTACATATAATATTTTAACATTAATTTTTTAATGGCTGATTTTGAATTTCAATGAAGTTGTTTGTAGAATGCAAAACATTTATTGCTAATTCATTTTTCAGTCGGAAACTTGGTGAAGGATTTGAAAACATTGAAGAGTAAGTGTTATTGAATAATTTGTTTACTATACAAGTAAGAATCATATCATCAAAACATTTAAAAATGTATTTACATTTGCACCATGATCAAATAAAAGTCAAAATATGTGTAGTTTAAATATCAGTAGATGAGTGCATTTTCATTTAGATGTATGTCTGAACATATATAATATGAAGAACAAGAGTATTTGTTAACTGAAACACTGGTTTGATATCCTTTAAATCAAGGTGAATTTTAGTTAAATTCCATTTAAAGTGCATTTGATGGAATATGATAATTTCATTTGTTGGAATATAGCAAAATTGTCAAAGTATTATAAATAAAGTATATGATAAATGCTACCTTGTAATGATAAAATCAGGGTTTTTTCAAATACTTTTGTTGATATACAGTTTTATAAACTGATTGATGATATCTGTTGAATGTTCAGTGTTTGCTGTGACTTACATGTAACAGGCTGTAAATATTTAGAGGCAAATAGCAACCTTCCTGACACTTTAAAAAGTTAAATATCAAGGTGAACTTTGTGTTGTTCAGTTTTCATGAAAATTTGTTTTGTTTACTGTACCAAATGACTTGAATACCATTTTAAATACGTTTTTTTATGATATAGAGTACTCATTCCAGAAAATTGATGTACAAACAACAAACAAAATCTAATGATACTTATAGCCTGAATTGTAATTTGGTACAGACAGAAACATATTTCAAAAGGAACATGTTTGGTGAACTAATAAAAAAATTGCCTTAACAAAACAAAATGAAAAAAAAATGTGTTAAAAATTGTGGACACAGGTGAAAAATATTTTCCACAAATAATTATAATATAGGCATAAGATGGGTCTTTGTTTAACGTTTGATAGGTGGTGGTTGTCCCTCATAAATGTTTACAGAAAAAAACTTCCTCTTCATTCTCTTTTGCATTTTCCTTTGAAACTTGTTTATCATTGTTTATTTTCATGTCTCCAATATTATAAAGAGAATAGTTAAGACATTACAGATTTAGGATAATGGTACTACAACAAGTAGTTAACACGGCTGCTACTGCAGAAATTTGTTTGTACACTAAAAGATCTCTGAAAGGACTAGGCCAATTTTAGTTTAGTTAGACTTGATTCCTCTCAAGGGAGTTCAGGTTCAAAGTTCGGCTCTACTTTAACTACATAACACAGTTGTACAGCACTGCTAGTCAGATCAATAGTTTGCTCCTTCAAGATTTGAATGTAGAAATTCATATCACTCATAAAAATCTAAACATACTATGTAGTATATATATATATATATATCATATTAAAGTCACAATGTTTTGTTCCTTGTGTATGATTGAATAACACTATAGTGTATTCTATTTATATTTTTAGTTTTGTTTCCACTAATTTTCTAGGTTATGTTTTTGATCTTTTCAGCAGCAAGAAGTAAGCTGCATGTTCACATATATCTAGTCAGCCGTCTGCTTCATTTACAGTCAAACTCTGCAACTTTGAACTCAAATACCTTTTAATATCTAGAATAAGGCTATATAACTCTTCATCATATTTATTTTAAGTTGAATTTAGGCACAACATAATTTAAAAATGGAAAAAAGTTGATTCAGTTCTACATTTATCATGTCTAGGGAAGGATTATAATATAGTTTTGTAATGAAGGAGGAAAGAAAATCAAAATTCTCAACTAGATAACAAGATATGTGAATAAATTTTAAAAAGGTTTGGTTTGCAAAGAAACATAAATCTTTACTTTTAGATCAATACAAGTCGTTCTAAATATTTGAGCATAGTCTAGCAGAGTTTGATTGAACTTTTCTCTATCAAGATTCTGGAAATGTTTCTCTGGAATCATGCATACAGCTCTTGCATGGAAGCAAAATTAGTCTAATATGATGTTTTAGTAAAATAAACAACAAATCTTGAAAATGCATGCAAATGGCAAAGGCAGGAGAATTCATGGTTTTACAGTCATAAATTTAATGCATATACAGTTTACCTTAAATTGTTCTAGTTTGCATAAGCTATTTATTTGATGAATGCCGGTAGATTGTATGAGGAAATACAGAATAAGACAGTTAATGTATGTTTTCACCACAGATTGAACAGTTATCTGATTACATAATCATCAATTTACCTACTTTAAGTGTGACTTTTAAGAAGAAAGTTTCAGTTGTAAATTTTGATACATAATACAGTAAACCAACAAATATTCACAAGCGATTTATGTTCATGACCTTCAGGAGAAGAAAAATATCGAAAATAGGATCTTCCTGTGTATAAATACATCAAATAAAATGAGAAAATCACAAAAATAAATCGCTGCAAAGTCTGCTAGATAGAGTTAAACGCAAAATAAAGTATTTGCGAAAACAAGTTGGTGTACAGTACAAATGTATTAATATTTTTTTGTACTTTTTATTATGGTCAATGTTTTACATAAGACATAAGATACAGTGGAAAGAAATGAAAAAATTGCCTTTGATATTTTTATTAAAAATTTAATAACTATATATATTGGTGGACGGTTGCTTTCAATGCTTATGGTTGTCCTGGTATCAATAGCTAACAAGCTATATTGAAATATTTAACCTTTTACATATTTATTTTAGTTTTTATGTTTTGTACCATAATTCATGTATACATTATATACTTTATATTATTCTTAAAGGCAAAGCTTCAAATTTATTTGAAATTTTTTTTAGGAAAACCATTCAACTTGAGAAAATACTGCAGTCTGATTTTTGTCAAATATGAGAATAACAGATTTTAATTATCATGAGATTTCAATTATATAGCCATTGCCAGGATAGAAATTGTACAAATACATGAGATCTGACAATATTTGAATTTAATTAAGCTATTTATTTATTTGAAATTTTTTTGTCCACAATGACATCATCAGAGAATTGATCTATATATTTTTTTATTTCTTTATGAATATTATTATAATATAATAGTGTCGCTGAAAAAAATTATAGCGTCGCGGTACCGCTATGCTAAAATAGCCTGGGGAGATCACTGTTATATTTGTTTAAAAAAAAGCATGATTACTTTTAACAACTTTTAAATAATTGCACCCTCTACTTGGTAAATAAGAATAAGACAGCCAACACATGGTAACATCTTTAAACCAACATTTTCTCTCTTTCTTGCTCTTTGCATGGTATGATATGCACCTGGGCTGCCTGCAAGTTTGAATTCAAGATTGAAAAAAAATGTGTACAATACATGAATTTTTACTATAGGTAATTATAATTTTGATTACTACTCATTGTCAATGAAACATTTTCTGCATGATGATAGGACTTGATAATACATTTTATGGCGGTAGATCTCTTTTTGCTATTTCGCAGAAATTAAGCAGAAAAAAATCAGCAATGAGTATTTTAGTCTTGCATAAAATGTCTTTAGATGAGTTCCACCAGATGTCCACCACAGCGTCTTGTGCAGGTGGTTGAATAGTGATTACTAACAACTGTACAAATTACAGGATTAATGTTTTGTATGCTACATAAATTTAATTTAATACATAACCTGACATACTGGTAAAAGTGTCATTTGTTTTATATGATCAACTAGTAGTGAAGCAGATAAACCAAATGTTCAACACTGCCTAGAAAAATGCTTCAGGAGACAAATTTTCAGGGGTTATGCTCAATCTATTTTCAAATATTAATTTATCACCAAAAAATATTTTGTTTATTTAAGTTCAATGATATATTTTATTCTATCCTCAGTGATGTACTAGCAGATATTGACGATATTGTTGGGTAATCTTTTACAAGTTATTTGTCGTAACTTATAATAACCTTTCTATCAACACAGTTCACTAAGAGCACCTGTCTTAATATTTTGGATATTGAACTTACCTTTTAATGTTATATTTCATAGTTTTCAATATGGCAGTATATAATTTTATTACATGAAGGTTGTCCATCGTTAATATTGAAATGAATTTGAGAAAAATGTGGGAGTTAAGTATAACAAATTGGTTAATGATAAGTAACATTATAAATTATGTTAAAACTGATGTGGACAATTATCTTGTTATAATACCTGATATTGTAAGGGAACGAAATTCTATACCAAAATAGAAAATTTTGATAATGGGGATTTTGGTAACTTAATAAACTAGATTTTACAGCTCTTTTGCTTAAAGAATATGGTGATGTATTAGCAGGTTCTGATAGAATATTTTAGATTAAATCTTGATATTAGTTCTAAGTAGAAGTTTTCAATTGGTCACAGAACACCAATTAGATAAAAATTGTTTATTTTATTTTTAATCGTAGCCTCAATAGTTTTGTATGGTGAAGAGGAATCTAGATTCATTTTAATGCTCAAAAACATAAAATCATTTGTTTTAACTGCACCTTGTCTTTATACAGAGGTCAATATGAGCTGCTGTTGTCACTTGGCATCCTTCATCTATTATTTAATTGATAGCTGTTATCTGAAACAAGCTGGAATCTTTATGATTATTTTAAAAATAGCTTCAATGTCACTAAGTCTTGTCTCTGCTGACCAACCAACATTTACATTTTCAAATATCCAGACCAAAATGCCATCCAAAATGGTTTCTACTCCCAAATCATAGTTTTACATAGGACCTTAGATGAAATATATATTTATAAAGTACCATTTTAAACCACCAGGCCAATTTTAGGCAATCTTTGCCTATATAATGCTTTGGGGTGTCTCATTTAAATTAAGCCAAATTATTACATTTACCAACTGACTTGACCTATGTTTTAATTTTCAAACAGAACGAAGCATTAAGCATTGAAAAGTGATAACGCATATGTTATTCCCATGAACAGCTCTGATAAAGTTGTACCTAAAAAAAAAACTTGTTTGGCTAAAAGACTAAGGTCAGCAATACATGCTCAGAGGATTTGATTTATGTGTAATGAGGGAATAAAGGAAACCTTTAGATACACATTTAACTCAATTACTTATGATTTAAAAAAAAGTTTATTTGCTTCCTTTTTTTGTCTATATTTTCTTACATTTATTTACTAAGAAATGCACCTTATTTTGTTGTGTGATTTTGTTTAAATGCCGAGCGTGATTCCTGTTTGACCTTTTTTTCCTCCATTACATTATGACCCAGTTTGTTGCAATTTGTTTTGTGTTTTAGCTAATTTAAAATCGTATTTTTATTAATTTTATGCTAAAGTTTTAATTAACCAAGTTGTATTTTTTTTAATGCTGTTTTTGAATATGCATAATCTTCATCGTAACATTGCCAAATGACATCAAAAGAGCAGTTTAAGATAAGAGATGGTCATAACATGAATATATAAGAAAACATTGAATACATGCATTTTATAAGATAATTATAATCATCAATAGGTACCTTTTATAACAAAGGATTGTTGATACTGTATCAGAACAAAAATAGCCATAGGTAGTTTTTTAGTCGCAGAATAATTTTATATTTTCAGTGAGAGATTAAGACCTAGAACTCCTGAAGATGATAATGAATCTGATACAGGTATGATTATAAGAACACTTACATGTTCAGTTTTGAAAAATACTTAGAAAGTGTAAGAAATACTGAAATTTCTTTATTGACATTTATAACTTGCATGTTGCATGGAAGATGGAAGATTCAGTTTTATTGTTTTATCTGTCTTTTAAATCAGTGTAGCATCATTGCGGTATTATGCTTTTTTCTTTAGGTCTGTTGTGGTTTATGTTCCTTGAGCAACAACAAAGTCTGATTTTTTTAGAAACAACAAAAGTGGCTTCAGAATTTATTGGTCTATATGACATAATTGTGTTTTTTTAATTTACAATGAAAAAAGGAAGACTTTTATTGATGATTAGAATTTTTACAAGGTTCCAGTTAAGATATAGTGTATAAAATTCAACTCCATTTTATGAGAAAAAAAAAACATTACATTTACATATTTTTACTCCTATTTGTTTGTAAGTACAAAAGATTCATGGAGATCAACTTTCTGTTGAAGCTGATACACTAAGTTTTATTTTTAGATTCAATTATTGCTTTTGATGCCAATTTTTTTATTTTTAGCTCTGATAATTTCCACTTGTGGGCTTTCCGGGTTAAAAAGAAAAAAAAAATGATGATTTTCATTACTAGTTACTCCAATATCAATATGACAATAGTGTTACTGTATAGTATTGAACTATTTCCTGTTTAATATTAAAGTGCACTACTACCTGGTATTTGTAAATGGTTCAATAATGCTTTGTGATCTGGATGTGATAAGCTGATATAACAAGAGTTTATAAGGGGGTTTTGCAGTTCCTGATAGGGTAGTAATATTATTAGTTACATAGTGTGCTATCGACCTTATACAATTTACAGGGTGAGTAAATTCCATATGGGGTGAGAGCGAATATCGAACCTCATATGGAATTTACTGACCCCTATATGTATCGTATTAGGTCACTAGCACACTGTGTAATGAATTTATCTTGCCGACTATCTTAATATGTGGCATTTAGACTAGTGGCCTATCAAAGTGATCAAGTCTTCAATAAAAGAACCTACTTCCACTGGTCTATACAAAAACAAATGCCAACAAGAATAACTTGTGAGCTTTTAATGTGTTTTCTGCATTTATTTCAATTGTTCATCATCAATTTCTTAGTCTGTTGAAACTTTTCAGATTTTTTCTAAATGCCGTGTTGTTTTTTCAAAGGGATGTAACACCACTACTAACCGTGTATTGAAATAAACCACGCCTACTTACCCCATATGAAATATACACGGTCTCCACATGGTTGCTTTTAACCAATGATATTCCTAGAAATGTATAGGAGGTAAGATAATGATAGATATTGTCTCTTGAAAAATACAATTCTCACTAACATGCTTGTTCAATATCAACAGTATGATATACTCTGCATTTTATAGAAACATATTTTGGATATAAATATGATCAGTTTTCTTTATACAATTTATTTGTCTTTTTTAGATATACCTGTTATACCAGACCTAGAAGAACAACAAGATGATGATATGACAGTCAAAGTAGCTATAGCTCCAAAGTAAGATTTCATCACGTTATATCATTTATCTGGTATACTGTAAATTCGGAAATTATTTGGATGTTTTTATTATTGTGAAAAATGTGACAGGGTTGTAATCGCAATAATTTATACTCGCATTTTTGATTTTTTTTTATATGATGAAGCGGTATTTTTCTCAGTATCGCAAAAATAATAATAGCATTTTGGTCTAAAATCACAAAATCACAATAATAAATACAAACAATAATTTCTGAATTTACAATACTATATAATGCTGTTATATAACTTTAGTGAGCAAGCAAATTAATGTTTGAGTTGGCAATTATCTGAGCTAAGAATTAAAAACTTTGAGAAAGATAACAGTGGTTTGTAGATACCTGTTATCTATGTACTAGAGCTCAGAGAAGATGATTTGTATAAGGCATTGTTTAGATAAAGGTCAAAAGGAACTTTCTAACATTGCCATTGTAAATGTAAAAATCAGCTAATTTAAAATTGCTACAGTGAACTGCAAGTGGACCTATGACAGCAGACCATCAGATGGAATAAATTAAATACAGAGGTCTTATTAAGTATGCAGCTGTCAATAAGAATAAGTGCAGTAAACCTAGTATTGAACAACTTCAATTAATAGTTTTACATATTGATACAAAATAAATATATAAATGTTCCCATTTCAACTTCAAACTATTTTGACATTTAAAATAACTAAAGAAAAAATGTAAGATTCACATTTGAATAAGCTTTTTGACCTCTCTTACACTATTAGGACAGATCTATATACAGAGCATGTAAACTATCAACTTTGATAGTTTCAGATGAATCTTAATCCAGAAAAGCAATTCAGATGCACCAAATTCAAAATCTATCACTTATACAAAATGTAAAATACTAAATTACATTTTTGTGATAAGTTAATTGTAATATATGTAAATATACAATTTTATCAAGGTTTACTAGGTTATATACTGCAGGTGTGATATTTGGGAAGTCAAATTGCATTGACCATATATTCATTTGAAATATACATTCACTGACTGTGTATCGCCTTGTTTATGACGTTGACAATGCATTTTGTAGAGTTGTATTTATGATGTCAATACAGTTTCGCGGAAATTTTACGTTGTCCACTCCAAATTAAAAAACGATGGTTTTTACCCTAAATATTTCATTTGGAACAGTTATAGGAGTTGCAGTATATAAAGAATAACCATACATTGTCTTGAAATATAAATTTTATTTGTATTCTGCTCAAATCAGGATAGAAATGCTCGGCAAAGCCTCCCTTTCTACTTGTTTCTTAGCCTTGTACAAATAAATTTATATTTCGAGACAATGTATCGTTATTCTATATATAACATGTTAGTGTAAACAACACTTTACTATGTTATAACATGTTAGTGTAATCAACCCTTTACTATGTTATAACATGTTAGTGTAATCAACTCTTTACTATGTTATAACATGTTAGTGTAATCAACCCTTTACTATGTTATAACATGTTAGTGTAATCAACCCTTTACTATGTTATAACATGTTAGTGTAATCAACCCTTTACTATGTTATAACATGTTAATGTAATCAACCCTTTTCTCTTATTTCAGTGTTGCAGTAAACAGAGTTGCAACCTACAGAGAACTTGATAATGACCTTTTAAGACAAGCAGCTTTTACAACTCTGGTATAACTATGATGATTTGTAGAAGCTTTACCCTGCCACATACTTTTAAATACATTTGATTTTGTCCATGTATTTATAGGCTCTACAACCTCTGCATTTTATATAATTTGTATCTGCTTTGGTGTAAATTTTATCTGTGGTTTAACTTTGTCAAAATAAAAGATATACAAAGAGTGAAAACTACACAAGGTTTTATTATTTTAGTCTTAATAAATCTACTTTTCTAGTGGTAGTAAATCCTTGTACCCTGGATCAATTTTTAGTTAGAGGTTTCCAAAAAAAGCAACTCGTAAAAATTATACTTTATTTACAAATCAGACTTATCTTACTGACATTGATTTAAATGAATTTGTCTGAGGTAGTGGACCATTTTTTTCGTAATAATAAATTATTTTACCAGGGTATTCTTTTGTGAGTTCACTTACAGTTCTTCATGTTGTTTATTTAAACACTTTCGTAGAAACCTCTAATCACGTTTTTAATGCTTTGCTATGCCAACCTTATAAACAGTGTCTTAGCTTTGACTTCATAAAGTATTTTTTTAAAAAGTAAGTAAGTAAATAGTTTATTGAAGTGTCACATATTGATTGACATAAAAATAATTAGACATTCAATGCAGACAAAGCTGGAAAGTTGATTACAAACACAAACATTTACTTTCCATCAGAATTTTTATAAAAACATATAGTCTACATAAACATATTATGCCATAAGACTTATTTTTACCTTCAAAATTTAAACTTCAATTTTTTCAAATGCTAGGCAATGCTTGTGATTGAAAATTAAACAGTTTCTCTTTTTAAAAAATATTGTATCTAACTGAATGGAGTGGTAGAATTTGCATGTAGCAAAATGAAAATTAAGATAAATACTTATAACTCATGTTGTTATTTTACAGGATAATGATATAGATCTTAAGTTACTGACTAAGAATTTATCTACAGAAGCAGATTTAATAGAGGTGAGTGTAACTCATGACACAAAATCCCTTCATTCACTAAATTATTTTCATGTAAAGTTACTTATCATGTATGACTGTTATAGCTAGGTTAACCTAAACTTATTACTGGTCATGAGCAGAAAATGTCAGGGATATTCCAGAAAAAAATGTAAAAGGGGTTGGAAGGCAGTTTGTTTCAGCACCCGCCACCCAGACAATTGTAATTGAGAATCATAGTGCATTATACATGTGAAAAGTTGCTCTGATACCTAACAACCATGTATTATTAATATAAAGTGCCTTTCACCACCCCCCCTGAATAGCCCTCAGGAAAATCAGTTTTTTTGTCTCCCAGACAGTGATGAGAACATGTAAGTTGTTAGCCTAAGATATTATGAAAACTTGTACAGAAAAATTGACACACAATACTAAGCTAAAAGAGTGGGAAAATAACCATCAACAAAAAAATGCAGCTATATCATTTATAATGTGTTTAGGGAAGGGTTTTGACAGTTGAATGAAAAAATATAAAAGGACACAATTATATATTTAAGGAATAACAGTACAATTCAATATTGTGACTTAATCATAACTTATGATTTGACAGTAAATTTCATCTAATGTAAACAATTGTTACATAAGTATTGCATTGGAATCATTGATTATAGTACTGTTAAGCTGCACCTTGTCAATTTTTACTTGTAGGAGGACAAGCCTTGGGACTGGGACAGACTATTTACAGAAGTGACGTCAGAATTGTTATCACAACTAGACAATACAGAAGAAACAAGTGATAACCAGGAAATCAATCAAACTGTGTGATATTGTTGTTATTTTTTTATTATTATTTATATTATTATTTTTAATGAGAAGGCATTGGAAAAATAATGGAAGGGACTAAAATTCAAAAATCACGATCATGTGATATTGAAAATTTCCACAACTTTCCTAATTTAAATATAATTCTGTAAAGAAATTGGTTTGTGGTAAAATGTCACTGATTGTTGTGTGGAGATTCTTTGAAGAGAAGATTTAGATAACATGTCATGTAACATTTTAACAGAAACTCTTCTTGTTAGATCCGTCCAACATAATATTTTCATGTACTACAACAATAAATTCATATGATACTGTATAACTGTTGTATATCAATTACAAGGCAAAGATTTATTTACCTCTTTCAATGACATAAATATTTTCACTCATCCTCAATAAATTGTGTTTTCACTACCATTCCATAAAAGACACATGGTTATTTAATGTCTCCTTTACCAAAAAAATTACTGACCATGAAACATAAGTGTATTATCCTTGAATGGTAACAGCATGAACTAGTCGTAGGTTGCACTTCTGTAAATATAGACAATGCAATTTGCCATAGGAAATCCTTTTTACGACTAAAATTGTGCCACTTTTACTATGAAGTTTCCTGAAAAATTATATCTTAGAATGGAAAGTTCATATGCACTACTTTTTTGTGCAAAGTCAAAAACAGGGTTGTGCGGCTTATTTTGAACATTTATATCCCTCGAACTTCAATGAGGTTAAATTTCTTTTAAAATTCTGTACGTCCCCCTTCCCGATTACTTTTAGTCTTCCAGAAAATTCATTTTGACGGCTATCCAACTGTCTTTATACTGGTAAAATTCCCAAACTCTATGGAATGAAACATGGAGATCATATCTTAGAACTAGTAGGTAAACAAAACAAAATATCAATGAATATTAAGTATTTCCCAAACAAGGTGTGGTTTGTGAATCAGCTGTATTTACAAAGTGCAACCTGTACAAAGCTTTGTATTTCTAGTTTCCATCTGGTTGTCATTTAAGTCATTATAATGGTTCAAGGCTTAATATGATTAAGTTTTCATTATGAGGTGTTTTTTTAGAGACCAAGTACAACATTTAGTCTGTAGATGATTTATCAAGAGACCATGCCAGTTATTGTTGATTGCATTCCAAATATTTGTGGACAGTTTTTGTAGAATCACTCATTTACTTTAAGTAACAAGCTACTCTATAATTGGATTTAAGCTCACCAGGCCGAAATTTTCAGTGTTAACTATTGTGATCACTTAACAGGCTATTGATAACCGTAAATGAACAACTTAGACCACTTGGTTGCTGAGGCCCTTTAATTTTTACAACTGTTTTTAAATGAAACATGGTGAATTTGACCACTTGGTCCAATCTCCCTTGGGAAATTTTGTTAATAAAGTTTTAAATGATCCTGCCTGTCAACCCAAATGTTTGCCAATGTTATAAATAGAACAAAAATTGTGCCCCCCCCCCCCCCCCCCCCCCCCCCCCAAAAAAAAAAGAAGGTAAACAAATCACTCCTACAAAGAGGACTAAAGCGTTCTGCAAATTTGAATTATCTGTAGATCTTGTCTTGCTGATCATTTTTGCTATTGAAAATGTCTATCTATGTTTGAAAGTTTTCAAGATAATAGACAAAACACTTTAAATTGATAAAAATCATCATTAAAGTGCAATAACTTCAGTAAGGAATCATCTGACGATTTCAGCCATAATAATTTTATGTAGATTATGTCTTTCTGGTCATTTCTGCTTATTTAAGTTTCTATCTATCTATCATAATTTTGAAGAATAAATGTAAAATAACAAATATACCGAACTCCAGGGGAAATTCAAAACGGAAAGTCCTTCATAAAATGGCAAAGTCAAAGCTCAAATGAATGGAAAACAACTGTCATATTCCTGACTTGGTACAAACATTTCCTTATGTAGAAAATGGTGGATTAAACCTGAAGATGTGAGGCAAAAATGCAAAAATTTTGGTAAAAATCCTCATTAAAGAGCAATAACAGTTTTCACTCCAATAAGGAGTCTTGGGAAGAATTCTGCCATGTTAACTTATTTGTAGATCTTGTCTTGCTGTCAAAGTTTCTGTCTATTATAATTTTCAAAATAATATGCAAAAACAAAAAAAAATAGTAAAATTCGTCATCTTAAGGTCAATAAGTAGATCTCAATTTTGCTGTTGGATTTTCTCCATCTATAGCATTTTTCAAGATAATAGACAAAACTTGCATTTTACCCCTATATTCTATTTCTATCCATGTCAGCCATGAAGGTTGACAGGCAGGGTCATCGTACACATTTTTAAACTAGAAACCCCGATGAATATTGGGGCCAAGTTTGATAAAATTTGGCCCAGAAGTTTCAGAGAAGATTTTTGTAAAAGTTAACATGACGGATGATGGATGCCAAGTGATGAGAAAAGCCAATTTGTTCGGGATGATATAACAAGAAACAATCAACAGAGTCATTTTAGTCATAATTACACCTTATGTAAGAATCCTGGGTTTTGATTGGTTGATAGCCAGTGTATTTTTCACCAATTTACTTTTATCAAATGAATATCGTTCATTTTTAACAGCGCCGGGGTATATGCAAAAAGGATATGCCTTTCTTAGCCTCTCTGCCGTGGTATTTGCCAAAAAATACTCTATCCGACTGGACGCTTGTAATGTCACGATCATCAATGCATTTTGTACGTTAACATTCTGTGTAATTAAACAGATATACCATGTTCTTGAGGGGTATTTGCGAAAAATACCAGTCTTGAGAATGAATTTCCCTCGCCTTATGGCTCGCGAAATTTAACATTCTCTCGACTGGTATTTTTCGCAAATACCCCTCCTTAACATGATATATCTGTTCAAAACACTAAACAAGAATAATGGATTGTATTTGCTGTCACACCATTCTTAGGTTAAAGAGAGTTTGGGTGGTGACAATGTTTAATCCCAACACATATGTAATGCGCCTCATTCAAGCCATGAGCCAAAAGTCATTTTTAGTGATTTTTATTAGATTGTTCAACAAACTGTAAAATAAAATTACTCAGCACATGTATATCAAAAGTATTGTTTAAGGAGTACTTATAGTAACTAAAAGCTAATTTTCAATTTCCAATTTCAATTACATGTACTGTGGATTCATTTTTCGTGGATTTCATGGGTAAAGTTGAACCATGAATTTAAATGTTCTACAAAGTATAAATTTCCTGTAGGCTTATATGCAGACTGGCAAAACTACAAAATCAAATATCCACAAAATAAATGAATCCACAGTAAGTATAGATTACATTTTCTTGGACTGGGATGTAAAAAATTGTCACCCCTGCTTCAATATCAGAAAATTCTTAAAGGTAAATGACCTCTCAAATAGGTTAGAAATTTAAACCTCTGGTTGCACATGCTCATGTACATGTAATTAGTTTACATAAACAATATTTTAACCCATCATGTACAATTTCTGAGATGCAGACCTAATATTAAAATGAAACTTTATCCTGACACTAGAGAGTATGTGAAACTGAAATCAAGGCCAATTACATAAATCATGAAGTCTTTAACTAATTTGTGTCATTGATGCTGTCTCAGTGAAGTATACCCCACTTTTCCTTTATACAAACTTATATTTACTTCCTCTTTGCTGGCTTCAGAATGGCAAAATAACAGAAAAAAACATCATTTTTTTTATCAATATGTACTTCAACAAATTAAGATTCTATTAAATAAAATAATATACAGAATTATCACAATATTATATTTTGTTCAACTTGTAAAATATCACAATAAATAACAAACAAGATTAGATATTAGATATTAGCTAAGACACCTTTTGCTTTCATAAGTTTTTTGTCATTTTTTTATATTTTAAACATGACGTTTCTTTGTCACAATCTACATGTTTATGTAAACAAAAATAAAATTATTTCCAAAATCTTTAATGATTATTTCTTATATAATAAGGGAAAAGATAAATTATACAGCTTTCGTAAAAGATATCTGGTAAAAAAATAGAAGTAAATTTTTTCTGGTTTGTTAGAACACATTTTTTTTATTGTATTTTTAAGCCAAAGCAAAATATTTATTAAGTCTTCTATGTCTCAACCATATAAGAGAATATCTCCTACAACACCTTTTCTGTCCCTGCTCATTCTTCTGATCCATTCACCTTTTATTCCTCAATTGCTACTTAGTAACATCAATATCATAGAAGAAATACAAATAAGATTATAATCGTGTTTGGTAATTTGTAATCTAGCAAGTACTGAATTGAAATATAACTTGTAAACATCACAGATAAAACTGAAATCCATATATTTTCTTTAGTTCATAAATTTGAGGTGCAAGACTTTGCTTTAATTGGATTGTTACATCCATGTTTTTCTCCTTTCCATTGGATAGAAGTTTTGTCTCAAGTAACAATTCAATGAATATAAAATCATTTGTGTCTTCCCTAAGTAGATTAAAATAATTCTCTTCCTCCTTTTAAATGTTCCCAAAATCTGCACATTCTCAATAAAGTTAATTAAAATAAAAGGAGGTATACCAATATCTAGTTCATGGGTGAAAGAACAGCAGGTGCAAAAACACTAGTACTGGTATTTTGTAAACTGATTAGGAATATGTAGGGACAAAATCTGGAAATCCAGTAAATGCCTGAAAAATTTCATGCATGCTAGTTAAAACTAAGGAACTATGAATAACTAATTAAATCAAAGGACATAATCTTTAATAAAGAGAAGTGCAGTAGTCTTTTGTTACATTATTATAAGAACAGTTCTGAAAACTTTAATTCTTGTACCTCAAGGGCAATCCATTTTTCAAATTATCAAATTGAAAATTTGTTTAAAAATCAGTAATTCAAACTAGTTTCCATTATTTTTTCATGTATAAACAAACAACAAAGCACAACTGGTTACAAGAATTCATGATTTTTAAAACTTTCTTGTATAAGTAAATGTAAACATAACATCACAGTTCATAAACACATTATTAGTTTAGATGTACTTATAAAATTCCAACATATCATTATAAAATGAAGGATGTATTTTTCCTTAGGTCTCTATCCTTGAACCATCACAAATTGTCAGTTTTTTCTCCATTTTTATGGTAATCACACTTGTCCTTGTGAGTATGTGTCATTCAATTTATCAAACATAGGGATGGGTGGGACCAAGGTTTTGAAAGGCTAAAAAAGAAATAAAAAGAATTAGAAATAATCTAATAAATATACAAGTTTTAATCTTTAAATAACAGCAAATGTTACATCGGATTATTAGTACTAAAAAAACATTTTTTTGCAAATTAAATTTCTCGTTTTAATAATTGAAACCCATTGCTGCAATAAAAATCAACTAGAACTGTGAGAGAACTCTAGAAGGATACTAGTTACGTACCCCAAATACAATGCTATTGGTATAGTGAAGTAAATTGGATTATCTACCCTTTAACATGTCAGACCAGGATTATAAATATATGCCCGTATGCACATCCTCATTTAGTTTTCTACAAATGTGTAAAGTTTCATCGACATCTGTCAAATGGTTAACTACAAGAAAATATTACCACATATTGCAATCTCGAAGTAAGTAAATTTGGTTATCTTCCCTTATCATCAATATCTGTCCAACAGTTACTGTCAACATGGATAGATTGACACACATATTAGATCATTCCTTTATACCCCACAAACCTTTGTTTGCAGGGGTATAATAACTTAAATCGATTTAAAAAACTGCTACTGAAGTTTGCTCAAAACTATTTTCTTGGCAATGTACAAAATGTATGTGTATATCACTTATATACTTTTGAGATTATGTAATTCAATTTCAATGAAATTTGCTATAAAAAATATTTCTGTGGAAATGCAGGTAAATTTAACTTAAATACATGTGCAGTGTATTGTGATTTCCTTATTCCAAAAAGCACTATAGCAGAACTGCCAAGTTTTCATGAAGCAAATGCGTGAGATTTGGCCAAAATTATAAAGATCAAAAAGAAAAAACAATAGATCAAAGGAAAATGCCGCCAAATATGCATGAACGTTTGTTTTTTCTACATTGGCTAGAGGTATAGGGGGAGAGTTGAGATCTCAAAAAATATGTTTAACCCTGCCGCATTTTTGCGCCTGTCCCAAGTCAGGAGCCTCTGGCCTTTGTTAGTCTTGTATCGTTTTGAATTTTAGTTTCTTGTGTATAATTTGGAGTTTAGTATGACGTCCATTATCACTGAACTAGTATACATATTTGTTTAGTGGCCAACTGAAGGACGCCTCCGGGTGCGGGAGTTTCTCGCTGCATTGAAGACCCATTGGTGGCCTTCGGCTGTTGTCTGCTCTATGGTAGGGTTGTTGTCTCTTTGACACATTCCCCATTTCCATTCTCAATTTTATGAATTGCGTGAGACTTGGCAGCCCTGCTATAGGATGTGCATGTAACAGAGCTCTTCAAATACACCGTAATTTATATTGCTTCAAAACAGAAAATGTGTACAATACCCTAGGTTTTAATATTGTATTGATAATTCATTTGTTGGAAATTTTGATAAATATGTTTTGGACACAACTAAGTATTACTAAATAAATTAAATAACTTGATATCTGTATCTTTTTAAAGTTCCTGAAAAATTGAATTAATATATTTCAATATATCAAGTATTCTTTCAGAATTTCTGATTTTCTTTTCTAAATAGTATTATTATAAGTGCATACACAAAAAATATGTCTTAATAATAAAAAAAAAACCTTAAATGCAAAAAGGCCTCTAGTCGAAACAGATTTAACTGTAAATTTGCATTTCCGGAAACAAATGCACAAGAAAGAAAGTAATGGTTATGGATTTTTGAATAAACCGACTTAACAGTAGAATGTGGGCATCAGAAAACTAACAGATCCACATAGATTTAAGATGCCATATATATAACAAAAGATAACTACTGTCATTGAATTACTGCTCTTGTCACAATGCAGCTAAAACAAAATTGCACCTATTTTTGAGATTTTACTTTTTTTTCACTTTAAAACCATTATAAAGATAAAGGAGTTCTCTACAAAATGTAATATATTCCTTTTGCACTGCCACAAAAGAAAGGTTTATAATGCTATACAACACTCAAAATCTTCCCACAACCTTAAACACATATAAATCACACTCTTTGAACCAATTTTTCACACATTTGTACCTTTGTAGATGGTTTTAATAGAGGTATTTGCTGTTAAATATATCATCTTACTTTTAATATTAATTATCACAACAAGTAATTCACCTGTAAGCATGATATTGCTGCAACTAAGATGAGGTCAATATGAACTGATCCTGAATTTTTGACATTGTTTCACTTAATTCTCAACATTTTCTTGATCATTTAATTTCTGTTATACTTATATAAATTGTACTGATCCATGCCAAATGTTCAAATTGAAAACAAAGCACAAGTTTTTTGAATATTTTTTGCCAGCTCTAGGAATTTTTACTTTTTATTTTTAGTCTATCAACTATTATTTTGAGGTATATATGTCTTTTATTCTGTTTACACTTAGCATCTGATGTGTATTATCTGGTTTCATTTATTTACAGCATAATTTCACCAAATGTCTGTTCAACTAAGAACATCAAGCATAAGGCAAATTTTTTTTCACAAATGTAGAAGAAAATGTTAAAATTCTGTTTCATTGGAATTTGTATTAGTTGCAGCAATAATATCAATCAGTATCAGCCATGACAAAATTGTTGATCTCAACATAAGCAGACAGCAATACAGCCCTCACCTTTTCCTGATCCCCTCTTTTAATAAAAAGTATTAATTCACATAATTAATCTCCTTGTTCCATTATGGCAAACAAAAATAATAAGCTCAGATATATATATATCGTAATGTATAACTGAGAAAGAATAAAAATTAAAAAAAAACAGTTTTTTAGAACTTGTTTTTTTTTTGCCATTGAAAATTCATTAAATTTCTAAAAATTCATTTAAATTGTCAAACAATAAAAGATTTGCACCACAAAAGAAATTTAATTACAATAACTTTATCTACCTGAGCTTTGTAATTTTTGTTTGCCTAATAAGAATTCTGACTGTCAACTTCTTGTTTTTCATTTTTCATCATCAACTGAAACTTGCCATGTCAAACTTAAATCTTCTAGGTATTTATCTTATTTAACACATTTCAAATGTCAGGGTAAAAATAGAAATTTTGATTACAAGTATGACCATTTCAAATCTGAACTATTGGAAAGCACTCAAATCTAGAAAAAAAATATAACTATTTGACTTTGTACTAAGTGCATACAATTTAAGTTTGTCCTAAATACTAACACCATTAAGTTTGATATGAGCAAGAAAGTCACATAAATATTTCCCTTTAAACTCCTGTAATTTACTGTTAATATTTTCCCTGATTACATTTATACTGTAACCTCACACAAACATACTCATTCTATTATTTCTGGATCTTGCATCATATAAAAATGCTTAAACAATAACAAATAAGTTAGTAAGATGTTCAAACAAGAAAAGTAAATAATGTACAAATTATCAATCAAATCTTTTTTCAATCAAAGTCTCATGAAAAATAACTTAATTCTAGTAATAAAAAATGCATAAATATGAAATCCATGTAGTTAAAGAGGATCCCTCTGACAGGCTGGTATCATTTATCTGATACACTTATACCTATGTCCAATGCATATCTTTACATTGATTTAGTTTGTGATAAAACTCATAAAATAGGACCTCCATGGAACTAGATTATCTATATATAAATGATCCTTTATAGGCTCAATCAATACTGGTATTCACACCCTATATTCCAAACTCAGCTTATAATGTGGTAAATGGCAGACAAGTGGGGACTCCCACAAAATATTTTTTTTCCCAGTTCTTTATCAACTAAACATTTTCCTTTTTTTTCTTACTTTTCAAAACTTTATATTTGAAACTTATAGTATACATACTAAAATTGTGCATGACCAATCTTTATATTGCTGAAGGTAATTATAAATCACATTTTCCAAAAAGGCCAGATAAGTACAAAAAATCTCTAGACATATAATAACTAAATAAATAATTACTATTAAATGTTTGAACAAAATTAAATAATAAACATAAAGTAAACAAAATAAAATACTAAATAAGAATGAAAATAAACTATTTAAATATGAGACATTTATTGTAAAATTACCTTAGGTGTAATATGTTTGTCAAGAAATTCTTCTCTGTAATATTTTGTTCCAAATGGTAAATGACCAAATTTGGAAGTTGTGTGTAACAATGGCTCATATTTACGATCTCTTCTTTTAAATGGTTGAAATCTGTAATATAAATATGTGCCTTATACATTCCTAAAAGATAATCTTTGTAACTAGGAAATATTTTACAATATACTGGTACTGATAAATAATTTAGGAAATAACTATTTTTATATGATATATTGATATATACTTAAAGTTTATTGTATGTTTCTAATATTTGTTTCTCCACTCATTATTTTTTAGAACAGGAGTTTTGAAATTTCTTTCTAACAATTGAAAGACACGAAGCAAGTTTATCTTCATTTCAACATAATATCTGAGAGCATTTATCACATTGTTGCAACTACATAGAACAATGGTTAAAAACAAAAAATGCACAATCTGCGGCATCTAGTAGCCTGTAGTGTAATAAAAAGTAGCTGGTTCACTAACTCATAATTTTGGTCCTAAAAATCTGATTTTTTACTGTGATAATGTTGTGAATATTGATGAAAACTTATAATAAAATGTCCTATTGTTTCAGTTAAAGGAGCTGTTCACCAATTTGCCATTTCAGAATCTGATGCATTCTGGGTAATATTTTCAAAAGCGTACACCAAAGCGTCGTGATAGGTTAAAAAAGTCCTTAACAATTGAAATTCAACCAATGATGTGACGTTATTTCCATTTTGGGTAGGAACAATAAAATGACCAGTAGTCCTTTAGATTCAGAAACGATCCATTGTGTTGTTATAGTGATGTATATGTGACGTCATAAATGTAGGCAAACTTCATAAAAGACCTATTTTTTGGCAGAATTCTACTAAATTTATGACAGTTTTCTGTAAATTATCAATGGCACCACCCTTAGCCAACAAATATTTTTGGTGAAATATTTTTTATAAATACCATATTCTTTACTATTAAACCAAAATGTCAATGGGTGAAGGATGGGGCTACACATAAAATAATGAAAAAAAGGTCTAGAAAGTTGACAAAAACTAGAAAAATTCGTAAGACATTCCGAGGAACCCTGTGTCTCGCCTGCGATTGCTGCTGTCAGTGTAAAAGTGTAATATTGACTTCAAAAGTGAGTCCATTTATCAGTGAAATACAGAATTCTAAAAATTCTTTAGATGCTATTTCCTGGTCTTGAAAATTAGCTTCTGTCCAAGTTTCATGAAAGTTTACAAATTTATCATGTAAAAAAATTTAATCCCAGATTGTCTGTAAATGTTAACCATAAAAAATTATTGATGACTGAAAAACTTTAACCTCAGACTGAATCTGAATGTTAACTGTAAAAAAAAATGAGTCCATTTATCAGTAAAATACGGAAAAATGAAAATAAATATTTTCTAAATTTTGCTCTGAATACTGTATTTTGGTCATAAACAAGCTTCTGTCCAAATTTCATAAAATTCCATGAAGGTTTGACAAAGTTGATGATGTCTAAAATAAATTTAACCACAGACTGAACCTAAATGTTGACAGCGCCGACGCAACGCCAATGACGGAATCTAGGATCACATTATCTCACTTTCGCGACATAAATGGACGAAAAAATGAAATCTATTCCTATTTCAGGCTAATATTTATATAAATATGAAGCAGATTTAATAAAAAAAATTTTATTACACTTTTAAATATAATACATTTAGCAATACAAACATTTGCCCTTTAAAAGGGTTCCAGACTCTACTCCTTTGAAAGATAAGTAATTGTTTTGTTATTTAGTACTAAATCTTCAGTAGGAAACTTACATATCATCATTAAGTCTTGTGACCCATTCCTCTGCTTTCAAGATTTGTCTGGCTTCTTCTAGTGATGTAAAGGATGTAGCTACACGTAATGTTGGCTGGAATCCTTTGTACCTCTGTTTCTGCACTTCTGTTGGATCTCTGAATGGACCCTATAAAATAAAGTTCAGTTATGAAATACAAGATTACATTTTGAAATATGCCTGTTGTCTAGATTGTCTAGCATTGCATGTTAACCTTAGATTCACTCTTGCTTACAACTTTAAAAATTATTTCAGTATAAAAATTTAAAAACAACAAATCCTACAACAAAAACTCGTGAAATATCATTCTTTTGTAGCTTTTCACATTGTCTAAAGTGGTCAGTAAACTGAAAATAGTTTGGTTTGTTTACATTTGCATATTTAAGAATATCATTATTGGCTTTAAGATGGAATATGACATGATTCAATTATAGAGCCATATTTAGGTTTTCTTGACCACTATCATTTTTTATCAGTAGTTTAAAACTTGTTTCTGTGCTAAGCTTACCTGTGGTTTCACAACTATAGGTGGCAACTGTTTAGGTTTTGGACATTCATAGCTTCTACATGTAGGATCATATGTATTTCCTATTTTCTTTGTCTTCTCATGTTTAAGTGGTGGTACACTCCTCAATAAAAATTCTTGCTCTGATGGATAACTGAAACCACAAAAAAAAGTACAGTTATTTTATAAATATCATTAGTCGTTTTAATTGAATTTTTTTTTGTCAGTTTATTTTTAACCATAAACCAGAACTTAATAACAGTCAAATTAATCTTATTTATACTTAGTAACACAATATTACGATCAGTCAAAGTGTTATACATGTATTTCTGTCAATTATAATGATATTTGGTTTTTCAAAATTTCTGCAATACACATTTGTGGAAACAATAAAGAATCAAACATCATTTGCTAAATTCTGCAACAATATTTTCATTATCCTGTAATCAACCAGGACTGGAGTTCAATTTGTCTCCCAAAAAGAAATCTCTTTTCAATTGACCCTTTTACCGAGTTTCCAATTGGGATTTTTCCAGAAAGTCCCTGCGTTTTAAGCGCAAGAAGAATTTTTTTTCTCAATTTTCAAGGGCGAAAAAGGGGGTGTGTACTATGCATGACTGTGTTTTATACACACCAAAAGACAGTACTTTTTTATTTCTTATTTGTTAATTATTGTTATGTATTAATGATGATGATGGATGTCTGTTTAATGTACAGCGTATTATGTATTAAGGTTTTGCTTTCATTTCCACTGAGAATTCTTTATCCTGAACATGCATGATATTTGCCACTGGACATTAAGCAACCAACAATCAATCAGTCGACTGAGAACTCTTACCTCAAAGTATTTTTCTCCCCTGGTGGTTTATAGGAAGCCCCCAGTCCATGTGCCTTGTAAGCACGATCCCTCCTATATGACTAGAAGGATGTTGATGAATTTTTTCACAATTCTAGAACACAACCAGAGGATTTTCATAAATGAATATAATCCTGTCCAACATGTTAAAGAGGCGATAAATGAACTTACTTCAATATATATATATACAAATAGTATGAGTTGGGGGTATCCTTTTGTGAATTCACGTAAAGCTCTAGGTTTTTTTAATTCTCAGTGGTATGTTCTTATAATCTTGTTAAATGTCATTTAAGATGAAATAACAGAATCTTAATGATTCCATCCAATTTCAAGGATATTTTTAACACTTTTAAATCTTACAGATAAATGCATTCAAAACTGTGAACAATATCCTAACCGGTGTTTACTTAAATCTTTTATTTTTTTTATATGTTCTGTTGATTCTGTAAATAACTTTATTTATGTAACTCACGGGTTAAATGGTGAATTATAGATTCCTGGAATAACTTCTGTACTGATGAGATGATGATTTTTACGAGCCAAAAATTCATTTGTTTTTCTTTCTTCATGTTCTTTTTGTCTTCTTCTCAAGTTTTCTTGTTGTTCTGTATAGTCTTCTAGTTCGCTCCTAGTATAAAGATCAGAATATGACAAATCTATGCCAAATAAACCCAAGATAAAACTCTCAGGATACAGCTACATAACAATACAAACTAAAAAACAAACTCATGTCTTTGATGATACATTTTGTACTTAACTCTCCTTTAAAATAGGTGATCTTTCAAAAAAGAGAAATAAGGAAGAAATAGAGGTAATAAAAACAACTCTAAATGGTTTATAAAAGTAGCCCTCCTCGTCTCTCAAAACGAATCCTATAGTAGAAAAAATGAATAAGTTTAAATTTAACTAATTAGACACAAAGCAATTTCCAACTAATTATTTTTCCAGTGGGATATAAACATCCTAATGGTACTGATCAATATGAAACATTATTTTACCTAACGATAGCATTCTTGACTATAAGTGCTTCCAAATATCTCTTTTGACTGTAATAGTTGTACACATATTTCCTAACATAATATCCTCGCCATATCTTTTGTACCTTAAAAATATATACAAGTAAAATCATTATATCAGCTTCAAATATGATGGGTAATTCAAATGTTGATAGTAAAATTAGTCTTATTTGTAAAGGAATATCTTGGGATGACAAAATCTCAGGACAAAATATTTAGATAGTTTAGAAAACAAATAAGTATGAAAATGAATCTTCTTTTTCAAAATAAATCTTTATTAAAATAGAGGTACTTTACTTTTATCCTTAACCTTAACCTACAAATTTTTGTTAATAAATTCATCATCCTCTCTTTTAATTTATAATTACAGAGGTCTGCTTTGAATGATTACTCATAAAAATTGTACAATGAAAAAAATTCCAAGTTTCTTGTGTAATCAAATAAAACATAATTTTTTTCTCTATATTTCTACACAAATACACACCTGAGTTGCCATAGCATTGAAATGGTTCAGTTTCATAATCAACACACTATTCTGAAAATCAAAATAAAATCAAAATAAGTTTGTGAAAGATGGAAGGTTAGTTCATGCCATCTTCTCTTTACCATGCAAATAATTTCAGAGTACATGTAGTTTGTGTCATTCTTTTGCACAGAGCACCTGATCTTAATAAGTATCAACAACTGACAATTTTTTGTTTTATTGAGTTATTTGATTGCTGTCTTATTAATATTACTGAATACCCCCAAATCTCCTTTTAATCAAATCTATATCATTATACAAGTCTACTTCATGCTGCATTTTGAAAATGGCCATATTGAACATCAAATACATACTGTATGTATTCTAAAATAATAATTTTCAAATAATATTGACATTAGTTTTAAATATGTTATAATTAGTGGTGGTTATTTTACTGTTTGCCAAAAATTTGTCACTAATTTAAACAAAACAAAAATATGCATTTAGTTGAAAAACATTAGTGTTTGCTCGAAATCAAGTGGCAAATATTTCATGCATATTCAGAATGGTTTAGTTTACTATTTTGTATTTTTGCCTTAAATTGTTAACAAGAAAACACACTTTTTGTTTTTGCAATTAAGTTAGCTGACTTTGAACTGATTTTAGGCTACCAAAACTAAAAACTTCCTTGTATATTCTTTTCTGACATACAAGTGATCTAAATGTTTATATTTTGGTTTATAATCTAGATTATCATCAATATTTACCTTCACAATAACTCTGAAAGACTGTCTTCCAACATAGCCTCTCCAACTCTTTTGTAATACTGTAGCACAGTTATTTAAGTGTCTAAAATCATACACAAATTCAAGTAATTAGTTTGAACAGTTCCCTCATTATCTAATTAAACATGTCACATCCGCTTCATTGAAGTTAATTCAAAAATATAAAAACTAAAGCACATTCCTTATAAATCTTATCTCATTAACATAAATTTTTTTGGGGGAAACTCCATTATAATGTTGTTCAAAATTATTCATCAAGTTTCACTATTTTCCCCTGACAAAAGGACTATTATTATGTTATAATATAGATGAGTAAATGTTTACAATGTGTATCAGGGTTGGCAAAGTATTACCCGGATGGGAAAAACCGGGTTTTCCCGAGCTGGGCAATACTCCTAGAAATGGGTAATACTGGGCAATACTGGGTAATATGATTTATCAAGCTTATTTTTACACAAAATAGTAAAGACTTGTTGTAGTTTAATAGCATTATAGCTAAATATATACATTTATACAGATAACCATTGAGAGTCATTCCTGAAGATTGAAAATTCAATTTCTTCCTTTTCGCCACTAATTCTATGTAGGCAGAATATGTCTTGGACATATCAGGATACCTTGTTAATTTCCAAGCTTTGTTTCAATATTAAATCCAAGTTGAAAAATGCATTTTATTGCAGTGTTTTTAAGTGAATTGTAAATTTTAATTGCTATACAATCATATTGCTGAATAAACACCTTAAGAGGACAGGCCATGAACACTTATAGAAATCAAAAGGCTGATTATTGTAATATAAACAAATCTGTATTATTATCTGAATAATTACTGATTAATTAGTGATGTACATAAACATATGCTCAAACTTAGTAAACATTTTAAGTAATGAACAAAAAATGTTTAAAAGTAATTTTCCTTACATAGATTTGTTATTTCTTAATATTAGTTATATTTGTTTAAAAAAAAATGAATTCTTCGACTTTAGTGTATTGCATTTGTGATTAATCACTGAATCCTCTTTAAAATTCAGGCCAGTATTTCATATTACCCAGTATTGCCCAGTATTACCCGGTAAAACCCAGGGTTTCCCAGTATTTCCCACTGGGCTGGGCAATACTCATGAAACCCGGGTTTTTGCCAACCCTGAATTGTGTATCATAAAAATTTACTTACGTGAAGTATGATCGTACTTGAGATCCTCTAAAATTGGCCTGAATTTTTACAGATGCTAAATATTCTCTCTGTCTCTGCAGTTCAGCCTCACTGAATTATGAAAGTAACAACAAAAAAACCATGGTGAGCTAAAACCACTAACAAATGCATTGCCCCATTAACTATGACTTAAACAGATGCAATTGACAAACATGCAGTAGACATGTCATGTGTCCAAAAAGGTATCACATGGTACAGTTGTCAAATTTCAGTATTTTGTGACCTGTAGCTGCATAATTACAGGCATTTCTGGTCTTATGTAACATATTTTTCTACATTTTGTTATATTGTCTCCTGCTTACCAAAATCTCACTACTATCTTCTGGTATTGTTTCTTTCAGGTCTTTGTGTAAAATATAAGGAAGGAGAATCATATGATTTCCCTCCAAATTTGTTGTATCTCATTGCTATGTTCAATAAGTAATTTTCTATTCATATAATTTAAAATTTGTTCAAACATACTAAACAATGTATACGGGGCAATGACACAAAGACAGTACAAAGTAACACGATGCTACACACAAAAAAGACATAATTTGGAGAGTTTTTAGCAGGTAACAATGAAAAATGATATCATTGTTACATGTACCTGCAATTTCCATATGAAATCAGGTCCCTGTCCGGAAATACATTTAAGCAAGTAGCCTCAGAAGTAACAATATTTCTTATTTTTTCCTTTTGCTGGTAATCGTAGCCAGTGCCAAAATATAAATGTGATTGCATCGCTAATTTGAACTTGGGTTATTTTCTTTACAAATGACTATATAGTTGATTGGATGAATGAATAACAACTTTGCAACTCTTTCAGAAGGGTATCAAGAAACAGAATTTATTTATAACATCAGTTCCAGTTGTAAGGAATATGCTTGAATGTTATTTCCCCTTGAAACATTAGTTATTATCATGATTATTGAGTTTGGTAGTTTGATATTTATAAATTATACAGCTTTGAGGCAATTTTGTTTTTACTTCTGAGTTATGGTTGATCTATTGTTTACATTGTCTTTGTGTTTGTTATTGCTGCTACCAGATGATTATTTTCCTCTGATCTGCACTGAAGTCTACATGAACACAAAGTAATCAGCTAATGATAGTTCCCCAACCCAGATGTGGCCAAAAAAATGTATTATTCTTTTTGACCTATGAGAGAAGCGAACTAATTAGGGTTTATTTTATCATATAATCCAGTTGTCAAGTATATTTTCTGAAATAGTCAGGGATTGTTTTCAAAATTATGATTTAGGAAGGTAGTTTTATTATGCTTACTTTTTCCTTTCGTACGAATCTTCAACGATTTGGTCAGTCTGCCGCAGCAATCTGACCATCGTCGCCATATTGTATTGTTGTTGTCAAGTGAAATTTTATAGCTCTACTTAACTAAACCTGATTACTTTTCGACCTGTCAGAAATGTAGCAATTGTAATGTAAATGTGATAATTAAAATTTATAGAATAGATATTCTATCTTTTATTTATCCTTTCTCACAATAATGAAGTACGAAACAAAAACTGCGTATCAGTTTAAAGATAAGTATAAAGGTACTCCGAACGATATCGCTGTGGAAACGTTTGTCAACAAATATGGCGGCTAATTAAATGGTTTCCCTTTAGAAAATATCGGATTCCCGTAATTTCAATAACAATGACGCTATACATGCCACCGTTAGCCCGTAAAAAGCGAGTACCAGAACGATACAAGTAAGATATAGTAAAATCTTAATTTATCATGTCATAAAAGCAGTGTGTTTATTTTAGATTCGTTTAATTTTCATTAAGAATGTTTTAGCTGTTTGTTTTGTTTTGATGCCTCCAATTATTTTGTGTATTTGGCTCCTTCATATTTTGGTCATGATAAATGTCATCCATTAACAAGTATAGTTCGTTTTGCTGTGGATTAATTTAATTTCTGCATAGCCCTAAAACAAAATACAAAATGTGTCAGCTTAGAACAAACACCAATCTATCTTATAAAAAAGTATCATTGGTAGTTTTATTACATCTCAATTTTTTATACTTAATCTTGGATTCATAGATGATTAGTATATAAGTCTTTCAATCTAGATGCTTTTAAATAAAAAAAATAATATTAATTAATATGAAGCAGGTGCTCCCGACAGTTTTTTTTTGTATAGTGGATTTTGCATGTTCATTGTTCATCATAACACTTTTTTTTCGTCAACCAGATATACAAATTTGCAGGAAATCGTGTGCTCCTTTAAATTGTTTTGTGGAAATTTTTGTGCAAAATTGAAAACCAAAAAGAATTTTTATGTTGATAAAGGTTTTTCATGGTAAAAAGACCCATACACCATGTACAAAGACCCCAAATTGACCCCTCTAGAATTTATGCTCCTGAATAACTAGAACTGTCAAATGATATGCAGTCCACTGGCTTATCATGATCATGCAAATTGGTTATACAAATTGATGTCGGGCATTAATCAGAACGTTATAATTTTTACAATAAGATTTGTTATTAAGCAATTGAGTATATTTGTCTGTCCTCATGACTCATTTACTTACAATTTTGCATATTATTATATGGAAAAAAAGAATTATAGCTCAATACAAACAAGAATGAAACCAGAGACAAACGGTGCGATTCTTTAGTGACAAGTATACCAACAGAGAGAAGGGTAGTATTACTGACATATCAGAACTACAAGCTTTTAAAGACAAGCTTCATTTAAGTAGTCTAGAATTTCTCTACAAGGTGTCCAGGAGATGGTACCAGCCCTGCAGCAAGAAACCAAGGAGAAACCCAATCCTAACATCGTAACTTAAAAATATAGTGACTTTAGGACATCAAATATAATTGGCAAATTTATTCTCAACAAGAGTAGATGCTTTGAAGTAATAGTGTGCAGAAATGAACAACAAGGCAGAGTCTTTATTTTAGAATGGAACAGATAATCTGGCAATGTCATGTGCGCTAAGACAGTGAAGATCTTCAAATATTCAGTTGCTTTTACACTTTTAGATCCAGATAATGTTTTACCCTCCATTTTTTACTGAAAATAAGGTTCATCATAACAAAGAACAAAAATGGGTATGTTTTCACATTAAAACTTACTCTGAGTACAGACTAACCTATGCAGTTTGAAAAGTTTTAAGGCCTGGTATCCACTAGATATAATAGTTAAGTGCATTTTACTTCCATGGTTTGATATAACATAGAGAGGACGACCAACGACTTTGTTTTAAATTTATTTATCACTCTATCACTGTGTTTGAAGTATGAAGGGGATTTTCAATGAAAGCTCCAGTCTGAGGGATGTGTACATAAAAAAACTCTGAGAGATGTGAACATAAAAAAGTTCAGTAGTAACCTGTCATATTGTTACATCGTTGAAAGGGAATTTTGTTGTGTTACAACATACCCAATATAAAACAAATAAACAATAAAAAAAAGGTAGAATGAACGGGATGTCATTCGTACCATGATCATTTCGCACCATATGAAAGACCTATAAGAATACCATTTCGTACCGCGGTCCACTTGCTAGGATGTCATATGTACCATATTGACAGCCTTACCTATTTAATGAGATTAAACTCGTTAATTGGATACACGTGCCATTGGAAAGACGTGCGTCTTCTTGTCAAAATATTGATTAATTGTAAGGTGTATGTACTAATTATACAAGTAGAATATATAAATTGAAACATATACATAGAATATGGAAACACTCTTTAAATTTATTTATCAGTGATTATTATTTAAGTTTAATTTTTGGTTTAAAACTTTTACAGAACAATCAAAGATACTTGTCAATGCAATTTGAATAACGAATCAAGGTTTAAATAATAAAAGGATTTTTATTCAGTGATTGCCATATATTTTTCAACAACTTCCATCAGACATTAAGCTATGAAATATCATTCACGTACAAATGAATTCACTTTGGTTACTGGTGTCAATTGATGCAAAACTGCACAAAAACATGTAAATATTCAAATTCCTATCAAGTTTCATCAAATTTAGGAGTTTGAGCCCGGTAGTGAAACAGGGGAAACTGTCCATGGTGTTAATTTTTTTAATTTTTCAAATAAGGTGCAAGTTCTTATACAAGCATGAAATTTATGGCGATAACTTCAATTAGGTAGGTAACAATCGAGGAAAAGAGGACCGAATAGTAACAGATATTTTATAATTGGCATCAGATTCGTGACGGTGTCTGTAAAATTTTCGAAGGGATAATTTCAACTTCAACACTTGGAACTCTTTGTTAAATATCTTCATAGTAAGCAGCAACCCTGTATCAAGGAAGTCATGATAGGAAATGCATGCACTGGAATATCGTATGATTATCAAAAGGCCTTAGATATATGTAATATAATCCATATGCAGGCTGCTGGAATGTTGCTACATAGAAATGAAAGTTCAAAATTGGGAAGCTAAAATTCTCCCTTTTGTTGTAAAGGTTTATTCTCAACTGACCCTTATTGTCAATTTCTAGATGCAAGTCAAGATATGAGGAAGACTTGACAGTTCGATGGGATAGATGCGTTCACCATAGTCACCACAACTTTGAATTATTTAGTGAGAGGAACGTGAAGCGGAACGTGAAGTTAAAGGATAATAAGTTAGCCTCTTTTCATTCTTCCTAAGAAGCTCCTGTATGAAATCAGTCTCATATGAATAAAAGAACAAGTCGGCAAGAAGAGGAGCATAGTTGGTTCCCATGGGAATGCCGATTGTTTGTTGAAAAACACGTCCTCCAAACGTAACAAATATGTTGTTAATAAAAAAATCGAGCATCTTGATAATGTTAGTTACAGAGAATTTTTTTTCTTTTTCGTATCCGAGTGATTTTTTACAAAGTACGATTTGTTCCCCTATGAAACAAAGCTGGACCAATTCTTTCAATTGGTCTTTTAGTTTGGAATGGGGAATACTTGGGTAAAGGGTAGAAAAGTCAAATGTTTTAATACTACTGCAAGAGGAAATAGACTTAGACTGTATGTACTCTAACAGGTCTTTGGAATTAATATATACCTTGTTATCTTCCTCACTGCATTTCCTGACGAAAGTTGGTTAATTTACCATATATTTTAGAGCTGAAAAATTTAGTTTAATATCAACCTGTTCACAAATTAAACTTTATGAAACCGATAATAGGAAAACGAAAAATTTAATTGTAATGTAAATCATCTCAATATATTTAATACAATTATGAACCTCTAGTAATTGATCGGCAATACCAATCCAATATCTTTATTCTCATAACCATTGCAGATACATAGGTACAGAGAGAGTGCACACTATGTACAGGAATATGCATCTATTTACAAACATTTATATACAATACAGTGGGTTCAAAATAATATACATTTTAGCCAGGAGGACCCACATTTTTGTTTACACACTTTATGAACTTGCATAATTAGTTATCAAAGGTACTAGGATTATAATTTAATACGCCAGACGCGCGTTTCGTCTACATAAGACTCATCAGTGACGCTCAGATCAAAACAGTTATAAAGCCAAACAAGTACAAAGTTGAAGAGCATTGAGGACCCAAAATTCCAAAAAGTTGTGCCAAATACGGCTAAGGTAATCTATTCCTGGAATAAGAAAATCCTTAGTTTTTTATGAACTTGCATAATCTTTTTAGCTCTGACTTTTTGTTTAATTTGCTCGTCAATTTTCTAAACTTTAACTTTAACTTTTATACTTGAGCCAAATAGTATTTTTCGAGGTATAATTTTCTTCTGTCGTTAAAAATGGACATTCTAGCAGATAATGAAGTTCGTCTCCAGTGCTACATATATTACAGAGATTACATCTTCTATCATTTATCAACATTATTCCACCTCCACCTGTTTCTATTGGGAGTCTGTGGTTTGTGGTTCTATATTTACATAGAATAATACTTTCGTGCAGATCCAAGATCTCAAAATATTTTTCAAAATTTAATGCTAACTTAAAAATTCTGTAATTAACTGCTTTTGTAGACTCTTGTAATAGTGTATTCCAGTACTGTTTGCATTGGTCTTGTAATCGCAGTTGTGGTGATTTTTTTTAACCATATATCGTTACCAAAACCTTGAGTAATCCAAATATTTGAAAAACCACATTCATCATATTCTTTGGAAAATTGTACTGTTAGTACTCTCACGCGTACATTTTTGTCAGATTTTTTTTCAGCAAGGCATTAGACGAGTTCAATGATCAGTGCCGATCAACTATTTTTACTGGAGTTATGTCCATTGGAAAAAGAAATAACATGTTAGATTGTATTATAAGCGCTTTATTTCTCACACCGACATTATATAAAGGCTGGTCAGACACCTACTTCATGTTTTCCTATACTATGAATTATGAGTGGGGCCGGTATGCTTAAAACAACACAGTGGACATTTTCGTTGTAATTATTGCTCTCGGAATGATAATGTATGTGCATCGGCGGGGGACACTGGAAAGCGTCGCTTTTATTCCACATAATACGGAATGATAAACAAGCAGTTGGTCTATATGGTATGAATATTTCTATGTATTGTACGAAATGGTATTTATTCATGGTACGGAATTACTAATTTGTGGTACGAAATGATAATTTTGGGTTCGAAAGTGCAATGGTACAAGTGGTAGGATGTGTACTGATTGATACTTTAGTCTTGGAGAACTTGATTTATATATTAGCTGTTATTGGGTTTTAACCAGCTTTCAGTAACTGCGAGTACTATTATCGCCGTTTACAATAAAATTTACCATGAAAAAATAGTTTAATAAACTGTTTCCTTCTAGAAAGTCACTGATTTTATTTTTGTATTTATAGTCCAGATTCATTCAGAGTAATCAGTACAAATGCAGAAGACGCTCACCCAAAATTTCCCGGCGATAACAAATTCCCAGTTCCCGACCGGGAACAACTAAAACGAGGAGTAGCACTACCAGACATTTATAACAGATCAACACAAGTTCTACCAAAGGAAGTACCAGATTATCGAGTTCACAGACCCCATCCGAATAGCTGTGGATTCCTTAGACATAATGTTCGCGTATTAAACGAGCCAATTTGTAGTGTATACACAGGCGAAACACACGATGAGCAAAACTTATGGTGGCCTTCACGTACATCTGACGAACCATTACAGATACCTCCCAAAACAAAAGATACAATATATAGAGAAGGATATATGAGGGATTCTCCATTTTCGGCGAAAGGATTTACACGACATGAAGCTAATCCAAATAAAAATGCAGCTCATGGAGTTGGTACGTAACAATATTTTACCAAACTTTTACAATGTTTCGACAGCAAAATAAATTGTTGTGCAACCAAGGACTATTTTAAAAATCAAAGTTCAATTTTCATAAAATTGAACCAGGATATTTGAAAAAGTCTTAAAATAATATTCGAACAGAACCTAGTTTCGTACTTATAAAGAATCAAAGAGACAACAATATACATATATTTAATGAAAAAAGAGAGGCGAAAGATACCATAGAGACATAGTTTCAATGTTGATTATGCAGTTTTTCTTTTATTATGATAAAAACAACTCTATTTCTTATTTGAATCCTTCTATACAAATGTATTCTTACGTTTTAGTTCCAGTGAATTTTCTCGGGGCTACAGATGGCCAGAAAAGAATATTTCAGGAAAAGATATCATATGAACATCAGTATAATAGTCGAGCAGATCCTAATTATCCAATTAGAAATAAAGTAAGTTAAACATGTACACGCACACCGTATTACTTTATACCAAATGCTAGAGTGTTTGAAAGCATGATTTCTTTATTTATATTTTTAGTAGTTATAGAGATTGCCTTTAGAAAGCATACGGTAATACGGTATTATTAATATTGTTTTACTTTTATCGTTCTTGTTTACGTTTGTCTGTAATATCTTTATTATAGAGGTCAATAATTAATATGAAATGATTTTTATTAGGGACCCGCCGAATGGCGGGTCTCCCTATAGTGATCAGTCCGTCCGTCTGTCCGTCCGTAAAATATTGTGTCCGCTCTATATCTAGCGAACCGTTATGATTTCATACTTTATACTTGACATGTATATTAACCAACACCAGAGGGTGTGTCATAATGTTTGTGCAACTTCCTAGGTCAAAGGTCAAGGTCATAAACTTTGATTTCAGTTGACAACCCCATGTCCTATGGTAAAGCTTGTGTCCGCTCTATATCTTGATAACCTTTATGATTTCAAAGATTACACTTGACATGCATATTAACCAACACCAGAGGATGTGTCATAATGTATGTACAACTTCCTATGTCAAAGGTCAAGGTCAAAAACTTAGGTTTTCAGTTGACAACCCCATGTCCTATGGTAAAGATCGTGTCCGCTCTATATCTAGAGAACCGTTATGATTTCAAAGTTTATACTTGACATGTATATTAACCAACACCAGAGGGTGTGTCATAATGTATGTACAACTTCCTAGGTCAAAGGTCAAGTCAAAAACTTCGGTTTCAGATGACAACCTCATGTCCTATGGTAAAGATACAAATTTTTTACCACACGTTATTCACAGCGGAGCCCACAGAGATGGCTCCCATCTCAATGATGTTTAGTTGCTCCTCCTGGGTACTTTTCTTTTAATTCACTCATATGGATGGAAAAAGTGGGAGTGGTGTGTTCTGAGAAACACGGCTTAACACCTTCTAAATGTTTAAGTTAAATACATATTTCAAGTCTTATGTACTTTAGTTATTTTGTCCTTATAAGAATCCATTTTTGATGGTAGATCTTATTCTCAACCATTGTACAGACTCGGTGATTTAGAGAATTATTTATTGTTGAAAACTGTATTTTGATCTTAACAATTAGATACAAAAGTAGTTTTATATGTTGAACAATATCAGAACGGGTCTTGTACTAATTTGTACTGTGTTGCTATTTCAAAATTGACTCTCGAATCAATATTTGTATTGGGCAATTAGACATTTTGAATATTAAAGTTTATCTTCTTTTTTACCAGAAAAACTTAGCGAGTTACAATATTTTCGTCGGAAGTCAATGTGAATTGAAAGAACTGAAATGACTTGTAAAAACAATTACAAATGCATTAAACGTCAGACAGAATTTTCAATTAAGTTATGCAAAATTGGTTTTCTAAGTTTTTGTCTCGACTTGGCGGAGTCAAAAAGCGAGACATAGGTATGCTGTTTCTGGCGTCGGCGACGACGACGACGACGACGGCGGCGGCGTCAACAATGTTTTAGTTTATGATAAGGTCTAGTTCATGGTGAACCACTAGTGGTAGGTCAATGATATTTGGTATGCAGTTGTATTAGCATTGGCACATCTCATTACCATGGAGATTATTTGGCCCCGCCCCCTCAGTCAAGGTCTATTGACTTTGAAACTTTGCTCAGTTTACATGTATTAGTTTGTGATTAGGTCAGTTTATGGGGAACCACTAGTGGTAGGTCAATGATATTTGGTATGCAGTTGTATAAGCATTGGCATATCTCATTTCCATGGAGATTACTTGGCCCCGCCCCCTCATTCATGGTCTATTGACTTTGAAACTTTTGCTTAGTTTTCATGTATTAGTTTGAGTTTAGGTCAGTTTAAGGGGAACCGTAAGTGGTAGGTCAATGATAATTGGTATGCAGTTGTATAAGCATTAGCACATCTCATTTCCATGGAGAATATTTGGTCCCTACCACTCAGTCATGGTCTATTGACTTTGAAACTTTTGCTTAGTTTACATGTATTAGTTTGTGATTAGTTCAGTTTAAGATGAACCACTAATGTTAAGTCAATGATATTCGGTATACAAATGTATTGGCATTTGCAAGTTTCATTTCCATGGAGATTATACAACCCCACCCCTTAATAATGGTTCATTGACTTTGAAACTTTTACATGGTTTACAAGTTAATGTTTGAGTTTAGGTTTGTTTAAAGGGAACGACTTATGAAAAGTCAATGGTATTTGGTTTGCAGTTGTATTAGCATTGGCACATCTCATTTCCATGGAGATTGTTTAGCCCTGTACCTTCAGTCATGGTTCATTGACTTTGAATATTTGCATAACTTACATGTTAAAGTATTGCTATTTTAATTTTAACATTTGCATTATCAAAATAACAAATAGGCGAGACATATCTCTGTGTTAACAGTTTATTAAATGAGTGTTTATTTACATAAGTTTAAAAAATAGTTTGCATTAGAACTAAATCTTATTCTGTAATTGGAAAAATTGCTTTCAATTTTATTGACTCAGTTTCAGAAGTATCCGCTTGTAAGTAAAATAAAATCACGTACTCTCATCTAGACATCTTTGAAATGTAAAAGCTTCCATTAATCTAACAAAATTCGTTCATTCCTATTATTAAAGTCAGATCCGCCATAGTCCGATAGCATCTGAAGCCCGACGACACCAAATTATTGTCGCTAGGCGCCAGAATGTCGAACTTAACAAAGCTCATACTAATTCATTGCGGAATAAACAGACATCATGCTATAGGCGACACCGTTAACATGTATTTTGTATGCAGGTCATTGTATTTTATTGTTTTGCTAAACATTATCATATTTTCTTGAAGTACATGTACTTCTTCAGTAATTATAAGTGGGTTCTGAAATATTTTTATTTTATGGGAAGTGAAATTAAAACAAACTGAAATTTAGAGGAGGCCTTTTTTTTATTAAAATGATAGGGTGCAAATAAATTGTGTATTTTTTTTTTAGAACAAATGGTCACATATTTCTGTTGTCCAAAACTTTTGGTGAGACCCTAGTACTTGCTTTTACCAAAAATATTTTGCTTTAATCATTTCAACTAAACATGCTGATTTGTTAAATTAACCCTTTTCTCGTTCATCATGCCAGAGTAATAAATGATGCATACGTGTGGTATGTATGAATAAAATTCAACAATGTACAGCATGTTTTGGATGTCGTTTTTTGGAAAGTAAGTATTATCACAAAATACCAGAATCACATTGCTGTACTGAATGTTGTTTGTAAAACATAAGGAGATCGATCTATCTCGAACAATATTTTTTAATAGTGTTAATTCATTATAACTTCATATACAACTTAAATTAAAATGCTTTGATTGTATTAAGCTGTACAACACTTAAGTGTAATAAAACTATGTAAAACTATTTCTTATTTAAAAAAGAATTGTTGATAATTGTATTGCTTTAATCAAATACAACTGTAGAAAATAAATTGATAAATGAACCCGTAAATGTAGAAAAGGGATAAAAACTCTAATTCACACGATCGTATGCAGAGATATATTAATAGTCACAAAACTAAAGTCTTATAAAAAAAACCCTCATCTTGAGCGATGCTAACATTTTGAGTATCAAAATGCTATGAAAAAGATGCTGTTTTAGAAAATGTTCTTCAAATTTCTAGAAAATAGAGCTGGTCTCTTTTTATACGTTTTCAGAAAATTACAAAGCCGATTTGTGTATAACATTCTCATAAACCTTTTATTAGAATATATTTGTTTATTTTCATGTTACTTATTAGTAAAAAATAATGTCATTCTGTTTTGTAGCGTCATGGTAGTTTTGTTTGGGACCAAGCTTCAAAAGAACTGGCAGATAAATTCGTACAACAACAAAGTCATATAGAAAGCATTGACAAAGCTGAAGTTAAACACTTTAATGGTGCTACAGTAGATATCCATCCTGTATTACCCCCTCCTCAACCAACTTGTGAACCAACGTCGAAGTCACCACCCAAGTCACCACTTAAATCACCTCCGGCCTCTACCACTCAATCACCTAAGAGAATTACCCCTCCTGCAACCGAATTGGTGAGTTGTAGTGGGGATAGTGTCTCAAAAGAAGAAAAAAAGAATCCACAAATTAATAATGGGACAACTACTTCTGTGAATGAGTCTGGTGAAAAATAAGAATGTTTTAGAATTTTAACATTTAAAGAAAATGTTACTTTATTATCACTTGTTAAGTTTTGTTATTCTTTCTTAGTTTATTTGACTAGCCCAAGGCTTTTAGGAAACATGAATAGTATTTTGTTGTATTTATTCAGGGTAGAATTACATTTTAAATGGTATTAGCGAAGTATAAATATCTAAAAAAAAGATGTTAGGGTTATTCGTTTTGCTTAGATTTGCATAATATAAATTGCACAAATGCATTTATTGTTTTGAAAAAAAGGATTTTCTGAGGGGTTCTAAACAAATGAAGGAATAAATCTACTAGATTATAATATATGTTATAAGCTTTTCCCCTTATAATAGTTCAGATAAAGTGCATGAAGTTTCTGTACTACTTAAAACATGTTTTATTTTCAATGTTATACGTTAATTGACGTGGAGTTGTTCAGTTGATTTTTTTGTTCTTCACAGTTTTTTCCAGAATATATATTTTTAATGCAATATTTTACGAATGCTGTGATATTGACTTTCAAATGAATGAATCATAAAAAAAGTATTAACTTGTCATATTTTGTTAATCTGTATTTATTTTGATACCTTTATATATTTTCAAATGTTTTATGCAATTTTTAAAATCATTTAATACGTCTTTATATATACATTTAGCTCGATTTGGAGCACATTTTTAAGTATTAAAGGATCAATTGCAAAGCAAAGGAAGTTACATTTTACATTACATTAAATGTAAAAGCCCTAAGAAAAATGAACATAAAATGAGTAATAAAAACCTATACAAATGAAGAAGTATATGAATATAAAATCCTTTTCACTTTTATCTTATGTAGATATTTCAAAATGTAAATCATCCAAAGTTCAGAAATAACTTGAAATATTCTTTTTTATCCTTTTAAAATCCAAGCCAAAACATATGTTTTTCACATTATTGTCAAAAGTTTTTATATATTATAAACTTTATTTTATATGCATTTCCAAGAACTGAAGTATTATATGTTTTTCTTATTGTAATGTATTACTTACATGGATTGAACAATCTAACTGAAGACAATTTTCAAGGTATTAAGGACTTGATGAATTTAATTATTCCAGTCATTATCATGAAGATTGTTTGAATAAAAATCAGCCATGTTAAATTTACATAATTTAACAGATAAATTGGTTTGTATTTGAAAATAATAATGCGTTGAATCACACTTCTTCTATAACGATTCTTTTCATTTTTGTACTGAGTTTGACTGTTGTAATAACTGCCTTTCGGTGTCACAATCATTGTTTGTACCGTTTAATGTATGTCTTATTTGTTTCTTGGTTGAAATGTTTGTTAAATGTTTTGAATATTATGTTTAATTTGTAAGACTGTTAGATAATATCAACACTGCTGAGAAGAACAGTACAGTTAAGTTTGCATTTATATCATGTTATGTATACACTAGTGTTTCACTATGTACTGCTGTACTGTAAAATCGATTAGATTTTCATTATATTTGAATTTTTAAAAATGTACTTTTCTAGGGCTTTCAGCAATGATGAATAAAATACATTTTTCTTGATTGAAAGTTGATTAATTAACAAAGCGGGGATTATTTTAAGTATATACAGACGATTATAAATTGTATAGGTGAAATCAGTTATCCTATAGAATAGTGAATTAAAACGGGGAATATGTCAAAAAGACAACAACCTGACCAAGGGCAAAATACAGCCCAAGGCCACCAATGGGTAATAGGTCTTCAACGCAACGAAACTATCCCGCACCCGAAATCCGTCTTCATCTGGCCTCTAAACAATGATGTATATGAGTTCAGCGAAGTGGACGCCACTCTAAACTCCGAAACATACAATGATCCAAAATTAAAAAAAACTCACAAGAACAGGCAAAATATGCCCTCAATTTTAGAATTCATTCATACATTTTTGCATTATTCAAAATTTTCAGTCAAAATGTGTTCTACAAGGATCACCAGTCCATCACCTTTCATTTGATACGTAATTGCCAAAATGTGTTCTACATAGTTTGCTATTTGCGCCTATGCGTGGTTACTATTTTGTTTTAAATATGTACTACTTTCCAGTATGTTCGTTTTTACCAGGCCCGATTCGGTGGTGTTACATCTTACAAAGTCTATCCCAATTATTTTGCAAAGAATTCCGCGCAAAATGGTGCTAAGGGCCGTCAGGTGAGATTTTATTTGCTCCGTGTTGAAGCCCTCACTGTGACTGAGATAAAGAACAGCAATACAATCGCTGTTCCTTTGCTTTTTGTGTGTTTTTTGCTGTGCATGAGTCCGATGTTTAAATAGGTAACAGAAGAAACTAAGCAAAATTTGACAATGATAAACATAAATTAAAAAAGGACTACTAGCAGTTATTGACATGCCAGCTTCAGACTACAATTAAGTGATTGAAAGATTATATGTCTTCGTCATATATATGAAAACCAATCACAATTCCTCCCGTTAGGTGTTTAGTATCATGCCATCATATAGTATACGAAAAGAACACAACCCGTATTATGCCAACAACTGGTTTTAAAATAAAGTGTTTATTTCCGATGCAAAGACCTATAAGTGAATTAATATCAATTCAAAACATGCCTTCTTTTATGACTTGACAACAGCATCGTTACTATAACCCTTGTGAACAAGTCTGTTTAAAGGTTTGTTTATCGTTTGAGGTGAATGACGACATTTTTGTGCTTTGTATAGAATCTTACCGTAAAAGATGGGATGTGAAATACTTGAACGTATAAGATGTCTGCACGTTGATTTATATTACGAATGATTTTCTTGTAGGAATGATAAAATTGAGCAAAAGTTTTACTATTTCGTTTTCAGGGTTGCGTTCAATATCGTAGCGGCTACGTAGTGCTACGTAGATTTATGACTATTGAACGAGTAGCTAGCCTAGCTGCTATCAATGTCTATGTAGCAGCTAGGCTAGCTACACGTTCAATAGTCATAAATCTACGTAGCCCTACGATATTGAACGCAACCCTGCTATCATGGCCTCTTTAGATGGCAGTAGAGAAAATAGTTCATTTCTAAATCGAACTGGAAAGTATTAGTACCTATACACATGTTCAATGCATCAACCTTTGATGATCGGTCGTATTTTTCTTCTTCGCGTATTCTTAATTCAAGAGAGATACTTATATAAAAGAGTAAGATGATATCAAGTGTCTTTATTAACTCAGGTGCCCCGGAAAGGCAATTTATAAATAAAATGGAATTTGATGTACAGGCCAATGAGACAGTAAACGAACAAAACAGCACAAAAGGAAACATCTAGAGGTGGACATTCGTTCTTCAACACGCAGAGTTGTCTAAAGTAAAGAAGTATGTGTAGAAAAAGAAAACTATACGTGACAGTATAAGAAACAATTAAACTTTACGATATAGTGAAAAATAGATGAACTGCACATATATACCATCTCCATGCCACTGTACACCATGTTCTATGTTAGGGATACAACCCTTTATTATGTTGAGGTGGGATAAGATCACCTGACTAATGAAAACTATATATTATAAAAGCATACTTGAATGAGTGACAGTGTTAATAAATTGAACTGACTAGATATACACATTGTAAGCTTTTAATGTAAATGAAATAAGCGAACTTTTTAAGAACCAGACTATAGTGACGTTTTAATGCCTGGTAAATATATGATGGAAGATTGCAACGAAATTGTTGATGGTAATGATGGTGATATTAAAAAAAAATCAAATAACCGACTCAAACAAGAATCTGCCAGACATGACGCCGATAGGTAAACTGACTTTAATGCATGCTCTAAACCAATGACGTATACCGGTATACAAACCTACTATGATTGGTATTGTAGTTCTCTGTCAAAACATTCTAGATGTTATAGATTATATATCAAATTTAAAATTTAAAATTACAGAACACTGCTACTAAATAGACTTAATATAGATATAAAAATTAATTCGTTGCAATATATGATAGTAATCTGGAGGAATATTCTGTAAAATTCAAGTAAAAATACACGTTTGCCCAATTGTATACAGACAGTGTATACGTTAATGTTCTCAGTGAAAAAAGAGAAAAGGATAAAAAAATGTATAAGTTGTTTAATTGAAAGACAATTTTTTTGAATGTCACCCTCTCGTCCAGACCAATCAAAAATCGATAATTTAAAGGACAATGAATTGAATTTACATCAAGTAGTTAAAGACCATGCTAAAGTTCTACGTTTGGCTCAGATTTTATTATTTGACTGTCAAAATAAAAAAAATAAAACATCTGTTTTGTACGTGACGTCATAGAACATACTTTTCAATAAAATTCATATGTAAAAGACAATAATGATAGGACATTCAGTATAATAAATTAAATAACACATAGCTGAGAGGGTGATAGAGCAGATTGGTACCCCTCGAAAAAGCATTGTCAACCTTGGCTTCGCCGCGGTTGACAATGTTTTCTCGGGGTAATAATCTGCTCTATCACCCTCTCAGCTATGTGTTATTTATATAAAATACTTCATGAATATAAAACCATTGACGAAGCGTGGGGACTATTGTGTTATATTCTTAGAATTATTGAATCATCCATATTTTTTTTAGAGAGGTACCACCGGTTAATCAGATAACATCAATCAGAAATAGAATAGACAATACCAAATAATTAGCAAATGGAAAGCACAAAGACAATCCTTTAACCCTCTGTGAATTAAAAAAAAACATTCACTTTCGTTTCCAATATTTGTAGTTAAATTGTAACTGCTTATAAAAAAGCTCTCTGAAGCCTTCGTACAAAATTTTTCAAATCGGATATAGATGTAACCTTTTTCATACTCAGAGACCGTGTTCACATATATCTTAAATTCAGAAGACAAGACAACAGTCGTGAGCTTTGATAGGAAACTAGGTATGTATCGATTGTTTATGGACCAATCACGTGTTTCTTAAAATACATACTTTTGACATGTGATTTACATTTCCGCTTTATGGTATCTTGGTGCTCCTGTCATTTGTCACAAGTGTAATGGTGAATGTGATTAGGCCATATCATATATGTATTGTAATTTAAGTCTTTGACCAAGAAGAACACTGCAACTTGAGATAGCTTTTACCAAGTAAAACTTTGTCAGAGAGGTAATTGTAAACTTAAAAGTTGGGAGAAAGCGTAATTCCATGGCAAAGTCTGCTTTCAATATTGACCTTTTGAACAGTTGAGGTGTCAAATGCAAAATACATGAACTAAGTTATCTTTTACTAAAGATAAAATAAGTAAGAGGCAGGTGTTACCTGTGAAAGAGGACGGAGTCGATTTTAATTTCATTATACCTTTTGGTAATCAGATATATACAAATTTGCAGGAATTGATACAGCCTCCGTCAACAGCTTGGATGCGCAAGTGTAAACGTTAACGATTTTGGATTCACTAGTATTATATTGGTATTTACATTGAGTGTTCTTTTTATTGATTTTTTTTTACTGTTATGAGGACACTTTTCTAACAACAAAAAAATGACACGCCTTCACAACTTTTCATGTCTCTCCTCCCTGATAAGCATATTCCACCACCAATGACCGATCCAGATTAATCACAATATTTATCGATAGGAATTTCGATCAAACAAGAAATTTGGATTTTCAACATGGCTTTTAGTTATCTCTCCAGCTCTTTTATTTTTTCCTAGTGTTGTCACAGATTTATGAATTAAAACTTTAATAAATAATGACGATTATTAAACCTTAAATAATTAAGTTGCATGCATATTCATTTGCTTTCTATTTACATTGGTTTCTTTGAAAGTTAGTGATTTTTTTGCAGATTACAATTATTGTTGACCTTGTATTTATTATCAAACTCATTTATTCCACCATCTATACGCATAGTATTATTAGTTGAAATGACTGGATAGTCAATTAAACACTTTTGATATATTTTCTCTTTTCAGTCAGTGACAGGTAAAATATATATATATTGGTATTAGAAGAATGATAGACATAACAGATATGTTAGTTGGCCATTTAACCACGGAATTCTGAATACTATCATGCGATAAAATTACCAAGGAAAACGTATATCATTTACATATCCATTCAAAATATTACATGACATTTTAAATATTTATAGAAATCATAGCGAAAAGTGAGGGACGTTTGTCATTCAATAGAACCACTAATCATTTTCTAAATTTATAATTCATAAGTATCATTTTCACTTAGCTCATCAAAACGGAACAGTTTTTATATTGTTAATTTGAATACCATGCACATTTAAAATCATCCAAATTGAAAGACAGTGAGTCTCAAGTTTCGAAGTGTAAGGTCGTAGTAATGTTGAAAAGGATTTATTAGTCAAAATGGTAAGTTGGCTATAATGAATTATCATTTTTTTTAGTTTTTGAGGAAACATGATATACATCAAAAGAGAGGAAAAGATACCAAATGGATATTCAAACTCATAAGTAGAAAACAGACTGATAATGTCATGCCAAATAACGAGAAACCACAAGACAAACAACAGTACACAAAACACATGATGTTTGAATATTGTTAATATTTGTCTGAGCACTATTCCCAAACCATGCACAAGTGAAATACGATACCAGTGAACAAGAAATAACATTCAATGAAAAAAGTGTTTACATTGTAACATTGTTTTGATGTTCGTTACACATTTCTGCGTATAAAAATTAGATTACAGTTATATGTATATATTTTTAAAAATGCGTGAAAATAGAATCTCATTTTTTGTTGTTGTCCCAGCTATTGAAAAAATAACTTTTAGTTAATATGAATGTTGCAATATGTATACACCGCCGTATTGCAATTCTGCATATAGATTTATTCATCTTCATCATATAAACAATTATAAAACCTCTGCAAAAAATACCAAACTTATAAAAAAAAACATTCAACGAGGACTGATGCGCGAGACCTGTAGCATAATGCTCAGTATTGCTATACGCAGCCGTAATGTAAGCGGAGCCGCTTTTCACGCCAGGAAAGTTGATTTTCAACATAAGCTGAAGGCACAACATATAAAATTTTTATCTTTTTTTTGTATTTAAATCCGACGATAACAAAAGGAGGTTATTGCACAATAATACACGTATTTACATGTTTGAACTTTCTGTACGAAGAGGAAGCAAGCCTCTGTTAGCTCTTTGGTCCTATCAGAAAATCCGCGATCTCTGCTCCGACAAATCGAAACAGGTCTATGGTTAATGGCATCTTATGCAGCAAACAATCGCTGAAACTCAATCACTTGTAAATAACTGTTTATCTTATCAGACAAGCACACGAGTTGGTTAAAATTATTAAATATCGAACCAAGTGGTTCAAGTTTAAAGGGGGGCATTTCGAGAAAAGCAAAACAAGGGGGATTAGCAAAATTTCGACATGTTTGATTCTGACCAAAAATGATAATGATTGATGATGTGTTTTTGGATATAACGTTGGGCGTTATCAACTACGATTAAATATCATTTTGAACCTTTTGTAATACTCGCAGAAGAGTTTAAATGACGAACTAATAACATATTTAAATTAAAGAAAGTGTGAGGCACACATCACTGACAAAATCTATACACAAACTATTGGATGTCAACATAACTGCCTTCAACAATAGACGGGTATGAATAAAGGGAGATGTTAGGTGTGGATTAATTAGACAGTCAGCAGTCCAATGAGAAAAATTACCAATACACATCTATACAAGATGTCAAGTTCTAAACCTCCCCTTGTTCTAAATCGATGCCAGTGACTAAATACTATGGACTACTTTATCAAATACTATAAAGATCTATCGTAAACGCCAAATTATTTGCTTGTTTAACACTGCTAAATTACTATTGATAATTTTTTTTGCTTCCCAAACTTGTTTACTTATTTGGAATTAGAACCAATATTAAATTCTAACTATGCCGATTTAAATAAGAAAAAAAACCAATAGATTTAACAAGGAATTCAAAAATATTTATTTTTCGACCTTTGTTGGAATTCGTTTTATATATTTATCATTTTTGTTATATTTTTAGTTAAATCAGTTGTCATGTATAAATAAATATCGTTTTTTACATGCATTATCATTTGAATTTCATGCATGCTTAATTAGAAGCATATAACAGGGGTGTGCTCCTTATACAAACACTGCTCCAACAGAGTTATGAGGAAGAACGACTAAAATAGTTTTACATTCACTATCACGAATTGGTTGACTGATACGATGTGTCGGTGTCTTAACTCACTAGCGACATGTTTTCGATGTCTTAGGTCTTAAGATACCAAAAATAGGCGTCTGATCAGTAATTTTACCGATTGTGACCTTTTGACTTGAGTATGAATTCGAATATGCATAGCAGGAGACGCTTACATATCGACACATCCGGTCTCGCTTCCATTTGGAGTTTATCTGATTTCCTCAGTTTCTGTTTGTTACCCTGATTTGTCTCTACCTAATCGATTTACGAGATTTGAACATTGATAAACTGCTGTCGCCTTAATTTATAAACCCAGCTTATCTTTGTATTCATGGACATTGGCAGGTCGAATAAAAGTTCCAGTAGATGTTTATAGAACTCCACTTTTGTAAGAGAGCTTTTGTTGTAAAAAAAATATGGATTTAAGTGAGAAAAAAAATCCAAATACCATAAATGTTTATAAATTGAAACTTCTTTTCTTGTTTGCACAGCAATTGATTTTTATTTTATTGTTACAACGATGACGTTTATTTCTAATTTATTTGTACAGCGTTGCGTGTCCTCATAAGTTTTCCAAATTATTCACGGCTTCAACATGATGGAAGCTAACTAAAAGTTCTTTTCAGCTTTTTTAGGTATATATTTTTTGTCAAGGTACTTTTAGGCTAACTTTATGTGTTTTGGTCCTCAAAAAAAATATTGCTATAAACGAACCTCAAATAGTAAGAAAAAGACAAGCGTTCCTTACTCATTAAATTGATTTTCATGTGTCTATGCACTGTTACAGGATGAACATCAACCACTCACAGATGAAGAAATAAAAGGTTTCGTATTATAAGGAGCCTGCCTTTTTAGCTCACCTGGCCCAAAGGGCCAAGTGAGCTTTTCTCATCACTTGGCGTCCGTCGTCCGTCGTCCAGCGTCCGTCGTCCGTCGTCCGTCGTTCGTAAACTTTTACAAAAATCTTCTCCTCTGAAACTACTGGGCCAAATTTAACCAAACTTGGCCAATATCATCATTAGGGTATCTAGTTTAAAAAATGTGTCCGGTGACCCGGCCAACTAACCAAGATGGCCGCCATGGCTAAAAATAGAACATAGGGATAAAATGTAGATTTTGGCTTATATCTCTGAAACCAAAGCATTGAGAGCAAATCTGACAGGGTAAAAATGTTTATTAGCTCAAGATCTATCTGCCCTGAAATTTTCAGATGAATCGGACAACCCGTTGTTAGGTTGCTGCCCCTGAATTAGTAATTTTAAGGAAATTTTGCCTTATTTGGTTATTATCTTGAATATTATTATAGATAGAGATAAACTAGAAACAGCAATAATGTTCAGCAAGGTAAGTTCTACAAATAAGTCAACATGACCAAAATGGTCAGTTGACCTCTTAAGGAGTTATTGCTCTTTTATAGTCAATTTTTAACAATTTTTCGTAAATTTTTGTTATCTTTTACAAAAATCTTCTCCTCTGAAACTACTAAGATGAATTTAACTAAAGTTGTAAACAATCATCATTAGGGTATGTAGTTTAAAAATTGTGTTTGATGACCCCGCCCTCAAACCAAGATGGCCGACATGGCTAATAATAGTACATAGGGTAAAATGCAGTTTTTGGCTCATATATCTAAACCCAAAGCATTTCTAGCAAATCTTTCAAAGCAAAATTGTTCATTAGGTCAAGATCTATCTTCCCTTAAATTTTCAGACCATTCAGGCAACCCGTTATTGGGTTGCCGCCCCTGAATTGGTAATTTTTAGAAATTTTTTCAGCTTTTGGTTATTATCTTGAATATTATTATAGATAGAGATAAACTGTAAAGAGCAATAATGTACAGCAAAGTAAGACCTACAAATAAGTCACATGACCAAAATGGTCAATTGACCCCTTAAGGAGTTATTGCCCTTTATAATAAATTTTTAACAATTTTCATAAATTTTGTAAATTTTTACAAAATAATTTCCACTGAAACTACAGGGCCAAGTTCATTATAGATAGAGATAATTGTAAGCATCAAGAATGTTCAGTAAAGTAAGATCTACAAACACATCACCATCACCAAAACACAATTTTGTCATGAATCCACCTGTGTCCTTTGTTTAATATGCACATAGACCAAGGTGAGCGACACAGGCTCTTTAGAGCCTCTAGTTTAAATATCAATAATTGCAGTACATGTATGTTTCATAAGAATCAGTACTATTGATTGGTTAATAAAAATCGTGAGGCATTCTTAAATCAAAATGTATTTCTCAATAAAATGCAACGTTCATGACTGCACGTGCTTCCCATGATAACGTCACTAGGCTACAATGCATAGGAAAACACACGAAAAACTTGATATATAATTCGTCATTTCATAGTTTTAGCATATACATGTAATTATAAGAAGTGAATGCTTCTTTTTTAGGGTTGTAAATGCTATATAGCCTATAACCATTGTAAGGAATTATCTATCAAATTTTATTTCGGGACATAGATTACAGTTTAATTTGATTAAAGATAAGGCTCACATGCACTCTGATCCGTTATTTCCTATAACGACCACTGGCCTAGTATAAAAAGATAATGGAGCAGGATGATAGATATGCTTTTAATTGAACCACTTTTATATACTCTTTGCTAATTAATGAATCAAACACTGTTACCTGAAAAATTGTCTGAATTAATAGTAGAAACTAGTATCATTATTGACCACATCTAGTGACGTCTATGTTTTTGACAAAGTCCTCTGATTCCTAGATAGTTTAAACATGAAATCGAATAACATTTTCAACAGATTATAATTTCTATTCGCACGGGTGTTACTAGTAGAACAGAAGCTGCTTACCCTCCAGGAACAATTGCGTTCACTTACGTTTTGTTCGTTGGTACTCGTTTGGCTAAATCCTTAGATTTTTAGTCTTGTTTTGTGGACAGTTTGTTGACCATGGTGATGACTTATGGTAGTTGATTGCTCCTATGGTATGTTCTTCCCTTTTTTCATTTACATGGTAAAATGAGAATGATTATTCGCTTCCTTGCGGACTGCATAAACGAAAAAAGAAAATATAGAAATAAAAGAATTATAAAAGCAGGAATTTTGATGTATTTTGACAAGAAGTTACTTGGGGTTGATCGCCTGTGCTCTGGAAGGTTAGGAAGATCCAGCTCCTTTAGTTGACCCCCGTCATTATTACACTTTTTCCCTTTTCACAATTTACTCTTCACCCGCCTATGGTAAATTCAAAGGTATTTTTTTTTAAATACTGTTATATATATCGTTTTTACGAACAGATTGGAGAAAGAAAGCTTTCATGTTTGGTTTTGGAAAATAAAAACAAAAAAATAATTCGTCAAGCAATTTATCAACTGTTACATCAGGGTACTTTCAGACTTAAATGATATTATCACATAAAATATTTTACGGTCTTCATACCGATTCGGTTGATCTTTATCTGATGAGTCGTATACGTTGACGTATTTCAATTAGGGGTACACATTCTTTTTCATATTTCATCTTAACCGTAACGGAATAAAACTGGCTTCGGCTTTTATGAGTACATGCTATCACTTGATGTTTTCATAACTCTGTATAGCCCAAAGCTTTAGTTTTTTTTAGGACGATGTCTATTATATTTTGGTGAAATCAACATCCTTTTCTTTGTGTTTGATTTATCTACTACCAATTATTTTCTAGAAAAAAGTGATGTCTAAATAAAGCTAGACAAAAGACAAAAATTTGATAGATGTTCAATTGTAATACTGTAAACCAACTATTCTTCGCGGAAACTAATTTTCGCGTTTAATGTAAGAATAAAGATATGTGGTATGATTGCAAATCAGACAACCATCCACCAGAGTCCAAATGACGTTGAACTCAACTTAAACTTCGTTGGTTTGGCCTTCAAATTGTTTTGATTCGAGCGTCCCTGAGTTTTAGTAGACGAAGTGCACGTCTGGCGTTCAAAATTATAAGCATGGTCTATTTGATTATTTGATGATTAGAATCAACAATGAGCAAAACCAATACCGTATTGTAAGCTATAGTCATTTTCAGCCGACTTCGCGGCGATTTTCTATGTTTGCTCGTGTATTCTTATGAAACTTTATCCAGGTTTGGCTACTAGTATTTATATTTGAGTTATATTTTTTTCTATTCGTGAAAATAAATCAGAAATATAAGTTGGTTAACAGTTATGCTTCTCCACTTGATTTTCTAGAATTCCATAAGACTTACAGTATGTTCGACTATGATGAAAATGGAACCATATCTACCAACCAGCTAGGCACAGTAATGAGGGCATTAGGACTGAATCCGTCTAACGGGGAAGTACAGGATATTATAAATGAAATAGACGCTGAAGGTTAGTGTGGTTTATCACTACGTCTAAAATGGGGAAATTGCGTATTGATCGTTGACACAAAATATCTACACGCATTTGTCAAAAAAAAAAAAAAAAAAAATACCGGCGCTCTATACTGCGTGCTCTTTCACTAAATAACAGATATTTTATTTTGCACGTGATCTATCAGTCATCTAATTATGGACTGACATACAAAGCCATTACAATACTCTTTTATTTGAGCAGGCATATTAATATAAAAATATGATAACACTAAACTTATAAGATATCTTTACATATATCCTTCATTGAGGATTGTGAATGATCTCGTATTTCTTGCCGCACTGTACATGTAGTCTTTGAATATCAATTATCATAGTTTGTCTCTGGTCTTTATTTCAGAAAATCAAGCGTTGAGAGAACGAGTTATGACATCATTAAAAAAAATTAAAAAGAATAAATGTCTTTCAATCGATGAGTTAGGCTTCCTTTGTTCAAAACAAAGATCTTGGGGAAAATTACTAAAATTTTCTTTTAATTGCATAATGTGAATGATCCTGGTAAGAGCGTCTCGCCTTTCTTGCCGACACGTACATGTTGTATTTGAAGATTAATTTATCTTATTTCGTCAAATAAGCTAATTTGCTGTTTTAAATTAATTTTAATCAGGAATCCTTAGATCAAATCAATAGTAAACTTAAAATGTATAAATATGGTAGGAATATAACCCTCAAGTACTCAAAAAAAAGTAAACATTCCAACTTTATCACCGTAAGGCTGCGATGGTTATATCGTATTATTTTTTAAAGTGAATTCATTTTTGAAAACGTTGGTTTTGTTTTTAAAAAATGGTTTCATGGATGCAAAAACACCACCTTTACAAACACAATCATAGAGAAAACACAATTTATAAGACCGGCCTCTAAAGAACTATAATTGAAATTTAAAATACAAATCACCATCAAGCAAATGATTTCAAAAAATGAGAAGCTGCAACTTCAACTACAGTTTGCTTAAATCGGGTCAAAAATGAAAGAAGATACATTTATCAAAAGACGACAGAAAATCGCGTCGAAAAAATACAGATTACGCCAAGTCCCTTCAAAAGACGAAAACGATACTTTAGTTTTCTATATAATGTTTCTGGACTGATTTTTGTCTGTTTTTTTTCTTTTGCCATTGTGTTGTCTGTCTTTCTTTTACTTATAGTTTTAAATTTTTCCCTTGGTATCTCCCTTTTTTCTACAGTACGTAGGGTAAATATGTCAACCAACCCGAAACATGCATCTTCTGACTCTTAGCCGACCAGTCTTTGGTATTTTTTTTCAGAAAATCAGGCGTGCAGATAACAATTTATGACCAAATAATAATAAAAAACCAGAATACAAATAAATGTCTTGCATATGATTTTGGCTTCCTTTGTTGAAAAAACGATATTTGGGGAAATTATTTACTAGTTTGAGTTCGTTTTTAATTTTATAAAATCAGACCTCTTTAGACCCCATAAGGATACTTCAGGAGTGGATTTTTTTTCTACCTATATATACCTATTAAATGTTTTTGTGTGTTAATTGAAGGAGGTATGCACCTTTAAAATTGAAGTCCCCTTTGAATACCTATACCTTGATAATTTAATTAAAATGTATGACGAACTCCGTTTTGTCAATATAAAATATAGGTAATTATGAATTGTGCAGTTACATACTCGTACTTATTGAAACATATATTTGAAGGAAATGGTGTGATAGAATTCCCGGAATTCCTGACAGTAATGTCAAGAAAAATAAACGAAATCGACAATGAAGATGAAATAAGGGACGCTATAAATATAATTTTTAAGGACAGAGAATATGTGAGTGCTGTAGAAATATGGTATCTGATGAGAAAATTTGGTGATAAATTGTCTGACGAAGAAGTTCAAGATTTTATAAACCAAACCAGAACTGATGGAGATGGTAAAATCAGATACGAAGGTATGATATCTTTCGCTGAAGCTTAACTAACATCCAAAACGTACAGATTCTTAAGCAGTCTGTTTTTTTGTACAAAGCTATAACGGTCGATTCCCGGTCGCTGTTATTGGTCTATAGATAGAACGTTTTGCCCCTTGTTTGTTGCTGCAGTATTATTTTTAAAGGAGACTATTTCAGTAAAACGAATCGCAATGAAATCGGTTTATATATATATATTGAGTGTCATTTACTATTTTAGCTTTGTCCAACTAAACTCTAAAAGGGCAAGGTTTATAAAACGCGTAATTGGTTTAATAAAAATAGAAAAGTACGATGTTTTTATCATACAATTTCAATTCAAATTATTTATGTAATCAAATCGATATTTTTTCACAACAAAGCATTTGTTTACAATTAGACTTTCGAACTCGATCATGCATATGTTGAAAAAATACGGTTCTTCTTTTTGAAATGAAATAAAAAGAAAATTAACGAGGTTGTTAAAACTGGAAAGCTTATTTATACTATCAAAAAAATAAACGATACAAGGTCATGCACTTTCAATATAAAAGAAATTGGTTACACCTGAGATCATCCCCAGTTTTTGGTGGGGTTCGTGTTGATCAGTCTTTAGTTTTTTATGTTGTTTTTTGTGTACTGTTGTTTGTCTGTTTGTCTTTTTGTTCGTTGGTCTTTTTATTTTTTAGCCATGGCGTTGTCAGTTTATTTTCGACTTATAATATAAAAATAAGGAGATGTGGTATGATTGCCAATGAAACAACTATCCACCAAAGTTCAAATGAAGTTGATGTAAGCAATAACTGAGTTTGAATGTCCCTTTGGTATCTTTCGCCTCTCTTTTACACGATATCAAGCCAAAAGCCCATTGGTGTAATGTTGACAGAGCGTTATTTCTCGCCAAAACCTTTGATTTGAGACCAAACAAAATAAAACAATATTAAAAAAAATAATAAAAAAAAACCAAACGTTAAGTTTTAAATTTAAAATTGTAATGTTTACGACCGTTGAATCCTAATTACAAAAATTGTGCCAAATCTAGCTAATGTCATCTATGTCTGGGGTAAAAAAATCTTTCTCAGTTTAGGCAACAGTAGTTAATCGATGTTTAAATCTCATAAATCTATTATGTAGACCAATCAAGGTTACAAACAAAAACTAAGGGAATCGCTTGACCTTAGTGTGTCGACAGGGTAAACGTCTACTGCTGCCACGCGAATCCGCACCTGGTCAAAATATCTCAATTGGTAACATTACAGATTAGACGAGTATTCCGGTACTTAAAATTCTAAGACTATGAAAACAAGTTACTATTGAGTTGAGACACATACATATCGTATGGGTCAACCAATTTGTGGTGGTGACCCAAAATGTTATGCAGTGTCGATTTCAGTCGTTTTCCCCTCATAACTCTGTTGGAGCATTTTTGTGTAATGAGCACCCTGCTACATGTAATGCCATCCGTATATCATGAACACAATGTGTTTCGAATGATTTTTAAGTTTTTATAAAAAAATAATTTACGTTATCAATGATATTTCATGTCAGCACAGGAGTTCTGACTACTAGGGTTGTGATACAATCGTAGACAAAAGGTCAATCAGCAGTACTCATCAAAGTTACAAAGCTTATAATTTACTACACCAAACTTTTTATAAGCGCATGAATCAAAATAACTTGAAAACAAAATTAATGATAAAATTGAGGGACAATGAAAACAAAAAAATTCTCTAACAGGTGTTGCAAATCTGACATAGGTCATCTGTGATTTGCGTAAAAGAACTTAGTGTTTGAAATATCTTATTACTGGTAACAGTCAATTAACAGAAAGCGGCTGTATCAATAGGGCTGTTAGATATCTAGAAGTGTAAATTTGAAACAAATTGATGTGAATGAATTGAGAGAATAGAATAGTGAATGGAAACGGGGAATATGTCAAAGAGAGAACAACCCGACCAAAGAGCAGAAAACAGTCCGAGACCACAAATGGGTCTTCAACGCAGCGATAAAATATCGCACCTGGTGGCGGGCCCCTAAACAGTAATGTATACTAATTCAGCGAAATGGACGCCACGCTAAATGTGTTTATTTCAGATGCAAATAGTGAATCAATATTATTTCCAAAAAAGTATGAATTATAAATTATCATTATATATATTTTTTGAATTTTTATTCATCCCCGGCTTTAAAATGTTTAGGTTTGAGCATTCGAGGTGAAGGTAAATTCAGAAGGATGCTTCGGACGCTTGAAAATGAGGTCAAGGTCAGATGATACCAGCCAGACAGACATATAAACATTCCATACACCAAACATAGTTAACCTATTGCTTATAGAAAAACAGACCAAAACACAAAAAATTAACATTGAGCAATGAATCGTGAAAATGAGGTCAAGGTCAAATAAAACCTGCCAGACTGAAATGTATATCATAAAATATTTCCATACACCAAATATAGCTGACCTATTGCATACAGTATTAGAAAAATAGACCAAAACACAAAAAAAACTTAACTTTAAACACTGAACCATGAAAATGAGGTCAAGGTGAGATGACACCTGCCAGTTGGACATGTACTCCTTACAATCATTCCATACACCAAATATAGTAGACCTACTGCTTATAGTATCTGAGATATGGAATTGACCACGAAAACTTAACCTTGTTCACTGAACCATGAAATGAGGTCGAGGTCAAGTGAAAACTGTCTGACAGGCATGAGGATTGTGCAAGGTATGCACATACCAAATATAGTTATCCTATCACTCATAATAAGAGAGAAATTAACATTACAAAAACTTTTTTCGAGTATTCACAGAACCATAAAAATGAGGTTAAGGACAAAGGACATATGACAGACGGAAACTTCATATCATAAGGCATCTATATACAAAGTATGAAGCATCCAAATCTTCTACCTTCGGAAATATTAAGCTTTTAAGTAGTTAGTTAACGCCGCCGTGGCCGCCGCCGCCGCTGGTTCTCTATCCCTATGTCGAACTATCTGCGACAAAAGTCGCAGGCTCAACAAAAACATATTAAACATTGTATTGAACATTGTTTGGCTAAATCGCATTCGAAGTATATATATAAATATATATACTTTTGCCTTTTAATTAAAACCGCATGTTAAACTGTATGTGTCGTTTATTTTATTGTGTTGTTGGGTTGTTGCCTAATTGATGACGAACCGACATCTTGTTTCAACTCTGTCAAATTAAAGGTGATTTTGAAAGCATATTACGTATTGTCGCATAATTTTGTCACTTAAACGACCCTTTACCAAAAATAAAGTCAATATTGAAACTTTCGTAGACATTGTTTTCATGGGCGTCTGATGCAATAAAATTGGTACCGTTAATGTTTAATGGTCAATTACAATATTATGAATCAAATGATGCAATTAGCTTATGCTTAAGTCAGCTATCTCTGTGATACGACATTATGTTTAATATCACCTCACAGTTGATTTAAAACCGTATAAATATTTCGATATCAATGATTAAGTTTTAGTCTTTAAAATCAATCTAATATGATATTTTATTTTTCTTCAGATTTTCTAAAAGTTATGGGTGTAAAACCGAAGTGTGACTGAAGCAGCAACAGCGTCCTTGGTTTTATATTTATATAAACCAAAATATTTTCAGGTCGTTTTAAATGCAGATTCAGTTTTCAGCTCACTTTACAGTACTTTTTTTTAACTTGACATAACAAGACATCATCTGCATTTTGAAAGATGCTTTATATGTTAATCACATCTCATGTTTATGTATTTAATACTATGTTATCCTAAATAAAATGTTCGATGTTTTTATCAAGTAATATTGAAATAATTAATTTATTTTACTTATGAGGTGTTTAATTTGTTGCTTGTTGAAAGGCTGGTAAAGACCCCCCCCCACACACACACAAACAAAAGAGTATAAAAAACTAAACCAAACAAACATTTGACAGAAAACACTCAATTTTAAAATTGTTCAATGTATGGAATAATTACAAATCTAGGAAGTACGAACTGTCAAAGAAATACCCCAGTGAGATTTTATCGCCTAACACTAAGTGTAAAGAAATTGCTGACACCCGTCATATCATATAAATTTTTTATCCAGGAAACGTTCAAAGAAAAATGGCAATTGAAACGAGATGTTAGAGCAACATACATATAAAAAAATCACCAGGGATACCTGTCTTTTAATTAAGTACGTTAGACGATTTTTTCCACTCAAATCAAAACAGTTTAATAGCCGAATCAATGACGAAGTTAAAGAGAATTGAATATAGAAAAAGAAAAAAAAGTTATGTCGAATCTTTAGAAGGTTATTTATGCCTGGGGTAAACATCTGTTCACGGAAACACATTGTGAAGTGTATAACAATGGAATGGAATACATATCTGTCCAGTAGTCTTGTAGCAATAGCGAAGAAAAATGTACCATAAACACAACAATTTTACCGACCATTTGGTAGTTGTTCAATTGAATTACAATTATTGCAAACGTCATATTGAGTCACTGGTTATAGGGCGGGTGGTATTCTTGGACCTTGCCAGCCAGCCAGGAGCGACATACAAACCCTACAATGAAATGGAACTTAAACTTTAGTTGCTGCTTTTATCAAGGCGATTGAAGCATGGGTATCTCTTATATATTATTATATCTTTTATTGGTTATAGAAAATTGTCTATTGATTAAGTTTATTGTACAGTTATTTTATTCATACCGACGCACTGATGTGGTAACCGTATTTAACGTTTCCACCCTTAGCAGATTAGTTTTCTTTTTCAGTCTCTATCAGAAATACTTCGAGGAAAAAGTTTTGATAGTAAAGCATGTATAAATAATGTAAATGTTTTACAGCCAAAAAAAATATCAAAAGTAGAATCAAATCAAACCAACCAAGATGCATCAGCAGAGAAATTGGAACCTTAGTTTCAAATATGACAAAGCATTGTCTTAGATGCGACCTAAGCAATTGTTTTCAATAGAAAAGCAAAGTCTTTCATTATACACCGCTTTCTTTCGGGATTTTATGGCGATGGAAGAAACGATCTGTTTGTTCCTCCGTCCGTCCGTTCTTTCGTCATTCAGTGCAACTTTCGTAACCGCAACTGTTTATAAACAGCTTGATATGATTTTGACTTTCACAGAATATCACTCACATGATGTACTTTTGAACCTTCTATTTCATTTCTTCATCTGAATGATTCTTGGGGTTTATTTTTAGATGACATTTGTATCCACTTCTTTTCCTAAATCTGTAATCATAATTTAATGAAAAAAATCTTAATCATTTAATGCCATTGTGCATCTCCTATTTTGTGTTTTGGTTTGAATTTTCCTTACCAAAGCATATACTTTGCCATTTCTTTATTTGGGAGTACCCACATTGTTTCCGCAACTTCTCTTTTTTTACTATTTATCATGTGACTTTCTTCAAACACAAAATTGGCACTAAAGACCCACTCATATTAAACAACATTGTAATGAGGGGTTTAGAAGTTACTGATACAAAACGGCTTCCTCAAAAATAAACCAATATCATGCTTTGGTAAGGAAAGCCCAAATAATTATTCTGATAAGAAAAATAGGAGGTGCGCAATAGCATGGAAAAGATTGTGTGAATTGTAGTAAGTGTAAAATTGTGATGGCCTCCTTTGTTAACATGCTCAAATAGTACTTAGAAAATAAATATAAGTGTAAAATAAAGTAAAGATTTGGAGAGAAAAAATTGATATATAAACTTGCTTTCTTTTTTTTTTTACATCGTTTTATGTTTATAGCATCCTTTAAGTAAAATTCATTCAATCTTAGAAGTTTATTGAAATATTGTTATTCATATTTTTTTTATATCATTAATGTTGCTAAATCTTTTTAAATTGTTGTTATAAGTACAATCATTGATTTTGTAATACCATATTGATTATAATAAAGTGCTTAAGCCATCATCTGACTTTACATTTTGGCTTTGTACAAAAATAGGAAATACCAATTGTACTAAACTTAAATTAAAAAGGTAAAAAGATACCAAGGGGACATTCAAAACTCCTAAGTCACGGTCAACTGACAACGCAATGACACAAAACGAAAGACGAAGAAGGACAAGTCCACAAACCAGTCCATGGAAAAATAAAGACTGAGCAACGCAAACCCCACCAAGAACGTAAAAACCAAAATAATTTTCTAAACAAGTATTCTGAGGTCATTGCATATGCAATATAATGTCTTCTACCGGAAGGAATATTCGACGAGGAACAAGCTTTCCCTTGAGAAGGTCAGGTGTTACAATTCAAATTGGGAATTGTAGCTGTTAACGTGATTGTGAACTTCCACTAATCTTAAATCTGGTCAGAATATTTGTTTATATTTTCAACATCCCCTAGAAAGCCCCATACCCTTTTTTTATAAAATTACTATGCAAAAGGGCCACAAATATCGAAAACAATGTTCGACGAAAAAAAACCTCTTAATCTGTTAAGTCTTAAGATAAAACTTTACACTAAATATAAGTTAAATTAGAGACAATAGTAGTTGATCGATGTTCAAATCTCATAAATCACTAAAAAGGTAAAAAAAAACTTAAGATACTTAGTCATAATTTACAATAAATATTGTACCAAACTTTTTCATAGCAGTTTTTCGCATTCTAGGGCAGCAAATTATGCAATAATCATTCAACCAGTATACTTTCAAATTCTAATTGTAACTTCTTATGATATTTCAAGAAACCAAATTTGTTATCAATTTAAACACCTTTACAAAAAAAGTGCGAAAATACATAATTTCAAGCAATGTCCATAGCACATAGCTTCCTCTGAAAGCTGAACAAAACTCAAAGTTCTTGTGATATGAATATTCACAAAATATTCTATTTACTATTCGGGAATAACATAAAAAGTGTTGAAAACCTTAACAATATTCTATACCCATATCTTCCACTGAAATTACTTAAGCGGAACAAAAATCAAACTCGTCCTGTACGTTTGTATGACTTAATTGTATATCAAATATTAAATCAATTTATCAGGCATTGCAGAAAAAGTGCAGAAAGCACATAGTTTTATAAGCAATTTTCTGTGTCGAAGGTCCATACCTTCCAATGAAATTGCTGAAGCGGGACAGACTCAAACTCAATCATTAACTTTTGATGCTATTGCCATGTACTAAATTTCTATTCAATATATTTTAGCATTACATGGCTTGTATTTCCTATCAAGATTTCCTTGATAGAGGGTTGCTGCTCACAAGGAAGCTATTAAACCAAGTGTTCCAAGTGGTTAAGTAACATAACAAAAACACCGAACTCCAAAGAAAGTTCAAAACGGAAAGTCCCTTATCAAATGTCAAAATCAAAAGCTCCTGACTTGGACCTTGGTACAGGCATTTCCTTATGTAGAAAATGGTGGATTAAACCTGGTTTTATAACTAGCTTAACCTCTCACTTGTATGACAGTCGCATAAAATTCCATTATATTGACAACAATGTGTAAACAAAACAAACAGATATAATAACAAAAAAATATGTCAACAAAGAAAAACAAAATGGCATATAGACAAAGCACATAATCAAAAATGAAAGACAAGAATACAAAAAATGACCATAGCACAATAACACAATGGCGGGATGTAATCACGAGTTGGTTGGCCGTTATGGAATATATGTTTTACAGATGAAGACGGATATGTTCGAATTGTTGGAACCACGATCCCGTTCTCTTTTCCTTGAATGTGATCTACCGAATAAGACTTATCACTCGGTTTGTACTTACATGAGCAACACGACGGGTGCCACATGTGAAGCAGGATCTGCTTACCCTTCCGGAACACCCGAGATAATCCCAGGTTTTTGGTGGGGTTCATGTTGCTCCGTCTTTCGTTTTCTATTGTATGTATGTGGTCTGTGTTTCCAAGTGGGAGGATTAGCTAGCTGAAGAACCAGGTTTTACCCACCATTTTCTTCGGAAAATGCCTATAGCAAGTCTGGAAAACTTTCATTCGTTGATGTGGCCGATCTGATTGATTTTGTCAGGTTTTATGGACTTCCCGCTCTTTGAATTTACCTTTGAGTTTTTTTCTCTTCCGATTTATTAGGTATTATTAGTTCCCAACGATGTGTGTCTTTGGTCAGATGACTTAAAGATATAAATATTTACATATCTTTTTTATCTTCAATATTCTTCTAGTTTAAGTAAGGAAAGATAACTATAATAATTTAGAATATTGTATTTCAGATATAGAAAAAACCCTGCTTTATCGGATTTACTATAAATAGACGTAACATTTTTTGAACTGATTTTATTTTTATATCGCACATATCAAAAAATTATATCAAGGAAAAATTCGCACAAGTAGGGGTTTCTTACTATTTCCTTAAACACGAATATGTTCAAATATTATCCTTGTACTGGTATTACGTCATATATAGATCTATATTTCGGTTTACTATTTTAATCGTAAATTTTTTGACAAGCTGTTACTTGTCCGATATTTTATTTATTTTGATACAAACAAACGTGAACAAGAATAGTAAAGGATTAGATATGACAATTCAATAGTTATTCGAGTTTAAAATAAGCAGTAAGTACTACGTTAGATAAGAAAATGTTTATAGTATTATCTTATTTGGTAAATATATGCATTGAAATAAAAAAAAATACAAACTTCCTGTTTTGATCTTTATATAATGGCGTCAAAGTAATGACTTGATATTTAAATTACATCAGGTAATTAAAAGTAAACAAGTAGTTTCTTCTCCATAAAGACTTAAAAATACAGGATTAAACTAGTAATAGAAGAAGGAATACAAATCGATTGAATATTTTACATACTTCTTACACAAACTAAGCTTCGAAGTTGAAAGGTACTGATTTCACATTTTTTTTATAGACTTCACTTGCTCGACTCGAGCAGCAGTAAATAAAATGAACTTTCTAATCATATTGTGTTACTTTGTTATCTTCTTCTTATATGTAATGTATATCTTTATTCCAAATCACTATACAATGTTGGAGGGGAAATTGTGGTCAATCCATGATGATTTGAACTAGTAAAATTCATCCGAACTTCCAATGTCAATCCTCTCTCTCTCTCTCTCTCTCTCTCTCTCCCTCTCTCTCTCTCTCTCTCTCACTCACTGACTGATCTACGATAAAACACAAACCAATACAACGAAAAACAAATGTTGCAGATATACGAAATGCGAAACATGTAAATCCGAAATTTCACCAAGTTGATTACTGTCAGTTTAAGCTTATCACTTTATTTGTTTGAAGAAGAAGTAGAAGAAGTATAATTATAAACAAATATTGATGTATGAGATTTTGAAGCACTATTATTTGAATTTTGTTTTCTCAATTTGGATCTGGCTCTTTTAATTTTTGTATAAGCGTTTAACCGTTTCACATATTTTTTCTTCAAGGTAAATAGATATGAAAGTGACAGATATTGCGGTCTGTGCAGTATTTGTATGTCTGGTATGTTTACATTATAATTATTTTGAATTCCATATAATTTTATTTGTGATTAAAGCAGTAGTAGATTACTATAGTAAGACTTTTTACTGGCGTAACGATTAGTTGGCGTTAGTGTCAACGAGGGACCAACTTCAGTAGTAAGATGATCATATTTCCAGGTCATGCAGTCCATTGTAGACGTTCACATCCAGCTCGAAATACTCTTTCAGTGAAATATTATAAATATTAATGTCGGAATCTTGTTGCATGTCAATGTTTTTTTTAACTATTTGTTTCAACTTATTCTAATTAGGTATACTGTGATGTCGGACTGGCCAACTATAGTCTAGAATGTCCAGAAAGACCACACTGGAAAATAAGAGCTGATAGTGTATGTAATGGAACTGCAGATAAGTACCACTGCTTATATGACCCAAATAACGAGAACATTACAGAATTTTGTGATAGCCCAAAAGATTATACTGCAGGTAAACAGTTGAATGTTGTATTGATTGCATTTTTAATTTACGTGAAGTGTAGATTAATGAGATTTGGGATAAACATAATTGAAACAGCAAATAAATGATTATGTTAGTTTTCTATATAGTGTTTTACAATCTGTTGTTTATCTTTTTGTTATTCTTTTTGTATAAATTTGCCATGGTATTGTTAAGTTTTTCTTCAACTTTAAAATTTTGATTGTCCCTTTTATATCTGCCGCCTCTCATTTTATACAAATCGAACGGTCTTTACAGCATTCTGTGATGGTATCTACACATTGTCTTTTTATTTAACAAAATGCTATATGCATTTTATCTCATAGAATAACCAATTTCTTTCAAACAGTTCGATAAAAGAGGGACGAAAGATACCAGAGGGACAGTCAAACTCATAGATCGAAAACAAACTGACAACGCCATGGCCAAAATTAAAAAGACAAACAGACAAATAAAAGTACAGATGACACAACATAGAAAACCAAAGACTAAGCAACACGAACCCCACCAAAAACTGGGGGTGATCTCAGGTGCTCCGGAAGGGTAAGCAGATCCTGCTCCACATGTGGCACCCGTCGTGTTCTTATGTTATTACAAATCCGGTAAATAGTCTAATTCGGTAAGTCACATTCGTGAAAAGGGAGGGTATTGTAGTAACGACATAAGGAACATATCCGATATCATCTGTGAAACGGTTATTCCATAACGGTCAACCAACTCGTGATGGCGTCCGTAAAATTTACGAAGGGACGATTTCAACTTCACCATTTGGAACTCTTGGTTTAATAGCTTCCTTGTGAGCAGCAATCCTCTATCAAGGAAATCATGTTAGGAAACACAAGCCCGGGAATATCGTATCAATTGGGAGATATATACTCCGTATACAGGTGCTGCTGGAATGTTGCTACATAGAAATGGAAAGTTCACAATTGGGAAGCTGAAATCATCTCTTTTGTCGTAAAGTTTTGTTTTCAACCGACCCTCATTGTCAATTTCTAGATGTAAGTCAAGATATGAGGCAGACTTAACTGTATCTGTAGTATCCTTTATCTATAGTTCGATGGGATAGATTCGTTCAACATAGTCACCAAATTTTGTATTATTTACTGAAAGAACATCATCAATATAACGGAACGTAGAGTTAAAGGATATTGCTAACTTCTTATCTTTCTTCCTAAGAAGTTCCTGTATGAAGTCAGCCTCATAATAATAAAGAAACAAGTCGACAAGAAGAGGGGCACAATTGGTTCCCATTGGAATTCCGACAGTCTGTTGAAAAACACGTAACAAATATGTTGTCAATCAATGCAGAATTTTTGGAAATATAAATAAATGGTGAATAAAGTTATATTCGCTACCATAAAAGTTCTTCAACCGATGTCAACCGTTGTTTTATATGTACATGTTTCATTTTTCCAATGCAATCCATGAATTGCTAATGAATGAAGAATTTCATGTGAAGTTATAATCAGATAACTCAAAATTACTTGTAATAGTATCTGTGTATGCGTGTTATATGAATGTGATGACTTAAATATAATGCATGGAAGCCAGAATACAATTATACTCCAACATCGCAACTTTTTCTTTTCCCCGAATGTTACCGTACTTACCTAGACTTTTCACGGTATTTGTTCTTACATGAGCAACTCTACGGGTGTCACATGTGGAGCAGGACCTGCTTACCTTCCAGAGCACATGAGATCACCCCCGTTTTTTGGTGGGGTTTAGTCTTTCGATTTTTAATGGAGTGTGTTGTATACCGTTGTTTGTAATTTGGTCATTTTCTTTTTTGTGAGCTTTTTTTTCGAATTATGAGTTTAGATATCCTTTTGGTATATTTCGCCTCTCTTTTCCTTTACACCCAATATCATGACAGTGGTTACAAAGCAACTTTTCGAAATCAATTTTATTTTGAACCAGTAGTCCACATCTTCTACATTAAAGTACATTACATTTTGATGTTGATGTAACTGTGTCCTAAAACTATTACAATGTCATAATATAAATTACATTGTTTCAACTACAACCGCACGCCAATGATTATCACGAAAGACTGTTGATTGGATAAAAGTGATGGATTGCCACGTCTACATAAAACTGAGGTCCTATGAACAGATAGCTGTCAATATGGGGAAAAAATATTCCAAACGGATATATTTAGAGATTCAGTTGGGAACTAGTGTTCGATATTCAAAAAAACGTTTACATATATTGTTGTGTGTTTGTTTATTCTACATTGGCTAGAGGTATAGGGGAGGGTTGAGATCTCCCAAAACATGTTTAACTCCGCCGCATTTTTGCGCCTGTCCCAAGTCAGGAGCCTCTGGCCTTTGTTAGTCTTGTATGTTTTTTTTTAATTTTAGTTCATTTATGTTTCAGAATTAGTGTGAAGTCCATTTTCACTGAACTAGTATATTTTTGTTTAGGGGCTGTCTTCTGCTCTTTGGTCGGTTTGTTGTCTCTTTGACACATTCCCTATTTCCATTCTCAATTTTATTACATAGTCATAATTGATATCTTTAACTATTTCAGTAATAAAATTGTTTAGTTACGTTGAACATGAAATTGTAGATTAAGTGTCGGACGTCAAGTAACCCCCTCCCCCCTCTTTTTTTCCAGACATTCCACCTAAAGAAATACAAAAATCTGCAAGTTTTGTGATATTATAAGAATTGCAAATATTTAACAAAGCTCTGTTCTAGAGTTCAGTTTATTTAAATTTTCAGTAATTAAAATCAAACAAAAATATTTTACACAAATTCGTTTTCAGACACGTAAATTGATAAAAGTTACTAGCTGGTCTGGATTTTAATAGAAAATAGCCAATGAAATGCATAAATATCTTGTGTCATGGGTCTCGCAAGGACTGTCTTACTTAATAGGGATGCTTATGCGGCACATCAAAGACAAGATTAGTTTTCAACCAGACATTTACCCATTGTACATTAGAATGTACCACAGAACTTTAATGCATTTACCTCTTATCTTGTCGACTTTGAAGCCCGTCAGACAGCTGGCTTAAATCCACAGAAGAGACTTTGATAAAATTTGAAATATCTATAACTCTTAGTTTTCACGGGAACGAAGTTTTTGCAACTACGCAGTTATGATTAGATCATCAACGAAGCAATACTGTGGATTCATTTATTTTCGTGGGTATCAATTTTCGTGGATAGACGTATAAGTAAATTCGTGGATCGCTGATTACAAAAAAAAAAATTCAGATACGTAATTCGTGGATTTCTTTTTGATTTAGGAGATCATATAACCTCCTTGGTTTGATCAATAATAAAACAAACAAAAAAGAAGGAATTCATTGAAAAAGTTTTGAATTGTCAAAATCCTCGCTTGGTCATTCTAGGTTAAAGTGTTCATTGAAAACTTCTATACAATAATGGACAGAGACAGCTAATTATTTGTTTCTTTTACAATTTATAAATTCTTGTCGGAATTATATAAGACATTCAAAACTCTATGATTGAAAGCTCATTTCCCTAATCATGATATAATAAACAGTCATATAAGTAATAGTTATACACCGAGGGATAGGTGTCTGGACTTCTTATCCAGACACACCGTATCCCGAGTTGTATAACTAACTTACACCCCATTCTAAACCCTATATTTGTTAACATTGATTATTAAATGAAAAAAAAAAAAAACGATAGCATATTTATTGATAATATCAAACCATGATTTATAAGAATATTTTTTGTTACATGAAACCCCACTAGTAACCTTTCTTTGGTATCTTCGTTCAAACTTTGACAAGTGAGTATATTTTACAAATGTCAAGTTGTTTTGTATATTCCCGTTAAATCCATGTGCTAATATGGATCAGCAGGTCAAGGTTGAATGTTTCGTGTATTCTTATTACCGGCACAAACAAAAAAAATACATCATGCTCCTGGTATACAGTTGTCAATATGGACGGTTATAAGACGGGCGACATTTTGTGGCAAGCGTTGGATTTGGTAGAAGAGACTAAAGATAAAGGCAATATTATAACCCAAAGTACTTACCTGACAGTATCAGTCTAATAAAGGTAATCATAACTGTATTTTATATCTTACGATTTTATAAAAAACAAAAGCCCCCCTCCCTCATATCGAGAATAAACAAACATTCATATTCGAACATACTAAGGAATAGGTGTGTCTGCATTAGAAACCCGACTACAAGACACGCTCAACATACAATATTTAAAATTGAGGAACTCCCTTTTTTTAGGGACAATCAGGGGCTGATCCAGCCGGAAAGAGAAAAAAAAAGGGGAGGGGGTCCAACCATTCAAATGCATTGATCTTTTAAATAAAAGTCGGGTCCAACCAGCGGAACCCCCAACCTCAGATCGGCCACTGGGTAACCGGGGGAGGGGGTCCGGGAGTTAGAATCCCATTTTCTTTTTTTAAAGATGAATGCTTTAGAATAGAGACATATGACTGGGATAAAAAAAAATTACCTTCAAGCAAAAAAGTATTTAAAGGATTATTTTTGTATACCATATAGATACTTATTGGAATTTCAAAAAATGTTTTTTTTTTTAATATCATGAAACAATTTGTAGTGAACACTATTAGTAATTTCTTATGTTCATAATCAATTTCCATTGTTACGAATAACAATGGACTTTGTTTGCGGGATGTAGAAGCAGGGTTTCCAAAAATCCCGCTCGTCACATCCTGTGGTCAAAATCCATTGTTATTCGTAACAATAGATCTATTCAATTTACACTTGTTTCAGAAATAGAAACTATGAAGTATAACAATAGAACTGGGGTGTAAGTAAAAGGTGTGAAAATAAATGTTCCTGTCATAAACAATATTACCTACGGGCAATATCCCCGTACTTAGTATTTGTACTCATTTATTTGTATTGTGGTCCTGTCATGTGATGTTGTCGTTTTGGTGTTGTGTTTGACGTTGCCATAAAAGCGGGAGGGATGGCATGCCACAAAACCAGGTTCAACCCACCATTTTTTTCTTAAAATGTCCTGTACCAAGTCAGGAAAATGGCCATTGTTATATTATAGTTCGTTTCTGTGTGTGTTACATTTTAATGTTGTGTTTTTGTTGTGTCGTTGTTCTCCTCTTTAATTTGATGCGTTTCCCTCAGTTTTAGTTTGTAACTCGGATTTGTTTTTATCTCTATCGATTTATGAGTTTCGAACAGCGGTATACTACTGTTGCCTTTATTTAGTCCTATTGATTTTTATTCACCAGTAAACCAAACTATGACACGATAATTGACAACTTGCAACAGTTTTAATCAATTTTAAAAAGTAAATTATCACTGATATTCGATATTTTTATTATTGATTTAATCAAAATACTTGTATCTTCTTTCTATAAAAACACGTGTTATGTTACAATGTTTATCGCTAGTCAACACTATACTAGAACTGCATAACATAACCGGAAATAAACATCCGAATCCATACACATTTCTCGGGATTATTCTTCGGTGAATTCTTAAATTCGTGGTTCGCTGTGACCCACGAAACCCACGAAAATTGGTATACCACGAATAAAAATGAATCCACAGTATTAGAAATTAAACGCAAAGGCCGAAACAAGCTCTAACTCATAATGAAGAAAATGTGAACCGTCTTGAAGCAAGAAAGTCTCCTCATGTATCTGAATTTTTGTTTGTGGACAGCTCAGTGGACAGATGTTGCTGGTAGATAAAGTTGCACCAACTTTAAACAATGTAGGGTCTACAGAGAAATGACGATTTAAGGGTTCGAGGTATGTATTATTTGAATAGAAATATTATCTATGTAGGATATTTGCTGTCATTTCAGCTTTATTCAAATCAATTATGTATATTTTGTTGTTTTATAATTTTTTTTTCACCTCCCCTCCTGAAATCAATTATTCTTTTTCAAGAAATTTAGATTCAATAGAATATTTTAAAAACGTGGCAAACTATTGTAAAAAAAACATATACTTTGCAGTGTTCTGTTATTTTTTGGGGGGTAATTTTCATGCCGACAAGGCAATAGTAACTAGCAACACATTCTAAACATCAACAATTTATTCCCTGGGTCGTCATATTTTAATGATTTGGAAGAGCTCTGAAAGAAAAGAGATAATGAAATGTCCGTCTACCAAGTGCAGAAAAACCTCCACCAAATGTATTAGATATGCAAATTGCTAGATACATTATCTGGTTTCTTTCCATATTCCAAACATTTCGCATTATTTAAGCATTTTCGTTGTGTTAGAGGTAAATTTGATGATACATTTTGCAAGATATTAAAATTTATATTTTAGGGTGAAGAAGATATCGTTTTTCCTTAATTGCACAAACCACGACTGGACTAGAGAGATTGACCTGTTAGTTACTGCTGGAAAAGAGTCAACGTTAATGAATCGACATGCCCAACACTTGCAAGAGTAATTTCAGCAGCGTTTGTGAAACAAATTTCAGCTTTTGTGAAAAATCATCATTCGCTGTTGTCCGATATTTCAACTTTAAAGTGATTTACAGTTCAGTTGCTTGCAACTATTGTCAGCAAAATTAATACACAGAGAGGAAGCATATCCTGTATTTCGGAACAGAAAAGGAGCTTAAAATATTTCCTGACAAAGTGATAATTGATAAAGCCCGTGAAATACATTTGTCCATCAAATTAATTTGATTATAAAAATAGAAAATTGTGCACTCAGAATAGTGCATAGCAAATAGTGATGATATTAGAATTTTTCATTGTTTAAAGACAAATTTTCTAATGGTCTGAAATCGGAAAGCGGCTTTGGCGATAACTTGAAATATAGATTTAGATTTTGTTTTTTTCTTTAATAGCAATTTCAATGTATATTTATATGTTATCAACAATAAATTTATGTAGAAAGTACACAAATGAAAGAATTTGGCTAATGTAATAATTCTATTTTAAGTTGTTTTGTATTGCAAATTGTTTTTTCATGAAAAAAATAGTTTTGGAAAGGCGGAATCTTCTAAAGTCTACTGCATGATACTAAGAATACTGAATTGGAAACATATCATCACTATCAAGGTACACACCTCTTTATGATGCATAGGCAAATGAAAATATTTATCCTTATTTTGATTGATTGTTAACTTTCCTCGTTATATTTGTCATTGTCGATATTTCATATTTGGTATGCACATTAATGTGATTGCATAATTAAATATCCGTTTCTTTCATCTGTTTTTTGTTGTCAAAGGTTAATTTTTTTCCTTCAACAAGTGACCACATCATTATAAATTTGGGCGCCCAGTAACATGTTTAACCCCCTTCATTATTTATGTGCCTGTCCCAAGTCAGGAGATTGTATATTCAGTGGTTGTCGTTTGTTGCTGTGTAACATATCTTGTAGTCGTTTTTTGGTTTTGTACATAATTCAGGCTTTTGTTTTCTCGTTTAAAATGCTTTGTATTTTGTTATGTCGAGGCCTGTTATGGCTTGCTATGCAGTATTGGCTTGCTTATTGGTGAAGGCTTTACGATGACCTATAGTTGCTATAACATCTACGTCATTTGGTCCCTGGTGGAAAGTTATCTCATTGACAATCATACCACATCTCCCTATTTCATATTGTACTTATACCAAATAATAAAATGACTGTTTAAAATTCCATAAGCTGAAAAGCTTTCAACTTGTATACAGCAAACAGTTATATAAAAAGCTAAGACCATGTGCAGCTATTTTTTTTGAAATCGAACCCTTTCCCTCCAGGGATTATATAAAAAAATTCTTTCAATTTGATGTTTAAAATCAAACAATTTTTGCAAAAAAAAATTAATTCTTACATCTCAACATCTGTTTGACCGATGCGAGTCAAACATATTTTTGTTCGTTATAAATTACACCAAAGACTTTCTTTATTCAAAGAATAAGTTCGAAAGTACATAAATATTACCAATCCACCATGATAAAGAAGGTTTATAATGTAATGTCTTTCGGATTCAAATTATTAAATTTGGTTAGCGATGCAAAATTTTACAAAAACATCCGGCGAAAACAATATTTGTTTTATCTAACACTTTTTTGTCCATGACAGATATCATGAGTTTTTAGTAAAGATTGACATTTAAGACTCTAGTGTGAAATGAATTGCCTCTTTTACAAATGAATATTCGTGCACGTAGAGAAAATGTATAAATTACAATCGACAAAGGCACGTTTTTACTGACTTTTATGAAAAAGAGAACTTTCCATTTATACACAATATATTTTCAAGCAAGTACAATGTTATCTTACATGCATACAACTCCTCTGAAATCAATGGATCTCGTAAAATTTACGACTCCAGATTATCTTTCACAGTTGATTAATATTTGAAACATCGGTACTAAATATGTTATGCCGGAAGAAAGTAAAATAACAAAAATACCGAACTCCAAGGAAAGTTCAAAACGGAGAGTCCCTTATTAAATGGCAAAATCAAAAGTACCGAGCCACACCAAAGGGATATTACTAAAAATGACCTAAAAAGTAAATGTGATAATTTACAAAGACAAAATGAAAGAACACTATAACACGTAATTAAGATGATAAACAACGTCAGTACCTAGAATCTATACTTCAACACCATCATGCATTATTTGCGAAGTTGATACGGAATATTTATCAACAAGGTCTTGGTATCTCCCGATGAACTTTTATAGATGATGTTCTCTCACTAAATAGAATCATGTGCAAAACTGTGTAGCCGAGACCATTGATTGGCGCGCTAAAATATCCCATTGACTGGGTCAGATTAGGTGAACGTTCGTCTGTAACGCCCACAACTCACGACGTATTTATTACAGACATTTAAACTGTGGGGTCACCAAAGGGTCTCAACGCCTAAATAAAATAATTCGAAAAACTAATCAGGAATAACCTTTGTGTTTTGATTTATGTTGAATACTAAAATGTTCTTTACTTGTGTTTTTGTTATGTTTTGTTAATGAATTTTTATGATATCGGACGTTCTTTTCAGCAAAAAAGGATTTAACTGGCTTTAAAAGTTACAATGGATGTGTTGATTATTATCTTTTTTTTCGGACGTCAAAGCGATTTAACAATTGCGGTTGTCCAATTATGTCATCTTTAAACTTTTATCTGGTCAAAATATTATTTTAGAACGAATGCATGATCAACTTTAAAAAGTGTGCAAACACAAAACAAATAGACAAAATATACTTCTTTCCTGTCTTTTTCGTACTTGCAAGTTATTAGACAGTAAAAAGGCTATTTGGATCAAGCCTTGTGAAATTTGCATTACGTTTTTGAAAAGGTAAAATGTATAGTTTGGTGATCTTTTCTGCTAACTACTTTACTTGTGAAAAACCCTTGGCAACAGAAACATATTCAGCTTTTTTTTAATCGACCCAATTTACATAGTAATGAACGACTTCGTACATTTTATGATCGCAAATAAAATATGTATATAATATACTGTGCACTGTAGTTCGTATATATACTGAGACCCTTTGGCAACCCCATAGTTTAAATGTTTATAATAAATACGTCGTGAGTTGTGGGCGTTACAGACGAACGTTCACCTAATCTGACCCAGTCAATGGGATATTTTAGCGCGCCAATGAATGGTCTCGGCTACACTGTTTTGCACATGATTCTAATACAAAATTTGGTGACTATGTTGAACGAATCTATTCCACCGAACTAGAGATAAAGGATACTACAGATACAGTTAAGTCTGGCTCGTATCTTGACTTACATCTAGAAATTGACAATGAGGGTAGGTTGAAAACAAAACTTTACGACAAAAGAGATGATTTCAGCTTCCCAATTGTGAACTTTCCATTTCTATGTAGCAACATTCCAGCAGCGCCTGCATACAGAGTATATATCTCCCAATTGATACGATATTCCAGGGCTTGTATTTCCTATCATGATTTCCTTGATAGAGGATTGCTGCTCACAAGGAAGCTATTAAACCAAGAGTTCCAAATGGTGAAGTTGAAATCATCCCTTTGTAAATTTTACGGACGCCATCACGAGTTGGTTGACCGTTATGGAATAACCGTTTCACAGATGATATCGGATATGTTCCTTATGTCATAACTACAATACCCTTCCCTTTTCACGAATGTGACCTACCGAATTAGACTATTTACCATATTTGTAATAACATAAGCAACACGACGGGTTCCACATGTGGAGCAGGATCTGCTTACCCTTCCGGAGCACCTGAGATCACCCCCAGTTTTTGGTGGGGTTCGTGTTGCTTAGTCTTTAGTTTTCTATGTTGTGTCATCTGTACTATTATTTGTCTGTTTGTCTTTTTATTTTTGGCCATGGCGTTGTCAGTTTGTTTTCGATCTATGAGTTTGACTGTCCCTCTGGTATCTTTCGTCCCTCTTTTAGAAAAAGGACGAGACGTTCTTTGACATGACCCTAGTTCATCAACTTTCTGCTCAAACACTGGTGACGTTTTATAAAGTCTGAGTAGCAGCTGCAAGCTCTTGAATACCGAATGAGTTGGGAAATGTATATCCCATATGCAGGTGAAGTTCGTATATTGCTACTAAGGTGGGGGAAATTGATAATTTCGTTTGTCAGAGATTCTGGTACTGAGATGACCGCTTATGTCAAATTCGAGGTATAAGTCGAAAATGAGGAAGAGGACGCCGTGTCTGTTGTTTCTTTAATTTCTAGTTCTGGAGGATATTTTAGTGGCACTCTTTTTTGTGCATCGATCTTTTTCCTATTTTGGAAGAGGAACGCATTTTTTTAAAAATAAAATGTTTAACTAAATATCTTGAAAAATGCATTGCTTGTTTTGAAATTGAATGGAAAAAGTATCGAGATGACGATCAAAAGACGGTTGTCAATCAATTTAAGAAGGCGGGACAAACGCGAACATTGGTATCCAATGATTGGTCCACTGTACAAAGTGTTGTAGAACGACGATGCTCAAACACATCGAATGACATGGTCATAAATCAATGACAATGTTGTATAAATGTTCCAGACCATATGAGTATTTGGACCGTACGCGTACGGTCGGACTGTTCGCGTACGGTCTGCCTAATTTTAAGAAGTTGGTCAAGTTTATTAGATACAAATGTATATTACAGATCAACATAACTGAAATCTCGAATAAATATAAAAATTTCAATTGCAATTGAAATAAAAAACTTAATATTTTAAATATTTAAAAAAGTCACGTTAATTTAATCTGTTAATCTCCTGCATTTAGCATGTCACTAATACATGAAATTGAATTGTGCTCACTGAAATTGAAGTTATCGGGAGTAAACATGATGTGGGAAGAAAAGTTTTTTAAAATATTTAGGAACTTTACTACAAAAACTGCCAAACCAGCTGTTTACTTGTGGGAAGACTGATAGAATTAAAAATGTTTTGATAAACGGGAAAAGTGAGTCAGCTAGACACGCAAAATTGAAACTGCACATTAGAAAACAGAAAGAATTTCATTGCATGCTACCGCAAAACAAGCAAGTTTTTCTGATGCTAGCAATAGATGCAAATACAAAGGAACATGCATGAACAAAACATGTAAATGTAACATCTGACGTTCTTTGTGGCAGCAAGTGTCATCCTGGGCGAGAGTGCCAACATATGATTCAGATAGACAATTAAATAAATATTTAATTTCAATTGTTTGAATGTTTTCTTATTCACTTTATTCGTCTAATTATAATAATATCAATTTTTAAAACTCAATAAAAGATTTCGATAAATGTTTGTCTAAAATTAACCCATATGATCTAAATACATGTATGATCCAGCTCGTACTAGACCGTATGAGTATATTCATACGGTCCGACCGTACGCGCATGGTCAGACCGTACGAGTATACGCATACGGTCCGGACCGTACGCGTACGGTCCAAATACGCATACTATTGTTTCAGATAAGGGTGAAGGTTTGGTACCATTAAAACGTTTAAATCCGCTGCAATTGTTTGCACCTGTCCTAGGTCAGGAATCTGATGTTCAGTAGTTGTCGTTTGTTGATGTGGTTCATAAGTGTTTCTCGTTTCTCGTTTTTTTATATAGATTAGACCGTTGGTTGTCCCGTTTGAATGGTTTTACACTAGTAATTTTTGGGGCCCTTTATAGCTTGCTGTGCGGTGTGAGCCAAGGCTCCGTGTCGAAGACCGTACTTTGACCTATAATGGTTTACTTTTATAAATTTTGACTTGGATGGAGAGTTGTCTCATTTGCACTCATACCACATCTTCTTATATCTATATATGGTCTGGAACATAAACAACAAAAGGGGCTACTACATAATCACGATTGTGTAATCTTTATTTAAAATAAAGTTGAAATTGACAAGTAGCTTTGCAACCACGGTCATGATGATAGGTGTATTAGACTTTTGTTTCCATAAGTTATGTGGAAAATAAAAAGCAAGCTTCTATAATACAAAGGAACAAGTTTACCTGATTTTCAGGAAAAGGCGCGACAGAAACGGGAAGATATATAGTTTACATTGTGCCGTTTGTTTTCGCATTAACATATATACTCTTAGATTTTTCTTAGAGTTTATTTGCAAATGTATTTTGTATGGACTTTTGTAAACTTATATCTCCCAACTCTAGAAATTCTGTAATTCACAAATATTTTTTTATAGATACTTAGATGCAGTGACGTATAAAAATTGTAATTGAAGTTGTGTAATCTACAAGTTTCTCCCTTACAGATCTTTTTGTTTCCGTATTGTCAATGATTACTTACAATTCCTGGCGGGTGTTCATAAACAAATAAATAGTTTTCTGCTTCATTTTCCAGCATTTGTTGTACCAGCTATTTAGAATAAGACATGTAATAGTGCGAGCGAGTCATGGTATTCTATGGGCACATGTTTTTGTTAAAGATTTAATTTCAGTATTTGATATACTGTAAATTTAGGAAATTTTTTAATGTTTTAATTATTTTGAAAATTGTGACAGGAGAGTTTTCTCAACAATAGAAGCTTCCAATGTTATAGCATTATGTTATGCAGCATTTTTTTAAATTGCAATAATGTAATCTCTCATTGTCCACTTATCAACAATAATCAGTGGCGGAGGATTTTGAAAATGAACATTCTGCAAAACAAAATGCAGGAAATAAATATTGAACTGTGTACAAAAGCTGGGTCTTTTACACGAATATTGGTGTCAACAGACCTCAACAGATGAGGAGGAATAACAATCCTAAAAACAATTCCTTCTGACATTATCTCTATTTGACCATTCTACTGGGAAAATTCAAACATGCGTAATATGTCGATTGATTTGTAAATCAAATGACTGATAATATGGTTTTTTTCCCAAACACAGAGTTATCTTTTAACATGATGCATTCAATTCACTTTTAATATGTTGAAAGATATTTACCTCTTAAAATCAAAACATTGAAACACCTTCTTGATTTTTAAAGTAAAAAATCGGCGGTGTCTGCATTTATTTTAGAATCAATTATATTTTGATTACAAATATTGACTGTTTCATTGTTTTCCTCACATTAAGTTTTTCTATCGTACAAATTTGATTACAGATTGTTTTGGAGTTTCTGCATTATTGGGGAAAACTTCTGTGTTGACATGAATTATAATTGATATAGTAAAAATTTTTAAATCAATTTTTTTATAAAAATTTGAATTTTTCGAAATTATATGTTTTTCTACCCCAGGAATATATTACTTTAGCTGTATTTGGAAAAATCTTTCGGGTCCTCGATCAATGCCATTCAGCTTCGTACTTACTTTGGTCTTTTGAACGTTTTGATTCGAGCGTCACTAATGAGTCTATTGTAGGCGAAACGCGCGTCTGGAGTATAACATTTTATTCCTGGTATGTATGATGAGTTAGTTTAACCCTCTCCGAATTCGGGTTTGTGACAAAAACAAATAAAATTGAGTTGGAGTTTTCAGAAAATTTTTTCTCACATGATTTGTATATGATTCTACAGATATTTAAAGGGCCAGGGTCACATTGCACAATTCGGATTATTTCCAAAAGATAATTTTACTGAAAAGAGGCGACTCAAATTCTTTTTTTAATTTATGTTATAGTTGAGTCGATGTTTCCTTTTCATATATCCCACATCTCTTTAAAAGCTTGGAATTCAAGTTCCTTAATGGTATGTTCTATGGAAGGTCTTAAATAAACAACAATGGCCGTGTAAAGCATGACTGTTGATAAATTAATTCAAACTGAAAACAAAACAGCATACGCATTCAACTATTCATCCTAGCAAAAATAAGTTAGATGTATAATACCCTACTTTATTCATAAATATCTATTTACATTGCCATTTATAGTAATCCCTAATAGAAACTCATAGAAAACGACCTTTTGAAAACTTTGAAAATAACAAACGATTATGTTATCATATTCTTAATTTAACCCTTTCACAATAATTATTGTAAAAAGAAAGTGAATAACAATAGAAACATAAAACATTTTCATAGATTATACAATTCTGCAAAAAATGTAAAAAGGAATGAAATAAAAATGGATTATTCAACATTCCTTAACGCGCATCTGTCGTAACAAATTATAAGCCTGGTATTTTTATTTTTTTGTTTTCTATACAGCAATTCATATCAGTAAGGTTGGTGGTATTGTTGGTTAGACTATTTGTTTTGCCGTTTTAGACAGTTTTTTTGGTGCATGTTTTTGATGAGAATATATTTCAATTTTGAAACGGGGATTCATCTTGAAGCCATAAACAAAGTATTTTTTATAATTAATTACAAATTGAAATTATACCACGTCTTATCCTGATAACTAATAATCCTAGTAGCAGAGAGCGAACTATTTGAATAATATAATAGCTGTATCACAATTTATTTTTTGATTTAACTGAACTACTTAATCACAGGTTTTATGGCTGTTTATAGAGGTAACATTGATGCAGATTTGTGTCCTGGTTACCGATATATGCCAGTTAACTTCAAGTCAAATATAATTGAAAGCTGTATATTTCTGAAATCCAAATGCAATGGTGAAGGACAGCTGGTACATCACAATTGGTCGTTGGCAGAGGATACTGCTTGCACGTGTGACTTTTCGAACGGATATGCATTTATCCAAAAGCCAAAAAATAATTGTTATTGTGTGCCTTCCCAAGAAGACTGCTCTTGTTACAAGAAACAGTGTGGGGATAGCAATTACGTTCTATCACCAGGTAGGATATAAGAAACTTATAAATTTTACAAATTATGTACTATGATATATAGCTACTTCAGTACTCTTAGATAGGTACTCTTGTCTTTGTCATAAATGATTGTGTTGTTTTTGTTGTGCTAAATTCTGATTTGTCGGATTAATCACTTTTTTAATTTTTCATACTGTTCCACCGGGTTCAACCCACCATTTTTTCTTAAAATGTCCTGTTCCAAGTCAGGAATATGGCAATTGTTATCACATAGTCCGTTTTTATGTATGTTGGCGTTTGTTTTTGTAGCAGTTCAGTGTTTCTGTTGTTCCATTTTGTTTCCTCTTATAGTTGATGTGTTTCCCTCAGTTTTGGTTTGTGACCCGGATTTGTTTCAGTTTAATCGATTTTTGACTATTGAACAGCGGTATACTACAATTGCCTTTATTTCGAATGATGTACTGTTTCACCGTTTTCTCAAGTTAGAATATTGGTTTCATTTATCAAAAACATGTATAATCCGCAATTTTGTGTATGTGTCTGTCCCAAGCAAGACGCCTGTAATACAGTACTTCATTTTGTTGCGGTCCGTCATATTTGTTTTTGTTTCATTTAATTTGCTTGTCAGGCCTTGGTTTTCTGTTTTGAGGTGCCACCAATTTTGTTGTCCTAAGCCATTCCATCTTCCAAGAGAAAACGTGCTGATCTTGTAAGGCCTGTTTTCTATTAAACAAATTGCCACAAAAGTTTTTAAGAAAAAATGGAGTGAACCTCGCACAATTTTTATGCAGAAATTGATCTTGCCATTAATGCCATACTCTACGGCATGTGTTTTGTATTTTTAAAACACTTTTGACGGTTGTATTGTGACCTGCAGTTGTCTACATCCTTGGCTTTCGTTCTTTTTGTGGATAGTTGTCTAATCGGCAATCAAACCAAATTTCCTTTTTTTTTTAGATGACATGGCATTTTCCAAAACAATTTTTCATCTCGGTCCTGCCTTAAGAGGTTGATATTATATCATGACAAAAATAATACATAAAGTGTTATTCAAAATGTTGGTTTTTATCTCCAATCAGATCGTTAAATTTCTCGTATAAATCGTTTTACATTTGTCATTCCATGACCTTTTATAGCTTGCAATGGGTTTGCTCATTGTTGAAGGCTGTACGGTGACCCATTGTTGCTTACTTCTACGTCATTTGGTCTCTGGAGAGTTGTCTCATTAGCAATTATACCACATCTTCTTATTTTTATATTGAACATTCCTTTTGAAAAGTAGATTATCCGAAATCTCCCCATACAATGCTAATTCAAACGTTTATGAATTTGTACAAAAAATCATATTATTAGATAAATCACATTTTTTCTGTATTTAGATGAAATGGCTAACAAAATGAATTGCATTCTTGTCTAAAACTTGCATGATTTGCTAATATTTAACATCCAAAGTTGTGGAAGACCATCGATCTAACTTAAATGTAGATTAAGATTGGTTATGTTTTTATTTGCTAATGGCAAATTTTTCATCTGAGATATTAAGATTTAAAAAAAAATAAGAAGAAAAAGAACTGAATGAACTTTACAACTCGAGCTTGTTTTCTCAGAATACTTGTTTACCATTTCATGTGTTTTTTAAGTTATACTTAAGACACTTCATGGCAGTTTAATTTTACGCGAATAGTGTTTTAATGCTTTTCTTTTAGGTAATTGATCTGTTAAACTAAATCATCGTTGATCCTCTCATCTACTAAGAATGATAACGTTATCTTAACATTTGTTATAATATATGTAAAAATTTGGTGACTATGTTCATCGAATCTATTCTGATGAACTTTAAATAAAGGATAATACAAATATTTTTTGGTCTACTTATACAATATCTTGACAGTTAGGATCGGTGGAAATCAAAATTTTATAATAAATAATGGGAAAAAGGTCAACTTATATTCGACAGTTTACGCAAGCATTATCATTTTGTTGACCGTTATAAACTATTTGTGTCAAAGTTGACAACGAATATGTTGCACTTGTCGAATCAATAATTTCTTCAGCTTTTTTTTTCGTTTATTTTCAATTGATAAGACCGAATGTGACCAATATTTTGCCTGTCTAGAGCAGCACTATATAAACCACTAATGGAGAAGGAAAGATGATGATGATGATGATGATGATGATGATGATGATGATGATGATGATGATGATGAGGAGGAGGAGGAGGAGGAGGAGGAGGAGGAGGAGGAGGAGGAGGAGGAGGAGGAGGAGGAGGAGGAGAAGGAGGAGGACGACGACAAGGACGACGACGACGGCGGTGAAGATGATGATTTCTAGCACAAAGAAATGTATTAAAGACAAAAAAATTCTATATAATATCGAAATATAATCCGGACACAAAAACATTTATCTCTTCCCAAATGTAAAACGTGACATTCAAATAAACTTAATGATCGGTCATCCATACGATTAAAGAAGAAACGAGAGATATTTATTAATGTTACCAATGCTAATTAACAGTCTTCATGTAAATATCTTGCCATTTCAGATTACAATTGCAAAATATCCAAACTAGTAAAGACACAGTCTTTGGATTCACATAATTTTCAATGTCACGCTTACCCAGACAGGTAAGGTCAAATTTAAGTTTCAAATTTCGAAATGATCTTCCTGAGCAATCAGCAGTACACATTTCATATATTAAGGGATATGTCATTCAAACTTTGGACTCTAGCGTACATGATATGGTTACCGCATATGATATAGACTAAGTGAAAATGGGATTAATAAATAATTTGCTTTAAGGCATGTTTAGATTATTCAATCTATTGATTTTTTTCTTTTGTGTTAGCTTGTTCCCCTAGATGAAGCCAATATAAAAAGCGTCCGTCAGGCATCGACATGCCTAATCATGTCGTGCCATAACGGATTCAAGTCGAGACTAGTAGATACAAGTGTATCCGTCAGAGAGTTTCAATCCAGAGGTTTACTCCTCTTTAAAATACTGGTGGTAAAAAGTCTTGTTTGGTGAGGGATCCCAATAACGTCCAATTGAATATACTACAACGGAACTGTTTGGCTGCAGACACGTCTATATCATGTATAATCTGTAAGTGAAGAAATCCAAAAATGTATCTACTGTTATAAAATATCATCAGGTTTGTACTTACATGATCAACACGTCGGGTGCCACGTTTATCTCAGAAGAAACTTTTTATAACATTTTACATCTTGCAAAAGCATTTTGGTAAAATTACGAAAAATATGAAACAATTATCACAGGAAAGCACAATGAAATAAAAATAATTGGAACAAACCACTCTTAAAACCAAAGCAAGAATCGGTGCTACAAAGGTGATGGAGGCTCCACGAAATTACTTGTGTTAAATACTCCTTAAATAAGATGCTTATTCTACAGTATAATTTTATCAAAAGAATGCATGTTTTTAAATATCTAGTTGAAACTTTATTCTAACATTTTTAAGATATTGTTTACAATCTGCTTTTTTTTCATTGATTTTTACACAGAATTCAGTTGCAGACAAATGATAGAATGAAATCGATATCGCCTTGTTTGTCAGATTGTATTATGAAAGTTCCATTCAAGGGTAAGATATATTTCTAAAATACGCTTTCTCTAAACCGAATTGGTTTTGTATACATTTTCCTTTTTATTTTATTAGTAATTCATATATTTAATTCTTCTTTTTACCGCGGACCATGGGGGAAACTTGACTTTAGGCAAAGCACAAAATAATTTTCTACAGTAAAATACATTTATGTTTGTTATGTACGGGGAAATAAAGAGGCCGATATAAGTGTTAACAGGCAAAAGTTTTATATTCTCTTGTTAAGAACTTTATGCTTGATTTAAAACATGTAAGCACACTTTTATATATCATTATTTTACTGGTATCTGTAAAAATTCGTCTCCAACTCAGATATTAAAAAGTATAAACACTTTTTTATGGAACCAATTAATTGCACACACTTCTATGTTCAATAAGTTAGTCCACTGATAGAGATTGAAATCGAGAAAAGGGTTGCGAAATACGAAAAGTAGTTCATATTATATGTCTTTGTAAAGCCAGGAAGCTCGAAAGTCGTAATTTTGGTCTAAATGTTTTGTCCTCTAAATGAATTGATGTTGTTGGTAGGTTTCAGTGAAATTCCTAACTATTACAGACTCGAAATTGTAACATACATAGATGGTAAGTTGATCTGTAGCTGCTTTGTTTGGTTGCTTCCTGAAGTGTACCATTCATCTGCTTTTATTCAGATGTAGGAGATTCAAAGAAAACTTTCTAGACGATATGGTCAGTTCAAATATGATAAGAAATGAACTTCTGGTAAATGTCAATAATGGTCCCTTTATGTTTAGATTGGCGTTTTTTATTTGAATTGATATGCACCTTTCTCTTGTATGTTTGATTTAGTTTTCTTTTTGTTTTAGATAGAAGTCTTTTAGAAAAAAAAATTGATTATGCGAAAACGATGGTAGCTATGGCGCTACCTTTAAGTAGGTATTTTATTTTACATGATCAATTTCTCAAAATAAAATATCTGCGAACGAGACAATGGTTATGATAAGGTTTACTTGAGAAATCACAATTATCTTTTCTACAAAGATTATAAAATTCAGTTTTGTACCCATCACATACTTTCTATTTTTTATATTTCTGAGAGCAAATAAAATCCATAATTTTGCAACTTACCTACTGATTTCGTCTAACTTGTGTTTTAATTTTTTCATAAAAAAATTGGTTTCCAACACCAACGAAAACGTTTATATGCTCCTTTTTTAAAACTGTTAAAGTGCGTTTAACATAATGTTTGTGGCTTGCGGATTTGTAATAGATCCCTGATTTCTTACCTAAATCATCAACAGATACGTGTACGTTGTACTCTATGGATATGTTACACTCTCAAACGTGTTCATCCCCTAAACGAGCGTGCTTCGCCCAAACGTTTCCATTTTGCTCAAACGTGTCCTTAAATTCACATTCACTCAAAAAAAACAATTTCATTCCCCAAAACGTGTCCGACTTTATCTTTTCAAACAAAACATATCTAGTTACGACGCCACAATCCTTCAGAAAATTTTGCCCTAATTTGGACCATGTGACGTTAGACACATCGTCAATCCTCTGTTACAAAACAACATGGTCTCCAATGGTTGAATTTTCACTTCCTAATATTCTTTTTAATTACCGAGAAATTCAGAGCAGGAAAACCAGTCTGCAAATGAATGTTCAAATCAACACTGGAATTACTGAATACTTAAATTATCTCTTAATGTATCAAGTCGAAATCTTTACGAAAATCTATGAACAAGGACAGAATCATAATGAAGGTATTTAAGTTGAATTAAAGAATATTATTATGAATAACAGATTTTGTTTTAAACGTCAAATTGAACATGACTTTCCAAGTGTTTTCTGTTGATCTATGCTGCAGCTCAAAATAAATGTCAGCAAGTATAAAGAGCTGTTTTCATGACATTTGAAGGTTTCAACTCAGTTGTATACTTTCCGCCGCTAGTCAATAAGCACTAATATCTCCTTATTTTTGTGTTTAATTAAAGCAACAACTTACCTTAGCTAGAGTAAGGTTGCACCAGAGTTTCCGACCCATAGTTGTCATTATCATTCAGAGCATTCGTTCGTTGTGTGATCAGGAGCATTACACAGTTTCAGTATCAAGAGGCAATTTAGTCAGTCTCTTGTTGCAAAATCCTACAAGCCGCCCATTTCATAGAAAATCTCTATTTTGAGAGAAAAAATACCGAGGTGGCATTAAAAAGTCAAAGTTGGATAAAAACAGACTACACAATGGCGAAAATTAAAAACGACGACATGAAAAACAACAATAATAATCATCACATAGAACACCAAATAATGATCAACACGAACCCCAACAAAAAACCGGGTAAAACATAGATATTCCATAACGGTCAACCAAACCATGATGGCGACCGTAACACTTTCGAAGGGATAACTTCAACTTTACCGTTTGAAATCCTCGCAATATCGCCCTTGTAAGTAGTTTATCGTGTCTTCAAATATCCTTATAATCTTCTGGTATGGACTTGGTTTCATGGTCATGGTAGAATAACCGTTTTTGTCAAGCTTGCGAAATTATTTCGGAAAAGCGAGACATATCGATTCTAGATTCCGTCGTCGGGGGCGTCAACATTTAGGTTAAGTCTGTGGTTAAATTTTTTGTTTAGACATTGATAACTTTGTCAAACCTACATGGAATATTATGAAATTTGGACAGAAGCTTTTTTATGACCAACATACTGTATCCAGAGCAAATTTTTTAAAACATTTATATTCTTTTCTCCGTTTTTTACTGATAAATGGACTTAGTTTTTTTTACAGTTTACAAATAGATACAGTCTGGATATAAAGTTTGTTACACATCAATTAATTTGTTAAACCTTCATAGAGTTTTATGAAACTTTGGCAGAAGCATTTTAATGTTTAAGAGATAATGTCTGAAGCAAACATTTGAAAATATATTTTATTCGTTTTAAGTATTTTTCTGATAGATGGACTGTTTTTTACAGTTAACAGACAGTCGAGGGTTAAATTTGTTTGACATGATAAATTTGTTAACCTTCATGGATTGTTATGAAACTTGGACAAAATTTAATCTTCAAGAGCAAGACATTTCAGCTAAACAAAAAGTGTGATGTTTTTTTTTTAAATTCTGTATTTTACTGATAAATGGACTCACTTTTTAAGTCAACATTACACTTTTACACTGACAGCAGCAATCTCACGCGAAACACCGGGTTCCCCGGAACCCCTAACAATTTTTTATCAAGATGAAACATTTGGCCATTTGAAATATGGACATGATCAGGCCTTTCTGAAAGGATACGTTTGAGCGTTTTTCAACAAATAGTCTTGTTTGAGCAGACAGTGTCGTCATATGGACACGTTTGAGGATTTGGATACGCTGTAAAGTGTAAGGTATATAGTTAATTCGTTACTTATATTCCTTTGTATTAAGCAAAAAGTGTTTTACTGTTATTAGTTATATATTAGAAATCATTAAAGCTGTGAACCAAATACTGGAATTATTTTTATTAATTTAAAATGTATTTTTTTAGGTTTAGTTTGTCTGATATTTTGTAAGTATTTTTAATTCGAATTTGTATAATGAGAACTATCTAAAAATCATATGGATCGTATACAAATACATTCAGAATATTTATTAAATGCAAAGATTCTAAACACGATTGACAGGTGTTCATTGATAATAATACTGTAAACCAACTAATTTTCGCGCATACTATATTTCTAGTTTTGCACTTTCTAGTTGGCTTCGCGGCGATTTATTTTCTTTATATTTATATAAGGGAAGATCGCAGTTTAACATTTTTGCGACGATTTATAAAGCGTTGTTTTTCTTACCGTGAAAGTCGCGATCATTACATGGTTTACAGTGAACGTGTAAAGTACTTTTGTTTTGATATGAACGTTAAAAATGTCTATTGTAGACAAAACTTACGTTTGGCGTACTTAATTATTAGCATTGTATATTTGATGCGTATTCTCAACCACTGGGTTGTTTCAACTGCCGGTGGACATTTCGTCACCGAATGTATCATCTGGTCAGTAGACTGCATTTCTATGCATTTTTAATTACCAACATTAATTTTGAAATACTAAGGTTTTTTACCTCAATGCTTAGATGACCTTATCAAGATTAGCACCTTTTTTTTGCGGTGGTTCATCGCTGTTAGAGTGTTTTGTTTTTGATTTGGCCTTCGAAATAGTTTTAATCGAGCTCCGCTTATGACTTTTTTTGTAGACGAACTGTTTATGAAAAATGTAATAGTATCAAAAACATTAAGGTGTTTCCTCCGGGGATCTATGGCCTTAGAAACATTGGGAACAATTGATTTTTTTTATCAATTTTTGTTTTGTTTTTGTGTTTTTTGGAGGGGTGTTTGCCGTACTTAATCGTAAGCCTGGTATGTTTGATGGGTTTTGCTTTAGTTTAAAGTGTTGTTCTTTGTGCTTTCTAATTTTTCATTGTTTCTGATGTTTATACAGTCTTGCCTGTCCTTTGTCATGAATATAATGTTGCAATTCAATTTCAAAATTTCACATTTGGTCATGCTATAGATTTGGAATATTTACATGACCGATGATTTATGAATTTTGTGATGTCTAAGTATTATAAAAAATCAATAAACAATTAACTAATGCGTCATGCTTAATCACTTGATATAGCTCATTAACGTATCAAGGTTTTTTATAGGGTATATGTTGTTTTGTATAGGGTATATGTTGTTCTTGTATCTTGATAAGGCCTCTAGCCTTTGTCAGTCTTGTATTATTTTTAATTTTAGTTTCTTGTGTACAATTTGGAGTTTAGTATGGCGTTCATTATCACTGAACTAGTATATATATTTGTTTAGGGGCCAGCTGAAGGACGCCTCCGGGTGCGGGAATTTCTCGCTGCATTGAAGACCTGTTGGTGACCTTCTGCTGTTGTCTGTTCTATGGTCGGGTTGTTGTCTCTTTGACACATTCCCCATTTCCATTCTCAATTTTATTCCTCCGTCTTTAGTTTTCTATGTTGTGCTTATCCTGTCGACGCAGCGGTCTCTCTCCTTTTAACGTTCGTGCGATTCCCTCAGTTATAGTTTATTATCTTGAATTTTCTCATCCTAATCGTTTTAACAGATTTGAACATCGGTAATTACAAACTACTGTAACTTTAACTGAATTTTTGACGAGTTATTAGAACTACTGGGTTGATGCATTAGCTGGTGGATGTTTCGTCCCAATAGTTTGCACCCCAGTGCAGATATAAAATCTCATTCACACAGTCATTCTCTTAAACTTATTGTTTATAAAATGTTGACATATTCAAAACACAATGATTTTTCCATCTGTAAGCATAGATGGGCTTATCAAAAGTTGGTAAAACTATTTGGACTTTTAAATGCTCTTCAACTTTGTATTTGATATTGCTTTCGAATTGCCAAGAGACGAGCACCAATAGCGTACTTCATTATAAGTGTATTATCTTCGATGAGTTTTTTCTAATCAATATTCTTAAAAGTTTGAACATATGTATTAATTTGAAAAGGTGTTTGAAAGTAGTACATGTATATATTGTTTTATTAAATAATTTAATTTCCCATATATTAATCAAAAGTACTATTTCGCCCAAGACAGTATTGTAGTAAAACGGAACACAGTCTTGCTTTCCGTAACTAGAAGGAGTGACAGCTAACAATTAACCTAAACACTAAACATCAGTGAGAAGGATTCAGCCTATTGACTCGTTAGAGAAGTGACAATGATTTATGATTGGACGGCAATGTGTCGGTAAAGCGTGGTAGTCATTTGAAGTTAAAGTCGTTATGTTTAAAAAAGTATTGCGATTGAAAAAGACAAATAGGTGTTGCATTATAGCATAAAAATATTAAGCCATCAGAAAAAGATTTGAATTTATAGTTAAATTTGGAATTTTCATTTGCATATACAATAGTAAGCTATCGGTAACAAGGAGCGTGTCTTAAATTTATTGCACCGAAGTGTGGCGATATGCGCATAAGAACAAGAGTAAAAATCAATAAAATTCTAAGCCCCCGCTTGTACTTTCAAATTTCAATGTTCAATGAATTTTAAAATTTGGACCAAAACCCTTATTTGATATAAACACCTTGATTTTTCAAAAAAACAAAAATATAGAAACATATATTATTATTTATGGCCCACGAAGTATATATCTTAGTTCATTTTGTTGTTTAAAAAATAAAAAGGTTGAAAAAAATAATGAATTAAATTAACTATTTTCTTGTCATTGGTACTAAAAATTGACAATGTTTAATTTTGGATACATAAAGTGACAATATGTGTCAGCGGTTACAATAAACAGGATAATATTTAATACCGAGTTTTCGCACGAATCCCCAATGCCAACCGTCTTCTCATTCCTTGGATCAAACTTTGAATTTGGCGTTGTAGAAGTCTGTGCCATTCCTGATGCAGAGCTTGTTTTCAGGCGAGATTCTGAACTGGTTGTACTCTACCCCGTACACGACGACCAATTATGTTCCAGATGTGCTAAATGGTGTTCATATCCCGAAGCGTTTCAAAGCGATCTACAGGACAGTGCATGGATGGGTAACCAATGACCTTTCAACAAAATTTTGTTCGAAAACGGATTTCGTCTTACTAGTCTTCCTAAAGCAGCATCTTCCCGAGCAGATGTTTTTCGGGGGTTTCCAGTACTGCGCTTGTCTTGAGCAGCATTCGTGAGTGGATCAATGCTTTCGTACAAGACGACTGATGATTGTGTAATGATGCCCCATCTGCATTGTTATCTGTATCAGTGACATGGCAGCCTTTCTCGTCCTAATAGTTTGCCATCTTTTCTCATTTGAGAGTTGTGATGGGCTCATGACTATAATTTCGTAAGTCAAATTGTAAAACTATTGTGTTAAAGTTATAACAATTTGCAAACGTGGTAATAATAGTGAGTTTTCTCCTAGTTGTGGGTACCATAATGCACGTGCTAGTTATGACTTTTACGGTAGACAAAATCGTTGGGACACAGGTATGATATCAAAAAAGGTAAACATTATCAATAAATTTTTAAATGACGAAGCATGTCCGGGTATTATTTACTAGTCATTTGTTCAAGGTGGTGTGATTTTTTTTTTTCACGTGTATATATCATAAAAAGTTCACACAATAATGAATGTGTATATAGATTCAAGTTAATTTGAATACAACTTATGCAAGAGAAGTTTACCGATGTTCAAATTTTATAAACCGATTAACAAAACTAATCAAGATAACAGACAGAAACTGATGGAATCAAGTAAAATGTAAAATTATAGATCTTTGCAGGAAGTTTTTTGTTTTGTTTTTGAAAAGGTTTTGTATGAATTCTTCTTCATATGCAAATAAAAACCCATGGTAATACCCATGGTCTGTTCAAATCACCTCTCATACCAATAACACACATATTATATATATTGTGACTAAAATTTTCAAATTAGAACACGTGTTGAAAAATCTTAATATTGACCTTTTCAAATTAAATCACCCAATTGTAGCTGTGCCAGTTTCGCATTGATATAAGTGATGACCATCAAGTTGTTTACAACACGTATGTACGAGCTGTGTTAGCACTATATCCGACATAACGTGAACCTAAAACCATAAACTGGCAACACGACTTCGAAAAATTTATGGATTCAATCAAGAATTTTACTAGACAATGGTCATTACGTAAATAAGAAGGCTATTCTTAATCATATAATAGATCAAACATTGACAACAATACAAATCACATTGTGTATCAATATTTAATCAATCTAATTTGTAATGACAAAATTGATTCTCAAGTAATTCTATCTGGTTTCTTATTGAACGTGAATATTTTGTTCTCTGCTCCTCGGAGTAGACGCAGTCATAATCCTCGTCATTATACATGATTTACTCTATTTATGGCCGTCTGCCATTAACACAGAAGGCGTCGGGTATTTATTACATCCGCATAAAGCCATTTCACTGCCACTATCGAAACGCCACTCAGATGTAACAGAGAAAAGAGAAACTTTCCTTTGACAACACAGTTAATATACCTCTATACTACAAATATCCGTTTATTCCTGTCATCTCTTATCTCTCATCCTGCCTATGCCACATCTTTTGCAACTTAAATATTCAATTACATATGCGTGTTACAGGATCTCAATATTAACGACTTAATTCACGTCTGCCTTAAGCCGTTTTTGGCACAATTTTTCGAATTTTCCGTTTTTAATGCACTTAAACTTTGTATTGGATTTGGACTCCAAGCTGATTTTATTGGAGCTCGACTGCTGAGTGTTATGTAGACGAAACGCAAGTCTGGTGTACCAAATTTTATTTTTGATGAGGCTTTACAATCACTGGGTCGATGCCACTGCCGGGGGAAGTTTGACCAGTCCAGTAGTCAGCATACTATGTTGACATGAAACTTCATTTAAATGTTCATTTTCTATATATTTTCAGCTTATACTTTGAAATATTCGAAACTTCTTCTCTCAGGCATAGATACCTTCTTCTCTCAGGCAATGTTACCGCATTTATATTAGGACAACAGCATACAGGAGCTTCTAACGAAAAAGAATGAAATGAAGCTAGAATTGTCCTTTTATTTCTCGACGCGCTATTTAAATGGTGTTATCTAACTATATAATTCAAGCTTTGGTGACTTTATTTCACTTATTTAACCACTCAAAACTTGAGAAAAAGGATACCACAGATACAGTTAATTCTGAATCATTTCTAGAAATTGACAATGAGAGTCGGTTAAGAACAATACATTAAGTCCAAAAAGATGATTTTTTGAATTGTTAACTTTCCTTTTCTATGTAACAACATGTCAACAAGGCCTGCATACGGAATACATATCTCCCTGTTGATATGATATTCCAGAGCGTGCGTTTCCTTGATAGAGAACTGTTGCTTACAAGATGCATGATATCACTCCCGGGTTTTTCCAGGGGTTCGTGTTGCTGAGTTTTTAATTTTTTTGATGTAGTGTTTTGTAGACAGTTGTTTGTCTCTTCTCGTTTTTCGTTTTTTTTTTTGCAATGTTTTTTTGGTCTTCGACTTATGAGATTTGATATCCCTTTGATATCTTTCGCTTCTTTTTATATACACTGATTTTTAAAGGAATTAGGTATTAGAAATTAACTAACAATCATGACTCCTCTATATGTTTCTTTGGAATTTCAACTAAAGAGGAATAACTCGATTTGCCTTCGTTGAGCTGATTGATGTGTCTGTTGAATTATCCAGCAAACCTGTTTCAATGTTATTAACATTTTGAACCATATTTGGATGCTAAAAGTTCCATAAATCTGTCAAAGTGCATACGATCGAGATGTCTCTCAACTTTCAAAATCATTTGACTTATTTACTCTTTTTACCAGTATTCTTCTTCAAAGACTTTAAACAGATTGAAATAATTAGTCAGAATTTGTTTTAAAAAATAGTGGCCATCTTAGAAACATATGTTTTTTTTTGACAAAAATAAATCGTACTTGTAAAAACACTACTCTGACAAAAAGATTTCTGAAAGTGAAATCAAGATGTAAGATTGTTTTATAGACAACATATATGTTGCGTATGAAGAACGTGTTCTTCAATAGACAATTGACATTTCTTTCGGAACCAAATAAGTAAAATAACAAAAATACCGAACTCCAACTGTGCTCATCTTCTTGCCGACTTGTTTCTTTATTCGTATGAGACAGACTCTAAACAAAAGCTTTTCTGAACGAAAGAAAAGAAGCTAATATTTTCTTTAAAGGGGCATTAGCTACGAGATATAAAAAAAAATTAAAATATGATTTTTTTTGTTTAATCAATAATGAAAGTGAAAAAGTGAAATAATAATATACTTTTAGAAGCCAGTTTGGTTCAATTTTGTCAAAATAAGCTAAGAAACATCGCTGATCAACTATTCACTTGCAAGTGAAAAATTCGACCTCATTGAATCCGTATTCATGTGACCTTCAATTTAACCCCTTAGCTAGAGATGGGTTACGCATGAATTAGGCGTGATAAGTTATTAAAAGGAAAAGAATGTCAGCATTGAAAGTGAAACAAGGGTAAACCATTTGATTGACTGATTCGATCCATAAAAGCTCATTCTTATACAAAAAAATAAAAACACGATGATTAAGAATGTTCGCTCCTCTTGTTTTTTGAATTTTTGCCAGATATTCGGAATCCTCTGGTTTTATCCATGTAGAGCCATTAAAAATTTTGACCATTTACCCCTACTATTCTTTCTATACTTTGATTACATATAGTTTAAAATGTTATCTTTGAAAATCTTATAAAATCCTTGTTAGTTTTTCATCGTTTTTGAAGGAAAAAAGGTGCCAATGTTAAATGTATGAAAAATCTAGAGAGCACTATTTCCCGCCAAATTTTCAATTGCATATATCTCGAAAAGAAGCACACGGACCCTTCGTTTTTTTCTGCTGTTTTAGTTTCTTTATTTGTATACTATCAATTTATAACAGTCTTATAAAACGCTTGTTATTTTGAAACAGAGTAGCGAACTTTTAAACCTATAATATGAAATTAAACAGACATAAAAAATCCAATTGCACACGTTCGCTATCTATTTATATATATATTTATGTTTATATCGGGTTATATTAGCGTCGGCAGTCTTCGGAGGTTACTTCGATGGTAAATTAGATGGCGTCTAGACTAAAATACACACGAAATGCTGATACATATTATCGAGCCCATGCATTGTAAATTGTTTATTTTAGACTTTTTATAATTTGGATATACGTTTTAGTATGTTATAAGTCAAATATGAGAATTTGAGTCAAATAAGTGAACATCAATTTGACAGCTGATGCCTATAAAAGAATGTTTGTAACAACTCTTTTATACACAGATAACTTTGAAAACTTTCATGTATTAATATATTTAACGTTCAAATCTAACCAAAACGTAATTGCATTTGAATTTTTAGGGTTTTCAACAATAGACTGCGGATACCGTAAGGTCTGTAATATGTGCTTGACTAAATTTCCCTCAATAGCACGCTTAACGGGGTAAAGTACAGTAGATATCAAAGGGAACTCTGACAAAAAAGTATCCAAAAACCAATACCCAAGTTTGTACTTGCATGAGCAACACGACGGATGTGGATCAGGATCTGCCTACCCTTCTGGAGCACCTGAGATCAACCCCGATTTTTGGTATGTTTCCTGTTTCTCAGTCTTTGTTGTTTATGTTGTGTTTTGTAAACTGTTCTTAGTCTTTTGTCGTTTTATGTCATGGCATTGTCAGTTCTTTTTTTGACCGTATGTTTTGAGGTTATGATTTATACAGAGTATTGTTCTATCTGTAGTTTTATGAATGAGGCTTTAAACAGAGAAAAATATTGGTCTTTTGCAGATTTTTTGAATGGATATAAAGAGAAAAATGAGAATGATACCATGAACGACATACGTCCAACAGTAGAAGACCGCAAAGAAATTACTACAGAACTACCGAAAAAGTTCGTTGACGATAACTTAAAAGGTAATATGATTTATTACTTCATTGTTTTTAAATTGAAAAGAAAAACGTATTCGTATTATTCGAGTTACACCCGAAAGCATATCATGTAATGAACAAAGTTACATTACAGATTTCTTTAATCTATTTGATGTTAATATGATTATTAATAGCTATAATAGTAAACGAAGTATCGAGTGGTTAATCTACAGCGCTTCAATTTCTAAAGCACAAATCGTGATAAACGGGGTTTCCTTCAATATAATAGGGTAAGCATCTCCTGATACGCATGCATCATCAGCAATGCGAATCAACTCTCAGTTAATATAACAAAATAAGGAATAGGACACCCTCGGTTAATTTTCAGATCTAACGACTATTCTGGAATCCAAAGATCAAAAACCACGAAAGCTTTGTGAGTTGAGGGTCGAACAAATCGTATATGTCAACAATTTCATGATGGTGATTGTAAATCTTTTGAAGTGTCGTTTTGAGTTGGTCTTCCTCAGAAACCTACAGGAATAGTTTTTTTTTGGTCCTTAGTTCAACCCTGGAAAAAATGTAAAGTCTCAATGGAGACATTTTAGCACCCTACGATTGGTTAGATATTACACTCTTGAGAAATGAGAATTTGACAATTGGAACACTGTTATCATCCCGTTTGTCATAGATTCAATGTTGAAGTCGTCCGTCTGTGACAATATTAACGAAACAGGTCGAGTGATAAATCATGTCGGATTTCGGTAGGATCCTTATTTTAAATTCACTTATAGATATGAAATGCAAGCATTCACTGCAATATTGGTTATTGGGTGTTGATCGACCGCACATTATGGTAGATAGGGTGTCTTCCTCCATCTTGGATTTTGAAAAAGCAGATAACAATCGGTCTAGATCTTTAATGAAATGTGCAAATTTCGAGAGTAGTATGTAATTCATGCGTAAGACTTTTCATTTTAATATAGAAAATTATGTGTTTTATCATATTTACGGCTGTATTTTACAAAAATCAGATTATGTTTGTTTTATTCATTTTTTAAAAATTTTGCCATATATGGGTAGATAACTCAGATACAAGGGGAGATAACTCGATTAAGTAATTTTTGTAATAGAATGTGTTGTGAATTTACCTATTTTATTATGTAGCAAGAAAACGAGTCCCGTGACCCCGTTATTTCTTTTTCTTATCTGAAAGCATATTATTAGAGCTATATTCTCATATTTTATCTTATAATTCTATGGTGTAGTTTTCTTTTTATCACCCAAATTTGAGATTTCCATGCATAATCTATACAAAATTTGACAATTTTGCTCAACCCGTAGCGTGGAAAAAAGCACGGTGACCCATACTTTTTATTATATTTTTGAAAAAAGCATGATATAAACCACATTTTGACAAATTATCAAAAAATTCTATGGATTTAAATGAAGACCCCCCATCTACCTTAAAGTAGGAATAACCATTCTTAATATCAAATGTCCTGCTATTGTCCCTCAATTTATTTTTCAATGAATTTGGAGGTATATACTCAGTACTCAGTAAAATGAAAAATAATATAAAAATTGAATGATCTCTTATGAAAGTATATTCGGAATGAAAGCAAGTGACCATAACACAGTGCATGAAGTACGGAAATATATACTTCACAAAATAATGATCTATTACATACCATATGATGATATCTCATTGACATGTTTCTCATTTCTATTAATTATTTTTATTGCAATGTATCAGGTCTACTAATTGTTCAACTCGGAAGAATGTAATTGGTATTGAAGCCAATAAAACATCATTATCTGTATGAATTCAGCTCATATTGTAAATATCATAATATAATCCAGCAAATAGATAAGAATTAATTAAAAGACATTAGATGCGTATCAAACTTCATTTATATATACCAATAAAGATATATTTAACCATAAACTGCTTAAATAGATACCAATAAAGATATATTTAACCATAAACTGCTTAATACGAAAAAAATAAAAACGGGAATAAACATACACAAAACAACAAACAGAAAATGTAATGTTATTACTACCATTAGAGCGATACCTCTGATTGTGACCTGTTAGTCCATTAGGGCATCACCAGTCCAGTTGCCAGTACTTCGGTACTGGAAAGACAATTGTGTTATTGAAATTAGCTGTTACAAAATTTTGGAAATTATTTTAAAGTAAATAATATATTTGCCCCATGGAAAGCTCCGAAACCTCACCGCACGTGCTTTGTCTTCGACTTATGAGTTTTAATGTCCTTTTGGTATCCTTCGCCTCTCATGTACGCCAGATGCCCGTTTCGTCTACAAAAGACTCATCAGTGAAGTTCGAATCAAAAACTTAAAAAAGAAGGGACTTTTGTTGTCGAAATGCATATCTGGTGCAGTAAAATTAACGTTTTTACCTCTACTGGGTCGATACCCCTGCTGGTAGATGTTAGTCCCCGATGACATCTCCAGCCCAGTAGTCAGTTCTTAGGTACTGGCATGAAAATAAAGTTATGAAGTGGTTTTTATTAAAACATTTAATTAAGGAATATATCTTCCTCATGCAAAGCTCTGATTCCTTGTCTGTCTTTGGTTATACTTTTTGTCCTTTTTGGTTTTATAAGTTCTTGAATTTTTTATTACGTTTTGGATTTTCAAATATTTAGGCATCACTGAAGAGACATTGTTGTCGAAATGCGCAACTGATGTAGTAAAATTGGTAAGTTAAATGTTATTTTATGCAATAAACAAATCTTTTTACAGAGACTATGGATAAGGAAATTTGTATAACAGAATCTCGTATTAGCTTTGGTATATATAAAGCTTAGTGCATTTAACGATAGAAATAGAAACAGTACTTGTGAATTTACAACTTGTATATTAGTGCAGTCAAAACTTTAACTTCGTTTAGTCAGTGCATTTAAAGTTGATATTATTTGCCTTTTAGCTTATGATTACTTTTCAATCCACTGTGACCACACAATCTGCCAATTTTATGATGGAAATGAATTACAAAGCGGGTTTAACGAGAAACCACGAATATTAGACATGTGTTTTGTTAACCTTCACAAGAAAATTTACATCGTCTACATAGATGCTGATAACAAGAGGATTGTAATTCGAGATATATCAAATAACTCTGGACTAAAAGAGAAAAGACTTCCTCTAGAACCTAATAGGTTGGCTAAAATAGATAATAATACAATCGGGGTAATTTATAAAAAGAAATTTGACATTCTGATTTTTGATGTTAACAACATGAAAGATATAATTACTCATTCTGTAACACAGGGTGGTATTATGGATTCAAAAAGTGGTATACAGGGAATTCTTGCTTTATCTGAAACTGAATTTATTTTGTCAGATAAAATTCATCTTTATCGTTGTAAGTTGGAAACAGGAAAGACAGATGCAGTGGTGACTAAGTTTGCACCATCAGTACATGAATTTGATACAGCCCGTCGACTTACTCATGTAACCCTTTCTCAGAACAAATGTCAGGATGTCATTTTCATTGCTGATGAAAATGATAAGAAATTGACTAGCATTGGTAGAAAAACGGGACAGTACATTAAAGAGCATGAAGGTCAAAATCGAGGACTCCAAAATGTTCGTGCAATAGGAGCTACCGAAAACAGAGTTTATGCAGCAACAAGTGCTGGCATCTCGGTATTTTCTCATAATGAAGGTACTTTTACAAAATTTGAAAATCAATGTTACAATAGTGCGGATTATAGAATGCTTTTGGATTATAAGTACCACGTAGAACATACAAGAAGTTTATGTATTCATTTGGATAAAGGATATATTTACATTGGCTTGTCATGTGTGATTAAACAAAACGATGTAATAGTTATATTTAGATTCAAACCAAATGATACTTTCGAATAGACTTCCACAAATCCACACGACCACAATAATTTGTGCAGTGCTTATTTTGTATGTATTTCATATATACGTTTATTCATGCTTTTTGTTTTGCAATGAGTGTGGTCGGTTTCTCTTACACTTATAAATTTTAAGTGGTATTTTTTTTGGTATCCTCTGCACCTATATTTTTAACATCTATTAATTGATTTATTTTTGAGTGTAGTCTAATAACAAAAATAAAATCTCCAAAGAAACCAGGCTCTAATGCACTTGGAATACTCCTATTCAGAAGTAACATGATATGAATTTGTATCGTGTACACACCATTCTAATGCAATTATTTTGTATCAATGGTTCTGATTGGATGACAATAAGCGTAAAATTCTCTATCTACCTGTAACACGTTCTCATCTAAAATTAGAAATTCTCATATGCCACTTAACTGATTTTTGTGTGAAAAAGCTACATCTTTTGGGGTGATTGATATATTTCGCGTTAAAAAGTCACTGTATAGCATTATTTATATTTGTCTGTCATTTTTTTGCAAGATTTGTGGTCTTTTTTTGTAAATGCGAATCCAAAACTTCATCATTTTATCATAAACCTTTTTCATAGGATGCTAGAATGAACTATTTCAACACCCAGGAAATAGTTGAAGCAAATAAACCTTAAAAAATTACTCATTCTGCATTTTTGTTATACTTTTATGCCATTTTTGAAATATATACATAACATAGCATTTGCCCATCTTTATTTCAGATGTTTCAATGAAAAGTATGCTAAATTCAGTCTTTTTTCTCTTACTTGTATTTGTCAGGTATGTATGCCTGCATACCGACCTGGTGTATGCTAAACTCTCACTCTATGTGTATACTAGAATTTGTCAGGTCGGTATGCCAGCATACCGACCTGGTGTATGCTAAACTCTCACTCTATGCATATACTAGTATTTGTCAGGTCTGTATGCCAGCATACCGACCTGATGTATGCTAAACTCTCACTGTATGTGTATACTAGTATTTGTCAGGTCTGTATGCCAGCATACTGACCTGGTGTATGCTAAACTCTCACTGTATGCGTATACTAGTATTTGTCAGATCTGTATGCCTGCATACCGACCTGGCGTATGCTAAACTCTCACTCTCTGCGTATACTAGTATTTGTCAGGTCTGTATGCCTGCATATAAATCTGGTGTATTTAGTACCTTCACAATATTTATTTTGGCATAGTTTAGGTCTGTATGCCTGCATACGAACGTGGGGTATGTAGACATAAATTATTATTTATTTTGGCATTTTTCAGTCAGGTATGCCTGCATGGATTCTAAAATCTTATTCTGGATACATGTTTGTAGTGGCAAGTCTGTATGCCTGAATGCTAAGCATTTACTGTGTAGTAACATTTCTTATTTACTTATGTCTGCATAACCAACCCCCCATCAAAAATAAGGAGATGTGTATGATTGTGAAAGAGACATATCTCCATCAAGGGCCGAATTACATGGATGTAAGGGATGACTTATGTATAGCCTTCAACTTCGTTTGAATTTGAAAGAAAGCTCTCAATTCTTAACTGCAACACTCAGGGGTTTATACCTGTATTTCAACCCGCTTTGCCATAAACTCTTGTGAAAAAATGGAATTCATAGGTATACCGACCTATAAAAGGACCCCACTGGAAATAAGTTTCAATAACTTATGTGGGTCATCCTAAGGTATTAGGCTACAGAGAAAATCTAGTCAACTTAAATTTCACTCATTTTTTTAATCTAGTCTATTCATATTATCAAAATATCATGACAATTTTCATAATTTTATTTTTTGAATTATAATTTTTAGTAAACATGTAAATCATTTTAGTGTCTATGTCTAGTGCTATATCCGTGTCATTGTAATTTAATGTATCTGTATTCTGTCAAATTCATGCCTTTTATCTTGAATATATATATATATATATATATATATATATATATAGTCCTATACACATTTGAACGTGAAAGTTTGCATATTTGTTTGACATTTTCAGTTCACGGTATTCCTGCATACATTACCGGTGTACGGTGAACGCTTATTTTTTTTACTTGAATATATACAAGATTTGATTGCCTGTATACCCACCTATGTTCTATTGAATTATAGTTTTACATACATTTTAGTATTGTCAAACCAAGCTGGTGTTCAATGAGCTAGTGTAATTGTGTAGGGTTTGCCTCCAGTATAAAATTTCAGCATATTTGGTGGAACTTATTGGATATTTAGCAAACTGAACGGTTTGCATTCTAACCAGCCGTATGTTGTACTCATATTTTAAATTGTAAAACTATTCTTTTTCATCATGCTCTAAGTTAATAACTTCAACTGATGGATAGAAAATGGAACGGTCTTAAAATCTGATATAGATGGCAATATGCATATTAAATAGATAGCGATACAGCAAAGTTTTTAAGTCATTGTGTTTGCATCTCTGCCTGTCAACATGCTGTATGACAAAGTTCTTGTTTGGTATTTTTTTAAATGCTTTTAGGGGGGATGTCTGTATACAATTTGCTGTTAAAAGATGTATGCCAAACATGCATGTATTTTAATTATCGGTAATTTAAACAATTTGCAATGATCTGTCTTGACTGCATATCATAAGTCGATATCATCCTGGACTGGCTCAGATATGAAAATTACAGTGAATTTATAGTATTATACTATGGTAAAAATTGGGTATACTGGCATATACACTGGAGTTATGAAAATGAATCCTTCAATCAGGAAAGCCAAAGAATTGATGCTTTTTCTAGGTGTCGTCCTTTTCTAGTGAAGCCATTTTTACTTTATTAGCAGGAACAGTAAAAGGTCAGGTGCTGTTCATTGGTGTCGTAATTTTCCAGGAAGGCATTGGTTTAACCTATCCAGTCACTAAGAAGTGTTACAATTCAATTCATAAGCAACACATAAATAGTTACATGAAAGGTATAGCCACTGTTTGAAAAATTCTGAAACGAGAAATGGAAACTACATATTATATACATAAATATATATATGTAAATATTATACACTTCATAACTTTAATATTATCACAATTACTGATTTTAGAATTTATTGAACTAAGGGTTCTTCGTGGTTGAATTGAAGTCGTTCCCTTGAAAGTTTTTTTTTTGCCATGCATCTGATTGAAGATCAATGAAATCTGTCATTTCCTTAATAACATTCATTTTTTCCAATTTGAACACTCTTGAAATGTGCTGTTAAGATCCATTCGCAATAAATGTATGTTTAATTTGCTTGAATTACTTCTGTTTTGTTTTTTATTGCTCACTAAATTTCAAAAGTTTTCTGTCTGTCTTTCGATTTTGTTGATAGTTTTTCATAAATTACCCTGTTACAGTAACATCTTCTTACATACACACACCACAGAATGCTGCATGATCATGTGACAAATGTACAGTTTTCCCAAACAAGGAGAACATCATACAATTAACCTCCTTGTAAAAATAAGGAGATGTGGGATGATTGTATATGAGACAACTGTCCACCAAAGTCCAAATGAAGTGGATGTAAGCAAGTATAGGCCGTACAGACTTCAACAATGAGAAAAACCAATACCGTATAGTCAGATGATAAAATGCCCCAACATGAAAAATAAGAAACAATGCAATTGAGAAAACAAACGACCTAATTTATAGCAAAACAATTTACGAAAAAAAAATACAACATACATGAACCAATGACAACTTCAACTACAGGCTCCTGACAGCAGACAGGCACATAAAGACTAGTGTGGCCGCTTTTAACATATGAGCGCTCATCCCTTGCCCTTACCTGGGACAGTTGTTTCCCTAAGATTTTTTTAGAATAAGAACTAAATCGAATGGGTTAACTGAAGGGCATTGGTCATGCATTTTGAAAATCTGGATAGGGGCTGAATTTCAATTTAAAAAAAAGCCGGGAGACTTAACTCAGTAGCAGATCCAGAAGTTCCATAAGGGGGGATGGGGGTAGGCACTGACTGCCTTAGAGATGGACCGCTCTAGTCATGCTTCCCTCAATAATCAACCAAATTTCCCCCACAAAGCACCCCCTAAATCCGCCTCTGTAACTAATGCAAGGATACATCACTGTGGATGTACACCTAATCGTATTTCCCATTCACTTTTTTCTCTAAATCACCGAGTAAATGCTTTCAAGGGGGTGGGGGTAGTCCAAATACTTATGACATCTTGCAAGGCTATTTTTTTTGGGGGGGGCTTCGTGATTCTTGATTTTTTTATACAATGTAGGTTTACTTACCGTAAATGTACTAATATTCTGTTTTGCTTCTGGTATATTAAAATTTAGATAATAGAGCGTACTTTTAAATGAATTGTCCATTTTCTTCTCCATGACGGGAACTCCTTCATTGATCATGCTCATTGTTTACATTTAGAAATGACGTCATATAGGAGCGCGTGACATAAGGGGTTATTAGTGGTCATTCAACGCAGATAAATAGTCCACTTGTTCTTTGACTTTTTATCAATTACCAATACAAAGTATAAAAAAAACTATTTTGTTTTGTAATCAATTGCTATTATTTTAATTAAGTGTACTGGTAAATGTAACTTGCGTAAGTCAAGGCCCTCATTGTGCTCCGTCTGTAATTCCCTCCGCCTTACGTCACAAGGTCCCTGACGTCATTTAAAAGTTTGTCAACAACTTGGAACCTTGTACAAATTATGATCGCCTCATTTTTCCGTAATTTTAATTTGCAAAAAACAAAACGGATAACTTAATTGCATGTCAATAAAGTGATTATAGTCGTGGAACTTGAGAATCGGTTTTCATTTTTAGATTTACAACAGTAAACGCCGTAGTACCGGTTTGCCTTGCAATTTAACGCTTTTCTGTTTTCCTATCGGGAGAAAATATAGAGGTCAGTCGTAGACTTGTAGTTTAAAAACAAATAAATCATCGAAATCGGTGTTAAAACACAACTACTGAAGTAAAGGATTTTGGCAACACCATGTTTGTATGCTCTACTGATTCATATGCATTACATTGAAGATTCTGGAAACACCCAGGTGCGTATGCTAGCATACAGACCTGCGAAATACAACATTTGATTCAATATTGGCCGTTCTGCATACACCAGGTTCGTATGCAGGCATACAGACCTGAGAAATGCAATGTATAAATTAAATGTAGACTTTAGCATACACCAGGTTCGTATGCTGGCATATAGGCCTGAGAAATGCAAGTTAATTTATTAAAATTCAGTTGAGCATTCACCAGGTGTTCAATATGCCATATTCTCGATTTTCAAGTGTTTGATAAAAAGAAAAACGTGTTTTCCTTTATTTTTCTCGTTTTTGCATACGTTTGTATTATGAGCAATAATTCGACCTATTTGAGTACGAATTATGGCAAATGACCGTGAATGAGAATTTTAAATTTTAGATGAGAACGTGTTCTGTATGTAACTAAGGAAGCCAACAATTTGAATACCGGAATGTATACACCTTATCGCTAATCCCGCTTGACCCCAGAATCAGTCCCGCTCGAACTTTTGACGTCATACAACAATCACTTTTCCATTGTGGCGTCAGATATTTTCTATTATGACGTCAAAATTTTACGGGAACTTGTGTGATGTCCAGTAATGGCGGACAAATAGCGATAAGGTGTATTGACATGCAATTTATCCAATAACAAGAAAAAAACTCACATACCTAGAAATCTTCTCTTTATCAAATTTTATTACATTCTGAGACGGACAAAAAGCCAGAAAACGCCCGGTGTTTACGTTTGATGCCGGTAGCATACCTATTGACGTCACCTAGTTTATGCGCCAAAGAAGATAACATCATTTCGCGGAATTTTCGTTTAATGAAAATTTTACAAATAATGACTGAAATTGATTAAGGATGTTCGCTACTCTGTTTCAAAATAACAAGCTTTTAAAAAGTCTGTTATAAATGGATAGTATATATATAAAGAAACTAAAAAAGCAGGAAAAAATGAAGGGTCAGTGTGCTTGTTTTCGAGATATAAGCTATTGAAAATTTGGCGGGAAATGATTCTCTCTAGATTTTTCATACATTTTACATTGGCACCTTTTTTCTTTCAAAAACTATGAAAATATAACAAGGATTTTATAAGATTTTCAAATATGGCTTTGAAAATTATATGGTATAATATTATGAAAAGAAAAGTAGGGGTAAGCGGACAAAATTTTTAATGGCATTACATGTATAAAACCAGAGGATTCCGTATATCTGGCAAAATTTCAGAAACAGGAGTAGCGAACATCCTTAAGTTGTTTAATTTGTATTAGAATAGAGACAGCTGTATTGTATTTGAAGCTTTGCGGACGTCCATCGGTTGTTTAACTGTCGCGAATTTAGTTTTCCTGGCGACGTGTAACGTAGTATCGAATCCTTCAAAAAAGTTGTCAAGGTTCAATGAAAATCATCGTTTTAAAAAAATTGCATCATCTCTAAATTATAATGCAATTTTTTGAAGGATTAGATTCTACGTTCTACCAGTCCGTAACTAAGGAAAGCCACCATTTTGAGTTCCGAATTTTTTGGATGTGTTATTTCTCAAAAAATAAATCAAAAAGTCACATTTTGTGCCTCAAAATCATCTTTTTGACAATATTTAAACCATTCAAAAGCGCACGAAAAGTATTAATACGTCTATAGTTTAGTGTTTATGTTTGACATTGCGAGTATACCTATAACGTCACATCGTTTAGATGCCAAAGACGATGTAACAGTTTCGCGGACTTTTCTTTGAAGGCATTTTTAAGCCAAAATATTTATTGAAATGGAATTTATTTTAAGATGTGGCATTTTTAGAATGGAGATAATTGTATTGTATTTTATGATGGTTTGTGTGGTTAGTTGTACTGTCCAATGTTGTTGGCATATTTTAATATATGGCATTAGATTAGAAATTACTGTATTGTATTTGTTTGTGGACACGTTGCTAGAAAAACTTAATTTGCGACAGCTAGGTAAACTCATTTTGCGACAGTAATATCTACGTTTCAAGAAGGCCAAGCTTAAAATACAATACAGTTATCTCCATTCTAATGCTACATATGATGAAACTGTTTAACGATATTACAAATTATAATGTTTAAATGAAACTGATATCAAAAGCATATGAAATCATGCACTAAATAGAATTTATTTATCACATTCACATACCTATTTTGCTCGGCTTCATTGACAAAACACTTGTCTTCGTAACTTCGTCTTCACGTTGAGCGATTGTGTAAATCATCATAAAAACGTATCAAATCTACAATGCTTAAAATTAAGTACTCCAGAAGCGCGTTTAGTCTGCATAAGACTCATCAGTGGCGCTTGAATCAAAACAGTTCATGTTCAAGTACAATTACCTTTTAAAACAAATCAACAAGAATTTCCATTTTGGAGTAGAGCAGAATACACCAATACAAGTACATTTTCCATCAAATGGCAATCTGTCTTAGTCAGCTTGAATAAACTTCCTAGCAAGAAATACATACGGCAATCTGTCTTAGTCAATGTGAATAAACTTCCTAGCAAGAAATACATACGGTTCATTCAAAATATAAATGTTTGAATTTCCACTTAGGGATATAATGCGAATTAATAAATGTTGTATCTGTACATTTTGTAGTAGAATACTTGTATCAGAATACAATGCGATTTTAGCATCATCACACATTACAATGATTACTATATTTACCAGGCGGAAACCCAGTTGAAATAGAACAAAAGAATCGAAGCTCTTTGTTAGAGAAGGCGATAAATGCTTACTGTAATGTTTACTATAGTAACAAAATTTTTAAAAGTTAATAGAAACAAATAAAATGACAGTTTTCGGCTAAATTACGAAGTATTTTATCATAAAAACACAATTTGCATAAGTTTTCAATTTATCTATTACATAATTAAGCAGAACAATTAGATATCAAGTCGACGACATGGGTGTCTATTCAGTTGGATCTAAAAAATGCATAACCTCCGATTTTTATTTTTTTTTACCACGGACGGAGAACATATCAATCTATTTGTTCCTTAATTTTCGTTTCTGCCCTTCCATTATGTAACTCAAGAAAAAATTCAAAAAAATGGGTAACAATTGCACCGAAAAGATAAAATCGAGTGCACCTTTTTATGTTAGGGCGTGTTTGAGTTAAATATTTTGTCTTGAAAACGTATAAAGCAAGAGTATTTGATACATCATCTCGCTTCAGATTCTATTATTTTTATATATCAAAGCTGCAGGTTGACTTTATAACATCGAAAGTTCACAGTACTAAAAAATTAGATATATGGGTCAAGTGAAATACCTTTCTAATGAATCACAAAAAACAGAGTAGGTGTGTTCGAATAGCAAACTTTTACTAAAAGTACTTGACGACTGACTTTTAAGTTGGATCTTAAAAATGCATTTCTTCGAAAAAACTTCATTTTTTGTGTGTGATAATTAGGGTTTATAGTCTTCAACCACTGAAATTTTTTTTAAATGTTTATGAATTTCCGAAAATTCCACCTGACAACCGATCCGACAATAGTTTTTAGTTGACTGAATGCAGACAAGTACATTAACTGATGCTCATTAGCTAGTAGATACATTTGTCTTTTAAAATACACCTGGCATATAAGGATCGTGATGGTGCTATGTGGACAAATTTATCGGTTTTCAAGAGCTAAATTGGAGGCGCTTCATCCCTACAATGGCTTCCATTTTTACGATTGTAAAAATGAACTTGCGTAATGGGGAGATACTTTTGACGAAGTAGAATCCTGACTGTTACAGTATTCTCTTTTTACAATATAAAATTCACAGTATTGTTTATGTGATGGAAAAACACACTCTATCGAATCATTATTTCCTAATTTAAAGTTTCATTCAACTGTTTTTGAAAGTCATTGTAAGTACTGTCTTTGTTTTATATGTTTTTGAGGTGTATAAACGTATAATTTAATTTTCTAATTGTAGAATTTTAAAATCTGCATAAAAAAAATTAGAATGGCAACAAAAGCTGTGTTCTTAAATTTATAATATTTTACAAAATCAAAAATTGTTTTAGAAATACAAAGCTAATAAAAGTATAAAACGGTAATTGTTTCCACTCAAACTTTTTATTCTTGATTGCCCCCTTATGATTTGATTATTTGCTAGCAAATTAATGGATATAAGATTACATCCTTTTTTTGTATGAGTATTCTACCCTAGTAAGTTCACATGTCAATTGATTTACCATTTGTTATATTAATCTTTTTATTCATGGTTATATGTCTCTAAGCACATCGGTTTTTATCCTAGCACATCATTATATGCGTTACGCAATTTCAATTTTGGATAAAGTCTCCTGTTTAGATTTGTTTTTTATTGTAGTGTTTTGATTGTTTAGATTTTGTTTGTTTTTTGTTTTGGAAAAGGGGGGGGGGGATTCTGCTCAAGAACATACATCCCTTATCATTCTAGTCGTTTTTGATTATGAATCAAAACTAACTGTTGTTATTGTATATGTTTTGTTAGACTTAAAAAATAAAACCTTTCTCCCAATATACTAGTTAATTGTAATTATTACATGTAAAAAATATGCAATTAGAAACAAGTAAGTTAGTTCAAATAGTTTTATTTACTTTTACTAATAACTAATAGATTCGCATGGTGATTGATGTATGCATAGCAGGAGACGTTTACCATGTTGACACACCCGGTATCCCTCCTTTTAGAGTTCATATGATTCCCTCAGTTTTCGTTTGTAACATTGATTTGTCTATTTTACTTCGATTTACGAGATTTGAACATCGGTAAACTTGCGCTTTAATTGATACATGATTATTTCTTATTTTTAATGTTAGATCAAACTTGCGCTATGTTTTTAATTTTTTTTTTTCGCAAAGGCATAGATGACCTTAGCCGTATTTGGCCCAACCTTTTTGGGAATATTTAGTTTTCAATGCTTTACAACTTCGTTTTTGATTTTGACTTCAAACGTTTTTTATTCAAGTGTCACTGATGAGTCCTATGTAGACGAAATGGCGTACAAAATTATAAGCTTTGTATCTTTGATTATTATTTCCAGAATTGTCTAAATGAAATCCGTTCCATGTTACGATTGAGGACTTTTAGCTGAGAACTTTAAGCATGTCTTTTGAAATTGCTAATTAGAAGAGTCCTATCTATCTGAAATAATGCCTTTTCATTCAAAGTCCATCCTTCTTTTGATGTTAAAATGAGGCGGAAGATACCAAACGGAGAATCAAAAATTTTATAAAAATTCGAGAGACCGACAAAATCATGGCAAAAAAGATGACGAAAAGACAAATAAATGTTCTCAAAACAGTACATAAAAAGCAAAGGCTGATCACCAGGAACCCTTACAAAAAATCGCGACGATCTCATGTGTTCCGGGAGAGTAGGCAAATCCAACCTGTCATGTTTGTACTATGTTTAATAAGTTTTTCTTATTCTTACTCTCACACAACCTTGCCCGGGCAAACACTTTTTTTTTTATCTTTTGACACTTGGTTGTGATATTTGGCTTCATGATTTATAACCATAGACGGTATGTCACATATCATCAAGACCTTTATGTGAGTTTGACCTTTGACCTCAAGATTGCCATGGTAAAACCTTTTGAATTTGCGTTAAGGGTTTGACCGTGGGGGTGATGCCGCACTCCTTTATATTGTAACAGACCGCCGCCACTGGCCGAGTAATTGTGGAAGGTCTGTTGACAATTTTCGGGCCCATTATGCTCTCGTCAGGAATATACTGCATCTTGGATTTTCTACCTCCGAAGACGAATGGATGCCAGGCAATACACTCATTATACTCCATAGTTGAGTTGTAAAATAGTATTCTAATGTATATTATATTTATTTACACACATATATATATATATATACACAAATGCAGACGCCTTAGTTAGTAATCATTTTCGGGACATTTAGGTCACTCAGTGTGGTGGGGGATAACTGCTGCTACATTTACTTTTCCTTAGAAATACTTCATCTTATCATAATGAATTAAAGTATATTAACCTGCTTGGCTTTTCTGTTTGGAATTGGTCTAGTAATGATAAACTTTCAAGAAGATGGTTAAGCTTACTAGTAAGGCTTGAGCTAACAAGTTATCCGCCATTTCACTGAGCAGAGCCCTATTTATACTATTTGGAGATCCCTGAAAGCCAATCGAAAATAAGGGATATAGCCAGGGACTGACAGGAAAATGTCGGACAAAATAGGAGCCTGACAGGAAAACCTGCACATTAAGAAATTATATACAAAATGGACATTAAAATGCCTGTCCATGAATTATCAAAGAGATTGGACTTAGTCTTAACTTTTCCTTTATTAAAGTTTATAGTTAGAAGCTTAAAACTTTGTAACTAGACTTGTTTCCAAGTTCTAGCAGTGCGTAGCACTAGCAGACGACGGGAGTACTTATATTAAATTCCAGCGGTAAACTGGTTAACAATATAATTCCTATAAACTATTCTTTTACAGGTATAAACATTGAAGCTTTAATAAAATTTTTACTACAATGCCTTATTTCTTACTCTTAAAGACTACTTTTGATATTTAAGGTATAACGTTACAACGACAAAAATATTTCCTACTGCGGTCACATGATCAGTAAAATGGCTCTTCACAGAGAAACGAGAAACATGGTTTTGACCGACAGTAAAATCTTAAATATTTCCTTACTTAGACACTTTCAGGACTTATAATGGGTTGAAATATAATTTCAGGTATATGAATATTTATGCCAGACCCCTTACGATCTTTAAAAAATATGTTATCAAGTAAAACGAGTTTGGTAAATAAGTGGAAAGGGTCACTTGCCAAACAAAATGGAAAAAGTTAAAAGATACAAATGTTACAATATGTGCAGTTCGAATTAATGTTCATAAAGTCAATAATATTTTCTGTTGCAGGTTATCACCAAATAAAGTTTATATCCATCTGTAGTTGATTTCTTTCTTCTGTTGGCATTGTAAATTCCAGGTTTTAAAAACTATTAAAAGTTATTTGTTCCAGTTATTACTATATAATAGATATGTGGTTCAAACAGTCAGAGCTCATATTTGCGATTGATTTTCGTTATGAAGCAACGACGTTCAGCCATTAATAAACTGAAGATGTATGGTTAATTGATAATAGTAACAAGTGTATTATATATAAACACATTATAAATAGCTTTAATTTTACAATTTTATCTGACGATGTATGTTCCTATACTTTGTTCGGAAAAGTACTTTTCTAAAGAGACTTTCTTCTCATACGCTATCAGTTGAAACTGGACGCTACCAAAGCATCGAATTGTCACGTCGTATGTGTACAATTTGTCGTCAGTGTATTGAAGAAGAATTCCATTTTATCTTAGTGTGTCCGAAATATAAGGAACTAGGAGCAAAATACATCAAGAAATATAACTGGTTTATGCCAAGTATTTTTAAATTTATTGAACTTTTTAGTACAAAGAACACCAAACAGTTAACCAATTCAGGAAAATACATTTTTACTGCATTTAAAATCAGAGACAACATTATAACATGAACATTCTCTGTCTATTTACTTGTTAAATTTGCAATTTATATTGACACCAATGAACTTTAAAGTTCATGGTAGTAAAGAATTTGAATTTGATTGTTAAATGTCTAAAAAAAATGGTTCAGATCCCCAACCCGAAACCATATATATTCTTAATTGTCTTAAGAGTTTTTCAGTTCCCCAGGGGAAATGCCCCACCCATCATAAAATCAATTGTTTAATATCGTAAACCCTAAACACATCTCCAACCCTAAACCATACGCAATGACAACGCCTTTTAACTTTTATCCATCATTTTGAATATCTTCAGTATTGTTGTTTTTAGCTTGGTGTTATTCTTTAATAAAAGAATTCTCCCGAGCGGACAGGAAACTACTACAGCACTGCGTCTGTCATCCATAAAGAAGAAACTGTTCTAATTGATAAAACAGTGGATATGTGGTTCTTGTAAGGTGTGGATTTAAGGAGCTCCTGAAATATTTCAGGACTTCCATAATCCGAATGCAGGATATCCATAAATCATTGAGGATCTCGTGAAATACTTCAAAACCTCCATAATTTGATTTTAGGACCTCCATAATTCGATTTCAGGACCTCCACGATTCGATTTAAGGATATCCTGAAATTATGGAGCTCCTGCAATATTTCAGGAGCTCTTTCAACACAATAATTTTGACTAAATCCGCGTCTCATAGGTTATCAGATGTGAATAGAGTTAAAAAAGAATGAAGGTTTTTCGAAAATACGTATTGTTCAAAGGAAAGTGGTTTTATTCGTAAATATTACTTTGATATTACTTTAACACTAAATTGACTATCAAAATTGCGTTTGTCATGAGACACGCTGCTTTTAAAAATCACAATTTCCTTTTACATTTATGTACCTAAGTTCAGTTTTAATCTGTTAAACCATTGATTTCACAAGGTATGAATATATTTAGTTGGTATATGAACATGAATTTTTGTCAGCTTGTAATGTCGTGTATGGATGTAGGTAATCTTCATTTTTGTTTGCATTACATTCATCAAAAGACTCCTGGCTATTGTCGGATAGAGCATCAGCGGGTTCTAAGTCTTCGTCTTTCTGAGGGGACACACTAGCTTCACAAAGGAAATTGGTTTCCGTGGTCGAGCTGTTAAGAGACTTTTCACTGTCGTCTTTCACACTCAAGTAAGACCGTGAATGGCGAGCTGTTAAATATGAAGACGGAACTTCTTCTATTTCGTCTTCTATTTCATTATAGATACTTTCATTGGGTACCACTGGTAGTGGCATTTCAACAGCGCTTACTTCAGTCGGAGGAGAAAGCAGTTGACGAGATGGTCTTTCTCGCTTTATGTTCTTGCAAACTAATCTCACCGCGGCGTAACAAAATACAAGCCAACCAACTAAACCACCTGCTACCACCAGATAATAAATAAATGTTGTGTTTGCATCTGAAAGAAGAGGAAACTGTATTCATCATTCATGGATTTATTGACCATATATCTCGTCGTAAAAGATAATAATTGAAAAAGTATCCATGGCAAGTAAATATGTTTGAAATTTCATACTACGTTTATCTGAAGATGTCTGTATTACAATAAAAAAATGCAAACCTGTAAACTTTCATTACTTGGACAAAATAGAAATGAAAAGAAGTGGTGTGATTGCCAAATAGACAACTTTTCACCGGAGACCAAATGACTTAAACTATAGCAACTATAGGTCACAATACGGCCTTCAACAATGACCAATACCATTATCGCTTAGCAAGCTATAAAAAGCCCCTATATGGAAAATGTAAAACAAGTCAAACGAGAAATCGTAATTGTTTTTCAATTAGGATCAATACAACATAATATATTCTACCTAATAATATCTATAACAATGACCTGTATTTTTCTGTGTGTCCTTTGTTTGTTTTTGTTCTGTAGAGAAGAAAATTGCGGTACTACTTTCACTTCGTTTGAATCCGCTGTAAGTTGCATTCAAGTCTACAATGAAGCAAATAAGAATTAATATCATTCGGTTTAAAAATAAAAAAAAGGTAAATCAGTTATTTATTTTAAAATAAGGAACTTAACTAGTGTAAAGAGTCAATTGCAAATTTCTGTCGTGATAACATATTTGTTGATCTTGGCTTGCTATCAAAACCTTTTGCTACCCTTTGATATCGAAATCATCAAGATAATATTTAAGAATATAAACATTGGGTAAAATTAATCTTTTAGGGGTTCTCTTGACGCTTCTGATCAGCATTTCTCAATTTTCGAGATAAAAGTCAATTGTTTGACCCTATTGTCTATTTGAAGCTACAGCGGTCATGAACTTTGCCAGAAGGGGCATATGCAACATAAATAAGATGCCTCAAGTATTATTTTCCAAGTTTGGTCCATATTGGACCTATGGTTTCAGGGGAGAAAATTAAAAAAGCAATTAACAAAAACAATAATGGCAGACAGCAACCAATGACAACCACTGACCTACAGTATTAACATAAAAATGTGGCGGGATTCAAGATGTTTGTGAACGTTCAATCCTAGACTGGTACCCGACCGTTATTTGACAAGTTTGTTAATATTTGTATATTCCGAAGGCATACTGATTATTTTACGGAGGGAACCAACCTAGTTCAATCCTAACCTGGATCAGTAGTGTAACAATACAACATGGCTAGACACATCAGATCGCACAAAAAAGTAAAAATTACAAAAGGAAAAAAAAAAAAAAAACACTTTATAATTTTGGTGCGTCCGAAGCGCCCTTTCCGAATTCATCCGGAACGTTCAAGCCCAAAATTTGAAAGGCAAGATTTCAAATTTCTTGAATTCTTCAAAATGCTGTATATAAAAATAAAAAGATGTGGTATGATTGCCAACGTGACAACTCTACAAACTGACGTAGATACTAGTTTAAATACCTTCAACACCTTTGAAACTTAAAACAAGACTGTTGCCCATATCTAAATTAATTAACGTTATGAAAAAGGGGCCAGTTAAGTTTTTTTTTATATAAAAATACAAATACTACAAATCGACAGAATAAACTCATTTACCTGCTTGCAGTTTCACGGGTTAACATTGCTTATTAGCAGAACTAAACCTATCAAAATGATGAGTTTTGTCTAACAAAAGATGTTTATACGAATATGTTCTATTAAAAGTTAATGAATACGGACATCTAAAAGAACTTATCTCATATATGGTAGAGTAGCTGTTTACAATAGATCAAACAATCCGTTTTGGTTTAAACAAAAAACCTCTTTCTCTTTCCACTGTTAACGAAACATATGTTATCAGCTCAAAGTTTTTAAAACTTCTAATAATTCTTTAAACTTCTTGAACAGGAATTATAACTTTGCCGATAACGTGATAGATTCTTTAAATTCACCGAAATTTAATTTTTTAACTGAAATATAGAAAGTTCCGTTCAAATAAGTGCAAAGATGTTTATGCCTACATATAGTGTGTATTGTGGACTGTAGCTAGCCACTGAAGGACTTTTTAGAAACATTTTAAGAGCTATATAAATCTTTTGCCGTAGTTGTAAAAAACAATAAAATTGAGAATGGAAATGGGGAATGTGTTAAAGAGACAACAACCCGACCAAAGAGCAGAAAACATCCCAAGGCCACCAATGGGTCTTCAACACAGCGAGAAAATCCCGCACCCGGAGGCGGGCTTCAGCTGGCCAATAAACAAAAATGTGTACTAGTTACGTGAAAATGGACGTCACACTAAACTCCGAAACATATAAATGAACTATAATTAAAAAAACATACACGACTAACAAAGGCTTGAGGCTCCTGACTTGGGACAGGCGTAAAAATGCGGCGGGGTTAAACATGTTTTGTGAGATCTCAACCCTCCCCTATACCTCTAGCCAATGTAGAATAAACAAACACACAGCAATACGCACAGTAAAACTCAGTTTAAAAGAAGTCCGAGTCTGATGTCTGAATAGGTAACAGAAGAAACTAAGCAAAATGACAATGATACATAAATTAACAAAGGACTACTAGCAGTTACTGACATGCCAGCTCTAGACCTCAATTAAACTGATTGAAAGATTATGTCTTCATCATATGAAAATCAAGCACAATCCCTCCCGTTAAGAGTTTAGTATCATACCATCATAAAATACCTACATTATATCGATAAGGTACACAAAATTAAACTGTCTGCTTGTCATACAAAGTAAAATTTTCCCCAATGAAAAATATCTGTCATAGCTGGAGGAACAAAAAAAGTATACTTCGTTTTTTTTTTGTCTATCAAAATCACGAACTAAAATATACACGTTTAAGGAATTTTAAGAAAAACAAAACTTAAAATATGCAATACCTTTGAATACAATAATTGATACTCTAAAATTGTTCATTCAATCATAACATATATTTTAATCAGGTATTTTAAGACACATAAGCTACAACTTAAACAAAAATATTGAAATTTGATTCTAGTTTGTTTAAAAAATTAATAAAAGCGGATGTTGAAATAAGAATTTCGTATTATCAGTCAGTTTGGTTCAATTTTTTAAAAATAAGCGAAAGTACATTGTGGATTTTTTATTGTCTTTTATTAATGTTATCTTGAAAATTTTTTCTGTCAAAATGCAAAAAAAAATATCTTTTTTCTGCGTAAAATTTTCAGGTATAGTTACCTTTTTCATCCCGTCCCAATATCAAAAACAACCTATTTCATACCGTCACAATATTAAAAGCAAACTTGCATGTTTAGATTGGCAGACAGTTCGACGACATTAAGGAAATCGGACAAGGAAGAAACTGAGTATGTGTTAATTATCAAACAAACAAACAAAATAGTTAAATAAGAAGGCACAAATATATAACTCTTGGTAAAATTTAGCATAAAATTACGATCTATGTAATCTACTAATCCAACATAATCCCATTGTTTACACAATAATTCTGGGAACTCCCAACATGAATTTCTTAATATTTAGGCTATCGAATTCAAAATGTTGGAATAGCCAGAACAAACCAATTCACAAAATCTTATTCCTTGGAATAATTAGAGCATATCACATTTTTTTTAAAGCGTTGTTAAATCTTGCACAGCAAACCATCTAATGTCCATTTTAACGAAGCTAACTGAACGTCATGAAACAATTATGAAAAGGGAAGTTTTGAAGATAGAAAAGTTGCCACACCGGTCATAAGTATAGTTTTTAAGAAACCGTTGAAAAAAAACTCTGTTGTTTTTGTCTTATTGACGTTTACCACACATCCTATTATATTTCATATTGCAGTTTCATAAGTAAGAATCGTTCAACTTACGATGAATGTAACTGTATTCCTCTGTACTGGACATTATTACTGCTGAAGAAATGTCGATGCAGCCATACTGACGATCACATCTGAAAAGGAGATTACTATATATCATTAAATTGTTAAATAAGTTGAAACATAGGTGTATGGTTTATACATCTATGGTGACTTGTAAACCTTTTTTTCTCGTTATTTTTTTGGGGGGTGGGGGATGGAATAGGGAGAATTGATGAAGGCTCTAAATAGTTTGAATCAATAATAATAGAAAAAAGCCCAAAATCTTTAATCTGCCTTTAAAAATAGACAATCACTGGCGAGGTTCCAGGCATGAGCCAGGCACTTGTTTATGCAGCGGAGTTAAACTATTGTTTTGTTAGCTCTAAATCCTTCCAACCATTTCTATCGTTTTTATATATTCAGATACTCCACAGAACACAACCAGGTAAATAAAAATTAACAACATTCGTCATGTTCTTCTCAAGTCATAAAATTTTAAAAGCAAAAGCGAACTTACTTTTGTGTCAAACTGCAATTGCATTTATATTTACATATTTCTCCGTATGTATTAGGAGGACAAGGAACACACGTTATGCCATCTAACGATGTACTTCCTGGGTTACATGCTGAAATTGAATCATTGGCTGTATTGAATTTGTATATCACATTTTAATGTAGCAAAGAATGCAAATATTTGGAATATTTTGTTTGTTTGAAATACACATTAAAAATAAAAATAATATGTTCAACTTCAAATATAGATTGTTTTTATGAAATTTGAATCATTTTGCCTTTAAGTTTTCATTTTTGGGTGGTACATATGTGGTACATCTTTAACATTACCTTTGCATTTTCCGTTGTCATAGTAATAGGTCAAGCAACAGTATTGGATATTCTGTTCATTAATCTTCTTCCTGTAGTTTGGAAAAATAGTTCACTATAATAAAAATTTTGTTTAACTATAATCTTCCAAGTTTAGAAAAAATATGATTTTAATCTGCAAAGGATATCCTGCAATCGAACTAAAATAGTGCAAAAAACAGTCTAAGTTCAGACATCATACAAGGAAATGTATATATTTCATCCATCGTGTCAAGGAAAAAGACGTATCGTGTGAAAAGAGAAATATTGCATTCAGAGGATTTTGATACTTCTTCTATGGCTAAAGTATTTTTAACTCAATGGTTTTTACATATTTGAAGATTACTTATTTTAGGGAAGGATTTGCGATAATTAGACATAACTGATTTGAGGGTAAGTAGATAATCTATTGAAGAAATGAGAATGTTTTGATTATGCACCGGTTACAATCGGTTAAAAGAACTGTTTCTCCTTTGTTTTGCAGGATCATACTGATTATTGTATTTTTCAACTCTACACTCATGTGGTCAAGTATATATATATTTAGTCTGAGACAGCCATTTCCAATGATCATCAACTGAAAAGTTTGAACATAAATTCATTTATTCATGTTATTTTTGGAAAATGTCCATGGTGTTCAGATATTTCAATTGCATCCAATCCAGGAATGTTCAGGTACTTTTCAGACAGTTCAGTATTTATGTTTTGCAGAGGTAAACGTCTGCTACTGGTCGTAAACGAAGTGTTTGAAATTCCTAAAAACCGACTGAAATACTGAACATAACGTTATGGTTTGTATAGTGTTATACTTTATTTCCTAGTAAAGAGGTCATTGTCGATTATGCTTCTTTTTTCGATTTTTCCTTGTTCACATGTATACATTTTGCTAATTGGTTACCAAAACATCTTCACAAGTTGCTAACTGCTGATCGAGCATCTGATTTCATTCATGTAAATATTTACATTGTCTTCATATTGTATCTCTTACCAAACCAATGTTAATTCACTTCTACATTCTCTGAACTTTTGATTTTATTGTTTTATTATAGATAATAAAGTACTACTAGTAGCAGTAAGAATATGGTCTACATAGACAGAAGAGTGGGAGAGTTAATGAGCAAATTCAGGATATCAGAACAATGTGTTGTTCGTTGTTTGTTTGATGTGTTGGTGATTGGTGTGGTCTGTTGTACTGTCCAATATTTTTAGTAATTCTCGTTTCACTAATACATGTAGTATCCTGGTTGTGGTTGCCAAAATTTGTTTTCATACTTTTTTATGTTTTACAACTTTTGCAAATGAGGAAAATTTGACTTTTAGAGAAATAAATGATTGCTACCAGGATCAGAGATAACTTAGTTTATTGATGAATGGATTTGCATTTGCAAGTGTCAATAAACAGGCCGAGAAAACCCGCCATCTCGAAGAAATATAGCATAAAAGACTTATATTTATATGACTTGAGACATTTCTTTAGAAATGATAAAACCGTTTGAAGAACACTTGGATGACTGTTATGTACTATATGCTAAAAGCGGCGCTTTTAATCTGGTAAAATCATAAAAGACAAAACTAACCTTTACACGAAAATGAAAATGATAATAGCTAAAACACATAAGAATAGGTGAACGAAAACAAAATGAAACTCAACCAAAACCAATCCTTGTCCTTGTGAACATGTTTCATGTCATGTAAAATAAACGGCATGGCACCGTACATTCACGAGGAAGACGAGGAAGACGACATGCACATGTTAAACATGTAATTAAAAGATGCTGCAATGAACAAAAGCGAGCAAAAACAATTGCAGGCTATTATACATTTTATTCCATTTTCCGTATTATGGTATCTATCAAATCGAACATATAAATTTGATAGAAATCGTTTGTTAAATATCCGGCTTCTCTCTTGTACCAATACATGTAATATCCTGCTTGAGGTTGCCAAAATTTGTTTTCATACATTTGACGTTTGTTGCATAGTTACCGCGTGAGTTGACACATGTGATAAATCTGCATTGCAAAATGGGACTTGTTTAGAGAAGCCACTTAATATCAATAGAGGGAGATGTAGGGTAGACGTTAATGTCTTTATGAGACAGCAATTCAACCACCAAAAAACATTAGACAGATAGAAGTTTTCTATCTCTCACTGGTACAGGAGATTTTAATAACAATAACAGTCTGATAAAGTATGTAGTTTATAGTTCTTTTTTACTGATTTACTACAGGTCAGTCTCTTAAGTGAATGAGGCCCGCCTTGATGCGTTTGTTTGCAAAAAATCTCCATGTCACGTTTTCCAACAATTTAAAGCTTCACCCTTGTTTAAATTGCTAAAAGTGCAGTTTTACAAACGAGTCTTTCGAGGGTTTAGACCAAACTCCAAAACAGTGGTAACGTCATCCTTGCTACGCTATGAAAGTTTAACAAAGCAACATCACTGCTATTTTGTACCATACGTATTTACAGAATCTAGCAAAAGAAAAAAATATGTTCACCTAATTTTCAAAACCTTGTTTAACGGGGGAAAAATCATATCAAAGGCTTTCTTGTTTAAAGAGATGATAGTGTCAAATAAACTGAATTGGTAGCATGTTTAACCTATCCTTCTGCAGCAAAATCAACTTCAAATTCATTGTTTCTAGTGTTTGTTTTAATTAAAAACACTCAGATAAACACCAATGTCGTCTTGGTACTTTTAACCTTTTTTTTTAACCTGGAATAATAAGAGAATAAAAATAACATAGATAAGATTATTTATTGTTCTAATTAAGAGCCCTTTATAAGAAGCATGACATATACATACACAAAAAGATTACGCTATGATTTTGTAAGATATTTTCACATTGAACTGTTATAATAAATGTTTTATAATTATAAACCTACACATATTTTATATATATATATATATCTTATATAAATCATGTAGATTTTATTCCCGGCAGGACCAGAACCATAAAATAAGTTACAATAATTATTATTATTAATATAATAATAACCTCATCAGATCGATTCAAAGCAGAAAACATCAAACAAAAACACAGACCGAACGTGGCAGGATATGTATATCTCCCTCACAACAAAAAAGACACTAAGTACAGATCTGAGAGTACTCGCAGTTACAGCTAGTTCAAAGCCAATAACAACTAATAAAAAATAAAAAGAATCATGTATCTTAGACTAAAATATCAATCAGTACACACCCAGCATACAATGGATTTAGCGTAAAGACGTCATTAACAGTCGGGGAAAACATGACCTTGACAAATGCCAAAATAAAGGGTATCGACAAATTTTAGAACAGTGGATGTGCATATATGTAAAACAATAATATATGGTATGGTTTTAATTTACTGATGACAAAATCAATATTTTATACTAATAAAACAATAATCAACGATCTAATTACAGTGACCTTTTAGAATGAGTTTATTCAAAGGATTGATAAGTTTACCCCGATCGTATCTAAATTCCCAGGCTCTACATACAACATCACCATAAAAATTAGGATGTGCTATTCCGTTTGAAATAAGTTTTATACATGTACAGCCAAATTTCCAAACCAAATCTGTGTATCTATGGAAGAATTTAGTAAAGGTTTTACATAATTTGTGGTAACGAAGTCACTGACTTAATAATTTACCAGTAATACATAGATTACGCTCATTGAAATCCAAGACGTCACTACAGACACGGGCATAGCAAACGAGTTTGAGAAAATCGTCACTTTTGTCGTAATTTTTTGTGTAGAGATTCTCGTATAAAACTGAAATATCTAAATCAAGGAAAGGACAGTTATTACTGTTAATATTTGATTTATTCGAAGTAAGTTCCTTTGGGTAAATTTTGGCAGTTATTTAGAGAATTATTGATTATTTAACGAAAAAAAATCATCAAGATAACGATAAGTGTTGCTGAATTTATCAATTAAATTAAATTTATACGGGTTTTTATTTAGAATGGTCATTAACTATGATTAATAACAGTACATGAACAAGGAAGCTATCGAAGGGGTACAATTGGTGGGCATAGGAATACTTACAACCGGTCGATAAACTTTATTGCCGAAATGACATTAATATTGCCAAGGAGAAAAAATTACACCTTTAATCATCTCATCACACATCCAGTAAGTTTCTACATATCTAGCATATTTACTTTTCTCATTACAGAAAAAGGCTTTATATGAGTTGCAGCAAATAAATTGCCAATCTGATTTTTTAAACGACCATTTAATTAAATAGGAAAACTTTATTTTGATAAGATTGTATGGAAGTGTAGTATAAAGAGTGGAAAAGTCAAAACTGTCAACCGAATCAAAAGGACCATTAAAAGCACGCAATTTATTCAAAATATCCAAGGAATTTCCTACACTCCAAAATTTCATAATTATATTATTTAACATTTCGTCTGACATGTAGACCTTAAGTATTACAATTCCCTATGATAAATTTTCATTAGTAAATAACGAAACTTCAATTGAGAGATCTGAAAAAATTATGACAAATATTGTTTATCTCTTTGAAAAATATCTCTCTATCACCATTGTATGCTGACAACTAAAAATAAAATGTTGTTCATCTTCAACCAAATTAAGAGTACATTTTCACAAAGCCTTTGATCTCTTTCTATATATGAAGTTTTATAACTGTCTCTTTCTAGTTTAAGATCATAGACACTGATTCTCATTTTACATATGACACTTCTCAATGAAAAATTGTTTAAAGAAGGATAAATTTCTGTAGAAATTGCAAGTTTTTAGTTTGAAATAAGTATCTAATTTACTACTATTTGTATCTGTTCTTTTAGTGTTCCAAAATCTTATCTGTAAACTTGTTTTTGTTACACATATTGTCGTCATACAGTAAACCATGTTCCATATTTTTTTTTATTTCAATTTTTCACAATTGATAATACAACTGAAAACAAATATAACCGGAATCTACCAAATTCTCCTAGCACAGCATAGTTAGAGGACTTTAAAGTATACTTCATATGTCTAGAATTGGATTTAATTTTTCTTGAAGACCTGCATTGGAACTAAAAAAATAGCAATAACATCTGAATACACGAGGCAGTCAATTCTGTTGCCATTGATTTTAACATATGGAATATGCAGTAAAGGCGAAATGGGAACACATCCGTTTGAATAAATCGTCAAAAGAAAAAAGAAAAAAATCGAATAGATCATTTTAAAATCATAATTTCGAAGCAAGAATTGAAATTACCGCGGCATCGGTGGATCAACGTAAAAAAAAAGAAGAGTATATATACCTGCCATTATAAATCATGTACTGTGTAACAACCCTAGAAAAAGCCGACGAGGAAAGGCATTACTCGACTAACGAAAGCTTTTTTTATTTTATAGCCTTGTTGGTCGAGTGGTCTGGGACGCTAGTCACAGTGCAGGCGGTACTGCCACGATGTCACAGAAGCAAGAATCCCGCTGAGGGAAGAACAAAAATTTGCAAACTAAATTTTCCGATCAAAAATCATTGGGCTAAATTTGAGACGAATTATATATATATTATTGTGTTAGTCCTGTATAACCACGGGTTTTACGGTGGAGAATGTCTGTTGTTAAGTCACATGTTTAGGCGTGTATATGTATATATCTGTTCAAATGTTGATTATTGTCTTTAATAGGAAGAAATTGAAAGCCACAGAAAAGAAATTCCACTTTTTACCTTTTTTCCCGTTTTCTTTCTGCCATTCCAAATAGAACACTCGCCGTGTTCCTCAAAGGTACTATATTAGTTGTTTCCCTCTCCAACCTATGATACATAGAACTACATTAACTGAAAAATATTCTTACCAGCAAACGTTTGGTCCAGTGAATTCTTTTCCATGACTATAACAGCAAAGTAGAATGCATACATGAATTTTGAAATAAAGGTATAAAGCAAAACCATAGCGATCCATGTTAGACATTTTCTATTTCAATGCATATGCAGATTGGCATCAAAGTACAATACAGATATAACTATTCATACTGCGTATGTTTTATTTAAAGGAAGAGACTCTTAAAATGAATTGTCGATTAAAAAAAACCAACAAAGCACCGGAAATATTGCATAATCAATCAATATTTTATTCATTTTCAATTGTTTTGTTTCATATAAATTAATTTATAATTTCAGTTTTATAAATTTAAAGCTCGGTGTGCCTTTCTTTTATAGCAACGACCTCTGCTGATGAATGTTTAATTAATTGCTAAAACAATTCGCCATGAGATATGTCGCTAGTTACAAACATTCTACTAAAGCAATTAATTTTGCACTAACAAATTCGAGAATATCTGGTAATTTTGTGCCCTATGTCCAAAATGGCCAATCTCCAACTCAAAAAGACAAATTAGATTACGATCATTTCTTTATATTGTGTCTGTATTACGAGAACTTTTGGATTAAAATATATGAAGTTTTAAAGAAGAGTAAAATTATTTTTAAGATACCCTCAAAACATTTACTTTTTGGACATAAAATTTCTGACGAAGAATATTTATGTTTAACGTTTTACTTTGGAACAATTTTACAAATCGTCGTATATATCTGATTAAAAGACAAAAAAATTAATGTGTGTTCAATTTTAATAAAATAATTCAAATATGACTACTAAAAATATGTAGTAGCCATTAGAAAACAATTGAACAATGTATTATGGAATATATATTTATTGTATTTTGAGTTTTCAACTAATTATTGCCCTTAGTAATACGTGGCATGTATCAGGGAACATTAGGAAGAGCTTGGACTACTAAAGTATATTGTAACAAGCCAGAAATGGAAACAAAAAAAGATTTTAAACTTTTAATGCCAAAAAAAAAAGAAGAAAGAAATATAGATTAGTTTTCTTAAAAGTGTTGAAATGAATTGTGTCCTTAATGTTTCAGTAGCATTTACTTATCAGGAGAAGAACAGTAATATTGAAATACATCAATGACCTTCCATAAACTTTGGTTCAAATTTCGAAGACGAGCTTATTAATAACAATAGAGTAAGTCTGGCTAAGAAGGTGAGGAAAGTTGGGACCACGTTCCATTTCAAAGGTAACCAGATACAATTTGAATTAAGTTCTGACATTGTAGACATTATTGAAAAAGCAGTTGAGTTCATTGAAAGCAAAAGGCCCGCCAGAGCTACGAAGCTTGCTTCTTGAAGAGTCGATACAACTACTAAAGAAGCGTAACAAGCTGACCCGAATAGCCGACAAGTGGGAGGGTGGCTGGAATACAGTTCGAGAGTATCTCTCAGATCATGTCGCCAGTAATTCTGTCGGCAAAGGCAGAAAAAAACATGGCCGTGAAAGGCCCGCAGAAGCTGCAGGAGCGCCAAGTGAAGGTACAGATAATGGTGGAGGCGTTACTAATACTATTTCTACTCAACAGCCTTTTCGTAGCAGCCAGGGCCAAGCTGGTCCGAGTAGACAAGCTAGGTCCGGAGACATGTGCTATTTATATGCGAACATCGGGCACTGTGCTATAGATTGCCGAGCTAAGGACAAAAAATCTGGAAACAGTTTCAGCAGAGGAAGTGCTGTTTAAACAGTATGGACCACGCAATGACGTTTTTCAGGTACATGATAATATAAACATGTTTAGCTCTTATTGTGATTACGAAGAGGGTTTCAAATATATTCATGTGAAAGGTAGATTACAAAAATCTCTTTATTTTTGGTAAAATATTGGAGCGTCTAATTTTATCCATGATGTTATTGAAAATTGGTATGAAATTCAAATGAGAAATGAACCAGATAGTATAATTTTCCAAAAATAATAAATTTGATTTCAAGCATGAACAATTTGTAGTTTTAGCTATTAAAGATCTTGTTATATCAGGGGCAGCTGAGGTCGTTTTGGAAAGACCACATGTAATAAATTCCCTTACGGTATCTGTTAGTTCTAAAGGTAAAGAAAGGTTAATATTGGATTTACGTCATGTCAATGAGCATGTCTGCGTGTTTTGATTTTATCTTTGATTTGAAGTCGGGCTATCATCACTTAGACGCCTTCCATTCACACAGAAAATATTAAGTTTTCAATGGAAAAACAGGTTTTATGTTTTTTACAAAAGATATCAGATCGCTAGTTAACATTAAAAATTGGCGGAAAGACGGGATAAAAGTAGTCATGTATTTAGACGACGGGTTTAGCGTAGCCGAAACGTCAGATATCTGTACTTTACAATCTCTAAAAGTGGAAACAGACCTAATTAATTTGGGGTTTGTTCCTAATAAAGATAAATGCAACTGGACCACTTTTCAAGATATTGACTGGTTAAGTTTTCACTGGGATTTGAAATTTGGAAACTTTCAATTCCAATAAAAAAAAACTTTGTGATATTGTACAACTATGCTATTTATTACAAACAGCACTGCTGTAAGAGTTAAAATCAGAGATTTAACCGGATTTTGTGGTCATATTATCTAATCGAATCCTGCTATTTGTAATGTAACGCTGATTATGACTAAATATTTTCTCAGTGATCAATCAACGTGAGCATTTGGGATCAATGTGTAAACATTTAATAATGTAATATTTTAATGTTTTGTAAATATTGACCTCTAGTTAATTTGACTTTATAACTGTTTATTTGTGTACAGAGAAAATTAATGACGCAAGGCTAATTTGACAAATGGCTAGTTTTATTATCTGCAGTTAAAGTTGAACTGTCAGATGTAATTAAGACAAGTAGCGATGTCTTGGGGTGTAGGGTAATAAAATAAGTTATGCCTATTTGTTTTGTCTAGAGTGAAAGTAATTAAACTCTATGATAAAGGTTAGTTGGTCAGAGACTGGCAGATTGGGTATCAGCTGTGATACTGGAAGGATGTGATTTTCCTTGAAGTCTTGAATCAGTATAGATTCTGGAGGACTTGTATAAAAGTTTATATGTTTAAACTTTGTTGCTAATAATTTGTCAATGAGTCTGAAGTAATGTACATTTGTGAATAAACTTGTAAATAGATACCGTATTATTTAGTTAATGGAATTTACCACAGGATACATTGTCGTGCCATAGTATGGCTATGTCCGTCCGTCTGTGTCGAGGTCGTTCCTCCCCTCGGTCACGTTACAATTTTTGGTGGCAGCGGTGGGATATTATTAACATGGATTAGTTTATTTCTATTATAAGGATTGATGTGCAATTTGGAATTCAACAATGTATTTACGCAAATTAAATTCAGTGGATTTATAGTAATATTCCGATAATTTTGTATGAGAGGATTATTGCAAATAGAATAAAATATTTCTTGTGCGTAACCAAAGTAACTGTGTGACTGTAATTAAATTGTTATAAAATGGATAAACGTGATTCTTCTGATAGAGAAATTTATTTCGGAGGTGCAAGACCTAAAGTATCAATGGATACGGGAATAGGATTAAGTTCAACTGTGTTATCAGCTTCAACGCCTAGAATGATTGAAACCCAAAGAGAAATACAGCGTTTAACTAAAGAGTATGAAACTCTTCAGGATGAAATTTCAAGTGCTCCGACCCCGAAAAGATCATCAATTCCATCTGTGTTCCAACCTTCTCGTAATCAAGGATCGAATTCACATAAGCATATGGGATCTGAAAAGCCAGTTGTCCGACCCTCTAAATATGATGGTTCTGTTCCTTGGGAAGATTACAAAATTCAGTTTGAAATGATATCCGAATTAAATTGTTGGACGGATAATCAGAATGCAATGTTTCTTGTGACAAGTCTAAGCGGGAATGCGCAAAGTGTTTTAGCCGATATTGATCCGATAAAGCGTAAAGATTATCAATCGATATGTGCAGCATTAACAAGTAGATTTGGAACCGAAAACAGAACAGAGCTTTTCCGTGTGCAGCTTAAGAATATCCGTAAAAGAAGAGATCAAGAATTGCCTGAATTGGCACAACATATCAAGAGACTAAGCCGTAAAGCATATCCCAAAGCTCAATTGGAACTACAAGAGATGTTGAGCCGAGATCATTTCATTGATGCATTAGATGACGCGGATACACGGTTGCGTATACATCAGGCTCACCCAAAGACACTAGATGATGCAGTTAAGTTGGCTGTTGAGCTTGAGGCTTTTTATATTGCGGATAAACAGAGGTACAAACCTGCAAGTGTTCGAAATTTTGCTATATCGGAAAGTTCAGAAGTGTCTGGTCAAATCAAAACATTATCTGATGTGGTAGAGGAACTTCAACGTGAGCTTCAGTTTCTTAAGCGCGATATGAGTCAACAGAGACGCGGATTTAATAACAATAACAACAAGCCGGGGAAAAGGGGATGTTGGACTTGTGGAAAGACAGATCATATTAGAAGAAATTGCCCTAATGATGACAAAAGTCACACAAATTCTCAACAAAAAGACAGAGTTAGAACCGGTCGTGTAGCGAGTGGAGATGGAGGAATGTATATTCCTGGTAAATTTCAAGGTACAAACGTTCAATGTTTAGTAGATACAGGTGCAAATGTGACAATTTTGAATGATAAGGTATACGATTCTCTGTCCGATGGAAACAGAGTGGTGTTGCGTCCAACACATACAAACATGAAACTTGCCGACGGTAAACCACTTAAAGTTAGAGGAATAGGTAAAATGAACGTTGAAATTGGGAGCACACTTCTCACACACGATGTGTGGGTAGCTGATATAGATGAAGATATAGACTGTATTATCGGTGTTGACTTCATGAAACAAAATATGTGTTACATTGATGTGGCTAACAATACAATGACTGTTAACAAAGAACGGATATCTTGTGCAGTAGTAAATACACAAGGTGTGCGATGTTGTCGGGTTGCTGTGTCAGAGACAACAGTTATTCCGCCGGGTGTCGAGCAGATTATTCCGGGGAAAGTTATTGATATTGGTTATGCTCCAGAAAGTAGCATGTTAGTAGCTTCAGATAAATTTGTGAAGAAACATCAGCTCCTGTTGGCTAAAACAGTTGTTAATTCATCATCAAATGTCGTTCCGATTCAAGTTTTGAACGCAACAGATAAGTCTGTTAAAGTGTATGAAAAAACTATTGAAACGCCATGTGAAGCAGTAACAGTACTTAACGAGTCAGCTTGTTCTCTAGATTTGTCAAAAGAAGATATTCCAGAACATTTATCTTGTTTATCATGTTTATATACAAATAGTATTAGTGACTTGGTTTACCGTATTCAAAATTCAGAACCAGCAAAATCAAGAGATGTTCATTACAACAGATCTGGACTAAAACCATATCATGGAGATTTTGACAATTGGCTAATTAAAACGGTAATTCAAAAAGACACCGAGTCTCACGCTACCGCAATCGAAGAAAATGACATTGAGTCTGACATTGAATTGAGTGAAAATGAACAGTGCGATATGTCTAATTTTCCAACTGACAATATTGAATACGGTCGCGGACATCGTGTGAAACGTCCACCCAACAGATTCGTACCTGATTAGAATTTTTTCGAAGCTTATAAACTATGAACATTTAAAATGAACATTGAAATTAACATTGCATGTTTTCATGATTATGATTGAATTATTTGATTTATTTTATTTTTCAAATGTTGAAATTGTTTTTATTTTATTGTGCCAGAGTGTAAATTGTTTTTGATACATTTTGATTTTTCCTTGTATATTTTATTGCGTATTGTTGTTTTATTTTTGAAAAGTGGTCTTCCATACTTTAATAAGTTAAATATGTTTTTTTTATAACATGTGAGACACATGTTTTTCAAAGAGGGAGGCAATGTAATATTTTAATGTTTTGTAAATATTGACCTCTAGTTAATTTGACTTTATAACTGTTTATTTGTGTACAGAGAAAATTAATGACGCAAGGCTAATTTGACAAATGGCTAGTTTTATTATCTGCAGTTAAAGTTGAACTGTCAGATGTAATTAAGACAAGTAGCGATGTCTTGGGGTGTAGGGTAATAAAATAAGTTATGCCTATTTGTTTTGTCTAGAGTGAAAGTAATTAAACTCTATGATAAAGGTTAGTTGGTCAGAGACTGGCAGATTGGGTATCAGCTGTGATACTGGAAGGATGTGATTTTCCTTGAAGTCTTGAATCAGTATAGATTCTGGAGGACTTGTATAAAAGTTTATATGTTTAAACTTTGTTGCTAATAATTTGTCAATGAGTCTGAAGTAATGTACATTTGTGAATAAACTTGTAAATAGATACCGTATTATTTAGTTAATGGAATTTACCACAGGATACATTGTCGTGCCATAGTATGGCTATGTCCGTCCGTCTGTGTCGAGGTCGTTCCTCCCCTCGGTCACGTTACAATAACGTTCCAAGATTGTATTGAAAAGTAGAAAACCTTCTGAATTGTTTAAAATTTACACAGATTTTCATTTAATTTACGGATGCGAGTGATATATTATGTCGCAGATTCATCTTATGTTTTTCATAATCCTAAGAAATTTAGAAGTTCCCATGGAAAGAGATAAAAGCGTTACACATTTGTTTGAAATCTTTTAATAAATTACTTTAAAATAGTATGGTTATTGTACACACGGACAATCAAAATGCTGTGAGTATAGTGCAGAAAGGCAGTAATGTGTCCGAGTAACAGAACCTAGCATTGGACATTTTTAAAACTTGTGTTTTACCTAATATTTCGTTACACGTACAGTGGATCCCTGGGAGCAAAGCGAAAAAGCTGATTTATTAAGTAGAATAGTAGATGTAGATAACTTAGCTGTTTCCCCTGAATTTTGTTAGATTTCTTGATTAGATGTGGGGCCCACATTATGTTAATAGATTGCAATTGCGAACACTAAAAATGCAAAAACAAAATGATTAAGTTCGCTTTATTCGAACCCTGGTACATCTGCTGCAGACGCTTTCAAATGTAACTGGGCTTTTGAAAATAATTCGTAAGTCCCTCCAGTCTCTCTAGCATCTAAGACAAATAACCATTTAGTTAAACGCAGAGCAAAATGTTCTTTTGTTGTCCCTAGATGGCATTCGGCACCATTTTGGCCTTTAATGTTTTATGAGAATTTATGGTACAAGGAATATATGGACGACGCATAACTTGAATTCTATGTTTCCCGGTTCAATCATTCAGTAAAACTGAATGCTAATGTTTAATTTTTAATGCAGAGGACGTTTGTCACTGGGCATGGTGTTATTTGGTCAGTGCACTATGTTTTTCAGCTGTATTGTGTTGCTGGACTTACTTTTGTAATGTAGTTGGTCATTGGACCTCTGAGATGTACCTTTTGGAGTCGTTAAGACTGTCTTGTGTTCAACACTGGGTGATAGTTGGTCACTGATGGCTCAGTGACCATTAGGTTATTATATTTATCTATTTTAAGTTGGTTTAATGTTTTCCTTTCAAATTAAAAAAAAAGATTTGTTTACAGAGAATTTTTTCATCCAGATTTTGGATAAACAATGGGATTGTACAAAGTTCAAAATTGAAAAGGCTTTTGTTTCATTTGCGTTCCACAATTATTGATTCGAGAGAAAAGACTACTGTTTCCAGGTATGCTAAAAGTTTTAAAACAGATTTTTGTCCAGGACGCTAAAATATCCAGAAAATCAACTCAATTCTACAGGCAAGTGAACTGTACATAAGCCTTTATTTACAACATCTAATCTAGACAGAAAAAAACATTTTAGTTCAGTTGAAACAGCTTTATACAGTATACAGTGGGCTCACAAGTTAGCAAATTTAGCTGATCCTTGCGATTCTGATTTAGTTCATAGTATAGTAGAGTCTTCAAAAATAGAATACGAAAAGGCCTGAACAGAAGAAGGAACCCACGGATGCTACTACTATAAAAACTTTATAGTAAATTTTATAATCACAGGACACTTTATAATTTACGTTTAAGATATAGTAAATTAAGGCCATTCACCTATCTTTCAAATCAGAATTTTTAGATAATTTTCATCTCTAGCTGCAAAACAGAGTGCTACAGGAAATGGAAAAGCGTGGTTATAGCAAAAACTTTTGCATCATTGTGTCCCGCATTTAAGGCAGGTGACATCATTGTATCTATGATGAGATTATTTGAACTCTGATATGTATATTTTTGATCAATTATATATGTCAAGAAATATAATAATTTTGTTTTAAGAAAACAAATGCAAAATTGTCATACACACGTAGAAGAGAAATTGTCTAAACTCCTTTTTGTTTCCATCGGATTAGATGACAATTTATTTGGACTAAATTTGGCTTGACATAAACCTTAATGCGGAATGTGAATTTTATATTTGTATTAATAGATGATACATATGTTTGTATTATACCTAGAGTGGGGGTATATTACATTCACCTTGTCCGTCTGTGGGTTTGTCCGTTTGTCCAAAAACTCATGTATGTCGATAGGTTGCATTATTGCTTTTGTATACCAAATATTCTGACATTCTCATATATTATAATTTTGTATAAACTTACCAATTTGATTCGTTCTGAAAGAATCACATGTTCAAAGGTAGACTGAAAAGTAAGATTGCACAGTTATTTCTAAAATATCTAAAAATAGAAATCCAAAAACCTCAATACACTGTGACACAGCTGTAACAGCCATTCAACTGAAGTTGTGCTCTAATTCTGGCGTATAGACTATAATGCTATAACAATTGTAGCATTTGTATCAGGTTATATAAGGTATAATAAGGGTATATCAACTTCAAGAAGTCTATCGACTCAGACTTCCTCCTTAGTCGATATACTTCTTTCAAAGACCCCAAACAAAGGCTACAGTTGTTAAATTAATTTCATTGCATACAATTCAAAAGATAATAAAACAGAACTGTTAAGAAATTAAAAAAAATATCTATTTATCATAAGTGTTATGTCAAACCGTATCTGTTGTTGGATATACTGAATAACTGAATAAGCCGACTATCGCAATTAGGATACAGCCATATTTGCATAACGGTTATCAGGTTAAACCGTTATACAATTTTATACACATATATAATGGTTAAAACATCTACTTACGCATTTTTTCGTCATTTAATAGTGTTTGATCTCTGTTCCCTTCTATTTTATTATGTATCAGTCATTGTGAAGATTGTGAAGATTGCGCAGTGCAGATTAGTAGATTCAGGTTTAAGGTTATATTTTAGTAAATAACGTATAAATCCGTTTAAGTCATGTCAACTTTTCAACTGATTTTTATAGTTTTTTCTTATGCTGTGCTGTAACACCACTGTCCCGAGTTAGGGGAGAATTAAGCGCCTTCAAACATGTTTAATACCGCCACATTCTTTATGTGCATGTCCCAAGTCAAGAGCCTGTAGTTCAGTGGTTGTCGTTGGTTCATTATTGTCATATTTGTTTTTCGTAAATTGTTTTGTTATAGATAAGGCCGTTAGTTTTCTCAATTGAACTGTTTCACATTTTTCATGTCGGCGCCTTTTATAGCCGGTATTGGTTTTTTCTCATTGTTGAAGGCCGTACGGTTGCCTTTGATTGCTAACATCCACTTCATTTGAACTTTGTGGATAGTTGTCTCATTGGCAATCATACCACATCTCCTTATTTTTATATCAATATCATTTAACATGAAAATAATATCTATTTATCATATGTGTTATGTCAAACCGTATCCGTTATTGGATATACTGAATAAGCCGACTATCGCAATTAGGATACAGCCATATTTGCATAACGGTTAAACCGTTATACAATTTTACACACATTTATAATGGTTAAAACATCTACTTACGCATTTTTCCGTCATTTAATAGTGTTTGATCTCTGTTCCCTTCTATTTTATTATGTATCAGTCATTGTGAAGATTGTGAAGATTGCGCAGTGCAGATTAGTAGATTCAGGTTTAAGGTTATATTTCAGGAATTAGAAAGGAATACCTTTACAACACTTAAAAGACCTTTCGATAGTAAAAATGCGTTAAAATATAACAATATGTACAGCTTGCAAGTACAATTGTTGTATTATTATCATTACATGAAATTCTGAAGAAAACAAAGAAGAACAAAGGAACTCTTACGAAACATAATTTTGTTGACATAGAAATTGTTTTTAAAATTTCCAAAATCCCAGAACATCCAGGAGGCCTACCAATTATTCAAAGATTAGCAAGAAACAAATTTGATATGACACTATTTGTGTGATCTATATATAATTTAGTTCAGAGCAATGTGTCTCTAGTCACATCAGTTTATATGTGAGTTTATTATATCAATATCATTTATTTTCATTTATTTCATTTAAATGTTGAACGTTGTTTCCTGTTTCCTGATTATTATTTTTTTATCACGCATACATTTATATCATTCTTGTTATCTGGTCATTTTTGATTTGTATCAATACTATTGCAATATTTTCTGAATATGTTCACATTTGTTGCTTTTGTGTATTTTTTCTAAGACGTTAGACTTAAAAAAAATCTATGGGAATATGGGAACAACTTTGTTTGAGGGAGTTGGAACCTTTGTTTCTTAATAATTTCTAAATGTTTCAACAAACAATTTCAGAAAATCAATCTATAAATATTTTCAGAACCGAAGCACTGACTACTGAGTTGATGATACCTTCAGGGGCTAATAGTGCACCAGCAGTTGTATCGACTCTTCATAATATTAAACAAAATTACACCTCTTATTTTTTTAGGTTTCCCTTTACAAAGAATAGATTTTGCAAGGGGCGAGAGTATTATTTATCGCAGTATCTCTAGTTTATTATTTGTTAATTTCTATTTGTAGAAAAATTGATCATGATATGCTTCACCATTTGAATATTTTTTTTTATTATGTTTAGTTTGTCCAGAATTATGCCTCTAGTGCCTTCACCTAGGGAATTTTGACCCTTTTCAAAACCAACCTTGTCATCGCAACTCTTCATGTATGGTTTATCGTATATAAATGAAACTTAATGCATTGTAAGTTCCTAATTTGCATATGTGCATGTTGATAAGTTGTTGCTGTCCAATTAATTTGTTTTAGAGTTACGCCCCTTTCAACTTTTTGTCTCTGTCCAGCATCGATCCTGTCATCGCAACTCCTCCTTCGTGTTAAATCGTATCTACAAGAAACTTTGTAGAATGTTCGATCCTTATATACAGATGTGCATGTCGGTAAGATGATCCAATCCATTGAGACATGCCTTTTAACATGTTGGTTATCTTCAGCACCTAGCTGGTCATCGCAACTCATATTTCGTTGTTTATTATATATATACGGAAGTTAGTACCACGGTTAGATCTTATATGCAACCGTGCATGTGGATAGTATATTCCAGGTCATTGAGTTATTATAGAGCAATGCCTCATTGCACTTAGACTACGTTATCCTGTCCTACAACTCTTTCAAAGCATTAGGGACGCCATCATGTTTTGATTGACCCTTATGGAGATAACCACAGATATAATCTATTTATTCTAGTCACAATTTCGTCTTTTCTTCGTCAGAAACAACAACAAATGCGACTTATCGCCGAATTTTCACTTGTCATCGGATAAAAAAGTACCCCTTTTCTACTTATGTTCATACGAAAACCAGTTCTTTCCCAAAAGCAATTTAAGGTAAGTTAATTTTTCAGCAAAAGCAAGACTAAGACATTGTTTTGACATTAAATGACTGTCATTTTATTTCAACTTATGACATAGACACAATGCATGTTTGAAATTGCCAAATTTAATATAGAAAGCAATTGACCGCAAATTAGTGGTTTCCCTCCTATAAGTAAAAAAACACAATTCAAACATTAGAAGCTTTTTCCATTCTTATAAACATTGGTCATATCTATTGTTTATATTCATGTTCAGTCAACGTTTTGCTGAACAATTCGTTTGGTATAAAATTACCGTTCTAAAATGGCTATGTTGTCTAAGTTCATTCTTTTTGTTGTGGGGATGTATAAGTACCCTGCCACGTCCACTCTGAGTTTTTGTTAGATGTATTTCTGCTTTGTATCGATCTGATGTGTTGAGCCCTTTTCTACTGATTTTTATAGTTTGTTCTTATGTTGTACTGTTAAACCACTATCCCAGGTTAGGGGAGGGTTGGCGCGCCTTCAAACTAGTTCAACTCCGCCACATTCTGTGCCTGTCCCAAGTCAGGAGCCTTTTTATAGTAAAAAGACAACATGTTGGCAAAAATTTTGTGATGTATTGATTTCTATTTGTTTTCCTACTGTGGAATGTTATGACTTGGTATAAACGTGTATCAAAAATTAAAAAAAAATCACTTTAAATTCAATTTTCAACATTTTTAAAGCAAATTGTGTAGCTGCAAGACAATAAGTTTATCCGTGAAGTTCTTCTGATGTATGGTTACTTTAATTTTCAATAGTATTTTATGTTTGGGCTTCTATTTTTTATTTTATAAATTCTCCAAGATAATTCAACAAATTAGAACTGATGATATTGGAACAATCTTAATAAGGTCACTAAAATATCCATATTAGGTTTTCATTGTATAACCCAAATGATACTACTAGTCCAGGATCCAAGGTCATACAGAAGAACAATTTTAATCAGTCCTCCTAGACGACTGAACACGTGTTCTCCGATCAAATAACAGAATCGTTTACTTATAATTCCAGTCCTTGTAAGTCTATCTTCAAGAATAAGACAAAACATTTCACAGCCTAGATATGATGCATTAATGCGGATGAATTTGCAATTTGCAAACTATATTTGAAATTTTGAAAAACACATTAAAAAGACAAAAATTACAAAGCGAAAATATCCAAGAGTGAGGTACCCATCAATGCTCCTTTAGATGTTCAATTCAGAATTGTTTGTCTACATTGAATTACGTCATAATTACTTACGTTCAACCGATTGACAAACTGATATACTTTGAGCACAACTTTATCAACAGGGCACATTTTTGCCACTTAACAAATATATGTGTACAATTTCTGGTTCTTACGACTTTATCTCACATTTCATAACATTTCTACAAACAATATGAATGCCTATAAGAGCAACATTGAATCCCGACTCAAGTCTAGATTTTAGTCTGTTAGTTGAGCCGGCTGAAGACCGTTATTTAAAATTTATCGAAAAAGTACCTCAAAGGTTAAATACATTTTTATCCTAACTTATGTTTAAATTATAGTATGTTTGATCATATCTGTCAATCGTTGAAGACTTTCTGCGCGATTGTATACTTCGTATAAGAGAGCCAATGTTTTAAGAGGCGAATAGTTTATTGTCATTTTTGTCCAATTTCCGATTGTGATATTTTGACAAAGTGTACAGTCGCATAGCGGGTGATGCATGCATAGCAGAACATGTTTATCTTGCCTCCTTTTGAAGTCCATGTAAGCTGTAATTGTTCGCTACAATGATTTCTTTCTTCTTAATCGATTAAAGTCTAAATTTTGGAATGTCATAAATATAAACAAATACCGTTTTTGTCGTCCTTAATTGATCAGTGATACAAGATTATAGTATTGTAACTTTTCAAACATGTTTATATCAGTTAACTTTCATAGTGTAAATACAACCAGACTCAAGCTAGCGAACACTAAGCCAGCGAACAATAAGATGCATCAAGCTAGCGAACAATAAGCCAGCGAACAATAAGAAAACGCGCCAACATGATCATGCCTAAAAACCGAAGACTTGCAATAACACAAAACGTCCTTTTAATTCTAATGAAACTAATTTCCAGTAGGAGAACGAAATGCAATTCCATTTTAATACAGACAAAGTTAATTAGTTATTCGTGTATCTAATACAACTGTTTTTTAACCGGACATCTAAAATTCCTATTAGGTAATCCTTTCTCTTTTTAGTGCTGTCTGATTAGACATGGGTTTGTTGTTTTTATAATAATGAAACTAAACTAGTGTACATGTAACGATACAAATAAATCTTCTACTTTACATATGCGTTTGAAAAGAAAAGAAAAATAAATCATCTGATTTTGGAACGTCCAGTATTTTTTGTTAGATTTTCTTTAGAAATAAAAGCATTATACGCAGTTTTCTTCTTTTGTCAAAGAACTAGTTCATTTTTCTAATTATTCAAAAGTATGTCGTCACTCTGGTAATGTATTTACTATATTTCGAAAGGAAGAGTGATAAGTGTAAGAGAGGCACCCAAATAGAACGTAAAAAGAATTGACATAAAGATTTTAGTCCAAAGTTGAGGTAGGGTGACCCTACCACCATCCAATTTTAATTCATAAAAAGTCCCTACGGCAAAGCTTTTGTCCACACTAGGTACAAATGATAGGCAATTGCCTTAGGTTGCCTGGACCCAAAGACCCAGGTGGGTAAAGTTACGGAACTTTTTAAAGTGAGGTCCAAAGTTGGGGTAGGGTGACCCTACCACCATCCAATTTTAATTCATAAAAAAGTCCCTACATCAAAACTTTTGTCCACACTAGGTACAAATGATAAACAATTGCCTAAGGTTGCCTGGACCCAAAGACCCAGGTGAGTTAAGTTATGGAACTTGTTAAATTGAGGTCAAAAGTTGGGGTAGGGTAACCCTACCCCACCCAATTTTAATTCATAAAAAAGTCACTATGGCAAAGCTTTTGTCCACACTAGGTACAAATGATAGGCAATTGCCTAAGGTTGCCTGGACCCAAAGATCTAGGTGGGTAAAGTTACAGACTTTTATTATTGAGGTCCAAAGTTGGGGTAGGGTGACCTAACACCCACCTAATTATAATTCATAAAAAAGTCCCTACGGCAAAGCTTTTGTCCACACTAGGTACAAATAATAGGCAATTGCCTAAGGTTGCTTGGACCTAAGGACCCAGGTTGGTAAAGTTACGGAACTTTTTTAATTGAGGTCCAAAGTTGGGGTAGGGTGACCCTACCACCACCCAATTTTAATTCATAAAAAAATCCCTACGGCAAAGCTTTTGTCCACACTAGGTACAAATGATAAGCAATTGCCTAAGGTTACCTGGACCCAAAGACCCAGGTGGGTAAAGTTACGGAACTTTTTTAATCGAGGTCCAAAGTTGGGGTAGGGTGACCCAACCCCCTCCCTTCTTTAATTCATAAAAATGTCACTACGGCAAAGCTTTTGTCCACACTAGGTACAAATGATAGGCAATTGCCTAAGGTTGCCTGGACCCAAAGACCCAGGTGGGTAAAGTTACGGAACTTTTTTAATTGAGGTCCAAAGTTGGGGTAGGGTGACCCAACCCCCTCACTTCTTTAATTCATAAAAAAGTACCTTCGGCAAAGCTTTTGTCCACACTAGGTACAAATGATAGGCAATTGCCTAAGGTTGCCTAGACCCAAAGACCCAGGTGGGTAAAGTTACGGAACTTTTTTAATTGAGGTCCAAGTTGGGGTAGGGTGACCCAACCCCCTCCCTTCTTTAATTCATAAAAAAGTCCCTACCGCAAAGCTTTTGTCCACACTAGGTACAAATGATAGGCAATTGCCTAAGGTTGCCTGGACCCAAAGACCCAGGTGGGTAAAGTTACGGAACTTTTTTAATTGAGGCCCAAAGTTGGGTGGGGTGGGTAGAGTGACCCTACCCCACCCAATTTTAATTCATAAAAAAGTCCCTGCATCAAAACTTTTGTCCACACTAAGTACAAATGATAAACAATTGCCTAAGGTTGCCTGGACCCAAAGAACCAGGTGAGTTAAGTTACGGAACTTGTTTAATTGAGGTCCAAAGTTGGGGTAGGGTGACCCTACCCCACCCAATTTTAATTCATAAAAAAGTCACTACGGCAAAGCTTTTGTCCACACTAGGTACAAATGATAGGCATTTGCCTAAGGTTGCCTGGACCCAAAGACCCAGGTGGGTAAAGTTACGGAACTTTTTTAATTGAGGTCCAAAGTTGGGGTAGGGTGACCTAACCCCCACCCAATTTTAATTCACAAAAAAGTCCCTACGGCAAAGCTTTTGTTCACACTAGGTACAAATGATAGGCAATTGCCTAAGGTTGCCTGGACCTAAGGACCCAGGTGGGTAAAGTTACGGAACTTTTTTAATTGAGATCCAAAGTTGGGGTAGGGTGACCCAACCCCCTCCCTTCTTTAATTCATAAAAAAAGTCCCTACGGCAAAGCTTTTGTCCAAACTAGGTACAAATGATAGGCAATTGCCTAAGGTTGCCTGGACCTAAAGACCAAGGTGGGTAAAGTTACGGAACTTTTTAAATTGAGGTCCAAAGTTGGGGTAGGGTGACCCTACCACCATCCAATTTTAATTCATAAAAAAGTCCCTACATCAAAACTTTTGTCCACACTAGGTACAAATGATAAACAATTGCCTAAGGTTGCCTGGACCCAAAGACCCAGGTGAGTTAAGTTACGGAACTTGTTTAATTGAGGTCCAAAGTTGGGGTAGGGTGACCCTACCCCACCCAATTTTAATTCATAAAAAAGTCCCTACGGCAAAGCTTTTGTCCACACTAGGTACAAATGATAGGCAATTGCCTAAGGTTGCCTGGACCTAAGGACCCAGGTGGGTAAAGTTACGGAACTTTTTTAATTGAGGTCCAAAGTTGGGGTAGGGTGACCCAACCCCCTCCCTTCTTTAATTCATAAAAAAATCCCTACGGCAAAGCTTTTGTCCACACTAGGAACAAATGATAGGCAATTGCCTTAGGTTGCCTGGACCCAAAGACCCAGGTGGGTAAAGTTACGGAACTTTTTAAATTGACGTATTGAGGTCCAAAGTTGGGGTAGGGTGACCCTACCACCACCTAATTTTAATTCATAAAAAAGTCCCTACGGCAAAGCTTTTGTCCACACCAGGTACAAATGATAGGCAATTGCCTAAGGTTGCCTGGACCAAAAGACCCAGGTGGGTCAAGTTACGGAACTTTTTAAATTGAGGTCCAAAGGTGGAGAAGGGTGACCCTACCACCACCAAATTTTAATTCATAAAAAAGACCCTACGGCAAAGCTTTTATCCACACTAGGTATAAATGATAGGCAATTGCCTAAGGTTGCCTGGACCCAAAGACCCAGGTGGGTAAAGTTACGGAACTTTTATAATTGATGTCCAAAGCTGGGATATGGTGACCCAACCCCCTCCCTTCTTTAATTCATTAAAAATTTCCTACGGCAAAGCTTTTGTCCACACTAGGCACAAATGATAGGCAATTGCCTAAGGTTGCCTGGACCTAAAGACCCAGGTGGGTTAAGTTACGGAACTTTTTTAATTGAGGTCCAAAGTTGGGGTAGGGTGACCCCCCCCCCTTCTTTAATTCATAAAAAATACCATACGGCAAAGCTTTTGTCAACACTAGATACAAATGATAGGCAATTGCCTAAGGTTGCCTGGACCTAAAGACCCAGGTGGGTAAAGTTACGGAACTTTTTTAATTGAGGTCCAAAGTTGGGGTAGGGAGACCCAACCCCTCCCTTCTTTAATTCATTAAAAAGTACCTACGGCAAAGCTTTTGTCCACACTAGGTACAAATGATAGGCAATTGCCTAAGGTTGCCTGGACCCAAAGACCCAGGTGGGTAAAGTTACGGAACTTTTAGATTGAGGTCCAAAGTTGGGGTAGGGAGACCCAACCCCCACCCATTTTTAATTCATAAAAAAGTCCCTACGGCAAAGCTTTTGTCCACACTAGGTATAAATGATAGGCAATTGCCTAAGGTTCCCTGGACCCAAAGACCCAGGTGGGTAAAGTGACGGAACTTTTATAATTGAGGTCCAAAGTTGGGATATGGTGACCCAACCCCCTCCCTTCTTTAATTCATTAAAAATTTCCTACGGCAAAGCTTTTGTCCACACTAGGAACAAATGATAGGCAATTGCCTTAGGTTGCCTGGACCCAAAGACCCAGGTGGGTAAAGTTACGGAACTTTTTAAATTGACGTATTGAGGTCCAAAGTTGGGGTAGGGTGACCCAACCCCCTCCCTTCTTTAATTCATAAAAAAGTCCCTACGGCAAAGCTTTTGTCCACACTAGGTACAAATGATAGGCAATTGCCTAAGGTTGCCTGGACCCAAAGACCCAGGTGGTTAAAGTTACGGAACTTTTTTAATTTAGGTCCAAAGTTGGGGTAGGGTGACCCTACCACCATCCAATTTTAATTCATAAAAAAGTCCCTTCATCAAAACTTTTGTCCACACTAGGTACAAATGATAAACAATTACCTAAGGTTGCCTGGACCCAAAGACCCAGGTGAGTTAAGTTACGGAACTTGTTTAATTGAGGTCCAAAGTTGGGGTAGGGTGACCCTACCCCACCCAATTTTAATTCATAACTACGGCAAAGCTTTTGTCCACACTAGGTACAAATGATAGGCAATTGCCTAAGGTTGCCTGGACCCAAAGACCCAGGTGGGTTAAGTTACGGAACTTTTTAGATTGAGGTCCAAAGTTGGGGTAGGGAGACCCAAGCCCAACCCAATTTTAATTCATAAAAAAGTCCCTACGGCAAACTTTTGTCCACACTAGGTATAAATGATAGGCAATTGCCAAAGGTTCCCTGGACCCAAAGACCCAGGTGGGTAAAGTTACGGAACTTTTATAATTGAGGTCCAAAGTTGGCATATGGTGACCCAACCCCCTCCCTTCTTTAATTCATACAAAAGTCCCTACGGCAAAGCTTTTGTTCACACTAGGTACAAATGATAGGCAATTGCCTAAGGTTGCCTGGACCCAAAGACCCAGGTGGGTTAAGTTACGGAACTTTTTAGATTGAGGTCCAAAGTTGGGGTAGGGAGACCAAACCCCAACCCAATTTTAATTCATAAAAAAGTCCCTACGGCAAAATTTTGTCCACACTAGGTATAAATGATAGGCAATTGCCAAAGGTTCCCTGGACCCAAAGACCCAGGTGGTTAAAGTTACGGAACTTTTATAATTGAGGTCCAAAGTTGGGATATGGTGACCCAACCCCCTCCCTTCTTTAATTCATTAAAAATTTCCTACGGCAAAGCTTTTGTCCACACTAGGCACAAATGATAGGCAATTGCTTAAGGTTGCCTGGACCTAAGGACACAGGTGGGTAAAGTTACGGAACTTTTATAATTGAGGTCCAAAGTTGGGGTAGGGTGACCCAACCCCCACCCAATTTTAATTCATAAGAAAGTCCCTACGGCAAAGCTTTTGTCCACACTAGGTATAAATGATAGGCAATTGCCTAAGGTTGCCTGGACCCAAATACCCAGGCGTGTAAAGTTACGGAACTTTTATAATTGAGGTCCAAAGTTGGGGTAGGGTGACCCAACCCCCACCCAATTTTAATTCATAAGAAAGTCCCTACTGCAAAGCTTTTGTCCACACTAGGTACAAATGATAGGCAATTGTTTAAGGTTGCCTGAACCCAAAGACCTAGGTGGGAAAAGTTACGGAACTTTTATTATTGAGGTCCAAAGTTGGGATAGGGTGACCCCCCCCTTCTTTAATTCATAAAAAATTTCCTACGGCAAAACTTTTGTCAACACTAGATACAAATGATAGGCAATTGCCTAAGGTTGCCTGGACCCAAAGACCCAGGTGTGTAAAGTTACGGAACTTTTGAAATTGAGGTCCAAATTTGGGTTAGGGTGACCCTACCAGCACCAAATTTTAATTCATAAAAAGTCCCTACGGCAAAGCTTTTGTTCAAATAGGCACAAATGATAGGCAATTGCCTAAGGTTACCTGGTGCCAAAGACCTAGGTGGGTAAAGTTACGGAACTTTTATAATTGAGGTCCAAAGTTGGGATATGGTGACCCAACCTCCTCCCTTCTTTAATTCATTAAAAAATTCCTACGGCAAAGCTTTTCTCCACACTAGGCACAAATGATAGGCAATTGCCTAAAGTTGCCTGGACCTAAGGACCCATGTGGGTAAAGTTACGGAACTTTTTTAATTGAGGTCCAAAGTTGGGATAGGTTGACCCTACAACTACCCAATTTTAATTCATAAAAAAGTCCCTACGGCAAAGATTTTGTCCACACTAGGTATAAATGATAGGCAATTGCCTAAGGTTGCCTGGACCCAAAGACCCAGCCGGGTAAAGTTACGGAACTTTTATAATTGAGGTCCAAAGTTGGGATATGGTGACCCAACCCCCTCCCTTCTTTAATTCATAAATTACCTACGGCAAAGCTTTTATCCACGCTAGGTACGAATGATAGGCAATTGCCTAAGGTTGCCTGAACCCAAAGACATAGATGGGTAAAGTTACGGAACTATTGTAATTGAGGTCCAAAGTTGAGGTAGGGTGACCCAACCCCCACCCAATTTTAATTCATAAAAAAGTCCCTACGGCAAAGCTTTTGTCCACACTAGGTACAAAAGATAGGCAATTGTTTAAGGTTGCCTGAACCCAAAGACCTAGGTGGGTAAAGTTACGGAACTTTTATTATTGAGGTCCAAAGTTGGGATTGGGTGACCCAACCCCCTCCCTTCTTTAATTCATAAAAAATTTCCTACGGCAAAACTTTTGTCCACGTTAGGTACAAATGATAGGCAATTGCCTAAGGTTGCCTGGACCCAAAAATCCAGGTGGGTAAAGTTACGGAACTTTTGAAATTGAGGTCCAAATTTGGGGTAGGGTGACCCTACCAGCACCCAATTTTAATTCATAAAAAAGTCCCTACGGCAAAGCTTTTGTTCACACTAGGCACAAATGATAGGCAATTGCCTAAGGTTACCTGGTGCCAAAGACCTAGGTGGGTAAAGTTACGGAACTTTTATAATTGAGGTCCAAAGTTGGGATATGGTGACCCAACCCCCTCCCTTCTTTAATTCATTTAAAATTTCCTACGGCAAAGCTTTTCTCCACACTAGACACAAAAGATAGGCAATTGCCTAAGGTTGCCTGGACCTAAAGACCCAGGTGGGTAAAGTTACGGAACTTTTTCAATTGAGGTCCAAAGTTGGGGTAGGGAGACCCAACCCCACCCAATTTTAATTCATAAAAAAGTCCCTACGGCAAAGCTTTTGTCCACACTAGGTATACAGGATAGGCAATTGCCTTAGGTTGCCTGGACCCAAAGACCCAGGCGGGTAAAGTTACGGAACTTTTATAATTGAGGTCCAAAGTTGGGATATGGTGACCCAACCCCCTCCCTTCTTTAATTCATAAAAAATTTCCTACGGCAAAGCTTTTGTCCACGCTAGGTACAAATGGTAGGCAATTGCCTAAGGTTGCCTGAACCCAAAGACCAAAGTGGGTAAAGTTACGGAACTCCTACAACTTAGGTCCAAAGTTTGTAGACCGTATCTCCCGACTTGAATTCTTAAAAAAATTCTCACGGCAAAGCATTTGTCCACTCTAGTAACAAATGATATTAATTGCATAAGGATGCCTGGACTCGAAGAACCCGCAGGTGGGTAAAGTTCCTGAACTTCTACAACTGATTTCACATTTGGTGTTTGCACACCCTATCACATCCCAAGTTTAATTTTGTCAAAAAATCATTCCGGCTAAGCGTTTTTCTCACTAGGTACAAATGATAGGCAATTCCCTACGTGTTACCTGGAACAGATGGGCCGGGTGGATAAATTCTTGGAACGTTTGCAACTGAGGTCCAAAGTTGGGAAATGGAGACCTTTTCCCCTCAAAACTTTAATTCGTCAAAACAATTCACTACGCGGCGAAGCTTTGACCACATAAGGTACAGATGAAATTCAATGGCATAAAGTTGCCCGGATTAGATGAACCTGGTGAGTTAATTCACGGAACTACTGCAACTGAGGTTCAAAGTTGGGATAAGGAGATCATTCCGTCCAAACTTTAATTGTTATAAAATTTCCTACGACAAAGCTTTGATTTTGTCCATACTATAAACAAACGATAGGTTAGGCCTTGAAGTTGCCCGAACCAGATAGCGGAGGTGGGTAAATTCACCGAATTTCTTCAAATGAGATTCAAAATTAGGGTATGGAGACCCCCAACCTCCCAATTTTACATGTAACCCTTAACAGATTCCTTTTGTCTTTTGCCCAGACAGTAGTGTGAAAAGGCCGATTCTGCCGCACTCCCCCATTTTAAGGAGAAATCCTGCATAGGACCCCTAACCCCGAGACTAAGATGCAATCCGACAGCGTCCCTTCTTAGCGTATAATAAATCATGACTTTTGTACAGAATGGTTTCGTCGACACAGATGACTGCATCAGCGAAGACACCTTTCAGGAAAAGGTGCAGGACCAGAATCAGGAAAGCCATCAAATGGAAAGACTTGCCCACCGAGGTGATCTATAAGATCTTGGAGGTGGCTGAAGTGGATGGTAAGTTTGGAAAAAGCAAAATCCTCACCCTGAAGGACCGTCAAGTAGAGACCAGTAGAGTATGGGCTTGCCCCACGCTTAATAAGGAGAAATATTCTTTGCAAGGAGCCTTCGTACGAAGCACTGGGTTCAAGCTCAGCAAAAAGTCCAAGCAGGAGTATCTCTCATACGATCTGTTGAGGAAGTAAAAAAAAAAAAAAAAAAAAAAAAAAAAAAAAATAACCGAGGGCTAGGGGTAAGGACGCAAATTTTCCCAATCCAAAGCGGATTTGGAAAATTTTTTGGTCACTTAACACTTTGATCTGAAGGGTTCGGGAATGAGCGGGGAGCGAGGCGCGATTGGAAGAACCTCCCTACGGCGCATGCGCATTCAATTCTTCACTAATTGGGGTAGAAGGTTGACGAAGCTGATCCTTTTCATCATAGCAGTTCTTCAGGCAGACTGCAGGAGCACCGTCTTCACCTGCCAGCTGGAACTTGTAGGTTTTGGCTAATCGCACGGTGTCTCGATGCTTCTTGGCGACTCGGCGTGAGATCAAGGACAGAACCATTATCCCCGTGACACATACACAGGCGAGGGAACCTAGGGGAATGGATGCCACGGCACCCACACCGGTCAGAGCAGACCCCATGGTACCACTGGTCAGCAATAGACTGCCTACGCAGCACCCACCCAGGGCAATGGAGATGACCTTATCCAATCGGTTGTAGATCTTCAACGCATGCTCATATCTCCGGATTTCTGCGGTGAGCTCCTCTTCCATGCATGCGATATGACTGGCATCTACTTGATCCATTTATTCATAGGAGCATACCGAGGAGGGGAATATTTTTGAAGGGACTGTTAGCACCTAAGATCAGACCGGCTCCGTCGTGGAATTGCTGACCACGCTTCAAGTAAAGTCCATCACCATAGGTGATCCGGGCGTTTGAGGGTTTGAGGTAGAGACCGTTGCCACTAGGTTTCACGGTGCAAACGCATCCACCACGTTTCAGGTACAATCCAGACCCTAAGGCCTTGTTGACGGCTACACCACCCAGACCACTCAAGGCTCCAACACCCAAGGCGGGTAGAATAGTTTTTGCTAACATGGGAAGTGCCCTCATTGCCAGCCCCGCCAACATGGGTAGGAAGCCACCTACCTTCTGCATGTTTTCCTTCAATTGGGTCGCACTTAACTTTAGGACCATGCCACCAGTACCCTTCTGTAGAAGCTTGGCGATCTTTTGAACCTGGCGGGGGGTGAGCCACATCTTGTGTTCGCCTTGCAGGTTTGCGTGGGACAAACGAATGGAGACCGGACAACCTTTCTTGGCAGCCCGTTGTAGTTTATCAGCTTGACCTTTTGTCAAGTTTAAACCATGTTCGTGATTTATTTATACCTCACGAAGATGAAAGCGGATGGTGAGATGTTCACCACTGAAATCGATGGGCCTACCGTCTTGATCGGTGAGATACGTTTGCATGCGATTGATGGTTCGCAAGGTCACTGGCAAGTATACTAGATTCTTAGGGGTTTGAATGATCTTCATACCAGGACCGTCTGCGGGAAAGAAGCTGTAGATGGTAGACTGCTGTGTACCATTCACATAACTTCCATGGATGATATCACTATTCACCAGAATGCTGTTGATGCTGATGATATTTACAATGTGTTCCCCTTCAGTATAGCCGTTTGTGATCATATCGAACATGTAAATCTGCCGCTCGAATCCCAAGACGGTGCTGATGCTATTGACAACGTTGAAGTCTACTTGATAGTGTCTGGCGAGGGTCAGCGTTGCTCTTAGGGTCGCCCGGTTGGCATCGATGATGATCTTCGTTTTGTGTTTGTTGAGCCGTAGCCGCCGCTGGATCTCATTGTTGATGTCTTCGATGTCATAGGAACCTGTGCTTAGTGCGATGGGAAACCAGTTGGCACCATTGTCGGGGGAGTAACGGAAGGAATTGTTACCTGTATGAATGTTGGGGATGGAGTTATAGGTTTCCAGGTTCACCAATGCCATTTCGTAGGTCTTGGATTCCTTGAGATGTAGTGGGGGGTTAATCCGGGTAAGGATTTGGCTATCGTTTTCAGAGACGATGAAGGAAAACCCATGCTTTGGGTCGGTATTATCAACAATTTGCTGCAACAATGTGTTGTCCATTTATTTATGGTAGACCATTGTCACATATTTTTGCGTCCACTTTTCGATACCGTCATACTGCTCCTTGAGTTGTTTACCAGCCTTCACTACGATCGCATAGACTTCGGCGGGGCGACTGGTAAAGAGGAGTTGTAGGTGAATTTTATCCATTTACTTTTTAGTACACGACGTTCATCTTCTGACCCTCGGATTCAAACTGTAGGATTCTGTCGGAAATAACAAGTGCAAACGCCTCGGTGTTGGCTGGAACATTGCGTGCGAATTCGGCCCGGATCTGAATGTCTACCATAGATTCTTTGAGACGCTCAGACTGATGACTCACATCGATTACAAACAAGGGGTACAAGTCGATGTAATCGGAGGGATTAATACCACCATTACTGAGGAGACTGTCCATGTTGTGGAATTTCTTTCTGAAGTCAGAGGCCTCTTTGAACACTCTGGCGATCCTATTTTCGTTAAAAACTGCATTATAGTCAACTGCCGGATAACGTTCAGCGTTGAGGGTGACATGGATATTTCGCAATCGACAGTGATCGAACACGAAAGCATTATGGGTTTGGTCACCACTTTTGTCAGTTTGGAAGGCAACAATGATATATCTAGGCTTTTCGCGACCACTCTTGGCAGCTAGACGCCAGTTAAACTGTGAGGCTTAGGGAACGGCTAGGGAATCACACTGTCTCATGCGAAATCCACAGTGGATCTTGGATTTACTTCGGATGGTTTTGTACAGTTGCATCTTATTTTCGTCTGAGGGGGTGACGTGAGGGACGAACCACGATAGTTTACTCAGGACAATCTTTGCCGGATCGTTGACGGCAGCTGATCTCAGAATGGCATTAGCATTTGAATCGCGAACGAGTGAGAGTTCTGGCCTGAACCCGTACACTATTTTGTTGTAATCATCTGCGAATCCAAAAATATGTTTTAGGGGGATGGCAATTGAAAACGATCCTTTGTTGGTGGGCTTGGTGATAATGTATCCATGGCGGGCTGCAAATCCAGTGTTCTCAGCCTCAGCATCGGTGGAAGAATCCTTATACCACAGTTGGTTGAGACCCTGCGATTTGGAAAAGTCGTCGGGGTAGGTTAACATTCCAAGCATAGTGGTGGCGATGCCGGGGTTGTTAATATGTTCGATCTGCTGACCGGAAAGCCTGTAACTGATGCTCCTGAAGAGATACATGATACCATTATGGGTGAGCGACACAAGATCGCCATCGGCATATGCTGTGTCATCATTCTTGAGAAGTCGACCTTCCACCACGAGATAACTCTCGGCGGGGTGTAGGAACAAATCCTGGGTTTCGATGTTGATTCGGATTTCAGCACCGGCATTGCTCAGCTGGGCACCGGCTTGTGGTTCGTATTCTCGAACCTGATATTCCTGGAGACTTTCGTCGAAGGTCAATCCTTCGGTGATTGTAAGAATGTTAGACATAATGTATTTGTTTATAGCGTTGGACGAAGTCGTGAATGGTTTTGATACCAGAGCCGGAGATGAGATTGTTTAACCGAACTTGCTCTGGCTTCTTGCGTTGAACACTAGGCTGTTGAGAGGTTTTACTGCGTTTTCTGGGGCGGATCACTTTATTAACCACATGGTCGACGCCTTTGGAGGCTCCTTTTTCAACACCTTTCAAGGCCGCATTGGTGGCAGCACTCACGGCCTTACTTCCTAGGGTTTTGGCGGCAGAGGAAGTAAACATGCGTCCAGCCAAACTGGCGATTGTGTCAAACAGTCCTTTACCTCCGTAGGCGTACTTTCGAGCGTAACCTTTCTTGATTTGCAACATTTATTTATAGGATGCTACGATGCAGTGCCTTATATTCCTCGATGCTGATATGTCTACCCTTCTTCATAGCATCGATAATCGACACAATTTCGTTGCGCACACCATTATTTCCTGCTCGGTATGCTGCGGCACACAGTTCCAAGCGATCAAGAAGGAAGAAATATGGTTTGCAGCCCACTACCAAACTTATCCTTCTTGTAGATGTGGGATACGATTTCCTTCCACTTGTAACCCTTATTCGCCTTCGGGGTTCTCGAGAGGGTGGAATTGCCTTGATACATGGCACCGGAACTTTTCAGGATCTGTGCATAGTTCTCTAGGTCTTCGGGATCGAACGATTCTGGATTCTTTTTGACCATGAGTTCCCATAGGCCGGGGGTACCTTCGTAGCGCACTCCATCCACGAAAATATCATCACCACTGAACTCCACCGGTAAATTCCCGATCATGTAGGTGTTGTCTTCCACCCTCAATCCGAATGTATGGTCAGCCTCCGGAGTCGTACCGAGTTTGAGGTATTGCTGAGCTAAGGGTCCAAGTACGTTGTCTGTGGTAAATGCAATGGATAGCGGATCAGCAAACTCGGCTGGTGGGGGAGGAAGGGCTGGCACCGCTGCAGGAAGATCTTCAATCGTCTTGGTAATCTTTGAAGCCGCTTCCCGCTGAGCCTCAACCACAGGCTTAAACACCTTGGACAGGTCTCTGCTGAGTCCAATCTTGTCGAGACGATGCTGCATATTACTGGCTTGAATCTTCCGCTTGGTGTCTTGCAACTCCCTGGCAAGTGCCTCACGCTGCTTAGGGTCGGTAATCTTGATAAACGTAAGCGTTGAATCGAACGCCCCTAAGTGTTGGTTTGAACGCCCCTAAGCGTTGGTGTGAACGTCCCATAGCGTTGGTTCGATCCCCCCTGAGCGTTGGGTCGATCGCCCTTAAGCGTTAGGAGAAACGCTCCCAAGCGCCTGGGGGAAGGTTCAGACGCCTTTCCCAATCGCTAGGGGTATCGACCGTATCCACTACGGCCCCCTTTTTCTTTGCAAGATTAAAGTGTCTACCACATAGGTCTTTACCAGGGCGGCATGGGTATGTGCACTGATGACATCGAATCGTCTTGGTAGGGCATTGGGGTTGAGGAAAGCGCTCCACCTTACCATACAGACGGCCAGAGTTCCATGCGTCGAAATCACCTCCACTGCTATCGATCGGGCGGATGATTGTTACACCGCATTTCCAACACATACTTGTCATATCGACTGAGTCCTAATCGTGCTTGCATTCAAGGGGTGGTCGTGAGGGCTTGGGAGCATTCTCAAACTCAAACTCCCGATCCCGTTGATTCTCCAGGAAAAATTCCTGCAAGTGATCCATTTTTTTTTTATTTTATAACTCATAGAACTCATCTAATTTGCATCGGTATTTCCCTGCTGACTTGGGGCTTGTGAGATCGATGGTTACAAATCTATAGGGTTGGGACCAGCAATGCTTACACAGAGCGTCAAATTGTTCCTTGGTAAGATCGTTGCAATGATCGCGCCGAATATGGTCGAGATTCTTTGCGTCCTGCTGGAAGAGGCAGAGGAAGTTTGCATTTTCTCGGATCGATTGTCGGGGTAGTTTGAAGTAGTTCTGACACAGGTAGAAACAATCGACGTTGTTGTGGCGACCGCGCACGTAGTAGTCTTCACACGTGTTCTGTTTGCTCAGCATCAAGTCGTCAAACACCATGAGGTTTTTGCGGCTGGGATCGAGTTCCCGGGGGTCTGGTACATCGCTCGCTTGCTCGAAGAAAAAAGTGTCGATACCACTCGGGTGTCGTGTAGGAGGTCTCGAATATCTTCCTTAGGGAAGCCTTTTCCAAGCGCTTGCTGCAACAGCTGGTAGATGGGCTGGTGAAGTGATTTTCCGAAGACGTACAATCGATCGTAGTCGAGCCATCCATCGCGCAGGAGTAGGTTGTTCAACAGCGTTGTTTTACCACAGTCCGACTTCCCAATGATCAACCCTCTGATCGACCGCTGCGGAAGGAGGTAGTGATTGCTCCTCTTGGGGGCGTTGGCACTGTAGGAAATGTCTTCGACGTTCATTTATTTAAATAAAATAACGATGATCTTCTGCGTAAAATGTCGTAGGAAGACGGACACAGTTAACCCTGGCGAAACAATTACTAGTACCAGCAACGGGCGACGGAGGAAGTTTGGCAACTGCAAGGTGTGCGGTGCCAAGAAGTCTCAGTTTGTTGCTACAACCGGTGCAGGGTTCATGAACAAGCTAATCAACCGATTACCCATGGAAATGCATCTGCCCGGACACAACTTCACCGGGCCAGGGACTAAACTTAGCAAGCGACTACTCCCCGATGGCACCCCGAAGGCTTGGTCAAAACCCATTAATCGAGTGGACCAGGCTGCATATCACCACGATCTTTGTTATGCCCAGCACAAGGATACAACCGCACGCAACTCCATCTGTGACAAAGCTATGCTAGCCTCGCTTAACACAATTCCCAACCCTACCACACGCGAACGCATGGACCGCAGCATCGTCGGACCCATCATCGGTACCAAAGCTCGATTCGGTCTGGGTGTTAAAAAAAAAGTTCGCTAGACCGATGATTTAGCTGTGGAGTTGCACAAACCAGTTCGACGTAAGTTTCAAAAACGCCGTGTGTTAGTGGGTGGTGTGGATGAGACCTGGGCGGCCGACCTTGTTGATATGAGTGCCTTTTCTAGGGACAACAAGGGAAATAAGTTCATCCTGAGCATCATCGATGTCTTCTCCAAATATGGCTGGTTGATACCGCTCAAAAACAAGAAGGGGGTGACGATGCGGGATGCCTTTCAAGCGGTGTTCAAGGAGCGTGTGCCCAAGAAGCTTTGGACAGACAAAGGCACTGAGTTTTACAACAAGGATGTAAAGCAGCTGCTTCAAAAGCATGATATTGAGCTCTACTCTACCGAGAATAAGGAGAAGTCGAGTGTGGTTGAGCGCTGGAATCGCACCATGAAAGAGAAGATGTTCAAATATTTCTCGGCCAACTCCACGCGCACCTATATCGATGTCCTGGACGATCTTGTTCGCCAGTACAATACCACCAAGCACCGCTCCATCAAGATGACCCCTGTCGCCGCAAGTCACAAGGAGCATGAAAACAAGGTGTATTGGAACCTTTACGGCAGCATACCTCCCATGAAACCACCGCGATTTCGTGCTGGCGACAACGTCCGAATCACAAAGAAGAAAGGTACATTCGAGAAGGGATACACACCCCGCTGGACCGAGGATGTATTCACCATTTCCCTAGTGTTGAACATTCAGCCGCCCACTTATCGCCTCAAGGATTTCAGCGGTGAGGAAATTCAGGGATCCTTCTATGAGCCCGAACTTCAAAAGACTGATCAAAACATCTACTGCATCGAGAAGGTTTTGCGCCGGAGAACCCGGGAAGGGGTGAAAGAGCTTTACGTTAAATGGAAGGGGTATCCCACAGAATTCAACTCTTGGGTCAAAGCCACAGATGTGCAATAGACTAGTCAAGTTTTCTTGTCCTAATTCATAGGACAGGAAAACTCTGCTGTGTTACCTTATTATTTCATGAGTTCCGCCTTGATTCTGTCGATGCGCCGGTCCTCCTCAGTCATGGAATCCAATTCGCGCCGGCTCCTGTCCGTCATGTGATAAGACTTCACCTTCTGTTCGATGGTGTTGATTTTCTCTTGAACCGCCATGCTTAGATCCACATAGTTCTTTGCATACCATCCTTTGGTCACCGGTTCATGTGCCGCCACCCCCTCTGGAAGATTAACGATCGAGTGTCCCTGCATATCCAGGGCACCACTCATCATACCGCCGGCCATAGGCAAACACTTCGCCACATCTTTCTCGAGACCGTTCAGGTGTTTTTTTCCCACGCCTCGAGCTCTTTCGAGATTGCTTCAAGCGCAGCCTCTATGTCATTGATGTCTTTTGTACCATCTTTCATTTGTTGGGTTACCCACCGTTTTGTCACAGCATCCGAACTGTCATTGGGATGTCCTACGCTAGAAATGCGATTGTCAAAATTCTGTAGCAATCGCCGAAGGGATGCACGCTTTCTTGCATGGGATCCAAACTTATCCATTTATTTATAGAGTGAGAAGACTGCGTCCTCCAGCGACATTCCGGCCGCCAGCATCTTCAACACGTACAGGCAAAAATTACCACACACCACATCCCCTCGCTTCTGCAGTTCATCGGTGTTGTATCGGATCTCAGGCTGTAAATAGTCTACCATCTCGTCAGGCGGTGGCAATCCATAAGAGTCAAAGTAATACTTTGTCGGTCCGCGCTTGTACCAGCAAGTCCAATGCGTTCCAGGACCTTCCCAGCTATCGTTATTCAAGATTCCACATTCGATGCGGTGCGGGCTGGATGGTAGGGTATCTCGCATGAACACTCCTCTGAAACTTGGGATTCCTAGGGCGGCCGGATAGTCTTTCCAATTCCTTATTTGACAGGGGCTTGTGGAGGAGGAGGATGCCGTGCATGCGTATGCTGCTCATTTATTTAGGTATGGGCATTCACACCCGTGCAGAAGAGGAGAGATTGGCATCCGCACCCATCAGAGCCTGCTAATTGCAAAGAGTCTCACCTCAGTTGCGGGCGTCAGGGATTCGATAGTGTCCGTGGGCGAGGGTGCTGATGCCGTCGGGTAGGATGTGGCGCTTGGTATCCTTGGCAGAGAGGGCGACCTTGTTGATCTCCTGGGTGTAGATCTGGTGGAGGTGGCTGCGGATAATATTCATGGACTTGTAGACCTCCTGCTGCGTGTCGAGGCATCTCTTGTAGTCGTCGAAGGTGATGTTGCGCTTGATGGTGGTCTTCGCGACTCCTTTGGCTCTCTTGAAGGCGGCGCCGTCATCCATCTTGTAGGCGTACAGCTGCGGCCGGAGTCCCACAAAGTCGGTCATGCTCTTGCCACCGCACTCGTCCTTGAACATGCCGATGATCTTCTTATTTGCACCGACCGGAATTCCGGATGGGTGGTCGGCCGGATAGTTCGACGTGTCGAATTTCCCCTGGACGTGGGGAGCGATATCCTTGTAGAAATCCTCGGTTCGGATCTCGTAGGCCAAGCTGTCGGTGTCGGTGAAAAGCAGCCGGGCGTCGTCGCCATACATCTGCCGCACGAATCCGTAGTGGAAGTCACACATCAGGATCTTCGAAATATCCAGGATGCATGCTCCCAGGTAGACGGGCTTATCGAACTTGAGCTTCGTCTTCTTCATATGGACGGCTGCCAGGTTGTCGGTGAAGACGACCCGACGATCGAAGTTGGGCTTGGCCACGAGCTTCAGCGCCTGCTTCTCGTTGGTGACCAGCCGGACATCGACCCTCTTGCGGATATTTTCCATGGTCTTGCCGAAGACCGAATTATTCATGAGCTTGAAGAAATCTTTCTCGGCGTCGGACTTGGCCACGGCTCTGAGTTCGGTGTTTTTGTCGATGTACGGTTTGAGCCATGGAGATTGGTTGAACCCAATTATGCGGTAGACCTTCTTTAACACCGCCCCCTGGGAGATATAGTACTTGAGGTTACGAATGTGAAGGGTATATTTTTCACGTTTGCCTAGATGAGGCACCAGTTTGCGCACCCCATCGATTTCCATGGTATCCGGCGCCAAAGGGTAGTCGTTATGATCATCGTGGAGGTGATGGGGGTACTCTAGGTCACATTCCACCATAGCTCCATGATCGTCGGGGAAGTTTAAGACGGCCTCAATCTTTTCCGATTCCAGCCATTTGAAACATTCTGTAGGTAGTGGTTGCGTCATGGCCCACCCGTACAAATTATTCGCGTCCAGATAAGTCAGATACTTGGTGGGTTGTGCTGGATCGTAATTGCTCATATACGGATTGTTAGCCTTACCAAGTCGATGGGAAAACATGGCCACACCTCCCCTAGTCGCATTTTCGAACATCAACAGCATATCCGGATCTGAGAGGAGTTCCAGTCGGACCCCAGTAAATTTTAGCGCCGCGTCGTAAGCTAGCCCTGGAGATGTGAAGTAGTGTGCAGGGTCGAGCTTGTAGTGTTTGATGCTCATATCCCTGAAATCTTCGAAAACATCTTCCAATATTGTTACGTCGCTCTCCAGGTAGAGATTGTGATAGTCCTGCATCGTCCGACAGCTGAATTTCTCGAAGACCTGCTGCGCGTGCTCGTACTCCTCATCGCTGATGTGCGTGCCATAGAGTGTGCTGAAAAATTCCTCCTTGGGCGGTAGCTGCGTTTCCTCCAGCTTGGCGGGCCCATCCATATAATCGTAGGGATATACCCCCTTCCTAAGCATCAGTTCGGAGCGGTCGCCAAAGCACTTCTGCGTCGCGTTGAATTTGTCCTTAGTAAGATTCCCTGCCAAGGCTTCGAGAGAGCTGATCATAAATCGCATGGAGTCAATGAACCTCATCTCAAGGTCTCCCACCTTCTTGGAGAAGCTAATGTACTTCTCGTCGGTGTTGGGGATGCAGGTGATCTCCCCTTCCCCGAATCCTAATTCCTTCACGAAAAGGTTGGCGTCGTACCCACTCAGGTTGTGGAAGACGATGGGCACGTATTTGGGGAGCTGGAAGTCAAGATTGCACTGGTTGTGTGCGGCGCCGCGATACCTACCCGTGAGGTGATCGTGATTCCGTACCTTATCCTCACCCAATGCGCCACCGCAAATGTGGCAGAGTGTGCTCACCGCGAAGCTCTCCTTATTCGTCCATCATCGTCATGGGTTTGTTGTCCCGATAGATTTTAGATCTTCCTTCTCCATGCACTCCATAAATTTCTTGGCCGCATCCTCCCCACAGTAGACGACCGATTCCTTGTAGTCGCCTTGGGCATACTTCACGCGGTAGCAAAAACCTGAAGGTCGATGTAGCTGGTATGCCTTCGTGTAGGCTCGCGATGGGTCGGGTTGGCAGGTATCCATCTTTCCCGTGAAGCACTAGAAATCCGCGTAGATGGTGAATGGAACCCTCATCTGACGCTTGTGATGTTGGAAGCCGGTGAAGGATCCTTCTTCCGGCATCTCGATTCTGACCGCATCCTTTTTGCCGCAGTACTCCATATGATCGTCGAGGATGTCCTGCTTAGAAAAGTGGCACAGGCATCTGCGGCAGAAAAAGAGCTCGTGCCCGTGCTCCCTCACTTGCGAGCTCAAGAGTCGTGACAAGATCTTGATCCAGCAGTAATGCTGCTTGCTATCGCTGGTTAGGAAAAGGAGATCTACGTGCTGCGCGCCGGTGTTCTTGGATATCCTTAGGGGATATATCTGGAGGTCCTCTTCCCCATCCTCACCCTTCTTCAGACCATCATAGCCAAAGACGTTGATGTTAAGGTCTGCATTCCGCCTCTCGAATTTATCGATCGCCTTGAGGGATACTGGAAAGTCATTATCATCGAATTTTAGCTCATCCCCCCCCCCCACTGCTTGTACTGGCTTACGCGGTGTGTCGACTTCTGATCGACTTCCCCATGATGTAGGGCTGAGAGAATGGCCTAGCGGAAGCACTCCTGATCTTGGTTTTGGATGTTGATGACGGCCTTCTTCTGAGCGAGTGGCTTTGGGAGTGGTATGTGGGAGCTGCCCCTAAGTGGCTTAAATTCGTTCAGGTGGATCTCTAGCTGCTCGATGTGGGCGAAGGTCCATCCACTACCCTCACGCATATACCTTGACATGCTTTCCTTGATCTTCCCTACCATAACCGCAATCTCGAAGTCGAGGTCTGCTGATTCGGTGATGACTGTCAGGGCTGATCTGAAGTAAGGAATGACGTAGGTGTTTCCCCCAGTGGCGGGATTCATTTTAACCAGCTCCACTTTCAGTACTAGCTGTACCTTTAAGCCCTTCTTTCGGGTGAGGGCATCTTCGATTGTCCTGGAGATGGTGCTGCGACTTACCTGCCTTAATGCCAAATATGGGCATGTCCCACCCCCTAATATTATATATGGGCATATACCGCCCCCTTTCCCCCGACCTAATGACGTCACCGGAAGTAAGTATATATATATCATTTTATTCTGGTATCACCTATGTTGAACAGAGGTAAGGAAGATGAATCATGACGGATGCATGTTGACCATATTATGACTCACGTAGAACCATGCCAAAACCATGAGTCATATCGAATGCACATCCGCCATATATGGTTATGATGCGATCCGACCATTTCGATACAACGAGTCATCAGGATGCAAGATCAGGGCATGACGCATCACATGACACAATACCATTAGTCACACCGTATTTGGTCTTGTTGTGTAGGTCTGACGAGTCAGACATCCGTATGAGTAACAAAGTCGACATTGTTGGGACGTTCATTATACAAGGGCATGTCTCCCTTATTCGAAAATTTGAATTATATACAATTTAAAAATGCAAAAATCCACACAATTCAAAATTTTATAAAAATTGTTAAAAATTTTGAAATGCAAAATTATCAAAAATTCAAATTCAAAATTTGAAAAATATAAAAAAAAATTGAAATTAAAAAAAAAAAAGTCATAATTTTTTTTTCAAATAAATAAAAAAAAAAATAATCAAATAAAACAAATCAAAATATTTTGAAAATCGAAAAAAAATCACTGCATACATTGATCAACCTATCTATAAGAATGCCTGAAGCAAAACGATGGATGAATTTTACCTTTACGTATCCAGCAGATTTCTTTTATGCTTTTTGAAAATAATAACGGTGGCGCATTTACGATTCAACTTCACAAAAGTTACATATTTAAAATATAAAATTTTGAATTTTATGGATTTTTGAAGTTTTGAATTTTTGATAATTTAAATTTTCCAATAAGGGAGACATGATGCCCTTGTATAATGAACGTACCAACAATATCGACTTTGTTACTTATACGGATGTCTGACTCGTCAGATCTACACAACAAGACCAAATACGGTCAACGTACATCTGGTGTGACTCATGCTATTGTCATGTGGTGCGTCATGCCCTGAACTTGCATCCTGATGACTCGTAGTATCGAAATGGTCGGATCGCATAATGACCAAAAATGGCGGGCGTGCATTCGGTATGACTCATGAGGGGGGATTGGCATGGTTCTACGTGAGTCCTACTGTTATATTCATATCCAAATATGGTTAACATGCATCCGTCGTGATTCATCTTCCTTACCTCTGTTCAACATAGGTGATATCAGAATAAAATAATATATATACTTAATTCCGGTGACGTCATTAGGTTGGGGGAAAAGGGAGCGGTATATATACATCCAAATATGGTCAAAATGCATCCGTCGTGATTCCTTACTTCCAGTGACGTCATTAGATGCGGGGGGGGCAACATAAGGGGGCGGGACATGCCCATATTTGGCTTTAAGGGGCGGGGCAAAACCATATTTGGGACAACCACAGCAGCACTGGTTGTTGTGGGGGTTAAAAAATCAGAGACAATACTACTCGTTCACCTTTTACCACGCAATCAAAGAAAAATATATATCAAATGAATCTACAGTTCCATACTTGGAAAAAGACCAAATTATTATTATCAGCTTCTTTGACAACATGTTTTTCAATAACTAGAATACTCAGTCAATCCAAGATGCGGGGTTATTAGTCCAGCTTAATGGAAAGTTCTAGTTAACCTGGTCTAAAGGTTCAGTGTGAGCTTTTTACAATATCTGGCGTCTGTTGTTTGTTGTCCGTAGTCGTCCGCCGTCATCATCCATTTACTTTTACAAAATATTTTCCACAAAAATGATCCGCTAATTATGATCTACTTATTAGTTATTGTCATCAGTTGATTGTTTATATTTTGCTGGTTTTTGCAGATAAATTTCTATATTTTGTTAAATAATCTAATTTAAAAGTGTAAACAACATTCCCTGTTATTTTATCAACTTTTCAACAATAAATTATGTGTTGTGTGAAATGGCTTTCCGTACTTTCGGCATCCTGTCAAATAGTTCCTAAAATAACATTTTTTGTAGAATAAACGTATAGACAATGTAAAAACTATGTAAATGATTACCTTTCAAGACAAAAGTATTTAAGTAAATTGATTTTTTCTTGAAAAAGCGGATTTCGTTTTTATTTGTGTTAAAGGCTTGAGAACTATATTATGTATCAATGTATGGTGCGCAACTTTTTTTATGAATTAAATTAAAAAAGCGATATACCCCCAACTTTGGACCTCAATTAAAAAAGTTCCGTAACTTTACCCACCTGGGTCTTTGGGTCCAGGCAACCTTAGGCAATTGCCTATCATTTGTACCTAGTGTGGACAAAAGCTTTGCCGTAGGGACTTTTTTATGAATTAAAGAAGGGAGGGGGTTGGGTCACCCTACCCCAACTTTGGACCTCAATTAAAAAAGTTCCGTAACTTTACCCACCTGGGTCTTTGGGTCCAGGCAACCTTAGGCAATTGCCTATCATTTGTACCTAGTGTGGACAAAAGCTTTGCCGTAGGGACTTTTTTATGAATTAAAGAAGGGAGGGGGTTGGGTCACCCTACCCCAACTTTGGACCTCAATTAAAAAAGTTCCGTAACTTTACCCACCTGGGTCTTTGGGTCCAGGCAACCTTAGGCAATTGCCTATCATTTGTACCTAGTGTGGACAAAAGCTTTGCCGTAGGGACTTTTTTATGAATTAAAGAAGGGAGGGGGTTGGGTCACCCTACCCCAACTTTGGACCTCAATTAAAAAAGTTCCGTAACTTTACCCACCTGGGTCTTTGGGTCCAGGCAACCTTAGGCAATTGCCTATCATTTGTACCTAGTGTGGACAAAAGCTTTGCCGTAGGGACTTTTTTATGAATTAAAGAAGGGAGGGGGTTGGGTCACCCTACCCCAACTTTGGACCTCAATTAAAAAAGTTCCGTAACTTTACCCACCTGGGTCTTTGGGTCCAGGCAACCTTAGGCAATTGCCTATCATTTGTACCTAGTGTGGACAAAAGCTTTGCCGTAGGGACTTTTTTATGAATTAAAGAAGGGAGGGGGTTGGGTCACCCTACCCCAACTTTGGACCTCAATTAAAAAAGTTCCGTAACTTTACCCACCTGGGTCTTTGGGTCCAGGCAACCTTAGGCAATTGCCTATCATTTGTACCTAGTGTGGACAAAAGCTTTGCCGTAGGGACTTTTTTATGAATTAAAGAAGGGAGGGGGTTGGGTCACCCTACCCCAACTTTGGACCTCAATTAAAAAAGTTCCGTAACTTTACCCACCTGGGTCTTTGGGTCCAGGCAACCTTAGGCAATTGCCTATCATTTGTACCTAGTGTGGACAAAAGCTTTGCCGTAGGGACTTTTTTATGAATTAAAGAAGGGAGGGGGTTGGGTCACCCTACCCCAACTTTGGACCTCAATTAAAAAAGTTCCGTAACTTTACCCACCTGGGTCTTTGGGTCCAGGCAACCTTAGGCAATTGCCTATCATTTGTACCTAGTGTGGACAAAAGCTTTGCCGTAGGGACTTTTTTATGAATTAAAGAAGGGAGGGGGTTGGGTCACCCTACCCCAACTTTGGACCTCAATTAAAAAAGTTCCGTAACTTTACCCACCTGGGTCTTTGGGTCCAGGCAACCTTAGGCAATTGCCTATCATTTGTACCTAGTGTGGACAAAAGCTTTGCCGTAGGGACTTTTTTATGAATTAAAGAAGGGAGGGGGTTGGGTCACCCTACCCCAACTTTGGACCTCAATTAAAAAAGTTCCGTAACTTTACCCACCTGGGTCTTTGGGTCCAGGCAACCTTAGGCAATTGCCTATCATTTGTACCTAGTGTGGACAAAAGCTTTGCCGTAGGGACTTTTTTATGAATTAAAGAAGGGAGGGGGTTGGGTCACCCTACCCCAACTTTGGACCTCAATTAAAAAAGTTCCGTAACTTTACCCACCTGGGTCTTTGGGTCCAGGCAACCTTAGGCAATTGCCTATCATTTGTACCTAGTGTGGACAAAAGCTTTGCCGTAGGGACTTTTTTATGAATTAAAGAAGGGAGGGGGTTGGGTCACCCTACCCCAACTTTGGACCTCAATTAAAAAAGTTCCGTAACTTTACCCACCTGGGTCTTTGGGTCCAGGCAACCTTAGGCAATTGCCTATCATTTGTACCTAGTGTGGACAAAAGCTTTGCCGTAGGGACTTTTTTATGAATTAAAGAAGGGAGGGGGTTGGGTCACCCTACCCCAACTTTGGACCTCAATTAAAAAAGTTCCGTAACTTTACCCACCTGGGTCTTTGGGTCCAGGCAACCTTAGGCAATTGCCTATCATTTGTACCTAGTGTGGACAAAAGCTTTGCCGTAGGGACTTTTTTATGAATTAAAGAAGGGAGGGGGTTGGGTCACCCTACCCCAACTTTGGACCTCAATTAAAAAAGTTCCGTAACTTTACCCACCTGGGTCTTTGGGTCCAGGCAACCTTAGGCAATTGCCTATCATTTGTACCTAGTGTGGACAAAAGCTTTGCCGTAGGGACTTTTTTATGAATTAAAGAAGGGAGGGGGTTGGGTCACCCTACCCCAACTTTGGACCTCAATTAAAAAAGTTCCGTAACTTTACCCACCTGGGTCTTTGGGTCCAGGCAACCTTAGGCAATTGCCTATCATTTGTACCTAGTGTGGACAAAAGCTTTGCCGTAGGGACTTTTTTATGAATTAAAGAAGGGAGGGGGTTGGGTCACCCTACCCCAACTTTGGACCTCAATTAAAAAAGTTCCGTAACTTTACCCACCTGGGTCTTTGGGTCCAGGCAACCTTAGGCAATTGCCTATCATTTGTACCTAGTGTGGACAAAAGCTTTGCCGTAGGGACTTTTTTATGAATTAAAGAAGGGAGGGGGTTGGGTCACCCTACCCCAACTTTGGACCTCAATTAAAAAAGTTCCGTAACTTTACCCACCTGGGTCTTTGGGTCCAGGCAACCTTAGGCAATTGCCTATCATTTGTACCTAGTGTGGACAAAAGCTTTGCCGTAGGGACTTTTTTATGAATTAAAGAAGGGAGGGGGTTGGGTCACCCTACCCCAACTTTGGACCTCAATTAAAAAAGTTCCGTAACTTTACCCACCTGGGTCTTTGGGTCCAGGCAACCTTAGGCAATTGCCTATCATTTGTACCTAGTGTGGACAAAAGCTTTGCCGTAGGGACTTTTTTATGAATTAAAGAAGGGAGGGGGTTGGGTCACCCTACCCCAACTTTGGACCTCAATTAAAAAAGTTCCGTAACTTTACCCACCTGGGTCTTTGGGTCCAGGCAACCTTAGGCAATTGCCTATCATTTGTACCTAGTGTGGACAAAAGCTTTGCCGTAGGGACTTTTTTATGAATTAAAGAAGGGAGGGGGTTGGGTCACCCTACCCCAACTTTGGACCTCAATTAAAAAAGTTCCGTAACTTTACCCACCTGGGTCTTTGGGTCCAGGCAACCTTAGGCAATTGCCTATCATTTGTACCTAGTGTGGACAAAAGCTTTGCCGTAGGGACTTTTTTATGAATTAAAGAAGGGAGGGGGTTGGGTCACCCTACCCCAACTTTGGACCTCAATTAAAAAAGTTCCGTAACTTTACCCACCTGGGTCTTTGGGTCCAGGCAACCTTAGGCAATTGCCTATCATTTGTACCTAGTGTGGACAAAAGCTTTGCCGTAGGGACTTTTTTATGAATTAAAGAAGGGAGGGGGTTGGGTCACCCTACCCCAACTTTGGACCTCAATTAAAAAAGTTCCGTAACTTTACCCACCTGGGTCTTTGGGTCCAGGCAACCTTAGGCAATTGCCTATCATTTGTACCTAGTGTGGACAAAAGCTTTGCCGTAGGGACTTTTTTATGAATTAAAGAAGGGAGGGGGTTGGGTCACCCTACCCCAACTTTGGACCTCAATTAAAAAAGTTCCGTAACTTTACCCACCTGGGTCTTTGGGTCCAGGCAACCTTAGGCAATTGCCTATCATTTGTACCTAGTGTGGACAAAAGCTTTGCCGTAGGGACTTTTTTATGAATTAAAGAAGGGAGGGGGTTGGGTCACCCTACCCCAACTTTGGACCTCAATTAAAAAAGTTCCGTAACTTTACCCACCTGGGTCTTTGGGTCCAGGCAACCTTAGGCAATTGCCTATCATTTGTACCTAGTGTGGACAAAAGCTTTGCCGTAGGGACTTTTTTATGAATTAAAGAAGGGAGGGGGTTGGGTCACCCTACCCCAACTTTGGACCTCAATTAAAAAAGTTCCGTAACTTTACCCACCTGGGTCTTTGGGTCCAGGCAACCTTAGGCAATTGCCTATCATTTGTACCTAGTGTGGACAAAAGCTTTGCCGTAGGGACTTTTTTATGAATTAAAGAAGGGAGGGGGTTGGGTCACCCTACCCCAACTTTGGACCTCAATTAAAAAAGTTCCGTAACTTTACCCACCTGGGTCTTTGGGTCCAGGCAACCTTAGGCAATTGCCTATCATTTGTACCTAGTGTGGACAAAAGCTTTGCCGTAGGGACTTTTTTATGAATTAAAGAAGGGAGGGGGTTGGGTCACCCTACCCCAACTTTGGACCTCAATTAAAAAAGTTCCGTAACTTTACCCACCTGGGTCTTTGGGTCCAGGCAACCTTAGGCAATTGCCTATCATTTGTACCTAGTGTGGACAAAAGCTTTGCCGTAGGGACTTTTTTATGAATTAAAGAAGGGAGGGGGTTGGGTCACCCTACCCCAACTTTGGACCTCAATTAAAAAAGTTCCGTAACTTTACCCACCTGGGTCTTTGGGTCCAGGCAACCTTAGGCAATTGCCTATCATTTGTACCTAGTGTGGACAAAAGCTTTGCCGTAGGGACTTTTTTATGAATTAAAGAAGGGAGGGGGTTGGGTCACCCTACCCCAACTTTGGACCTCAATTAAAAAAGTTCCGTAACTTTACCCACCTGGGTCTTTGGGTCCAGGCAACCTTAGGCAATTGCCTATCATTTGTACCTAGTGTGGACAAAAGCTTTGCCGTAGGGACTTTTTTATGAATTAAAGAAGGGAGGGGGTTGGGTCACCCTACCCCAACTTTGGACCTCAATTAAAAAAGTTCCGTAACTTTACCCACCTGGGTCTTTGGGTCCAGGCAACCTTAGGCAATTGCCTATCATTTGTACCTAGTGTGGACAAAAGCTTTGCCGTAGGGACTTTTTTATGAATTAAAGAAGGGAGGGGGTTGGGTCACCCTACCCCAACTTTGGACCTCAATTAAAAAAGTTCCGTAACTTTACCCACCTGGGTCTTTGGGTCCAGGCAACCTTAGGCAATTGCCTATCATTTGTACCTAGTGTGGACAAAAGCTTTGCCGTAGGGACTTTTTTATGAATTAAAGAAGGGAGGGGGTTGGGTCACCCTACCCCAACTTTGGACCTCAATTAAAAAAGTTCCGTAACTTTACCCACCTGGGTCTTTGGGTCCAGGCAACCTTAGGCAATTGCCTATCATTTGTACCTAGTGTGGACAAAAGCTTTGCCGTAGGGACTTTTTTATGAATTAAAGAAGGGAGGGGGTTGGGTCACCCTACCCCAACTTTGGACCTCAATTAAAAAAGTTCCGTAACTTTACCCACCTGGGTCTTTGGGTCCAGGCAACCTTAGGCAATTGCCTATCATTTGTACCTAGTGTGGACAAAAGCTTTGCCGTAGGGACTTTTTTATGAATTAAAGAAGGGAGGGGGTTGGGTCACCCTACCCCAACTTTGGACCTCAATTAAAAAAGTTCCGTAACTTTACCCACCTGGGTCTTTGGGTCCAGGCAACCTTAGGCAATTGCCTATCATTTGTACCTAGTGTGGACAAAAGCTTTGCCGTAGGGACTTTTTTATGAATTAAAGAAGGGAGGGGGTTGGGTCACCCTACCCCAACTTTGGACCTCAATTAAAAAAGTTCCGTAACTTTACCCACCTGGGTCTTTGGGTCCAGGCAACCTTAGGCAATTGCCTATCATTTGTACCTAGTGTGGACAAAAGCTTTGCCGTAGGGACTTTTTTATGAATTAAAGAAGGGAGGGGGTTGGGTCACCCTACCCCAACTTTGGACCTCAATTAAAAAAGTTCCGTAACTTTACCCACCTGGGTCTTTGGGTCCAGGCAACCTTAGGCAATTGCCTATCATTTGTACCTAGTGTGGACAAAAGCTTTGCCGTAGGGACTTTTTTATGAATTAAAGAAGGGAGGGGGTTGGGTCACCCTACCCCAACTTTGGACCTCAATTAAAAAAGTTCCGTAACTTTACCCACCTGGGTCTTTGGGTCCAGGCAACCTTAGGCAATTGCCTATCATTTGTACCTAGTGTGGACAAAAGCTTTGCCGTAGGGACTTTTTTATGAATTAAAGAAGGGAGGGGGTTGGGTCACCCTACCCCAACTTTGGACCTCAATTAAAAAAGTTCCGTAACTTTACCCACCTGGGTCTTTGGGTCCAGGCAACCTTAGGCAATTGCCTATCATTTGTACCTAGTGTGGACAAAAGCTTTGCCGTAGGGACTTTTTTATGAATTAAAGAAGGGAGGGGGTTGGGTCACCCTACCCCAACTTTGGACCTCAATTAAAAAAGTTCCGTAACTTTACCCACCTGGGTCTTTGGGTCCAGGCAACCTTAGGCAATTGCCTATCATTTGTACCTAGTGTGGACAAAAGCTTTGCCGTAGGGACTTTTTTATGAATTAAAGAAGGGAGGGGGTTGGGTCACCCTACCCCAACTTTGGACCTCAATTAAAAAAGTTCCGTAACTTTACCCACCTGGGTCTTTGGGTCCAGGCAACCTTAGGCAATTGCCTATCATTTGTACCTAGTGTGGACAAAAGCTTTGCCGTAGGGACTTTTTTATGAATTAAAGAAGGGAGGGGGTTGGGTCACCCTACCCCAACTTTGGACCTCAATTAAAAAAGTTCCGTAACTTTACCCACCTGGGTCTTTGGGTCCAGGCAACCTTAGGCAATTGCCTATCATTTGTACCTAGTGTGGACAAAAGCTTTGCCGTAGGGACTTTTTTATGAATTAAAGAAGGGAGGGGGTTGGGTCACCCTACCCCAACTTTGGACCTCAATTAAAAAAGTTCCGTAACTTTACCCACCTGGGTCTTTGGGTCCAGGCAACCTTAGGCAATTGCCTATCATTTGTACCTAGTGTGGACAAAAGCTTTGCCGTAGGGACTTTTTTATGAATTAAAGAAGGGAGGGGGTTGGGTCACCCTACCCCAACTTTGGACCTCAATTAAAAAAGTTCCGTAACTTTACCCACCTGGGTCTTTGGGTCCAGGCAACCTTAGGCAATTGCCTATCATTTGTACCTAGTGTGGACAAAAGCTTTGCCGTAGGGACTTTTTTATGAATTAAAGAAGGGAGGGGGTTGGGTCACCCTACCCCAACTTTGGACCTCAATTAAAAAAGTTCCGTAACTTTACCCACCTGGGTCTTTGGGTCCAGGCAACCTTAGGCAATTGCCTATCATTTGTACCTAGTGTGGACAAAAGCTTTGCCGTAGGGACTTTTTTATGAATTAAAGAAGGGAGGGGGTTGGGTCACCCTACCCCAACTTTGGACCTCAATTAAAAAAGTTCCGTAACTTTACCCACCTGGGTCTTTGGGTCCAGGCAACCTTAGGCAATTGCCTATCATTTGTACCTAGTGTGGACAAAAGCTTTGCCGTAGGGACTTTTTTATGAATTAAAGAAGGGAGGGGGTTGGGTCACCCTACCCCAACTTTGGACCTCAATTAAAAAAGTTCCGTAACTTTACCCACCTGGGTCTTTGGGTCCAGGCAACCTTAGGCAATTGCCTATCATTTGTACCTAGTGTGGACAAAAGCTTTGCCGTAGGGACTTTTTTATGAATTAAAGAAGGGAGGGGGTTGGGTCACCCTACCCCAACTTTGGACCTCAATTAAAAAAGTTCCGTAACTTTACCCACCTGGGTCTTTGGGTCCAGGCAACCTTAGGCAATTGCCTATCATTTGTACCTAGTGTGGACAAAAGCTTTGCCGTAGGGACTTTTTTATGAATTAAAGAAGGGAGGGGGTTGGGTCACCCTACCCCAACTTTGGACCTCAATTAAAAAAGTTCCGTAACTTTACCCACCTGGGTCTTTGGGTCCAGGCAACCTTAGGCAATTGCCTATCATTTGTACCTAGTGTGGACAAAAGCTTTGCCGTAGGGACTTTTTTATGAATTAAAGAAGGGAGGGGGTTGGGTCACCCTACCCCAACTTTGGACCTCAATTAAAAAAGTTCCGTAACTTTACCCACCTGGGTCTTTGGGTCCAGGCAACCTTAGGCAATTGCCTATCATTTGTACCTAGTGTGGACAAAAGCTTTGCCGTAGGGACTTTTTTATGAATTAAAGAAGGGAGGGGGTTGGGTCACCCTACCCCAACTTTGGACCTCAATTAAAAAAGTTCCGTAACTTTACCCACCTGGGTCTTTGGGTCCAGGCAACCTTAGGCAATTGCCTATCATTTGTACCTAGTGTGGACAAAAGCTTTGCCGTAGGGACTTTTTTATGAATTAAAGAAGGGAGGGGGTTGGGTCACCCTACCCCAACTTTGGACCTCAATTAAAAAAGTTCCGTAACTTTACCCACCTGGGTCTTTGGGTCCAGGCAACCTTAGGCAATTGCCTATCATTTGTACCTAGTGTGGACAAAAGCTTTGCCGTAGGGACTTTTTTATGAATTAAAGAAGGGAGGGGGTTGGGTCACCCTACCCCAACTTTGGACCTCAATTAAAAAAGTTCCGTAACTTTACCCACCTGGGTCTTTGGGTCCAGGCAACCTTAGGCAATTGCCTATCATTTGTACCTAGTGTGGACAAAAGCTTTGCCGTAGGGACTTTTTTATGAATTAAAGAAGGGAGGGGGTTGGGTCACCCTACCCCAACTTTGGACCTCAATTAAAAAAGTTCCGTAACTTTACCCACCTGGGTCTTTGGGTCCAGGCAACCTTAGGCAATTGCCTATCATTTGTACCTAGTGTGGACAAAAGCTTTGCCGTAGGGACTTTTTTATGAATTAAAGAAGGGAGGGGGTTGGGTCACCCTACCCCAACTTTGGACCTCAATTAAAAAAGTTCCGTAACTTTACCCACCTGGGTCTTTGGGTCCAGGCAACCTTAGGCAATTGCCTATCATTTGTACCTAGTGTGGACAAAAGCTTTGCCGTAGGGACTTTTTTATGAATTAAAGAAGGGAGGGGGTTGGGTCACCCTACCCCAACTTTGGACCTCAATTAAAAAAGTTCCGTAACTTTACCCACCTGGGTCTTTGGGTCCAGGCAACCTTAGGCAATTGCCTATCATTTGTACCTAGTGTGGACAAAAGCTTTGCCGTAGGGACTTTTTTATGAATTAAAGAAGGGAGGGGGTTGGGTCACCCTACCCCAACTTTGGACCTCAATTAAAAAAGTTCCGTAACTTTACCCACCTGGGTCTTTGGGTCCAGGCAACCTTAGGCAATTGCCTATCATTTGTACCTAGTGTGGACAAAAGCTTTGCCGTAGGGACTTTTTTATGAATTAAAGAAGGGAGGGGGTTGGGTCACCCTACCCCAACTTTGGACCTCAATTAAAAAAGTTCCGTAACTTTACCCACCTGGGTCTTTGGGTCCAGGCAACCTTAGGCAATTGCCTATCATTTGTACCTAGTGTGGACAAAAGCTTTGCCGTAGGGACTTTTTTATGAATTAAAGAAGGGAGGGGGTTGGGTCACCCTACCCCAACTTTGGACCTCAATTAAAAAAGTTCCGTAACTTTACCCACCTGGGTCTTTGGGTCCAGGCAACCTTAGGCAATTGCCTATCATTTGTACCTAGTGTGGACAAAAGCTTTGCCGTAGGGACTTTTTTATGAATTAAAGAAGGGAGGGGGTTGGGTTGGGTCACCCTACCCCAACTTTGGACCTCAATTAAAAAAGTTCCGTAACTTTACCCACCTGGGTCTTTGGGTCCAGGCAACCTTAGGCAATTGCCTATCATTTGTACCTAGTGTGGACAAAAGCTTTGCCGTAGGGACTTTTTTATGAATTAAAGAAGGGAGGGGGTTGGGTCACCCTACCCCAACTTTGGACCTCAATTAAAAAAGTTCCGTAACTTTACCCACCTGGGTCTTTGGGTCCAGGCAACCTTAGGCAATTGCCTATCATTTGTACCTAGTGTGGACAAAAGCTTTGCCGTAGGGACTTTTTTATGAATTAAAGAAGGGAGGGGGTTGGGTCACCCTACCCCAACTTTGGACCTCAATTAAAAAAGTTCCGTAACTTTACCCACCTGGGTCTTTGGGTCCAGGCAACCTTAGGCAATTGCCTATCATTTGTACCTAGTGTGGACAAAAAGCTTTGCCGTAGGGACTTTTTTATGAATTAAAGAAGGGAGGGGGTTGGGTCACCCTACCCCAACTTTGGACCTCAATTAAAAAAGTTCCGTAACTTTACCCACCTGGGTCTTTGGGTCCAGGCAACCTTAGGCAATTGCCTATCATTTGTACCTAGTGTGGACAAAAGCTTTGCCGTAGGGACTTTTTTATGAATTAAAGAAGGGAGGGGGTTGGGTCACCCTACCCCAACTTTGGACCTCAATTAAAAAAGTTCCGTAACTTTACCCACCTGGGTCTTTGGGTCCAGGCAACCTTAGGCAATTGCCTATCATTTGTACTAGTGTGGACAAAAGCTTTGCCGTAGGGACTTTTTTATGAATTAAAAGAAGGGAGGGGGTTGGGTCACCCTACCCCAACTTTGGACCTCAATTAAAAAAGTTCCGTAACTTTACCCACCTGGGTCTTTGGGTCCAGGCAACCTTAGGCAATTTGCCTATCATTTGTACCTAGTGTGGACAAAAGCTTTGCCGTAGGGACTTTTTTATGAATTAAAGAAGGGAGGGGGTTGGGTCACCCTACCCCAACTTTGGACCTCAATTAAAAAAGTTCCGTAACTTTACCCACCTGGGTCTTTGGGTCCAGGCAACCTTAGGCAATTGCCTATCATTTGTACCTAGTGTGGACAAAAGCTTTGCCGTAGGGACTTTTTTATGAATTAAAGAAGGGAGGGGGTTGGGTCACCCTACCCCAACTTTGGACCTCAATTAAAAAAGTTCCGTAACTTTACCCACCTGGGTCTTTGGGTCCAGGCAACCTTAGGCAATTGCCTATCATTTGTACCTAGTGTGGACAAAAGCTTTGCCGTAGGGACTTTTTTATGAATTAAAGAAGGGAGGGGGTTGGGTCACCCTACCCCAACTTTGGGACCTCAATTAAAAAAGTTCCGTAACTTTACCCACCTGGGTCTTTGGGTCCAGGCAACCTTAGGCAATTGCCTATCATTTGTACCTAGTGTGGACAAAAGCTTTGCCGTAGGGACTTTTTTATGAATTAAAGAAGGGAGGGGGTTGGGTCACCCTACCCCAACTTTGGACCTCAATTAAAAAAGTTCCGTAACTTTACCCACCTGGGTCTTTGGGTCCAGGCAACCATAGGCAATTGCCTATCATTTGTACCTAGTGTGGACAAAAGCTTTGCCGTAGGGACTTTTTTATGAATTAAAGAAGGGAGGGGGTTGGGTCACCCTACCCCAACTTTGGACCTCAATTAAAAAAGTTCCGTAACTTTACCCACCTGGGTCTTTGGGTCCAGGCAACCTTAGGCAATTGCCTATCATTTGTACCTAGTGTGGACAAAAGCTTTGCCGTAGGGACTTTTTTATGAATTAAAGAAGGGAGGGGGTTGGGTCACCCTACCCCAACTTTGGACCTCAATTAAAAAAGTTCCGTAACTTTACCCACCTGGGTCTTTGGGTCCAGGCAACCTTAGGCAATTGCCTATCATTTGTACCTAGTGTGGACAAAAGCTTTGCCGTAGGGACTTTTTTATGAATTAAAGAAGGGAGGGGGTTGGGTCACCCTACCCCAACTTTGGACCTCAATTAAAAAAGTTCCGTAACTTTACCCACCTGGGTCTTTGGGTCCAGGCAACCTTAGGCAATTGCCTATCATTTGTACCTAGTGTGGACAAAAGCTTTGCCGTAGGGACTTTTTTATGAATTAAAGAAGGGAGGGGGTTGGGTCACCCTACCCCAACTTTGGACCTCAATTAAAAAAGTTCCGTAACTTTACCCACCTGGGTCTTTGGGTCCAGGCAACCTTAGGCAATTGCCTATCATTTGTACCTAGTGTGGACAAAAGCTTTGCCGTAGGGACTTTTTTATGAATTAAAGAAGGGAGGGGGTTGGGTCACCCTACCCCAACTTTGGACCTCAATTAAAAAAGTTCCGTAACTTTACCCACCTGGGTCTTTGGGTCCAGGCAACCTTAGGCAATTGCCTATCATTTGTACCTAGTGTGGACAAAAGCTTTGCCGTAGGGACTTTTTTATGAATTAAAGAAGGGAGGGGGTTGGGTCACCCTACCCCAACTTTGGACCTCAATTAAAAAAGTTCCGTAACTTTACCCACCTGGGTCTTTGGGTCCAGGCAACCTTAGGCAATTGCCTATCATTTGTACCTAGTGTGGACAAAAGCTTTGCCGTAGGGACTTTTTTATGAATTAAAGAAGGGAGGGGGTTGGGTCACCCTACCCCAACTTTGGACCTCAATTAAAAAAGTTCCGTAACTTTACCCACCTGGGTCTTTGGGTCCAGGCAACCTTAGGCAATTGCCTATCATTTGTACCTAGTGTGGACAAAAGCTTTGCCGTAGGGACTTTTTTATGAATTAAAGAAGGGAGGGGGTTGGGTCACCTACCCCAACTTTGGACCTCAATTAAAAAAGTTCCGTAACTTTACCCACCTGGGTCTTTGGGTCCAGGCAACCTTAGGCAATTGCCTATCATTTGTACCTAGTGTGGACAAAAGCTTTGCCGTAGGGACTTTTTTATGAATTAAAGAAGGGAGGGGGTTGGGTCACCCTACCCCAACTTTGGACCTCAATTAAAAAAGTTCCGTAACTTTACCCACCTGGGTCTTTGGGTCCAGGCAACCTTAGGCAATTGCCTATCATTTGTACCTAGTGTGGACAAAAGCTTTGCCGTAGGGACTTTTTTATGAATTAAAGAAGGGAGGGGGTTGGGTCACCCTACCCCAACTTTGGGACCTCAATTAAAAAAGTTCCGTAACTTTACCCACCAGGGTCTTTGGGTCCAGCAACCTTAGGCAATTGCCTATCATTTGTACCTAGTGTGGACAAAAGCTTTGCCGTAGGGGACTTTTTTATGAATTAAAGAAGGGAGGGGGTTTGGGTCACCCTACCCCATCTTTGGACCTCAATTAAAAAAGTTCCGTAACTTTACCCAACCTGGGTCTTTGGGTCCAGGGCAACCTTAGGCAATTGCCTATCATTTGTACCTAGTGTGGACAAAAGCTTTGCCGTA